>NW_027204560.1:2500-672500 GCF_024711535.1 Dipodomys merriami
CTGGCTTACTTCACTTAATATAATTTTTTCCAAGTTTTTCCATTTCCTAACAAATGGGGCAATGTCATTCTTTCTGATGGAGGCATAGAATTCCATTGTGTATATATACCACATTTTCTTGATCCATTCATCTACTGAGGGGCATCTGGGTTGGTTCCATATCTTAGCTATGGTAAATAATGCTGCAATAAACATAGTTGTGCTGGTAGCTTTAGTGTGGTCTTGTTTGTAAACATTTGGGTAAATGCCCAAAAGTGGGATTGCTGGGTCATAGGGGAGATCTATGTGAAGTCTTTTGAGGAACCTCCATACTGCTTTCCAAAGTAGTTGAACAAGTTTACATTCCTACCAACAATGAAGTAAAGTTCCTTTCTGTCCACATCCCCTCCAGCATCTGTTGTTGTTAGAGTTCTTGATTTTTGCCGTTCTAACTGGAGTGAGGTGATATCTCAATGTTGTTTTGATTTGCATTTCTTTTATGGCTAGGGATGTTGAACATTTCTTCATGTGTCTATTGGCCATCCTTCTTTCTTCTTCAGAGAAGCTTCTCTTTAAGTCTTTCGCCCACTTATTTATTGGGCAGTTGTTTCTTTGAGGATTTGTTGTTGGGTGGTTTAATTTTTTGAGTTCCAAGTATATTTTAGATATGAGACCCGTGTCCGTTGTATGGCTAGTAAAGATCTTCTCCCAATCCGTGGCCTTTCTATTGATCTTGCTAGCTATGTCATTTGCCCTGCAGAAGCTCTGCAACCTTACGCAATCCCATTTGTCCAACCTTTCTTTGATTTGTTGTGTTTCTGGGTCTCTATTCAGAAAATTTCGGCCTGAGCTAAGGAAACCTAGGGTTTCTCCTATTCCATCCTGTAATGTTTTCAGAGTGTCTGCTTTGAGTTCAAGGTCTTTGATCCATTTGGAGTTGATTCTGGTGCAGGGTGATATATAAGGATCTAGCTTTAGTTTTCTACATGTAGTTAACCAATTTTGCCAGCACCATTTACTGAAGAGGTTGTCTTTCTTCCATTCTATTGTTTTAGCTCCCTTATCGAAGATTAGATGGCTATAGGTCTGTAGGTTCATTTCTGGGTTTTCAATTCTATTCCATTGGTCCTGAGGTCTGTTCTTATGCCAATACCAAGCTGTTTTGATTACTATGGCTTTATAGTAGAGTTTGAAGTTTGGTATTGATATTCCTCCAGCAGTGTTCTTTCCGTTGAGGAGCGTTTTTGCTATTCGGGGTCTTTTATTGTTCCATATGAATTTTTGGATTGCCTCTTCTATTTCCTTGAAGAATGAGGTTGGAATTTTGATAGGTATTGCGTTGAATTTGTAGATAGCCTTGGGAAGAATTGCCATTTTCACAATGTTAATCTTTCCAATCCAGGAGCATGGGAGGTTTTGCCATTTTTTAAGTTCTGTGGTGATTTCCTTTTTTAAGATTTTAAAGTTTTCATCATAGAGGTCCTTCACTTCTTTAGTTAATTCCTAAGTATTTTATTTTTTGTGGGGCTATTACAAATGGAGTTGCTTTCCTAATTTCAGCCACACTTTTCTCATTGTTTGCATACAGAAAAGCCATTGATTTTGGGGGGTTAATTTTATAACCTGCTTCTTTGCCAAAGTTTTGAATCAGCTTGAGTAATTTGGGAGTGGAGTCTATGGGATTCTTTAAATACAAGATCATGTTATCTGCAAAGAGGGAGAGTTTTATTTCTTCTTTCCCTATTTGGATGCCCTTTATGTCTGCATCTTGTCTTATTGCTGTAGCTAGGCATTCTAATACTAGATTGAAGAGAAGTGGAGAGAGTGGGCATCCTTGTCTTGTTCCTGAGTTAAGTGGAAATGGCTTTAGTTTTTCACCATTGAGTATAATGCTGGCTGTAGGTTTGTCATATACAGCCTTTTTTGTATTGAGGAATGTTCCATGGATTCCTAATTTTTCCAAAACCTTCATCATAAAGGGGTGTTGGATCTTGTCGAATGCTTTTTCTGCATCTATTGAAATAACCATGTGGTTCTTATTCTTGCTCCTGTTGATGTGGTGAATAATATTAATTGATTTGCGTATATTGAACCAGCTTTGCATCCCTGAAATGAATCCTGTTTGATCATGGTGTATGATTTTTTAGATGAATTGTTGAAGTTGATTGGCCAAAATTTTGTTGAGAAGTTTTGCATCAATGTTCATCAAAGAAATGGGTCTATAGTTCTCTTTCTTTGATGAGTCCCTGCCTGGTTTTGGGATGAGGGTTATGATGGCTTCATAGAATGTGTTGGGTAGTGAGCTTTCTCTTTCAATTTCATTGAAGAGTTGGAGGAGTATTGGTGTGAGCTCTGCTTTGAAGGCCTTGTAAAATTCCGCTGTAAAACCATCTGGTCCTGGACTTTTCTTAGCTGGGAGGTCTCATATTGCTGTTTCTATTTCAATGCTTGATATGGGCCTGTTGAGCTGGTTTAACTCATCTTGGTTTAGTTTTGGCATGTCAATATTTGCTAGGAAAAGGTCCATTTCTGTAAAGTTCTCAAACTTATTAGCATAAAGTTTTGAGAAGTATTCCCTTATAATGTTCTGAATCTTGGTTGTTTCTGTGGTGATGTTTCCATTCTCATCTCTGAGTTTATTAATTTGGGTGTGTTCTCTCCTTTTTCTGATAAGGTTTGCTAAGGGTCAGTCAATTTTGTTAAGTTTTTCGAAGAACCAACTCTTTGTTTTGTTGATTCTTTCTATAGTTTTTTTGGATTCTAATTCATTTAATTCTGATTTAATTTTGATTATTTCTTTCCGTCTACTGGATTGGGGTTTATCTTGCTGCTCTTTTTCAAGGAGGTTTAGATGTGTCATTAAATTGCTAGTTTCAGATCTCTCCAATTTGTTGATGTAGGAGTTCAGAGCTATAAACTTGCCTCTGAGTACTGCCTTTGCTGTGTCCAAGAGGAGCTGGTAATTTGTGTGTTCATTTTTGTTGAAAAGCATGAACATTTGAATTTCCTTTCTAGTCTCTTCCATGACCCATTCTTGATTCAGCAGTGTGTTGTTCAGCCTCCATGTGATACCGGACTTTCTTTGGTGGCTTTTGGTGTTGATTTCTAATTTTATTCCCTTGTGTTCAGAGAGAATGCAAGGTATAACTTCAATATTTCTGAATTTGGACAAGTTTGCTTTGTGGCCTAAATTGTGGTCTATTTTAGAAAACGTTCCATGTGCTGCTGAGAAAAACATGTATTCTGATGCTGCTGGGTGAAATGTTCGGTAGATGTCTGTTAAGTCTAGTTGATCTATGCAGCTGTTTAGATCTGCTGTTTCTCTGTTGAGTTTTTGCCGAGTTGATCTATCTAGTGGGGAGAGTGGTGTGTTAAAATCCCCAACAATTAATGTCTTTGGATCTATATCTATAGTGTTTCTTTGATAAATTTGGGTGCTCCATTGTTTGGCGAATAGATATTTAGAATTGTAATATCCTCCTGAAGGAGAGATCCTTTAATTAGTATGTAGCGACCTTCTTTATCTCTTCTCACGAATTTTAATTTGAAGTCTATTTTATCTGATATTAGGATTGCAACTCCCGCCTGTTTATGGGGGCCGTTTGCTTGGTAGATTTTGTTCCAGCCTTTAACATTGAAAATGTGTTTGTTTTTACGGGCAAGATGTGACTCCTGCAGGCAGCAGATAGAAGGGTCTTGTTTTTTAATCCAACTAGACAGTCTATGTCGCTTAATTGGAGAGTTCAGTCCGTTAATGTTAAGAGATAGGACTGAGAGGTATTTGGGACTTCCTGCCATGTTATCCACCTTCTTGGGGGCTGTGAAAACTGGGTTCTTCCTAAGGTTCTTGGATTCTCAGTTTGGGTGCAGTTTCTTGGCCTTTGTTGCGGTCTTGTTGGTTTTCTATGTGTAGGACATCTTTAAGAATCTTTTGTAGGGCTGGTTTGGTGGAGATATATTGTTTCAATTTTTCTTTGCTATGGAAGGTTTTTATTTGGCCTTCAGTTATGAAGGAGAGTTTAGCTGGGTACAGTATTCTTGGTTGATAGTTGTTTGTTTTTAGGGCATGGCATACGTCATTCCAGGCTCTTCTTGCTTTGATTGTCTCTGCTGAGAAATCTGAGGTGATTCTAATTGGTTTCCCTTTATAGGTGATTAACCTTTTCTCCTTGACAGCTTTAAGGATCTTTTCCTTGGTCTGAGTTGATCCTGTGTGGATTATAATGTGACAGTGGGATGTCCTATTCTGGTCTGGTCTATTTGGGGTTCTAAAAGCTTCTTGTATCTGAATAGGCCTATCTTTTTGTATGTTTGGGAAGTTCTGTGCTAGGATCCTGTTAAACAAATTTCCTAGACCATTAACTTCTGTTTCTAGGTGCTCCTCTACACCCATTATCCTTAGATTAGGCCTTCTGATGGTGTCTTCCAGGTGTTGGATAGATCTATCATATTTCTTGGACTTGTCTTGGATGGTTGTATGTTCTTTCTCTATAATATCTAGGCTGTCTTCAATCCCTGATATTCGATCTTCTGCATGGTCTAACCTGCTGTCAAGACTCTCTACTTTGTTTTTTATCTCTTTTCCTTCTAATTGGTCAGCTTTGATGGCTTCAAGTTCTTTGTTGAAGCTCTGTTTTAGGTCTTGTATGAATTTCTTTACTTTCTTAATTTGGTGTTCAGTGTTTGTTCTCAAATCATTTAGTTGATTGGTTATGGTTTCTTTGGACTCCCATTCCTTCTGTTGGGTTCCATTCAGCATTCCCTTTGTGGTCTCCCTGACTTCCTTCAGTTCTTTGTTAATGGATTCCATGAATGCCTTTAGTGATCTTTGTGTATTCTCTACCTGGTCTCTCAATTCCTGAATTACTCTTTGATTAGCTTCCTCCTGTCTGTGGGATTCCTGCAGTTCTCTTTCTTCCCATTCGTGGGATTCCTGCAGTTCTCTTTGAGTGTTCTCAGCCTGCTCATGCCATTCCTCCCTTTCTCTTGAGTATTCTCAAGTTGTTCACGCAAATCCTGTATCAGTTTTTGAGTAGCTTCCTCACGCTTATGATATTCCGGTATAAACTTTTGGGATGCCTCCTCTCTCTCCCTATCACGCTCATACAGAGTCCTTTGTAAGTTGTCAAACTTCTCATTTATCATGTTTGCCACCAGTGTTTGTAGGGCTATTTGGGAACTCTCCTCTGGGTTGTTCATTATCTGATCTGACCCCTGATTATCAAGATTGGGAATTGAGATACCCGGATTTGCCATTTTTCTTGTGTTTTTCCGGCTTACTCTGCCCATTTGAGATGAAAATAGCACCAGTTTTGTGCTAGAACACTATCTTAAGGCAACCATCAACCAAAGTTTGCATTTATACAGTCAATAGTCTACAGATACAATCTAGTTCAACAGATACATCTATTCAACATCAAACAACTATATGTTAATGGGTTTCAAACCGCAGAGAAGAATTTGGAAAACCAGAAATTTTTAGGGTTAGGGAGAGATGTGGGTAAAAAATAGGAATAGATTGGTGTGGGGAGGCACAGGGAGAGTTAACTATGTCCTAATCGCAATACAGGAAATAGGTTGGGTAGGATGCAAGTAGAGAGAGAGAGAAAAGGAAGAAAGGGAAAGGGAAATGAAAAGAGACCAGAAAAAAATAGAAACGTAAAAATTAATATTATTATGGAGATTAAAAGACCATCTATTTAGAGAGGAATGTGAGTATATTAATATAAGTGTAGGGACATAGAGGAGAAGTGAAAAACTTAAGAAAATGCTTAAAATATTATATAGGTATAAAGAGGTAGTACTGCTATTAAGGAATTTAAGTCTCAGAGGCTTTGAATTGAGTAATAAATTTGTGGATTAAGTGTGTACACAATGGGGGATAGGGTCTACTAGTTAACTACGGGTTTATCTGAGGATGTGCAGGACAAGAGTTAAGTCACATACAGAAGATCAAAAGAGAGGAAAAGGTGAAAAGGATTAGAAAGGGAGAGAAAAAGATCAGAAGTTCAGTAGAACTAGACAAAAAAACAAAAATATAGTTAAGAAAGAAAGAAAAAGAGAAAGAAGACAAGAAAAGAACGGAAAACGCACATTCATGTATTCCTAAAATAAAAATTATAAGAGGAAAAAAAAGTTACTGGAAAACAATTATTTTTTCATAAAAGGCAAAAATTAAAGATTAATAAAATTTTTAGAAAAGGAAAAAATTATATATATATAAGGTACCAAAAAAAAGAGAAAAAAAGAGAAAAAAAAAGAAAAGAAGAGGAAGAGAAGAAAAAAAAATTCTTTGATTTTTTTTTTTTGATTTTTTGGGAGGGGTGGGAAGTATCCTGTATCTCCCTTTTGTCTGTAAACAGCCTCTTATTGGAGTCTCTGGTCAGCTTGAGGTCCTGTGGCTTGATTGGTTTCTTAAGTCGGTTTGTTGGAAGAGGCAGAAAAATGCTCTGCTTTACCCAAGATTTTGAGATCCCCCTCCCAGATTAGTTTACTGAGAGGGTGATCTGCTTTGAGAATCACAAAAGAGGGGGATGCAGTGGTAAGGCTAGGTTCTGGGTAGAGTTGAGGCCTTTCAACAATCAGTAGCTTTTTCCTGGGGCTAGTTTGTGAAAAAAAAAAAAAAAAAAACAAAACTCACAGAGCCCAGCCTGGAGCCATTCTCAGGGTTTCTGTTTTTCAATTGATTGTGGAGGCTGCTAGAGGGAGGGGCAGCCTCTGGCTCTGGTTACCCAGTGAGGAAAGCCACTCCAATGGCTGGTGCCTGAGCTGGGTGACTTTTCCCTGGATGGAGCGGAGTCTAGTAGGTCACTTCGCCGCCGTTAAGTTCTTGTGACCTGCTAAATGACTCGTTTTATTCCAAGGCCTGGGTTGGAGCTGGCAGCTCCTCCGAGCTTTGTCGGTATCCAAGATGGAGATCACCGGTGCTGGGCGGGGAGGGGTGGCCTTCCCTCCTCTGCTCCCTGAGAAGGAGTGAGGACGTCGGGCTTCTACTCATGTCGAGTCTTGGATCCTGGGTCGTCTCTGGTCTGCGAACTGCAGGATGAAGATGTCCGCTCCTTGTCGGTTCTTGCTGGTGTTGAGTAGAATCCGCTCGCCCGCTGCGTCTGGCTCCTTCGTCCTGGACTCAGTTATGGCACTCAGTTATGGCCCCGGCTGGGCTGCTTTCTCTGCCGCGACCCTGCCGCCGCCGCCGCCGCCGCCACCGCCACCGCCGCGGCTGCTGGCAGGTGCTCAGATGTGTCTTTTTGCCTTGGCTTCCCCTCTCTTGTCTAACTCTCTGTCCTGTGATGGCACACTTGGTGTGATTCTCTGGCTTAGGACTGTTCACTGGAACTCTAAAACTGCTTTCTATGCGAGAGCTTGTTCAGATTCCAGCTTCTCCTCCGCCATCTTCCCCAAGAACCCCCCACAAGCTTTTCTGTAACAGGCCAGGGAACAAACATTTCTGTCCTGAAGGCCCTGGATTTCACAAGGTGTGAAGTCATCTCTGGACACTATATAAATAAAAGTGTGGCCAAATTACAAAAAAACAATGCCAAGCTGGATTTGGCTCACTGGGGATAAGTTGCCCATCCCTGAGATACACAGTTTGGTTGAGGGATAATCTTGGCTAATAGAAGTGTCACCCAGAGCTCAAATCTGTGTTCCTTCGAATGCACTGAAATCATGCATTGCTTTGTTGAAAAACAATTGATTGATTAGCTACAAGTTCACTTTCAATTATCTAAATTATTCTCTGTACATAAATTCTTTGGCATACAACATTTTGTCTTAAAGACTATGATTAATTGACTCTTTCCTTTACTCATCCATTTGTCATTTATTGAGTACTTGAGTAGGGGCTGGTGATAGAGAAATATGAAAAAGTCACTCCTGCTAGGACATGTAATGGGAAAAAAAGGTATAGAATATGGTGGAACTATTCACTGGATTCTGGGAGCACACAGGGAAGCACCCCTTCTCCCAGGGCAGTGGAAAAACTGGAGAGGATCTTGTAGTCAGGTTATATTTGAGCTGTGATTTAAGGTTTTGTTCAGGTATAAACTGTTGGTGATTATGAAAATCATATCTGGAGAGGTGTGCAATCTTTTTTGGCAAGAGACTGCAACTAGATTGCTGTATACTTGAGAGTGAGTGTCCGGGGACAGAAAGGCAGAGGAGAGGCTGGAGTTGTAGTCAGGACAGATCTTGGGGCTACTTGCCTGCTATTTTCAAGCCAAAGTCAACCAGAGGGGTGGGTGGGGAGGGAAAGTAGGAGAAAAATGAGGGAATGGGTAACAAGTATGACAAGAAATGTACTTATTACCTTACTTATGTAACTATAACTCTGCTGTATATCACTTGACAATAATTTTTTTTTTAAAAAAGGAGTCAACCAAAGTTTAGTATGACTGTGTGACTCTATTCTAAAGTAATTCAGCAGGGTTATCTAAGTTGATGTTTTATTTGGAGGCAAGGCAAGTGACTTTACTATGTAAAAATGGAATCAGGTAATTGAGGGGATGGTTGGGGTTGGGAGAGATGGAGGAGAATAACAGAAGGGGTGACATTGATGGAGATGTACCCATAAACTGACTGATAACCTTGAATTGAAACCCCTTTATACAACTATTTAAAGATAATTAAAATAAAAAAGAGGAAAAAAAGACAACCTGAATTTAAGCCACGTTCTTCTTTTCCTCTCCTCCTCCCCCTCTTCCCCCTCCCCCTCCCCTCCCCCTTCCCCTCTTCCCCCTCCCCCTCTTCCCACTCCCCCTCCTCCCCCCACGCCTCCTCCCCCTACTCCTCCTTCTCCTCCTCCTCCTCCTCCTCCTCCTCCTCCTCCTCCTCCTCTTCCTCCTCCTCCTCCTCCTCCTCCTCCTCCTTCTTCTTCTTCTTTTTCTTCTTCTTCTTCTCTCCCTTCCTTCCTTCTTCCTTTTGTGCTAGTCATGGAGTTTGAACTCAGGGCCTGGGCACTGTCTTTGAGCTTTTTTGCTCAAGGTTAGCACTCTACCACTTGAGCCACAGTGTCACTTCCAGTGACTTTTATGTTTTTGTATGTGTGGTTAATTGGAAATAAGGGTATCATGGACTTCCATGTCTGGGCTGGCTTTGAATCTTGATCCTCAGACCTCAGTCTCTTGAGTAGCTAGGATTACAGCTGTGAATCACCAGTGCCTGGCTAATCTTTGGTTCTTGAAAAAAAAAAAAGAATTTGAACAATGGTGACAGTATCAAACAATCCTACCCAGCATATACATTTGCAGTATAATTGTAGGAATTTTAGTTTTGTTCTAAAATGTTGATTAACAGACATCTTCTTTACCTAAAAACAATTTGCAACACAAGCAGGTTAGGTTTCTCTACAATTCCTAAATCTTCTTATTACAGATTTTACTTTACTTTTATTTTTTGTGCTGGTACTGGGTCTTGAACTCAGACTTGGGTGCTGTCCTTTAGCTTTTCTTTTCTTTCTTTCTTTCTTTTTTTTTTTTTTGGTCTGTTGGGTAGCTTGAACTCAGGGCCTGGGCACTCTCCCTGAGCTCTTTTGCTCAAGGCTAGTGCTCTGTCACTTTGAGTCACAGCTCCATTTCTGCTTTTGAGTGGCTAATTGAGATGAGTCTCATGGGGACTTTTCTGCCCAGGCTGGCTTGGAACTGTGATCCTCAATTCTAAGCTTCCTGAGTAGCTAGGATTACAGGCATGAACCACCAGTGCCCTGAAACATAAACTATATTTTAATTGCTCTTTCCTCATCCTTCTATATTCCATTTCACACAGCTTCCAGTAAGATTCCTTATGTTATCATCATATATAGTTAGAATGTACTTTGTTATTATTTCCCCCACCCCTTCTTATGTGGCCATAAGAAGATTTAGAACTACATTTATGATTCACCTTTGTGTGTGTGTGTGTGTGTGTGTGTGTGTGTGTGTGTGTGTGTGTTGGTACCAGGGCTTGAACTCTGAGCTTAGGGGCTCTCCCTAGCTTCTTTTGCTCAAGGCTAACTCTCCACCACTTAAGCCATAGCACCACTTCTAGCTTTTTCTGGTAGTTTGTTGGAGATAAGAGTCTCATGGTCTTTTCTGCCCAGGCTGGCTTCGAACCTCCATCATTAGGAATCAGCTGCCAGAGTAGCTATGATCACAGGCACGAGTCACAGGCACCCTGCCTGACTTACCTAAAAAGGTGAGTTCAGTTGAAAAACTGAACAATGCTGGTGTAAAGATGAGATTCTTCCAGGGAAGATGACTAGTCTCTTTTTCCATTTTGGGAATTCTCATAGTGTTCTTGCATTCACACAGAAGGTTCTGAGACCAGATGATGCATCTTCACTTCAGTTTAGAATATAAGCTCCTCACACAGCCTCACTGCTGGGGCTGTGACCAGCTCCCAGAGTTGTCTTCTGGAATCTTCTACAAGTCACGTTATAACCCCAGTACAGATGTCCCTGTATGCCAGAAGGCAATGCCATTTGCTCAGTAACTACCTAAAGCCAATGCCTAGTTGTGATCTGAAATCCTGGCTGGCCCCTTACAAACTTTTCATGCCCTAACACAAATATTTATTCCTGCTCAGTGTAGACTTTAGAAAGTCACTAGATTGAAATCTGGTTTGCTTACTAATGAAATCAAGGAAGATAAGGCTTTGAAAAGAGCATGACACCCAAGTCTATTGGTGCTTTTGTGGTTCTTTGAAATAAAATCTCACCTATGATCATATTACTTGAGAGAGACCCCCCCCCCCCGTTGTTTCTGTTGGACTTTTGCATTTGTTCTGCAGTTTAGGGAATGAGGTGGTAGGCAGTGGAAAGCAGATTTCCTTTAAGTACTTGACATCTGAGCTCAAAACTGAAGTTACCTTTCCTCTTCATGCATCTCCTTGGCTCTATCTTCTATCAGTGGCATCCTTGGATCTTTCTGCATTTGGAAAAAATCTTCTTCTCCTTCAGAATGTCACTATAAGCCAGGCACCGGTGGCTCACACCTGTAATCCCTGCTCATCAGGAGGCTGAGATATAAGGATTCCAATTCAAAGCTAGCCCAGCCAGACAAATCTAAGTGCCTCAACTCCAGTTAAGAACTAAAAAGCCGAGAAGTACAAGTTGTTATGTCGAAAACGAACTTTACAACTTTGGTGGGGGGTCGGGGAAGATTGGGTGGGGGTGGTGGTGGGGGGAGGCTGGGAAGGGATGTGAAGGGTAAACAAAGGAGGAGGCTGCAATGCTTGATAAGAAATGTACTCATTATCTTGCCTATGTAATTGTAACCCCTCTGTACAGTATGTTCACAATAAAAAAAAAGAACTAAAAAGCCAGAAGTGAAGGCGTGGCTCAAGTGGTAGAGT
This sequence comes from Dipodomys merriami, assembly GCF_024711535.1. Classification (NCBI taxonomy): domain Eukaryota; kingdom Metazoa; phylum Chordata; class Mammalia; order Rodentia; family Heteromyidae; genus Dipodomys; species Dipodomys merriami. Next base: position 13,808 of record NW_027204560.1, read on the forward strand.
GTCATCCTTGAGTGAAAAAATAACAAACCAAAAAAAAGGAACAAACAAAAAACCAAAACTAAGAAAGAGTGCTAGGCCCTGAGTTCCAGGCCCAGTACCAGCATCAGGAAAAAAAAAAATCTCATAGTAACAATGTCTCCATTGTTTAACCTGCCTGCTTGGCTGTCATGATGAAGTTTTATTTGTGTCTGAACTTTATCATTTAAACGAATGGTGCTTGCAGTTTATTTTGTTCTTTATCAGTTCTCTCCTCTTGCCAGCTCGCCTTGCATACTTCCTAGCACATACAGATAGGAGAATGAATGGATGCACGAATGACTTAATCTGTTGTGTGAAGATATTAGTGCTTATAGAAGGACCGGATAACGCTGAGTGTTACTAGTATTTTCCCCCCCACATTCTGCTTGCCAATTCTCCGTGTAAATGATGGAGAACAGAGTGTTTATTTCCTTCACATTTATATAATGGCCACAGTTACAATAACAAACAACAAGAGGCTGTCTCTATATCTCGCAAGAATTCCTGAGGCTGCCATGTGTATAAAAAAGCACCTGATGAAAATGATGTAATTCCGCCCACTCTAGGATTTATCCTAAGCTTTGCAGCCTCCAAGGGGGAAATTCCCCAGAGGACAAAGGTCCTGAATGCTACAAGTGATGGGATGAAGGCTGTGAGCAGGACCCCAATTTCTTATGGTCAGCATCCTTTCCCCTCCCCACCCTCCTCCCCTCTTCTCTCCCTTCCCCTCCCCTGCCATCCCCACTCCTCTTCTCCACTATCCACCTCCTCTTCCTCTTCTTCTTCCTCCCCTGCTTCCTCCTCTCCTCTCCTCCCCTCCTATCCTCTCTCCTTTCTTATCTCCTCTCCCTTTCTCCTTGAACTCAGGGCCTTGCACTCTGTAAAAGACTGGTGCTCATCCAATAGAGCCATACTTCCAGTTCTGGCTTTTTAAATGGTTAATTGGAGATAAGAGTCTGTGGGATATATATAGTCCAGACTATATTTGAACCTTGATCCTCAGATTCAGCCTCCTGAATAGCTGGGATTACAAGTATGAGTCACCAGTGCATGGCTGGCATTTGTACTGTTGATGTCATCCTTGCCTGTGTCATTGCCTTAACCACCCAGCAATGCAGGACACAGTACTGATCATCTCCATCTTGCTGGTGTCTAAATGGTGGCTCATGGGCTCAGGGATCACACTTCAAATTGATTGCAAAAGAAAGACTCCCCTGGTCTCTGCTAGGAGATGATTGTCTTGTGTTCTGTGTCACTTTTCTTTTCTTTCTTCTTTTTCTGTGGCTTCAGTACTGAGGCTTGAGCTCAGAGCCCTGAGTTCCTGCTTATCTTTATGCTCTCAAGGCTGGTGTTCTGACACTTGAGTCCATCTCTACTTTCTGCTTTTTGATGGCTATTTGGTGGGAATATTTTTTATTGTGAAAATACTGTACAGAGGGGTTACAATTACATGGGCAAGATAATGAGTTCATTTCTTATCAAGCATTGTAGCCTCCTCCTTTGTTTCCCCTTCCCATCCTTTCCTATCCTCCCCCCTGCCCCCCACCCAGTCCTCCCTGCCCCCCCACTACCCCCACCAAAGTTGTAAAGTTCGTTTTCGACATAACGACTTGTACATCTCATTGTTGCAATGGGTCCACCTGTATCCCTATTTAAATGATTTTTTTCCCCTTCCCCTTCACAAATTATACCGACATCAAATACAGTGAAAACACAGGTTATACTGTGGGGGAGGGATATACAAAGCAACAAAGAAATAATCTTATAAATGTGTTAGAAACAATCGAATGAAAAAAAACATTTGAATATATAACTTAGGGTTCATTTCCCTAACATCACCTTATCTGACCTTTTCTGCTTGACTCAGACATATACTAGATATTGCAAATAAGGGAAACCATGGGACCTATGTTTCTTTGGGCCTGGCTTACTTCACTTAATACAATTTTTTCCAAGTCTTTCCATTTCCTAACAAATGGGGCAATGTCATTCTTTCTGATGGAGGCATAGAATTCCATTGTGTATGTATACCACATTTTCTTTATTTATTCATCTACTGAGGGGCATCTGGGTTGGCTCCATATCTTAGCTATGGTAAATAATGCTGCATAGTTGTGCTGGTAGCTTTAGTGTGGTCTTGTTTGTAAACATTTGGGTAAATGCCCAAAAGTGGGATTGCTGGGTCATAGGGGAGCTCTATGTGGAGTCTTTTGAGGAACCTCCATACTGCTTTCCAAAGTGGTTGAACAAGTTTACACTCCCACCAACAATGCAGTAAGGTTCCCTTTTGTCCATATCCTCTCCAGCATCTGTTGTTATTAGAGTTCTTGATTTTAGCCATTCTAACTGGAGTGAGGTGGTATCTCAATGTTGTTTTGATTTGCATTTCTTTTATGGCTAGGGAGGTTGAGCATTTCTTCATGTGTCTATTGGCCATCCTTCTTTCCTCTTCAGAGAAGTTTCTCTTTAAGTCTTTCGCCCACTTATTTATTGGGCAGTTGTTTCTTTGAAGATTTGTTGTTAGGGGATTTAATGTTTTGAGTTCCAAGTATATTTTAGACCTTTGTCTGTTGTATGGCTAGTGAAGATCTTCTCCCAATCCATGGGCTTTCTATTGATCTTGCTTTTGCTGGTTATTTGGAGATAAGAGTCTCTCAGATTTTTCTGCCTGGGTTGGGGATTCAGGATCCTCAGATCTCCTGATGAGCTAGGATTATAGTTGTGAACCACCAGTGGTTGACTCAATATATTTTCTGTGTTATAGAAGGTGAAGCAATAGAGCTAGATCAAAAGTGAAAAAAAATCGACAGAGTTTAGAAATGACTACATTCTTATATCATCTTTGCAGTTCCCCAACTGGGAGATTTTAGTAACACCTGAAAGATGTGTTCTTTTGTTTTTGTTTTGCATTGGTGAAGTACAGTTTTCCAGGAGGCTGCACACACAGTGCAGTAATTCAGATAACTGCATGCTACTGCTGTTCTACTTATGACTGTAATAGTTAATAGCCAGCAGAGAGCCCATGGCATCTAAGATACTTGCATGAGTATCTTTGCATATAAGCCTTGATGCATTCACATTATATTTTGTCAACAGTGAATTTCTAGGAGTCAAGAATTTTGGTCCTTATATAGAGGTATTTATTAATTTTTATAGACATTCCTTTAATATAAAGGAAGATAGATTGAACAGAAAAAGATCTCTAGTAAGAAAGGAATGAAGAACAATCTGAAGTAGTCCTAAATTGTAGGAAGAAAGGAAGGTTACAGGAATTTCTGCAAGTTTTTTTTAACATATAAACCACAAAGCATTAGCAGAATATCTCTGTGTGTGTGTATGTGTGTGTGTGTGTGTGTGTGTGTGTGTGTGTGTGTGTGTGTGTGTGCGTGCGTGTGTGTGTGTGTGTGTGTGTGTGTGTGTTGGTATTGGGGCTTGAACCCAGAGCTTGGGTGCTGTCCCTGAGCTTTTGTGTTCACGGCTAGTGTTCTACCACTTGAGCTACAACTCTACTTCCAGCTTTTTTGTGGTTATTCGCAGATAAAGTCTCTTGGACTTTTCTGCCCTGGCTGGCTTTGAACCGTGATCCTCAGATCTCAGCCTCCTGAGTAGTAAGGATTACAGGTGTGAGCCACCTGGGCCCAGCCAGAATGTCATTTTAAAACAAGTAAGGGAGAGTTTTTTACTTTGGACCATTTTGTCTGATTACAAGCTTCGAACATGGAGTTAGATAGCAGGAATTTAATACCTGAGTTTATTTATGAAAAGCACTGAGCAGCAGGCATATTTTTTTTTTGTTTTAACCTTTTTAATATTCTGGAAGCTAATTGCCCAAACCATCGTACCCTTCTAGGTTAATGGGGTGACTAACAGGCCACAATAGAATATGACTTACCAGTCAAATTATGAAAAATAAGCAGAAGCCACTCTCCCACCCCAAACACCACAACTGGGAAAGGTCAGAAACGACACAGACGTTTATTGTCTTTCAAAGACAGTACGGCGACATTACCATTCTGCTGTTTCCTTGTGATGGATTGCAGAAAGAATCGGAGAAGGCACCACATGAATCTGCTCTCAGGACAGTGATTCGCATCAGGATGGGAAATGGGACAAATGCAAGCCATTCTCCTTGCAGTTTACAGATTATAAATCCTTTGTTCATCTGTCACGATCTGGGGGCCTACTTGGGATTTTTATGATTCTTTATACACTTGGAATTTTAAAGCTGTAAGGTTGGAGGGCCTACAGCTGTTCTCTTTCTGATTTTGATGTTAAATCCTCACTTGGAGCATCGCCACGCTGGTGTCTTCCTCTTCCTGCCTGCAGTCCCAGCCCACTGCCAGTGTGAACTATGGCCTCCCTGGTCTGTTCCCCTCGAAGTATTAAAGTATAGCACCTACTGTAGTACTCTGATTTCCCAACAAGACGCCCCAACACATGGTCAATTAGGCTAGAAGTCTTTATTGCTGTGACGCCTGTCACTATACCACGACAGTGAAGAACCACCACCAAGCTCAAAATGGGGTAGGTTTATATAGGGGAAAACCAACAAGGGCGCTACCCACAGGGAGCCAGTGGTAGTTTTGCGATGGGCAAAGAAGCAAGTTATAGAAGCAGAGCTAGCAGTTAGGGATTACAAAATGGCCATTACAATGCCAGTTATTCCAATGACCAAGGCCATAAGTCACAAGGCAAAGTCCTTATCTCAAATCTTCCCATCAAAGAAGCAAGTTGGTGAAATAGCAATTACAGGCTCTATAAGCAGAGTGATAAGTCCTCGAAGCAAAAACCACATTGCAAACTTCTTACTTATCACAACCCAAAACCAAATCACCTTCTAGGTTTTCTGGCTTTTTCTGAGCTTACCTAAGTCCAGTGTTTAACCCCCTAATTGATCCAGGCCTTTGTCTCTGGAATAACTATCCTGGAGTTTTTCTCTACCAGGGGATCCTGCCTTTCAAGTTGGGCCCTATTCTTAGTCACTTTGCAAATTTCGGTAAATGCCAGACCTCAGTTTGTTCCATTCCCAGGGTCTGTTTCTCAGGTTACCTGGGTCTTGTTTGTCCCAGTTAAATTTCATTTTTTTCCTGGTCTAATTAATACTCTATTTGTTTAATTTAACCTGGTTCTAACACCTACATCTCCTAGAGGCTTTGGAAAAATGTAGAAGTCCTTGGCCAAGGGTTTTGCCCTTTCTAGAATTAACCAGTTCTGAGAATCAGTATTGCAACTTGAAATGGAGGTGAGCGCAGCTGTGCATTTTGGATTTTCATCTTCAGTGTACCTTTATCCTGAGAGTATAATGTTCCTTTGCTGGTCCTTTGCTTCTTTAAAAATTAATTATAACTGCTCAACCTGCCATACAGGGTCATGGGGAGCATGGAAGGAGTTCATGCCTGGGAAAGTGCTTGGAGAATGTGGACCAGCTTTTCAGATGTAAGATTGTTGTCTTTATTGATGTCTGACAGAGTGGTTAAAAAAATAAAAAGTCAAGTGGGACATGGTAGTGATATTGATTCTAATGTTTTATACCAGAGTTGGATTTTACCATTTTTTTTAGCAGTGACTCTTAACCTCCGAGTCCTTTGGGAAGCCCAGTTCTTTTACCAGTATAGTTGGGAGATATTGGAAATTGACAAATTTATCTCCTTAGATGTATGTGAGGGTGAATCGGAAGTGATGCTATGTACTCCAAAGTGTTCAGTTTATACCCTGCAAGAATCTTGTTGGTTGGATCCTTTGTTTTCATTTGTAGTGTTTCTCTCTCCTCTCTCTCTCTCTCTCTCTCTCTCTCTCTCTCTCTCTCTCTCTCTCTCTCTCTCTCTCTCTCTCTCTCTCTCTCTTTCTCTCTCTCTCTCTGAGCCAATACTGGGGCTTGAATTCAGGGCCTTGTTTTCTCACTTGGCTATTTGACTCAAGAAGGCTAGCACTCTACCACTTGAGCCACAGCTCCACTTGTGGCTTTTCAGTGGTTAATTGGAAATGAGAGTCTAATGGATTTTTCTGCCCAAAACATAACCCTCAGATTTCAGCCTCCTGAGTAGTGAAGATTACAAGTACAAGCCACCAGTGCCCAGTGAAGTAAGGAGGCCAGGTCTGGCCAATGCCATATTGGCCACAAGGTAGATTGTAAGATCTGGCATCTTGTCTTCATGCTGGGGGAAGGAAAAGCTCCTGACCATCACCTGCCTCCCAGGTGATGGGCATGCCTGGATCCCTGGAGACAGGGGTGGGCACTTGGCTGATAGGTTGCTGCATCTGTCAGTCCAGTGCCTGGGCCTGGGAATTTCTTGTGGGTCTGCCCACCCACCAGCCCAGCCACCAGGACTCCATGCCGCATGTGTCTCTGTAATAGTGTCCTGTGTCCTGTCTCCTGGCTGGTCTCCAGTCATGATGGCATCACAATTCAGCTCTGCACTGGAGCTGAATTGGCTTGTTGGTATTGTTTTTGTTATTTCTTTCCTCTTTAGCATGTTTCCTAGCTGTGTTATGTGTATTTGAATGCTGCAGGCCTTTGTAACAACTGGCAGTCTTCAGCCTGTTAACTGTATAGTAAAGACTGCCAACCATCACACATTGCTTTCTCACCCAGTGTGGGTGGCTTCTGTGTCAGCTGGAGTGTGGCTTCAATTCAGGAAGAACTTATTTCCTTGGCCACTGCTGACCAAGTACATCAACACTCTTAACTACTGGCATCTTTGGGTAAGATACCCTGATATGGTGGATAACAGGGACTGGGAATTTCCAGTGGAACTGCCCCCTGCACCTTTTTAGGCCCAGACCAGCCTAGCAGCCATTACACCATGCCAATATGTGTCTCCATGATCATCTTCAGTCAGCATGGCATCCCAATTCAGCTCTCCATTGGAGCTGAATTGGACTGTTGGTATTGTTGGTATTGTTTTTTGATCTTTCTTTCTTCTTTAGCCTGTTTCCTAGCTGTGTTATGTGTATTTGGGGGCTGCAGGCCTTTGTAACAACTGGCTGCCTGTAGCCTGCTAACTGTATAATAAAGACTCCAATATTTCATATTCCACAAGGTGGCTTCTGGGATGATTCACCTTATGACAATATTTCCACATTTGGCAAATATATTTTATTGTGTGACAAATTTGATTTTGCATTTTCTGATTTCATTCATGTTGTTTCTTTTATTTCTCCCCCCCCCCCCAATGCCACTACTAGAGCTTGAACTCATGGCTTGGGAGCTGTTCCTTAGCTATTTTGCTCAAGGCTAGCACTCTACCATATGAACCACAGCTCTACTTTCAGCTTTTTGGTGGTTGATTGGAGATAGGAATCTCATGGACTTTCCTGCCTCGGCTGGCTTTGAATTGTGATCTGACTCAGATCTCAGAGTAGGTAGGATTATAAGCTTCTTTCATTTCTACTGTATATGAAAGAAAAAGAAATTAGTTTTAAGTCTGCCTTTTACCAGGTGATGTCATGATTTTAAAGAATCTCCACACATTAGAATTTCATTTTTATGTAATACAATTTTAATAGAAATGCTCATTTCATGGAGGGAAAATGACTGATAAAAGTTTCAATGATCCATAAGAGTCTCTTATATCCTTTTTATTCCACTCTGATGTGGTTGAATTCATTGATAATGGCAAAAGGTTTAGAATTGTGGCATTTTTTATCTCTTGTTATCATCTAACCAAAGAGAATATTTTTAATACAATTTAAAAAAAAGATTCTAAAGTTCCTTTTCTTAAAAAAAATAAAAGCTAATTATAAAATCAGAATGAGGTCAGGTGCTGGTGGCTCACACCTGTAATCCTAGAGCTACTCAGGAGGCTGAGATCTGAGGATCATGGGTCAAAGGCAGCTGGGGCAGGATAGTTTGTGAGACTCTTCCACAGTTAACCAGCAAAAAGCTGATGTAGAGAGATGTCTTAAGTGGTAGAGCTCCATTTTATGAGTATAAAAGCCAAGTGAGAGTCAGAGGTCCTGAGTTCAAGCCTTAGTACCAGGGCTTGAACACATGCACACACACACACACACACACACACACACACACACACACACACACACCTGCACACACAAGAAAAGAAACTGAAATACATAGTCACTTGATACCTCTCACTACCCATATGATGACCATTTTCATTCCTCAGGTTAGGTGTCTGAGATTCAGATCACGTAGTAAGAAAGCCAGTGCTTCCTATGGTATTTCGCTTAACTGCCTCAATGTTTGTTTCTCAGTGCTGAAAGTCCTCATTCAATTAGCATTGTACAGATGTGCGTTTCTAATCAGTGCTCAGCTCTGCTATATAGGCTAGTTGATGGGGATTCCGCTGTCCCTTGAGTACGTAAATAGTTTTTGTTTCAACTTCATTCTGGATTTAATGCAGTATTTATTGTGCATTAGTACAGAAATTTCACTTTGCTGCCACTTACGTTTTTATGGGATAATGTGTCTCAGGGGACTAGCACTGGTTATGGATACACCCATGCATCAAAGCATCTTCCATGGTAAGTTCACGTTTCATATTAACAAGCTCATGAAGCTTTGGGTATCTACCTTCATACTAGCAGGAAATTCAATCTTTTCCTATGATTACCCTTTCCAAGTATTTCTGAGAGAACCCATTGGTCTCAAGACAAGGAAAATGCTATAGTTTTGTGGGTTAGAAAGGCTTTCTAGCTCCTCAGTGGACCAATGGATCAAGAAAATGGGATATATATATATATATATATATATATATGCTCACACATACACAATGGAATTTTCCCTATCCATCAGAAAGAATGGTGTTGTACCATTTGTAAGGAAATGGAAAGACTTGGAACAAATTGTATTAAGCGAAGTACACCAGACCCAGAGAAACAGCTTGTGTGGTTTCCCTCATTTGTGGTAGCTAGATGTGCCTATAAATCTACAAGTAAGCACACTGGATGGGAAGCAAGGGTTACAAATGAATTAACCGAAGTGCAACAGACTGAATGGAGAGGGCACATAGTATAATTATTTAGAAGGATGAAGTCAAATTCCAACCAAATAAGTACCAGGAAATGAGTACTTGCAAGAGGAGAGGGTGGGGGAAAGGGGAAGAGGGGTAGAATGAAAGGGGGAAGGGGAGGGAATGCAGGCAAGAATTGATTGTGTGTAGCAAAGAATTGAGAAATGTAAGGGACAGGGTGGGTCAAAGGAGGGTAAAGATGTCCAAGTGGTGAAGATGTTGAAGTGGTGGCATAGATCAAGATGCATCGTACTTTTAAACTGCTTTGTTAAATGGCAAAAGTTCAATACATAACCTAAGATTAAGATAAGCAAGGGAAAGGGCAGATTAGGAGGGGTGGGTGAGACTGTTGAAAGGGACGACATTGATCGAGCTGCACTGTATTCATAAACTACTCTATGAATGGCAGCACCTTCGTACAAGTACTTAAAGATAATAAAATATTAAAACAAAAGAAAGGCTTTCTAAGGGACACTTAAATAGAGAGAATAAGATGTGTTTGTTCTTCATTGTGTCCGAGGGGAGTGTCCTGGGTCTGGGGCATTGTGTTGGGCACACATGGGCGTATGCTCTGGGTGGGAACCTGCTTCCTCTTGATCTCTGATCTTATAGCAAGCATCTGAAAGGAGACAGACTTCTAGTGACTGGCCAGTTGTCTGGAGAAGTCAATTGTCCTTTCTTTCTTGGGGTCCCTGGAAACTCACAGCTAGGGCAGCTTGGATAAGCTACTTTTCAACTTCTCTAGCCAGGATAACAGGAGAGCTCCCAGTTTTTGCTGACTTACTGCCCAGACCAGTTTTATGCGATAAATATAGAATTCAAACTGTGTATATAATTTGGAATATTGTAATTATTGCAGTTCAAAAAATAAAGATAAACATGTGAGATTATTATTTTTGCTGGTCCTGGGACTTGAGCTCAGGGCTCAGGTGCTATCTCTGAGGCTCTTTGTATTCCAGGCTAGCACTCTACCACTTGAGCCACAGTTCCACTGCCAGCTTTTTCTAAGTAGCTTATTAGAGATGAGTCTCACAGACTTTTCTGCTAGGGTTGGCTTCAAACTGCAATCCTTAGATCTCAGCCTCCTGAGTAGCTAGGATTACAGACATAAGCCATCAGTGCCCAGCTTGTGAAATTAATTTTGATAGTGAATTTTCTTTGGCTCACTAAATCTGAAGTGTTATCAGTTTAACACATAATCAGTATAAGAAATGGCAACAGATTTTTCTGCATTTTCTTTTATACTGCCTTTGAAATCAGACTTTTTTTTTTTGTATTTAACTGAACATAGCTTGAAGACTAAAATTTCATTTGACATAGTTAATTTGTATTTAGATTTTGTAAAAGTTAAAGCTAAAACATGATCTTCATACCCAGGCTATTCCAAGTATACTTCACTTTTTAAAAATAACTGAACAAACTTACCCTTTTAAAATTGAAGTGTGGTCAGGTACTAGAGGCTCACGCCTGTAACTCCAGCTATTTAGGAGGCTGCAATCTGAGGCTCATGATTCAAAGCCAGCCTAAGCTAAAAAGCCCATGAGACTCTTACCTCCAAGGAACCACCCAAAAGCCAAAAGTGGAGTTGTGGTTCAAGTGGTAGAACACTAGCCTTGAGGAAAAAAAAATTAAAAGTTCAGCCCCAGGACTGGCATGCGTGTGCACACACACATAAATGAAGTGTCATATTGAAAGTTCAAACTAAAAAATTCAAAGTTTAAATAATAGAACTTCGTCCTTTGGTTACCCTGGACATCTTTCAGAGGTAGATAACAGCCATCTTACTGATGATTACCATAGCAGTTGCCATCCTAGGGTCAGTTCTAGATTTCAGGAATATATAGTTAATTAGGACTCACAAGTTTCTAAACTAGCACTGTAATAAGGAAACACACAAACCCAGTGGATTAAATTCCTACTCTCCAGTAGAGCTGCCTCGGCTTGAGTTCTAGCTTTGCTGCTCTCTAGATGTGAGGAAACGTCTGTGCTTTCCGATCATTTCACTCATTTGTGAAATGAGTCAGGTGTGTGGTGAGCACGAACGGGGATAAGGCCCAGCTTATGGCGAGTTGTTGGTGAAGGTGTGATTGCCTCACATTTTTTGGTGTGATTCTTTTGGTGTGCTGGGACTAGATCCCAGATCTTTCAGATTTCAACCCACTTTGCTGTCTGGGTTATGATCCCCTCTCTCTTCCCATCATCTGTTAAGGTGAATGGAGTGAGAAGCATCGCTCTTAGGCATTTACATTGCAAAGCTATAGTTCTACAGCTCACCAGCAACTCTAGCTTCAAGGAAGGAGGACCAGACACCACTGCTCATAATATCTGTAACCCTGCCAGGCAAGGCTTTTGAGCAGAGATTCAGTCTTCCAGTGCCTCACTAAATATTTGTCTTTCAACTTCCCCAAACAGATATTTAAAAAGAGTTAAAGCTTGGGTTATTGTGAAGATTAATTCTGCACATTGCCTTCAATAGAAGATTGCAACACACATACATTTCCAATATTTAATTTTCAAATCCCCATTTCATTTATTTTTTTCCTTTGTTATTCTTTTAGGTCTGAGACTGGGACTTGAACTTGGCACCTGCTGCTTTTCTTCATTGACTAGTGTCCTACCAACTAAGCCATACCTCCACCCATCAAGCCACTTATTATATAGCGCATTATGAAGAAAGATTCTGAAGTCTGATCATCTCAGATAGTGTTAGTGTTTCTGGATTCCCTTCTCCGAGGCACAAACAGAACATGCTGATGTTTGTAACTCTTGAGATGCTCTTTGGGCCACCTTTCTGATTTTTGTTCCTTCAAAAAAGCACGTGTGCACTACTGGTGTCATTGCATTCCATCTTGACAATCTGCAGGCTGTCAAGGCTGTGCAATCACCCTTCGCATCCATGTCCACTAGCGCAGAGAACTGCTGAGTGGATCAGACAACTTGTGATATATCTGATTGAACTTAGACTCCATCATACCATCTCCATGAATCAAGCCACTGTAAATCAAAGTTTTCCTCTGCCAGTGGCTCTCAACTTTCAATACACTTTGATTTAAGGGATGTTTGGCCCGTGATCATCCCATATTTCATGAGATGATGTGTTGTGAGTACAGAGAAAGCACTAAACGAAATAATCAGAGGAGAAAGTGATGAGGAGCACGTGGGGAAGGTGAGAGACAACTTGCTTGTAGTTCTTTGTCAACATTGGTGAGATGCTGTAATGGGTCCTCTGTTTAATGGCGTCTTCACTGGTCCTTTGGACTGCCTGTGCCAAGGGATTCTGGGTAGAGGGGGTTGTAAAAGTCATTTGCACCCCCCCAGAATTCTGTAAATAAAGTACTTCCTCTGGCTTCTGTGCAGTAACTAGGATCCATGAAGCAAGAATTGGACAGAGGAAGAGCAGATCTGAATTAATTTTTCTCTGCAGAGTGATACTAAATAATATTTTAAAAAGATTATTTTTTATTATCAAGGAACAGATTGTATAATATTAAGGAAAAGATAATAAAATCACCCATAAGTGTCCCACTAAAGATAACCATTCTTAACATCCATTGTATTTTCTTCCAGTCTTTTATAGGCATGTACTTTATAATCTCATTATAATTATGCTATATATAGTTTTCCTTTTTCCTTTTAACATTATAACATTTTTATATATTATTAGGTTAAGCATTGAATAGACCATCATAAATCATTTAGCCTATTACCTGTGCTGGGAAATTTTGGCTGGGTTCCTTGATGCTTTCTTGTTAAAATAACTCTGGTGAACACTTTTGAACTTTTATCTTGTAATATGTGTTTGATTATTTCTTTAGTTTGATTTCCTAGAAGTAGAGTTTTTGGGCCCAAAGATATAAACATCTGAGGGTTTTTGATATGCACTGACAAGCTATTTTTGTTAGTGTGTGTGTGGTGGTGGGGGGGGAGGGAGAGAGAGAGAGAGAGAGAGAGAGAGAGGGAGAGAGAGAGAGAGAGAGAGAGAGAGAGAGGACTATTACTGGGGCTTGAACTCAGGGTCTCTCACTTCTCACTTAGCTTTCTTGATCATGACTGATGTTCTGTCACTTAAGTTGTGTCTCCATTCTGTCTGGCTTTTTGCTGGTTAATTACAGATGAGCTGACTTTGAACCTCGATCTCCCATGTCTCAGGCTCCTAAACAGCTAAGCGAACAGGTGTGAGCCACCAGTGCCAAGTCAGATTTTTAATTCATGAAAAGTGTATTGACATCAGAAACGTGGAGTGTCTGGCAGTTCAGTGCTTTCTAACCATCCAGGCCTGCATGTAGATACTCATGCTGGTACAAAGGCCTCAGTTGTTCTCTTCACAATATTCTCCTTAGACTGTTCTCTGTGTCCATGTAGTGGCCTTCATGTGTGTCTGCTTCCTAGGCCCATGTGACCCTGGGTGCAGACTGAAGTGACTCAGTTGACCTTTTCTCTGTGCACCAATTTGGTTTTGTCACACCTTTGGGCTTTTTACACAAACTGTATCACCTACTCTCAAAGCAAAGATTTGCCACTTTGGGTGATACAGGAAAATATGAACTACCAGCTCTGAAACTGTATCTCATCACCAAATAGCAAAGACTATTTGCTACTTTCAAGGTGTGTGTGTGTGTGTGTGTGTGTGTGTGTGTGTGTGTGTGTGTGTGTGTGTGTGTGTGTGTGCAGATGCATTCAAAGCAATTGTTGATGACTGTAATCTTTTTTTTTTTTTTTTTGGTCCGGTCATGGGGCCTGAACTCTGGGCCTGGGCACTGTCCCTCAGCTCTTCAGCTCAAGGCTAGCGCTCTACCACTTGAGCCACAGCGCCACTTCTGGCTTTTTTCTTTTTGCTTATGTGGTACTGAGGAATCGAACCCAGGGCCTCAGGCATGCAAGGCAAGCGCTCTACCACTGAACCACCTTCCCAGCCCAATGATGACTGTAATCTTAACTGATTGTGATTCTAAGCCAGCCTGGGAAGTAAAAATCTGAGAGACTCTCATCTCCAATTAACTAGCAAAAAGCCAGAAGTGGAGGGAGGTGTAGCTTAAGTTGTAGAGCATCAGTATTGAGTGAAAAAGCTAAGGGACAAGGCCCAGGCTCTGAATATAAGCACAGTGCTCACACACACACACACACACACACACACACACACACACACACACACACACACACACACACACGTTTTCTAGTATTTATAAGAACAGAACTGAAATTGCTCCGATGTAAGTGTTAGAAACAAAAAGGAGCCTTTAAGTTCATTGTCGTTAAATGATTATAATTCTATCAATATTTAACATGAGTGAAAGTGTCAGAGAAAGTAGGATGTCTGTGTTGATTCTAGTAGAAAAGTGGAGAATATTTGAGCAAAAGAAGAATTAAGCAAATACTTCCCAGAGAGTTTGTAATATTTTAAAGTCTATTTTTAACTATATTTGTATCTTGCATTTTTGACCATGCAGATCTAATCTTAAGATTGTTATTAATTCATCTCTTCACAATCTCATTGTATTCAGAGAACTTGAGGGATGGTGATATGGTTCAACTGTAGAGGGAATGACTGACAAAGGAGTTCACATCTGTGTGCTCCTCCCACGAAGAAAGACAATGTCAGTATGAAGTGTTTTGCCTCTTTTTGTTCTGTTTATGTTGGTACTATGAGATCTTATTTTTTTCTGATATTTAAGAAATTGTTTTCTATTTTGTGTGTTTTCAAATCTCCTTGTTGGCATGAGAGTTGGAATCTTTGTGTGTGTGTGAGTGTGTGTGTGAGAGAGAGAGAGAAAGAGAGAGAGGAGAAAGAGAGAGAAATGGTACTGGGGTTTGATCTCAGGGCCTAGACAGTGCTCGTCTTGAGCCATACCTCTACTTCTGGCACTTTGCTTGTTAATGTGGAGATAAGAGTCTCATGGACTTTCCTGTCCAGGCTGGCTTTGAATGGCAGTCCTGAGATCTCAGTTTCCTGAGTAGCTAGGATTATAGGTGTAAGCAACCAGTGCCTGTCTGGTCATGTTTATAATTACCTTGTCAAATATGTGAATCTGTGTTTTGTCCATTAAGAGATGGGTACAATGCAGTTTAAGAACCATAAGCAAGGATTTAGATTTTAGCTGGGATCTGATGGCTCATGCCTGTAACCCTAGCTACTCTTGGGGCTGAGATGTGAGGATCACAGTTTGAAGCCAGCCTGAGTAGAAAACTCTCTGAGACTCTATCTTCAATGAACCAGCAATAATCTGGACTGGAGGTTTGATTCAAGTGATAGACCACCAGCCATGCAAGCAAGCTATGAGAACACTGGAGACCCCGAGTTGAAAAAACCCAAGAGAAATATTAATAACCTAACCAATGATATCAGCCAAATCATCCTATGACCATCTCTATAAGGATCAAGCAACTACATTTTCTGCTTTGTGCTTCTAAATGTGCCTTCAGATCTTCATGTGGCATGTAAATAATTCCCAAGGAGTACTCTGGGACGTAAGATCTATACTACAGATATGCCATATGCTCTTGGGCAGACCCAGTATACCTTGGACAACTTATAAAGAACAAGGCAGGCAATAGAAGCAGAAATGGGTATTTTATGAGCTCTTTAACTAAACAAGACACATGTGAACAAGAGTCAAGTCAACTGGCTGAGAACATTTATTTCTGCCAGTCGAGATTAATGAAGGAGAGAATGTCTTTGCTAGAGATAAACCAGGGGGAGTGCCACCTCTTTCTTTGGTGATGGTCTTTGTTACCCAGCCATCACAGCTGGCCTCTTTCCTGGGATGTCTTGTAAGAATGCCGGCTCCCCGTAGACTAGTTTTGCTGTGCGGTTTGAAGTCGTTTCAGTTTTGTTTTTTGTCTTCGAGCATTTCTCAGTTTTTTAGTTTTTAAGAAACTGTCCTCTAATTGGTAGAGAAAATCTTCGATTCGTCCAACCTAGAAGAGATGAACAGATACAGAATAGCTGTTGTTTTCAGGGTTTTGGGATATTTTATTTAAAATCAAATGACTCAGGGGAAGTCCACATTAGAGCAGCAGTAGGCCAGACAGAAGCTCCACTGTTTCCCCTTGTTTTAGGAACAGGAAATGGATTAAGTAGGAGTGGGCTTTGTCACCAGCAAAATGGGATTTATCAGTGTCAGTACTAGGGCTTGAACTCAGGGGCCTGGGTGCTATCCCTGAGCTGTTTTGCTCAAGGCTGTTGCCCTACCACAGTGAGCCACAGCTCCACTTCTGGTTTTCTGTTGGTTAATTGAAGTTAAGAGTCTCAGGGCCTTTTCTGCCCTGACTGACTTTGAACAGTGAGCCTCAGATCTCAGCCTCCTGGGTAGCCACCAGTGCCTAGTTAGAACACATCAATTTTCTAAATAAAATAAAACCATCTTCTTTTGCAGAGAAAACCTACAATTATTCAATGGCAGTTTCTTGAGTGTATTGTATATTGTTTGTCGGAAAGAGACATGTTATAAAAATTTACATCAGTGGGAGTCAGTGGATATAATAATTCATACTTAACCCTGACTCCAAGACCTGCACATTATATTAGTCTAATATCTCTCACTATAGAGCCATTGTCATAAAGTTAGCTCAAAGCTTGAGGATTTGCTGTTCAAGGTATCATCTGCTTGAGATAAAAGCATTTAAAACTTCAATTTTCCAATTTTCCATCCCACTTACAAGCTGTTTATCATTCAGAGAAATACCCAAAAGATAACTCACATTGTCAAAATGATAATAATAGACAGTAGCACTCTTGGATATCCTACACTTAGGTCTATATAACAGGTGTTGAGATGACACCAAAACACCTTTGTGTGTGTGTGTGTGTGTGTGTGTGTGTGTGTGTGTGTGTGTGTGTGTGTGTGTGTACATGTCAGTCGTGGGGCTTGAACTCTGGGTTTGGATGCTGTCCTTCAGCTTTTGTGCTCAAATTTGGCACTCTACTACTTCAGTCATTCCTCTATTTCTGGCCTCTTGCTGGTTAATTGCAGACTTTCCTGCCCAGGCTGACTTTGATCCCTGATTCTCATATCTCAGCCTCTTGAATAGCTAGTATTACAGATGTGAGCGCCCAGTGCCCAGCTTGATAACCTTTTTCTTTTGCTGGTCCTGGGGCTGGTACAATGGGCCTGAGCGCTGTCCTTGAGCTTTTGTACTCAAGGCTAGTTGCTCTACCACTTGAACTACAGGTCTACTTCTGGCAGTTTTTGGTTAATTGGAAATAAGAGTCTCCCTGATTTTCCTGCCTCAGCTGATTTTGAACCAGGATCATTATGCCTCACTCTTCTGAGTAGCTAGGATTGCAGGTATGAACCAGTGGCACCCAGCTTGATAACTTTTTTAAAGTCAAAGCAAGTGAATTTGTATGAGACTGACATTGATGACATCATTGCATGAATCATCCAAACTTTCCTGACATGAAGTTGGTGCATTGTTCTGTGGGTTCTATATACTTATCTCATTTCACCAAACTTGTAAGAATTAACCCAGAGCAGCCAACATGAAACTGAAGGATGACACTTTACCATTGCTTTGATAGCTGAGCTTATGACTCATTCCTGTTGTGTGTGCTGGAAATGTGTCATTTAAATCAAAGCTCGTTACAGTGAGAATGTTTGCAATGAGCCCAAATGCAATTTGAAATTACAGCTCTAATGTGGCAAACATAACTTTCTTCAATGAGACAGAAAAACAATCATTTAAAAATATCCATTAAGTGGCTGCTGGTTTTAATAATAGCAACATTGACTAACTGGGTTGCTTTTCATTAACAAGATAACAGCTGTAACCCCAGTACTTTGGGAGGATGAGGCAAAAGGATTATGAGTTTAAGGTCAGTTTGGACGACAAAGTAAGATTCTATTTCAAAAAAAAAAAAAAAAGAAAAAGAAAAAAAGAAAAGCCAGGAGTCCATGGCTCATACACCTGTAATCCCAGCTACTCATCAGGAGGTTGAGATTTTAGGATAACAGTTAGAAACCAGCCTGGAGAAGAATGTCTGTAACACTCTTACCTTCAATTAACCATGAAAAGACCAGGAGGGCAGCTGTGGCTCAGTGCTAGAGGCTAGCCTTAAGCAAAAAAGCTCAGGGGCAGTGTCCAGGCCCTAAGGTCACATGCCTCTCCTCTCCCCCCCCAGAACTGGCATACAGACAGACAGACACATGAAACAGATGATCAAAAAATACTAAGGTATTTCAATAGAGGCCTGCTAGGTGAAAGCAGGAGGTCTATGAGCACGTCCTTCTGTCTGTCCATCTTGTGATAACCATGGAATAATCACTTTAAAATAGACATAGGATTGCATGTTTGCCTTAATATTCTTTGAATAGTCTCCTGAACCCTTCCAGGACCTATCCAGATGTGGGTGAGCTTGCTTCACTGGGGCCTCTAGCTCTGTCTGGAACCACCCGTGGCCTTTGTCATGGAGGACATCTCTCAGTTATTAGCGTTTGGCCATGCTTGTCTAGACCCAAAGCAGTGCCCTCTGAACACCTCTGGGTAACCGACTGTGAGTTGCTCATACATGTCACCCTAGCTACTCAAGAGACTGAGATCTGAAGATTTTGGTTTGAAGCCAGCCTAAATAGGAAAGTCCACGAGACTCATCTCCACTTAAGCACCCAAAAGACTCAAGTGGAACTTTGGCTCAAGTAGTTAGAGAGCCTGCCTGGAGTAAAAATGTCAGGCATAGCCCCTAGGCCCTGAGTTCAAACTCTAGTACAGGCATACACAAGAAAGTAGTTTTCCAGAAAGTTTTCTTTGTCTTTATAAACTAATTAACACTACCTCGATAACCTACCATTCTATTACAATTCTTCTTCTTCTTTTTTTTTTTTTTAGCTTTGAAACTGTGAAGCAAGCCAAAGGTAAAAAGGTGAGCCCATCCCTGTAACATCTGGAGGTTTAATGGACCCTAGGTGAAGAGTCAGAAGAAAAATTTGAATTTGGCTTTTGGCTTGGCTTATAGACTCCTTGCTGTGTGACCCAGGGAAGCCTCTTGGCCTTCTGAGTTTTAGTTTAGGCCAACATTTGGTATTAAAGAAGGTTGGCCTGCGTGATGTCCAGGGTCCTACCTAGTCAAAACATCCTATGACATGTATTCCCCTCAGATCCCATCCATCCAGGCCAGAGGATGGCGAGTGAGCACTCACACTTTCAAATCAGAGGCCATTCCTTCAGATGACACCATTAGATGAACTACCCAATACACAGTAAAGTCAGTCCATTTTAGCTTCTGTACTTACTGAAGTGTAGGAGATCTGCAGCATGTTTTTAGTGAAGCTGTTTTTTTTTTTTAGTCAAGAAAAGAAATAACATACTGATCGAAGAGAAAAATAGATTTGTAGAACTAAGAGCAGATTGCAAATGAAAGAAATGGCTATAAAGCCCTTAGGAAAAATAAAACACAAAGAAATACATGAAGTACGCAAGGGAGGAAAATGAGCTGGTTTTCAGATGAGAGGCATTGTTAGACTCTCTGCTTGCTTAACGGTGTCAGATAGGTAACTTGGTCATTTGGGGTCTAATATATCCATTTGCAAAATGGGCAGGTGACATTTTCTTAGCTATGTAAGTGCCATCACGGTGATAGGAACATGGGGTGGAGGAACTTGCCAGGAATGTGGGGATGCTGATAACTAAAGGGAACTGAGTGTCTCAGGCTCTGACATGCCGCATGGCTACTGATCCCAATTCCTATCATAAAGATATTGTCATCAATCAATTTCTTTAGAGTCTTTGAACTCAAACACCAATTGTTGTAAGTTCAAATTTGGATTAATATGGATCTGGTCCATATTACTTTAGAGATAGTATGTTATTTAGCATATTAATTTAGAGAAGATGACCTCCTAGTGTTTTAATATTTATTTATTAATTTATGTATTTATTTATGTGTTGGTATTGGGGTTTGAACTCTAGACTTGGCATGCTCACTTAGCTTCTTTTGCTCTACTGCTTGAGCCACAGCTCCTTGTCTGGCTTTTTACTAATTAAGTAGAGATGGATTTGTCTGTCTGGGCTGGCTTCTGTCCGGGCTGGCTTCTGTCTTGTCTCAGATCTCAGCCTCTGGAGTATCTAGGATTATAGGCAGGAGTCACCAGTGCCTGGCTTGGAATCCTAAAATCTTAATACCTCCTGCTGTTGCCCAGTACTTTAGAATGTAATTTATCTGTTATCTGGAGAGACGTTATCTTCAGATAGGACCTTTTACACAAGTAATCAAGTCAGGTTGAGCTCATTCTCATCCAAAGTGACTGGTATCTTAATTTAAAAGGGAAGATCTGGGGACTACTAAGGATGGAGGCAGAGGCTGGGCAGATGCTCCTAACAAGCCAAGGCACCATAAACACGGTCATCAAAGCACAGCAAGGGGAGGGAGGCATGAGATAGAATCTTCCTCAACCATCAGCAGGAGTCAACCCAGGAGATACTTTGATCTCAGCCTCCTACATCCAGAATCACCAGATAGTAAAATCCTGTCATTCAGGTGCTTTATCTATGTTCTATGAATGAGTCTAGCAAATGAGATAACAGGTCATAAAGTGAAGCAGAAGCTCACATTCCATATTTCTCCAACCTTGCACTTTTCTCACTGGGTGGAGGTCCCTGTTGGTTTGGACCCCCTTGCACAGACTTCGTGTTCACCTTGGAACTAGAGTGGTACAGCAATAATGACACAAGAACTCAGCCTCCAACATGAACGGATGGGGAAATTAACCTGAGTGAATTTACATTTGAGGCTTCCCATTAGATTTCATGGATGAAGTATATTCATATCACTTGTTTATTTGTCCATGCCTTGGGATTGATTTGTTTGTACAGGTGTGTGTGTGTGTGTGTGTGTGTGTGTGTGCATATGTGCATGTGTGTGCTGGTACTGGGGCATGAACTTAGGACCTCAAGCTCTCACTTGGCTTTTTCATTCAAGGCTGGTAATTTACTGCTTGAATCACAACTCCATTTCTGGCTTTTTGGTGGCTAATTGGAGATTAGAGTCTCTAATTTGTCTACCTGAACTGGATTTGAACTGCAGTCCTCTTGTCTCAGCCTCTTGAGTAGCTAGGGTTACAGACACGAACTACTCTAGCCTGGTGGATGGGTGATTCCCCCCACCCCTCTTAAAATATGGCTAAACAAAGAACATTTTGTTTTTAGGAGGAAGAAGGTTGAGCAATAAGATTCAAGCTCTTTGGAAGCAAGCACCAGGTTTATGAGATTTTAGGATGAGAGTGTGTGTCTTCAGTGATTAGCAGCTTGGACCCAAATCCTCTCAGCAAAACAAGACATTTCACTTCACCGAAGTGATTTGCTACCAGGAATTTCTGTGGTCTATTCCAGCTTAGTTTCCAGAACAAATGTTTTTAAATATTTATCATCCAGAATTACTTGAATTTTTAATTCTTATTAGAATTACAATTGTTTCCAAACAGGCTTGAAATTAATTTCTAAAATAAACTTAGTCTCTGAAACAGAGTTGTTTCTGCTATCAATGTAGCAGTTTGCTTTTAACTTTTCTTGGCTGGTATTCAAGCCGATAGACAAATCCTTATGTTTTTCTTTTCTCTTTTAATGGATTTGGTATATTGTATAACATGAAAATTTCAGGTACTTATTCCTGAAATGTTATAGAAGCATGCAAAAAATTTAAAATCTCCATGCCGAACTGTATTGTGAGCTTTCATTAAAAATGACCACTATTCCATTTTCAAGACAAGGCATTTGACCCTGAATGGAAAATTACTAGTAGCTTTTGTGTGTGATGACTTGTGGTTTTTCAGTCAACAGGACTGATTAGAAAGGGCTGGGCTAATCAGCCAGGAGAAGAATGGGCCCTAATAAAATGAGAAAATGAGCAGGTATTGTGTATGTTCTGGAAAGCACCTACCTGTCTTACCATACCACCACCACCACCACAACCACCACCACACACACACACACACACACACACACACACACACACACACACACACACACACACACACACACACACACACACACACACACAGATACACACACCCTTCCCCAGCCAAAGGGAGTAGAGACAGTCAAAAGCCTGCTTCTGAAATTCTACCAATCTCAACAGGAGAATATATTTGAATTACCCAATAGAAAGTAACGTAACTTCGGTGATGTCTGGGAGATAAAATGAACCCCGTAGTGCTCAGACCAATGAGTTGCTGAGAGAAGAGATACCCATGCTAGGTATATATAATTGCTTTTTATAATCTTGGGAGAGTGGCCTACCATCAAACAGAAACTTGGTCTTGCAAGACTGCCATTAAAGTCTCTCTTTTGCTGAAAAACAAAAAAAGCCCACCATGATAGCACTATTTATTATCTTTAGTGCAGAGTTTAAAAACTAACGTAAAATTTGTTATCAGGTCTTGGGAACTTCTGTGTTATGATTTCAATGTGTGTCCACCCCAAATCCTTGAGTTGAAATCCTCTTGAAGTGATAGAAGCAGAAGGTGGGGGCTTTAGAATCAGATGATCATTTTAGTGCTCTGTGTGTGTGTGTGTGTGTGTGTGTGTGTGTGTGTGTGTGTGTGTGTGTGTGTGTTTGTGCTGGTCTTGAGGCTTACACTCAGGGCCTGAGCTTTTCTGCTTAAGGCTGGCATTTGAGCCACAGCTCCACTTCTGGTTTTTTGGTGATTAATTGAAGACTATCCTGCTCAACTGGCTTGGAACCATGAGCCTCAGGTCTTGGCCTCCTGAGTAACTGAGATAATGGGAGTGAACCACTGGGACCTGGCTCAGGTTAGTATTCTTTAAAAAGGCCCACAGGGGCTTAGCTTCTTGTCTTTATTCTCCACCAGGAAAGGACATAGCAAGACGATGCCATCTTTGAACTGGAAATCTGGCCTTTCCTGGACATCAAATCTACCTGTACCATTATCACCCACACTTCTTAGCCTCCAGGACTATGAGAAATAAACTGTTTTGTTGTCCAATCTATGGAATTTTCTAATTCAGTTTGCAGCAGTTAAGGGTGCAATTTATTCTGAAGGTTTGTGTGAATTATCGTATCAAGCTTTTGATTCTGAGGTAATTGTAGATTTACATGCATGAGAAAGCAGAAACACAGGAATAGCCAATACAGCTTTCTATCCATAGTGACATCTTACAAAACTATAGAAATCCATAGGCAAGATATTGGGATGGATACATCCATTGACACCATAAAGAACAGTCCCGCCACCACAACGATCTTTCATTTGCCTGTTTTCTCTTGGTCCTGCTCTACCTTTCGAACCATGCCTTATCTCTATTTCAGATATTTGTCTTGTTATTTGTACACACATGTTTAGAGTTGCTTTGTCCTTTTTATAGGATTATGGAATAATCCTATCTCTATCTTATAAATTCTCTTTGTTTTGATATTGGCCATTACTTTTTCCCTTTTATTCCTTATTTGGTGTTTCTTTTTGTATCCATGGCTATCTTTGCCATGTCATTCTATCTGAAGTAAATCTCTAGGTGTTGCTTTCTTTGACTCTAACAAGCATCTGAGAGAATCAACTTATAAGAGAAAAGGTTTATTTAGCCTCACTATTCAGTGCATGATTCATTGGCCCTGATAGTTTGGGGTCTGTAGTGTGGTAGTACATCATGGTGGGGGCATATGCTAAAAATCCTCATGTAATTGTCAGGAAACAGTACAGAAAGAGGAAGGGGCCGGTGTCCTAATATCTCATTAAAGGACAAGCTCCCAATGACCAGAGATCTCTCATTAGAACCTACCTTTCAGAGGTCCTACTATGTTTCTAGGGACCATACCCTTTACCACATAAACATTTTGTAGACATTCCAGATCCAAATTATGGCACAGCATAGAGTTGGGACATATTTAGAAATCAATTTTTTGCCAATCTCTGCCTTCTAATTGGTATAGTTAAGTCATTTAAATTTAATATAATAATTGATTTGTTAGAGCTGAATCCTCTATTTTGTATTTTTATTTTCTTTGGTTTTCATTTAGGGTTTGTTCTCCCTACCTTCCTGTGACACTTATGCACTTTTTTAGGATTACATTTTTATTTATCCAGGGTGTTTCTGGTGAAGCTTTTTATACCGCTGTAGGTATATACATACCTTGTCATACACAGCCCATTGAAATCATTTTATATTTGGTTGATGTACAAGATTATTACATGCTTTAAGGTCTCTTGATTCTACCGAATTTATAATATTCTTTCCTCTCTATCTATTCCTTCCTTCCTTCCTTCCTTCTTTCTTTCTTTCTTTCTTTCTTTCTTTCTTTCTTTCTTTCTTTCTTTCTTTCTTTCTTTCTTCGTCTCTTTCTTCCTTTCTTTCTTTCTTTTTTTTATTTTGGTGCTGGTACTGTGGCTTGAATTTATGGCCTGAGTACTTACTGTCTCTGAGTTTATTTTCTTCTCAAGGCTAGTGCTCTACTACTCGAGCCACAGCTCTATTTCTAGCTTTTGGTGTTAGAGATAAGAGTCCCACAGACTTCCTTGCCTCAGCTGACTTTGAACTTAAATCTTCAGATCTTAGTCTCCTGAGTAGTAAGGTTTACAAGCATGAGCTACTGGTGCCTGGCATGAATTTATAATAGTCTTAAATATTTTCTTTATGTACAATTAAAACCACAGTATAGAAAGTTATTTTTCTTGCTTGCACCATGAAATATAATGAAGAGAAGCACAGTTTATTGTTCTTTCTCCTAGTTTTTTCTTGCACTGTTAGTTTTTTTTTTTGATATTTTGAGGTCTTCTTTTATTGTTCTTTTTCCTATTTAGTGAATTTTCTTTAACTGTGTTATTTTAGGGTAGATCTGCTACCAACAAATTCTCTTAGCTTTTCTTCACCTGAGAATGTCTTGATTTTCTTTTCATTCCTAAAAGATATTTCCACTGGGTCTAGCACTCAGAGTTGAAAGTTCTTTTCTTAGAGTACTTGAAAAATATTGTGCCACTTGCTTTTGGTCTCTTCCCTTTCTTTTAGAAGAGCTGCTGTCACTTGAACTGTTTTTCTTGTTAGGAATGCCTCAACTCTCTCTACTATTTTCAAGATTCTTTATCTCAGAACTTGGACTCTGGTGTAGCTCATGGAAATTTTCCTTGGAATTTTTCCTGCTTAGAATTCATTCAACTACTCAAAATGATAGTTTTATTTAAAAAAAATTTTTTTTGGGGGGTCCAGTCGTGGGGCCTGAACTCTGGGCCTGGATGCTGTCCCTCAGCTCTTCAGCTCAAGGCTAGCACTCTACCACTTGAGCCACAGCGCCACTTCTGGCTTTTTTCTTTTTGCTTATGTGGTGCTGAGGAATCGAACCCAGGGCCTCAGGCATGCAAGGCAAGCGCTCTACCACTGAGCCACCTTCCCAGCCCTCAAAAATGATAGTTTTATATCTTTTGTTATATTGGGGAAGATTTCTTTATTTCTTTAAGTACTTTTCCAGTCCTACCCACTTTTGCTTTCTATCCAAAACTCCAATGACATAATCAGATTTGTTGTTAGATTCCACCCCTTCCTAGTCCCAGAGGCTCTGCTTATTTTTCTCCCAGCCTACTTCCTTTATGGTTCAGGTCAGTAATTTCTATTGTTCTATCTTCATTTTGATGACTCTTTTCGCTATCACCACCTCCATTCTGCTGTTGAGCCCAGGTTTTTTTTGTGTGTGTGTGTGCTGGTCCTGGGGCTTGAACTCAGGGCCTGGGCACTGTCCTTGAGCTAACTTGCTTATTTGCTCAAGGCTAGTGTTAACAACTTGAGCCACAGTTCCCCTTCTGGCTTTTTTGGTAGTTAATTAAGGTTAAGAGTCGCACTGACTTTCCTGACTGACAGGGTTGGCTTAGAACCATGATTTTCAGATCTCAGCTTCCTGAGTAGCTAGGATTAGTGCCTTGCTTTATCTTTTTATTTATAAGAATTAGAATGAATTGTAAAATATACTGTATAAAACATACCCAGCAAAATGTTGGGCTATTGAACAAGACACTTCCTATAATTTAAAAGAAACCACTTGTAGCATGAACTGCAAATGTACTCTTCCAGTCAAAATACATTTGAGATTATATGTTCTTCTCCCATGTCCCTGATCAATACTACACATGTGTGTGTGTGTGGGGGGGGGGGTTCTAAGCTGTTTTCATGAAGTTCTGAAGTCATTAAAGGGGCAGAAATAACCTATCGAAGCAAATTAGCCAGAAACTGGTGGCTCACACCTGCAATCCTAGCTACTCAGGAGGTGGAGATGTGAGTATCTCAGCTCAAATTTCCCAGGCAGGAAATTCTATGAGACTTTCATCTCCAATTAACCATAAAAATACGCTGGTAGTAGAGTTCTGGCTCAATTGAGCCTTGAGCTAAAAAGCTAAGGGATAGCACCCAGGCCCTTGAGTTCAAGCCACAGTGCATGCGTGCACGTGCTCGCACGCGCATGCGCGCGCGCGCACACACACACACACACGAGAGCTTCATATGATATTTCCTGAAAGGAATAAATCTGAGGGGAGGCAATAGAGCAGTATGATTCAGGGAAGAACTGTGGGTGTTGAGGTTCAAGTCTGGTCAGGCATCTGGGACCCACTAGCAGTGATTAGGGATAAAGCTTCAGAGGGCATCAGCAGGTTGTGATTCAGGGTGAGATGCCTTCCACAGCCTCTGATATCTCTGCTCACTTACTACCACAAAGACTTGAAAATTGTATCACTGGCTTCTCCTAGAATCTGAGCTTGGGAGAAGCAGTGTTCTTGGTGCTTACTGACTTATGCATTTGCTTAATATAAATGCTCTTGCTAATTACTACTAATAGAGCTTATGATTCAAACAAGTCTGGTTCAAGACCAAACCCTGATACTACAAGCTTGGGTTTGCTTCCTGGTTAATTCTCAAGAGCTCTCTCTCCTCATCTTTCAAAGGAGAGAGAGAGAGAGAGAGAGAGAGAGAGAGAGAGAGAGAGAGAGAGAGGGAGAGAAGAAGGGAGGGAGAGGGAGAGAGAAAGAGGAGAGGGTGGGGGAGGGAGCAATAACAATCACTGATAATATTTGTCATCATCATTCACTTATTCATCTGCAATAAATTTCTCTATGGCTTGTTCTTTTTCTGATAGTTCATCCAAAGCAAGCTCCAGACAGGCTTGATAATTTGTTGGATAACAGTGTTTTATTAGGTCCACAGGTATGATGGCGGATTAGCTTTTTTGTCTGCACCTTGATAAACCCCTGCTTAAAAATGGCTAAGCGCCTGGATCCCTGCTCCCTAGATGAGGGTATTGCTGAGATTTGACTTCTGTTGCAGAAATTTCTTGCCAAATCATCAAGGTTTTAGAAGACACTGTTGTCAGCTAAGAAAGGAGGAAAAGTGGTGCTCCTGGTTTTAGAGGCCTTGTACAGGTGGGAAAGGAGTGATAAGCAAATGCTGATACAGGAAATGTTTAATAAATATTACAGTTTAGATCTTGAATGGTTCCCTAAAAGCATATGTGGTGAAGCTTTGGTCCCATCCTGGTGACATTATTATTATTTTACTTTATTTTTTGAATCCTTAAGTAGTTCTACAAAGGTCTCAGTTCAACATGTCAGTCTGTGAATACAATGCCTCATGCTCAATGCCAATATTTTGGGAGCTGGTGGAACCCCTTAGGTTCCCTTGGGTGGGCATGAGATCATTGGAGGTGTGACCTTGTGGCCCCTGTTTCTCTCTTTCTTTCCTAGCAACCATAAGGTACACTGATGTCCTCTGCCATACACTCCTACCATAAAAAGTCACTGTGCCACCAGTAGACAAGAGCCAAGCCACCGCAGACTAAATCTCTTGAAACTGTGGGCGAAAATGCACTTCCTTCCCTTATTAATTTGATTAGCCTCCTGTATTTTTGTCAAAAGGATGGGAAATTGGTGGTATAAACAAATCACCTCAATCCTTTGATCTTTCTAGTCAAAGGAGGAAGAGATTGGTTTAGGTGCTCTGAAATTCACCACTTAGATTTAAACCACTGCACTGAGGTCAGGAGATGGCTGGCATGATGCTCTTGGATTTCTCCACTCTCTAGAGTGGCCTTGGCTTTGCTGCTAAGAAGGAAGCCCTCCTCTTCTTAGCATTTGACCAGGATTTGACCAGTTTTTCAGGACTTTGGTAGAGGCTTCTTCACTAGAGGGACTAGCTTGGATACCCACTGATCAGTCCAGGCACAATTTATCCTAAGAGTTACAATGACTTATCCCAAACACCTGGCCTTGTTCAGCTCTTTGGGCCTCATCTCTCTTCCTGTCTGTCCTTAGCACATTTTCTTCCCTCCCAGCCTGGTCATTTCCATTTCCCTCCTCCATCCACATCACACCCTGGGCAGAGCTGCTCTGGCGGTGCCTGGAGCTCACACTGTAAAGGAATTTGGGGATATGCAAATGAGGAAGCTCATAACCAGAAGCTGCAAGCTTCACAATGAAATTGTAATAAATCTGTGGAGACTCCTTAAAGAGCAAGACACACAGGAAAAGCCTGATTGCCGGAGGAAAAAAGTACTTTGCAAATGAGCTATAGGCCGCTGAATCTTTGAAAAGACAGCAGTCCACACCAAAGTACTAACCCAAGCCCCTAGTACTCAGCCCAAATGAGTGGACCGTGAAGGATAGTACTGTGTATGCAATCTGGTTCCGAAGAGTTTCTGGAAGGATTCAGGTTTGAATGCTGATGTGGAAAGTAAATAAAAGGTCCTGATTTGCTCTTTTATGTTTGTGTTCTCCTGTTGGGTGATTTGTCACCCTAGAGTTTCTCCAGTGACGTAGAATTCTTTCACACTTTCATTGAAAAAGCCAGTTAGTGTGCCAATGAATGTTTCTGTATGGTAACATGAGTTTGACTTATACCTGAAGATTTTGGGATAAAATAGGAACATGAAAGCTGGGCGCCGGTGGCTCATGCCTGTAATCCTAGCTACTGAGGAGGCTGAGATCTGAGGATCATGGTTCTAAGCCAGCCCGGGCAGGAAAGTCCATAAGACTCTTATCTCCAATAAACCACTAGAAAAACTGGAAGTGGAGCTGTGGTTCAAGAGGTAGAGCGCTGGCCTTGAGCTGAAGAGCTGAGGGATAGAGCCCAAGCCCAGAGTTCAAGCCTTACGACCGACCAAAAAAAAAAAAAAAAAAGGAACATGAAAAGGTAAACAATTTTCAGCCAGGTGCCAGTGGCTCACAACTGTCACTCAGGATGCTGAGATCTGTTGGTTGTGGTTAGAAGTCTGCTCAGGCAGGAAACTCCATGAGGGTCTTTCTCTTTTCTCCAATTAACCATCCAAAACCAGGAACTGGAGCTGTGGCTCAAGTGGTAGAGTGCTAGCTTTGAACATAAAAGCTTAGGGACAGCTCCAGGACTGGTGCATGCTTGCACGCACGAGTGCATGCACACACATACACACACACACACACACACATACACACACATACACATGGTGGAGTCATTGATTTTTTTTGATGGATTTCTACTACTGGATGAAAATTTAATGCAGCAATTTCATGAGCATTTGCAGGTCTATGATTCCATGTTAGGGCATTCCTCTCCTTGCTTTTAAAATATCAAAATTTAGTTTTTCTTTCTAGCCTCAAAGCCGTGACCCAGAGGCAGAGCAAAACAAAACAGATCTTTTATCTTCAATCTGGTTCAGTTCCAATGTTTTCCATGATATTTAAGCTTTGTAAATGAAGGGCGAGTTTCCTCTGAGTTGTGGACCATGTTGCATAAATGTCTGGTTCTTGGAGAGAAGAAATAGGTGTTCTGATGTAACAGTTGGCATCCATTTTTAAGACCTCTTTTTCCTTTCTCCTACTTCTTCTGTTTCCTTTCTTTTTCTTTTTTTGGTCAGTCTTGGAACTTGAACTCAGGGCTTAGATGATGTATCTGAGCTTTTTCACTCAAGGCTAATAGTCTACCACTTTGAGCCATAGCACCACTTCCTGCTTTCTGATGGTTAATTGGAGATAAGCCCAGACTGGCTTTGAATCACAATTCTCAGATCTAGCCTCCTATGTGGGATTAGAGTCCTCCTCCTCCTCCTCCTCTTCCTCTTCTTTTTTCTCTCCATCTCCTCCTCCTTCTTTTTTCTTCTTCCTCTTCTTATTAAAAAAATGATCTTTAAGCTGGGTGCTGGTGGCTCATCCTGTATCCTATCTATTCAGGAGCCTGAGATGTGGAGATCATGGTTTGAGGCCAGACTGGGCAGGAAAGTCCATGAAACTCTCATTTCTAATTAATACCAAAAGAAGCCAGAAGTCAAGCCGTGGCTCAAGTAGTAGAACATCATAAAAACAAAAACAAACACAAAACTCAAAGCCAGTTTTTTTCCTTGAGCAAAACCAACCAACCAACAAACAACAATTCCCCAGGCCCTGAGTTCAGGCTCAGGACACACACACACACACACACACACACACACACACACACACACACACACACACACACACACACACACACACACACACACACACACACACACTACCTTTAAGTAGTTGTACAAAGGGATTTCAATTCAACATGTCAGTTTATGAGTTCAGTGAATGTTTGTCAATGTCACTTTTTCATTCTCTCCTTCTCTCTCTCAACCCTATCCACGCCCTCAATTTGTCTAGTTCCATTTTCACATATGTACATTGACTGTTATAACTGTATTTGCCCACCTTTCTCCTCTCCATTCAAGATCTCCCCCCCCCTTTTTTTTTTGCCAGTCATGGGGCCTGGGCTCTGGGCCTGAGCGCTGTCCCTCAGTTCTTCAGCTCAAGGCTAGCACTCTACCATTTGAGCCACAGCACCACTTCTGGCTTTTTCTGCTTATGTGGTGCTGAGGAATCAAACCCAGGGCCTCATGCATGCAAAGCAAGCACTCTACCACTGAGCCACCTTCCCAGCCCCAAGATTCCTTTTTCTATTTGCCTTCAGGCCTGGTTCAGAGAACTTCAGTACTAGCCAAGATTCAGAGGGTGTAAGTAACACAAAATCACAGAGCCTGCCAGGGAGCTGGAGGGGGCACATTGTGTTACTCAGATGGCAGCAGAGTTTACAGTCAGAGATTTGCAGATTAGGTTTATTTAAGGTGGGAAACAATGGGACAAAGAAGAGTAATTCTATAGAAGTAGGTCACAAGAACAGATAAAATAGAAACACCCTTAATGACCTGCTGGCTCAGATGGGAAGAACTTAATATTTGAGCTCTGAAGACAAACTAGGCTAGTTTGTGACAAACTAGGCTAGTTTGTGGCAAACTCCACTTGGCTTGGAGGCCCTCTTCATTCTTTATGGGCCTCAGATTTGAATGTTCAGCCATCATTCAACAAGGATCATCAATCAGGCATGGAAGCACAAATGCCGAGCTTCTATTAAGAAATGCTTGATAAAAAATGTACTCATTATCTTGCTCATGTAATTGTAACCCCTCCGTATGGTATTTTCACAATAAAAATAAAAAAAAAGAAAGAGAACAGGTTCTAAAGTCAGATTGAGTCCTGGCTCCATCATTTACTTGTCTGTGTGACTTCGGACTTCAGCTAAACCTCTCTCTCTGTCTCTCTCTGTCTCTCTCTCTCTCTGTCTCTTTCTCTGTTTAACCTGATGGGATAGGTAAGTTGGTCTATATTAAAGTGAATAAGAAAATATCACATTATAGAAACTCAGTAAACATTAACTCTTATTTTTCTCTTTTGATGGTCTAGCTTTCAGAAGATACATTCATTCAGAGCTGGGAAAGGCCTTAGAATCTTCGAGTGTAATATGGCAATTTTACAAATGAGAAAACTGAGGTTCAGAGAAAGCAAGTGGCTTCTGACCAGCTGTGTGACAGGCCTAATTTGTCTCTCAATTATGAGTTCAGAGTGTATGTGTTTGCTTCTTGCAATACAAGCCTCTCTCTAAATAAGCCTTTCCCTTCCGAAGAGAAATAGGAATTTCACCATTCTCACTACATTACCATTTGGTTTAAGAATCAAGCCACAGTTATTACTCTCCTGAATCATTGCAATAATCCTCTAACTAATCTCCCTGCCCCTCCTTGCCCCTTCAACCTGTCCTCACCCTAGTAGTTTATAGTGTGTTTGGCTTGTGCAAAGACTACGCCTCTGTCACTTCATCTCTTGTCACTGATTTTTGTTGTTGGTGTTTATTTGTGAGGAGGACACAACTGGAGCTTGAACTCAGGACCTGTCTGTGGTCTTTAGGTTTTTTCATACTTCTATTTCTGGATCTTCTGGTGGTGTTTTGTAGATAAGAGTTTCACAGACATTCCTGTCCAGGCTGGCATTGAACCGTGATTCTCAGAGTAGCTAAGATTACAGCATGAGCCACTGGCATCTAGCTCTTTACTCTTCTATATTCTGTTCCACTCACCCTGCCCTGCTTGATGCCTTTGCAAATGCAGGACACTCTTGAAGTTCTATATTTGCCATGTCCTTTATTTAGAAGGTATCTAAACCGGATATTGGCGTGAGGTCCCTCCTCATGTGACACTTGCGTTTTCTCACCATGCTACATTAATTGGCAGACAGCACATCTGTATTTCTTTAGGTGGTTTACTGTGTGCTTGGGTAGGAGGCAGACGATATGGGAACACGGCTTTTGTTCATGTTACATCTCCAAAGTCGAGGATGGTGTCTGGCAAAGTATAGGTGCCCAGAACATTTTAGATGAAGGCACAATCAACAAGACCTGTAGAATATTCCAGTGGTATCTTTTTTTCCAGATATTTTTGTTCTAGAAAAAACTAAGTAGAGTGTGATATTTTTAATGAAATATATTGTGGCTTTCCAACACAAGCAAATATATCTTTTTTTGGGGCCATAATTTGCCTATTTTTGTATCGGCCTAGCTAATCTTGAGTAAATGACTATAAAAAATATTGCAAAGCCACACAAAAGTCACTACCACTTTCTCAACTCTGTAAATGAAGACATTTTAATTCTGGTTAATCAAGAAAAACACAGCTGTTTCTTTCTCTTTCTTTCCGGATTCTTAGAGAAACTTCACAGAAGACAGAAATGTAGACAGGCAGTCGGTCAGCTTTCGTGAATCAGATTTCATCCTGAACGTCTTTTTTTTTTTTTTTCTGTGGACTACTTACAGAGTAGATCACAGAAAGTCAGGTTAGGTAATGGGGACTCTTAACTACAGACCCCTTAACTGCATGGCACCAGGAGCTTCTGCTATAATTCTGCTGCTCCAGATGAAAATTTCCAGTGTTTTCATTAGGTGTAACAGCTGTTTTTATTACAGAGCACAGATCTCAGAGGTGGTGATTCTAGTACCTACTTTCAGTGAGCTTAGAATGCAACATAACTTGTACAATTAGTTTTTTTTTTTCTTAAAAAAATACATATATATTCCCCATTTTCCCCAACATACAAATTAACTCTGTAGTAGTAAAAGGAAATTACTTAATGCTACCGCACAGTCTGAAAGTGATAGGATCATGTTTTGTAGAGTCACATTAGCCAAATTAAAAGCCTTTGGGGAAAAATTTGGCACTCTGTTTCTTTCCCATTCACATCTTCCTAAAGACCTCTGAAGAGTTTCCATTTAGAAAGCTATGAGCATTACCAGGGCTTTTAATTTGAAGAGACTGGATGTTCTGAGAGTTACTGTAGACACCCCTGGTTGGGTGAAGAGGCCTGGGCTGTGCTGAATCCTAGAAGCCTAAGGGGCCTTGACTTTACCATCCTCTGGATGTCTGCTTTCCTCAAGTTATGTTTCCCAGCCTGAGACACCGATCCATTCTTCTGCTATATCACCTCTCCAAGATGGCTGTCATCATCTCAGTCCACTGGCGAATGCACATAGCACATTTTCTTTTTCTTGACAGTGGGATTTATTCTTCCAACCCTTTGAATCTAGCTAGTCTGGTTGATGACTGCTTTGGTCAACAGAATACATTAGAAATGGCCCACACCAGTTCTGAGACTAGCTTTTTTTTTTTAAATTTTATTTTATTTTATTTGAGAACATACTGTACAGAGGGGCTACAATTACAAAGGAGATGAATGATTTCTCCTTCCTTTCTATTGTGAAATAGTGCTTCATGAGACCCATCAGCAATGCAATTTGAAACCTCATTCAGAGAGGTCATAATTAGGCAATCCAGTCACAGGTCTCAGTTCATGGTATCTGTGAGTCAGCCATCTTGGAGGGTAGATTAGTTTAGCCTTCAGAGGATTCCAGGCATTCCATAGAAACGTCAAGAACCACTGATGGAAAAATCTGGCCAAACTATAGATACCAGAGGTAATATTAAAATGTTGCTTCTGGGCTGGGAAGGTGGCTCAGTGGTAGAGCGCTTGCCTTGCAGGCCTGAGGCCCTGGGTTTGATTCCTCAGCACCACATAAGCAAAAAGAAAAAAGCCGGAAGTGGTGCTGTGGCTCAAGTGGTAGAGCGCTAGCCTTGAGCTGAAGAGCTGAGGGACAGCGCCCAGGTCCAGAGTTCAGGTCCCACGACCGGACCTCCCCCCCCCAAAAAATATTGCTTCCAACCAAAGCATTTACAATGAAATATGCTTCCAACCAAAGCATTTACAATGATTACATGGCCATAGATAACTAAAGTAAGGGACAATAGGCTAAGTGCTTCTAGGAACATTGCACCAATTACACAGGCTGAGAGTCAGGTGGAGTAAGTAGCTATTTGTGGGGTGTTGACAGATGTCCATCTCTCTTCTTCCACCTTTTCTGGCTGGTTCCCATTACTTAATAATTGGCCTGCTGCTCTCATGTCACTTAGATTTTTAAATATAAATATTTACTATACAAATGCAAATACTTCCAGGAAGGATGAGGCCATCTTTTTCTCTATAGTACCAGGTAGTGACTATTTCAGCATTTGTGAGCCGTTGTAAGTGGTTATAATAATTACTAAACTGGGCCAAGTTCATCCAGACAACATGTAAGTGAGTGGCATGGCTGTATCAGTAAAAGTTATTTGTCAAAGCAGGTGCTGGATATGACCAGCAGATTGTGGCTTGCTGCCTTCTGTTCCAAACAGAGCTTAGAGCTTCGGCTCTTAAGAGTCTACAGTTTTATCATTCCAACTTCTTCTATAGCCAACAAATAGATTTGATTCATTGCTTGATGGATTTGCTTGATGGCTAGCTCAAATCCCTTCTGTTGCTCTTTCTTGGGTCTGTGCGTTTCTCTTCCTATGTTTGAAATATTCACCAAGTTCTCTGCTCCCAATCTCTTTCTCAGTGATGTTACCACTCAAATAATTTCACTCAACACCACTGGTCAGTGATGAAGAAATCGTTATAGTCCACTCAGTCTCTCTGACACCCCCCCTTTCAATTTGTATTAGAAATTCCCAGCATTTTATCTCCTCTGAAGTATCTTGCCAGCCCTTATGCTCAATGCAATTTGGTGTCAATTATGACGGAGCCTCTCTATTGAAGCCCACCTTTCTGTGGTCAGCTGTTATGCTGGGTTGGCCCTCTGTAAGTTCCATTTCTACTTTGCCAACCCTTGGTTTTTGTCAACAGAGGAGAAAGAAAAGACTTCCTCTATTCTCTCTGCTTCCTGTTTATTTCTGTCTGTTGGGAGGTGCCAGCAAGCTTCTCTACAGAAAACCTACTTCAATACAGAAACATACATTGTTTTCTGCGGTAGGGGCCAAAGCCAGCTTTCCTAAAAGTTACAGAACACATCCATGGGGCCGTTCTTCCCCTCAGTTCCCACCCCACCAGTGGCTTAGTGCTCTCCATGGAGATCTGTGTCCCAGCCACGTAACTCCTCCTCTAAGTGCAGAGATCCCAGGGGCAGCGGAGCTTTGGCTCTAAGAGTCTACAGTTTTTGTCATTCCAACTTCTTGCTTGATATTTGTGTTCCTTGAATGCAGCCACCGTAACTGTTTTTTTTATTCCTTCACATTTGTAGTACCTAATTAACAATGCCATTGTTAGTTACCCATTCTTTATATTCAATTTTCATTCCAATATCTGGTGTGGCTTCTGCCTCCTGGCTGCTCTCTCTAAAAGAGTTTATATTCTTAGCCAGAAGCTGCACCTGTGACAATTTCCCTCCTACTAAATGGTACCAGCAAACCTCTCCCTATCCCTTGCCTCATTGCCTGAGCAAATATCTTGGCATCAGTCTTCACTTTGTTTTCTTGCCTCCCATGTCCCCCCAATGAACAAGGTGACAAGCTGTGTGTCTTCTTGTATAGTTCTGATAGTTGTCTGCATCTGTCTTCTGTGCCACCCCTCTGGAGCAAGATCACATTTTCCCTGGACAATCATTGCCCCGTATTTCTGTAGCCCTTCAACCTGCTTGTGCCACAGTGCTAAAACTGTCTCAAAAACCATTTTGATAAACATCCTGAGAAATATTCTAAACCCTTAACTCACTTCAAAAGTCTTTCTGATTTGACTTCTCTTGCCTTTGTACTTAGAAAAATCCTCTTTTTTTTTTTTTTGGTCAGTTTTCTATGTGCCATACTTTCTGTACATTCTTGGTGTATAGACTGTTTTCTTTGTTTGGAAATCTCTCCCTTCATGTGAATAACTACCCCAAATCCTTTAAGTGTTGTATAAATATCATGTTCTCAGAGATGGCTTTGCTGATCTCCTAGACCAGGCTATTCTTTTCCAGTCTGTTTCCATAGGTCACTGAGCATCTGGCTTTCACTGTCATACTCAGTAAACAGTTCAGTGGATGTCCAGATGGCATGGCCCTTGCTTACATCCATGGCTGTGCCTGTCATTCCCAGCACAGGATCCCAAACACCTAAGGTCCTTTCTAGCACAACAGACATTCAACATTGATTTGCTGAGTTCTGTTGATTTGGGCTTTCTGAGTTGTTTGGGAAGTTGCATGCTCCTGTGGGTACACGAGAGTCCTTCAGGCTGCCCTTGTCTCTTTCGGTGAATCCTTCTTTGCTCTGTTCCTCTCATATATCCCAGTTCTTGTAGTAAGAAGAGGCTGATGGAAAGTATAGATCTGATTTTAACTACATTTTGCTGGAGACCCATCAATGCTGATGCTTATGTTTCCAGAGGGTCCCTGAGAGTCATGCAAGTTGCCCAAGTGTTTGAAGCCATGGAATTCTCATTGTTAAACTCCAGTGACCAATGAGGTGATGCTCCTGCAACCACCACACCCTCTTCCTCCACACCCATTTGACGGTTCCTTTGTCTTTCACTGAAATGTTGTCATCAGTCCTCAAGTGTCAAAAATGGGGGAGGGAGTTGGGGAAATGGGCTAAAATGCAGGTGAAAGCCTTACAGGGGATCATTCCAAATAACGAAGAAATGAATTATTTCAACACAATATGAGAGTGATCATGAGGAAGAACGGAGAAAGCATACGACCGCAGTCTGTTGGAAAGGAAGCAGACCTGAGGGGAGGAGATGAAATACATCCATATTTGATTTGGTTACACTGTCAGGGAGGGAGGGAGGGAGAGAAAGAAGGAGGGGGAAGAGAGAGATAAAGAGGGGGGAAGAGGGAGACTGCATTTACTTAAAGACAAGAAATCAGAAAGACAACACAAACATTTTTCTTTACATCTTCTAAACAGATTTGACCCAGGTGGACATTTGTCTTTGAGAATATTATGCCTTTGTTTGTTTGTTTGTTTGTTTGTTTCCTGGTACTCAAAGTTTTACCTTTTGGATTGTATTCCAGACACGCTCCTCATCGCTCTTCTTTCCTTCAAGGGTATCCATGGCGTCCGCCATTAGTGACTGCAGCTGTGGCACCAAGATAAAAATGATCACTGTGGAATTCACGCAGAAATAACTTCCCTAAACACACAGATTAAAACCTAATTAAAAAATCATTTGTACGCTGATGATTTTATGACTCATTTTCTCCCCCTACCACGAATGCTGCCACCTCATCCTTGCTTCAGTCATTACCGAAGACATAAAAATATTGAAACAATGTGAAGATTCTTCCTGCAAATTTGTAGACAATGTATAGGTTTTAATGTAGTAAGTGTGAATGTTTGGTGGAAAGAAAAAACACACAACAGACTTGGACTGTAAAGAATGAAGGCAGTAGTTAATTCTCTCAGGAAATGGCATGTCGTACATGAACGCGTTTTAATGTTTTCTCCTGAGGCTAATGTATCATAATTTCAGACATCATGTAAAAACTCACCAGAGGACAATACTAAAATTGCACTGTTTTATTGCCTCTTAAAGAACCTAGCTCGGTTAAATTCTTTTACTATTGTTGGTTAAAAATTTGCAATAACCAAGTTGTTTTTTATTTTTTTAAGTTTTGGATTCTGTTGAAAGGCAAGCTTTAACCATGCTGCACTTTGCTCCTCCATCCCCAAAACCACTTGAAATATTCCAACAGAAAACTCCCCTATAAGCTGATTTTGGTGGTGTACGCCTGGAGTTCCAGCACTGGGAAGGGCGGGAATCTCAAGTTCAAGAGCAGCCTGGGCCACAGGTTATCTCAAGACAAAATCAAAACAAAACAAAACAAAACAAAAAAAAAAAACCAACAAAAAACCAAGCTGTGTATAGGTTGGCTCACACCTGTAATCCTAGCTAATCAGGAGGCTGAGATCTGAGAGTGACAGTTTAAAGCCAGCCCTGGCGGTGAAATATAGGGAGACTCTTTTCTCCAATTAATAAGCAAAAACATGGAAAAAACAGGGAGGTGTTGCTCCATTGGTAGAGTACCAGCCTTGAGCAAAAAAGTTAAAGTAGAACTTGATGCTGAGTTCAAAGCCCAGTATTGGTACTAAACCACCCCACCCC
Organism: Dipodomys merriami; assembly: GCF_024711535.1. Classification (NCBI taxonomy): domain Eukaryota; kingdom Metazoa; phylum Chordata; class Mammalia; order Rodentia; family Heteromyidae; genus Dipodomys; species Dipodomys merriami. The sequence continues at coordinate 52,476 of NW_027204560.1, forward strand.
CAAAATAAAAACCCCAACACACACACACACACACACACACACACACACACACACACACACACTAAAAGGAAACAATCCAACATACTTGAAGCTGCATCAAGTCCTGTGACATTGAAAGACTATTTTTTTTAATGAAAGAACAAAATGAGCATTAAATGGTATAAACTCTTGGATCATGTCTTTGATTAGGTACAGTGGAGCTTTGTTAGGAAGGCAGACAGATGTTACTCAAACACCTTTAGTTGAGCAGTCATGGTGTGTACAGCACTGTATGAGCTATTAACAGAATTGCTTTAGGTTAACCCATCCTTGAAAGTTGGAATATAAACTCTATTAGTTAAGATGATGAAATCTTGAAAGGTAACATGCTTCTAAAATATTTGGCTTACAATGTACCTCCCTTTATATATTTTTATACCTTTTTTGTTTTATACCCCTCTTTATATCTTTTTTGGTATTTTTATGGTAGGTATATAAATTATGAAAATATCCCATAAAATCTCATTTTCCCAAACTTTTAGATGCTAAAAAATTGTGCATTTGGTAGGGATAGCAGTGATACAGTTTTGTGTTCTTTGTGTGAATTGTGAAAAATAAGTATTTCCACCGATGTGTGGTTAAGCAGAATTAAGCACAGAGAACTCCCTTATATTTTTCAATTTGATCTTAAATGTGCTTTTCAGGAAGACTGGATCAACATTTTGCTGATCTTCTGAATTAACATTTTCTTTGCTTTCTCTTATCTCAGAAGAGCATTAGTTATCTTAAATTGGCTATGAGAGTTCTCTGAAAACAATATTCCTGAATACCTCATGAACACAGAATAAACAGCCTCTTAGAAGGTGTTCCCCCGTTCATAACTGTAAGGGTTTAGGAAATATTATTGCCAGTGTTGACTCAGTAATTCTTTGATTAATGGACATATGTCACCATTTTCATCATGAGTATGCACAGATTTATTATTTGGCTAGGCAGACCATTTCACCTGCTTCCTCTGAATAGCAGTATTTAACAAACTTTCAACAGGTTTAGATGAACATTATAAATGCTGGAAGCTCATTTCCTGATTACATATATATCTTTAAAATGTAGGGAGGGTTCCTTGGGTTATCTGAAAATTACAGGTAATTGGTCTAGGCTATTTTCATCCTTGCTGTGTGAATTCAATTCAGGTCTATAATGAGTTTTAGCTACTCTCAATAATAGCTTTGAAGTAAAGATCCTTTCCTTACCACACATGAGCATCTCCACATAGAGTATATTTTACCTTTCCTTCAATTGACAGCACCTTGTTCAACAATTGTTTTTCAAATGAGATGCTATAATTTCTACTATTTATTATGACTATAGCACACACACTGGTTTGAAGATTGTTTCTACCACCTATTCCTTTAGTTTCCGAATAGGTTTGCATAAGGTCAGAAATGTCTGGCTTTCTGAGTAAGTTCAGCTTTAAACAAACCCAAACCCTACTAGCTATTTTAACTAACCCACACCCGCCAAATAACACTTCATTTAAGTGTCTAAGTGTGTATGTGTCAGCATTGCTGATGTATATGGTACAACTAAAGATGAATAAAAGAATGTGAATATATGAATAATTAGTCCATCTCTGTCATTTTCTCTCTCTCTCTCTCTCTCTCTCTTTCAGTTATTGCTAGATTAAAAGGGAGCTGGTCGACGTGAGCAAGAATAACCAGACACACCCCTGCATATCCTAGTTTCTTCCTTAGGGTTCTTTATGATGGGTGGAATTTCATGATGGCTGGAATTTGCTTTCAGACTCTATTCTCACAGTTCAGTTCTTTTATCAGACCTTATCACTCTTCTGCTGGCTCCCATCCTGTACAAGCCTTAAACAAAAGAGAACAAATACTTACCAGGTCTGCCTCCTGTTGACTGATGTCCTGCAGATAGGGAATGGTGGCTAGCTCCGCCATGGCTTGGTTCGTCACCTGGGACTGCTCTTTTACCCTCTGCAGCTGGCTCAGGAGGCTGGCATAGTGCAGCTTCTCCATCACGCCGGGGCACCCGCAGCAGCTCCCCTGCCCTCGCAGGAGGGACAGGAAGAGAAAGGACATGTTTGAAAATGAGACCACAGAAACAGACCTCTCCCTGGGGACTGAAGTCGGGGCTTGGTATTATCTATTTACATATTTTGAAGCAAAAGTATTTAGGACAAGTAAGTGTTTCTTGCTTCCATTTTAGAAAATGTTCTATTTGTTTCTGTCAAGTAGGTAAATGCACGTTAAAGGGAGTCCCTTTTGCAGGACTGTTGAGATGGGTTTGCTGGTTGCTCTGCATTCAGGATCTAGGATGAAAGGGGAAGATAAGACAAATTGTGGGATGGGAAGGGGAAACAAAGGAGGAGGCAACAATGCTTGATAAGAAATGTACTCTTTACCTTTCCCATGTAATTGGAACCCCTCTGTACAGTATTTTCACAATAAAAAAAAGACTGAAATTTACCTATAACCTGTGGAAGGGGGAAGGGGAGTAGGGAGAGATTGATTGGATTACATTGCTTGTACAAAGTGGAAAGTCACAATGAAATCCCCTGCCCCAGTGTAGAGCCAGTGAATGCTAGTAAGGAAATATTAGGGGGGCTGAGAGTGTGGCTTAGTGGTAGAGTGCTTGCCTAGTAGGCATGAAGCCCTGAGTTCAATTCCACAGTACCACATAAACAGAAAAAAAGCCAGAAGTAGTGCTGTGGCTTGAGTGGCAGTGTGCTAGCCTTGAGCAAAGAAGCTCAGGGACAGTGAAGTTAGTCAGGCCAGAGAGACAAAGGACACATGTTGTTTTCTCTCATATGTGGAAATTAGTAGTATCTTGAGTTTCACTGGAAAAATCACAGTATTTTGTTCCTGGAAATGTTAACTACACAGGTGACTCCCCAAAGTATTTAAAATCTTAAGTAGAAGATTAAGGACAAGCTACCACTTTTAGAGGTTTACATCTGGTAAGGGCTATTTTCTTCTGCGAGTACTCATTTTTATTTATTTACCTTTTTTTTCATGCTAGTACTGGGGCTTGACCTCAGGTTTTCACACTTTGCCTCGATTTTTCACTCAAGGTTGGAATTGTACCATTTTAGCCACACTGCTACTTCCAGCATTTTGGTAGTTTATTGGGGATAAGATTCTCATGGACTTTCTTGCCAAGGCTGGCTTTGAACTATGATCCTTACGTCTCAGCCTGTTGAGTAGCCAGGATTACAGGCATGAACCACCAGTGACTAACTTCATTAGTGATACATATAAAACAGGACCTCTTTCAGAAATCACAGAGAGAAGACAGTTGATTTCTTTCTTAAATGAAATTTTCCTTTAAAGAGAAAAATGGTTAGAAAGCAGCACTACCAAAGATCATCTGAACTTCCCCGTGAAATTAGAAAGTCACTTTCTGAAATGTCACACTTCCATTTTGACTGATAGCTTCGAGATGCCGACATTTTTGTAGAATCTGGGAAATAAAGGAAGGCTAGGCACCAATGCACTGCATTTGCTTTCTTTCTTCCTAAGACCCATTGGTGCCATTCAAGTAATGTCCTCTATTCCCACTAATTTATTTTTCTTGATTAGCTGTTGATTTGAAAATCTATAAACCTCTAAGAGGATCACAAATAGTGGATTTGAGATCCTTGCCTGCATTGATGAAATGGCTAGTCTACCATTCAGTGTAGATGTGTAGCTGAACAATGGTGTTCTGTCAAATCGAGGGAAGCAAGTTGGGGTGCGGGGAGAAACAGTTTTCTTTTGGAAGAAAAATTGCTTTCTTTGTCCTTCTTTAAAAGAAAACAATGGGGCTAGTTGTAGGAACGTGGTTTAGAGCAGAAACAACTGCAGCCTGCTTGGGAACATAATCTATTAGTGTAATTTTCCCAAACATCAGGAAAATGAAAATAGTGGCAGGCCGCTGGGCTTTGTTAGCTTGATTGTATGATGCATAACAAAGCAGGAAGCGCTCCACAAGAAAAAGACGCTAGCAAAGGAACAGAGTTGACTGCTAATTGTCACTGCCTCCTCCCATCCCCCTCCATCAAATTGAATAGCAATTGTGTTTATCAGGAAGTGATCGATTTGGAGAAGCAAGAGAGGGGAGATTTGAAAGACATAGTTAAAAAAAAAAAGGTGAAAATCAGTATCTAATGCCAACAGGAAGGTTTTAATGCTGTAGCTTTAAGATAGTAAGCAAGAGTAAAATTGTGAAAAGTGAAGGAACTAGCTTGAACTTCCAAAGCTACCAAAGGGGAAGTAGGAAGCCTTGGGAGTACCTCCTAAGAAAGTCTAGGAGCCATCGAAGGGCTCCTTAGCTGCCAGGAAGAGTGCAATAAAATGGCCAAGAAGTCTGACACCAGAAGCTTACACCTGTAATCCTAGCTGCTCAGGAGGCTGAGATCTGAGGATCACAGTTCAAAGCTAGCCTAGTCAGGAAAGTCCGTGAGTCTCTTACTTCCACTAAGCTCTCAAAAAACGGTGAAAGTGGAGCTGTAGCTTAAATGGTACAGCACTAGCCTTGAGCCCCAGGACTGGCGCACACACACACACACACACACACACACACACACACACACACACACACACACACGTGTGTGCAAAATGGCTAAGTTTGAAGTGAAAACCATATGCAGGTCTAATGATGGTTAGGCAAACATCAAGTTCAAATGAAGCCTTCAGTATCAGAATTGCCTAGATTTAGTAGCAGTAATGGGTAAATGTCTGGTTCATTAGTAGCACTCAGTAATACAGCTGAAAAGGAGACTATGTGTTTTGGAATCTATTTCTGCTTGGCATACATATGGAAACATTAATTGCAAAAAAATGTTTGTGTGTATAAGTGGGGTAGGAGACATTATTGTGCATGTGTAAAGATTTTTTATGCTTTGCTTGGAAGAAATTAAAAGTAAAATTAACGAGGTATTGAAAAACACAGTTAGGTCATTTTTGAGCAAGGCATCCTGGGAAACAGGCTTCATGCATGATGAGAGATTCTATTATTATTATTATTTTTAACTCTTTAACATTTAGCCCAGGAATGCACATAGGTTTGAAACTGACAGAAATCAGTAAAGTTAATGAATGGAAAAGCAAAGCATGTGAAATAATTAGGGTAAAACTCCAGGGAAGGAAAAATATTGTTAGAGATTGCTGGGTGAGCGGGTTGATATGAAATAGGATTGAACACTATCAGGAAAATGATAGATAGCTTCTGACTCTTAAAATTCATTCATCTGGACATGTGTTTGTGTCTAACAGAGCAATGTATAAAGATAACGAAAATGTGTCCAAAGTGTACAACATCTAGAACCTGCAACCTTCCCTCAGCAAAGGAAACTCCTTCCCTATGGTTTTTACAACCTCACAACTAACGTGACTATCTATGTGCTGTGGGGAGCGTTTCCACAATTAATTTTCCAACTCTAATTTGTTTGTACACTGAAATATTCATTTTAAAAATGGAATCCAGCTATGGAGTCCTTTACATATTGTTTTATGCATGTTTATCCCCAGTCAGGATGAAAGTTTTATTTTTTTATTTTTTTTTCATTTTTTTAATTGTAAAGATACTATACAGAGGGTTACAGTTACATGAGTGAGGTAATGAGTACACTTAGGATGAAAGTTTTATAGCAAAGGGATGTAATAAGTCTTTGGGTGTGAGCAAGGAGCTGTGCTCTCTTGCTCTGGTTTTGAGTCCCAACATCTGATTCTCCAGCTGTGTGAACTTCATTCTATGACTACTCTGAGCAACATTTTCCTCATTGGTGAGGTGAAGATCCAGGGCTACCAAACAGGGAGTGTGAAATGAGAAGATGGGAGAGAAAGAGCTTTAGACATTGTGGAGTATTATACACATGTGTCTGCGAAATCCAAGTCCTCAGCTGGACATTCCAAGGGCAGCTGATGCCTGTTTAGTTTTTCTTTTTTGATGCCAGTCACATGACATATTTGTCTTAGTGATTAGGCCTAAATAAAATTTGGATGCTCCTAATGGATGATTCTAGACCTTAGTGGACAAGTAAAATTGTGTCCCAATCACCAGTATTAAGGATGATTGAAAGATGGAAAATTCTTCAGGATAAATGTACAAGCCAAGGCAATGGTCACTGAAAAGTTTCTAGACGTTTCTAAAGTTTCTAAGATTGTTAATACTTTACAAAGCACTTCAGTACAGGTTATGTATTTGTATTCTCCAAGACTGGAACTTGAACTCAGTACCTGAGGCTTTTGCTCATTGGCTAGCACTCTACCAGTTGAACCATGCCTTGAACCCCAACATTGGTCTATTTTATGAATGAAAAATATTAGCTTGGAGGCTAAGTGATTTTCCCTGAGGACAGTCTTGGGCACAGGTCCTTTTCAATAGATGTCACCAAGGAGTGATATGAACAATGCAATGTCTACCCACTCAAGTAGACAGTATTTAATACCTGATTAGAAAAACACTTCTAGGAGAGCTTACAAAGACCAGTGAGAACTATTTGTTTCACAGCTCAGGACACCATGTCAGGATTATTTCTAGTTATCAACTTCTTACCTGCTTCCTTAAGCTAAGTTTACCTTTGCAGCCGATTTTATTCAATACTGTTTTATGAAGCTGTGACTGGGTAAGTATGAAACCAGGGCCCCATATTTGGATATATTTGTCCCTAGGGACCTTTGGTCTCATTCACCTTAATGCCATTAAAACTCTTTGAAACTAAACCTTCCTTAAACTCTTATTTCTCCTACAAGGGAATGCAGGAAAGTTGATGATGAAACTATAATGAGCAGACTGATTCTATATTAAGACTGAATTGTTTAGGTACTAAACAATGGTGGGTCATGCCTATAATCCCAGTTACTTAGAGGCTGAGATCTTGAGGATGCAAGTTTAAAACTAATCCTAGCAGAACAGTGTACCAGACTCCATCTCCGATTAACCAGCAAAATGTTGGACTAGAGGTGTGGCTCAAATGCTAGAATACCAGCTGTGAAAAAAAAGCCAAGTGAGATCATGAGGCCATTGGTAAATACAGTGGCTTTCACTTTTAAATTTCCTGTTCAGACACATAAAGATATGGTTATATATGAGTTACTAAGTGGTCAGAAGACCTGGAAGGTGAGATGAAAAGGAAATACAGAATTGAGAAAATGCACATGCTTGGATGGGTCCAACCTGCTTTCATACCATAAGCCAACAACATACTATGGAGTCAGTCATTGGACAAGTAGCAGCAGGCATTACTCCAAAGACCCAGGGTATAGATCATTTCCAGTGTTGGGCCCACAGGCACTGCTAGGCTAGCCATCCACTGAGGCAGTCAGATAATGCTACAGGCTGATCCTTCTTGCTAGCAAATATTCCCTTCTTGGCTGGGGCCTGATGATGACAATAATGATGTGTGTGAATTTCTAATTAGGATGGAAGGTTGGTGGAGGTGTGTATGTGTGTGGGTTTGTGTGTGTGTGCGTGTGTATGTCTATCTAGAAGAGGTTGTGATAAGTTGCAGATAGAACCCAACATGTGTAGTGCAACCAAAGAGATTATTATTGACTGAATGCGTCACCCCCAATTCATATATTGAGCTTGACTTCTCCATATGGTGGTGTTTTGAGATGGTGGCCCTGGGAGGTCATTAGGGTGAGATGAAATTATGATGGTGGGGTAGTGACCTTGTAAGAGATACTAGATATCTTGTTCTCTCTTCTCTGTGTTTGTCTGTCACCTTTCTGTCTCTGTCTGTGCCATATAAGACCAAAGGGAACAGGCAGATCTTTGGAAGCCATGAGGCCTCATCATAACTTGTACCTGTCGCCATCTTGGTTTTGGACTGCCAGGCTCCAGAATCAAGAACACAAATTTCAGTTGCACAAGCCAATGAGTCTGTGGCATTTTGTCATGGCAGTCTAAGTCTACTGAGACAAAGATTGGTTGTTTATTCATGTAAGGGAGATAATTGTGTAAAACAGAGTTGAAGGGAGGAAGGACTCCTATGGTAGAAAACGCAGTAAAAGGTACTTTTGTATTTGCCAAGCATAGAATTGACAAATCATGCAACTAGATTAGGCATTTTATAGCTTTTCTAAAATGCTGAATAAACTGACTAATGTCAGAGAGCAGGTAACTGCTGAACAGATGCGAAGGAGTTGTGTGATGACCCCCTCAGTTCTCCTTCTAGGATAAGAACATCAAATCAGTTGTGGGATACAAAAGCCACAAGAAGGCAATTCTTTAACATTTCTAACTTACTGGCCTTTTGAAAAAAAATTAAACAAAGAGAAACCTGCTGTCTTAATAGCCTGTTAGTGAGACTTTCCCTTTATGTACTTTCAGTTGAAGGATTTAAATTTTTCAAAGAATACCACATCATTCATGTCATGTTTTGAGCTCTCCAAGATCCCCCAAGGTAGAAAAAGTCTTTCCCCCACATGGATTAGATCATTGACCTTAGGCCATTGGAAGATTAGCTGCACTGTTTAGAACAGCACCGGTTCACCACTGTGGTATGGAGATATTAGCCTGAACAGCTCTGAGTTCGTGCATAGGTAACCAGATGGCTGTGTGCAATAGCTCCATAAATGAAGCAGAGAAAACGTTGTGCTTGCTAAAATTTTGTTATTGATTGGAAATGAGAAATTCACTGCAAACTCAAACTAGATAATAGAAAGGCATAAAGAAGAAGCTCTTTAAAAGACAACTGATCTAGCAACTACTTGAACGCAATGCTGCAATGTGTAACATTTAGAATATAAAAGGAATAAAGTCATTAGCTAACGTTTATTGGGCTTTGAAAATAAGATTTTTCCATGAATGCTTCTCAAATCCTCCAAGACTTATAATATTTGCTGCCTAAACTTGCCATACTTTTTGAATTCTCTAATATTTGTACATTGGACAAAAATAAAAGACTCATATACCTACATTTAACTGGGTGCTTCTGATAAAATCCAATATTGGCAAGATTCGTTTTCCCATTGTCTCCATGTGTCGTATTGTGTCTTCTCTGGTCAGCAGACAGAAAGGAGTTTTATGTTCTAGAAATTGTAACAATAAACTTTTATACTATTTTTTCTCCCCAGACTATCATTTCAAAATGCTTTCTTTAGCAAGCTGTACACAGAAATCTCAGTATTAATAGATAGGAAATCTTTAGTATAGAAACTAGTCTCACCCCAGACCACACGCGTCACAATGAGAGATCTGTGAGGAGAAAGCAGAGGAGACATTGTCCTTAGAAACTGTCATGTCTTCATTTTGCTGTGTTTCTTGATGGAGAGATCTGCGACAGCTTGTAACAAATCACCTATCTCTGCAGAGTATGATTTCTCCTGAGTTGTGAAAAAAATGTTGTCATCAATGTGTCTGATTCTTGTCGTGTTTCTCTCAGGTATTACTCGAGTGTGCAGCTCTTGTTGCCTATGAATGTCGCTTGAAGCTGACATAAGCCTCGGATGAATCAGAGCCAGACACATCACAAATTCTTAATTACGTGGTTACAGCTGAAGGAATACATTCAGCCTGGTTGTGAATTTGGTTCATAAGTTTGCAACTTGACTTCCTTGTGAGTATTTCTTAAGAATGGAAAATTGCAACCCCATACTCTTTAGGGGATCTAAGCTCTTGGCTAGTTCTTTAAGAAAGGGGGAGAACAGATGTCAGCTACTGCATTGACGGAGAATTCAAGTGATTCAGACCTGCCATTCTAGTTTTGTTGTGTAACCACCTTTTCCATTTGCTAACTGACCATGAAAGCCTGTATTCTGTCTGTGCTTTATGATGAGGTCTTGGTTGGAGGGCATGGTTGGTAGTTGGAGAGGGTTGGAGTGCAGGGTGAATGCTCCAGAATTTTGTGTGCTTTTGGGGAAAATGTTAACCAATAACCAGAATCCCAGCTAAGATGAACTAATCTGCTCAGAAGATGAGAGAGAGAGAGAGAGAGAGAGAAGAGAGGGAGAGAGAGGGGGAGAGAGAGAGAGAGAGAGAGAGAGAGTTACAACCCATACACTATTCTATCAGAGATGAATAGCACAGAATTCCAGTCCAGGAACCATAATGAGAGATAATAGCAAGTCTGAATGGCTCACCCGTGAATGTTGGCAGCTTCCTACTTGACATCTTTTCCAAAAATTTTCCATCATCTTTGTTTTTGAACCCAAGAGTCAAGAGATATTGTTGAGGAGGAAAAGATGACCAGTCAGTGGTCTGAGGCAGCATATGGAGCCCTTGGAGATCTGAAAAATGGCAGACAAACAACTAAGAGATCTTTGCTACAGCCTGGTTGTTTTCAAGAGCTCCTTTCCCACAATTACCCTAGGGGGAAAAATGATAAATATCAACATTTAAGATACAAAGTAAGATTATATGTATCAGATGACCAAATAGGGAATCTTCCCAAATCAGATTTTATCATTTCTTTTTTATTTTAATAATTTTTAATTTCATAGTGACTTAAACATACACAAATTATATTAATAAGATATGACAACATGATGTGATTATCTTCCATAGTAATAGATGTCCAGGACCAACTTGCAGATTTGGTAGTTTTTGGTGACTCTTTTTTTATCCCAAGAAAATTTGATTTTTTTTTTTGGTTTATATTTTAAATCTAAGGAAATAATGTTATAGAAAGGAAAGAGAAAAATTACCAAGTGAGAATTAAAGTACAAGGCTAATCAATTTAGTTACCGTCCTTCCTACAGTTATAGAAGGAAATTTAAATTGATAAATGCACTGACTCATATAATTTGACTTGGAAATAATTCAAGTGTCATGGCCACAGTTCTAAAACAAACTCAGTCCTTAATGACTCAATCCTTGAGAGCTGATACTGAGTGCTTATTTTCTAAGAGTTTTGTGTGCATTAACGCTGGGGTTCCTGCTGCCTCCATGTATGGATATGAAGTGGAAGGGTATAGAAGGGAAACAATTTGCCTGAGAAAAAAAGGTGAAAATGGATCAAACAGGATTCAGACCCAGGCACTTGACTACAGGGAGGTCCACCCATTATTATTTTTGGGTAGGAACAAATCCCAGCCATGGAGTCTGGAAGGCCAGGTTTACCTAATTCATTAAGCTTTGTTTTATTATAAAAGACTTCTCAAATAACAGTGGATGAATAGAGAAGTTTAATAAGTTCTCTCCCCTTAATAATGCCAGAAAAGGCAAAAAAAAGCATATTCCAAATATCTCTGAATTATGATTTTGTTAAAGATCAATTTTTAACCTACATTTAAAACTCAGCTGCTCCAATATAGCTTTCATTTTATAATGGTGATATGTCTGTAACATATATATGATGGATGCTATGGCTCATGCCTCTCATGCTAGCTATTCAGGAGGCTGAGATCTGAGGATTGCCATTCAAAGCCAGCCTCAGCGAAAAGTCTGTGAGATTCATCTCCAATCAATGGAAAAAAAAGCCAGAAGTGGAGGTGTGGCTCAGTTTAACAAAATGATTATCAGGAAGCTGAAACACAAGTTGTGTTAGAAGCTGTGGGGCGTGGGGAGTGGAAGTCAAGGGCTGGGGGCAGATGAATGGAGAGAGGAAGGGCGGGCAAATGCAGTCAGAATATGAGCTGTTGATATGAGAAAATGGAACCAGATAATTTGAGTTTGGGACAGATGAGAGACAATGATAAAAGGGGTGACAGGGATCAAGATGCACCGTATTCACAAACTGACATGTTGTATGAAACCCCTTTGTACAACTACTTAAATAAAAAGTAGAAAACAATTGCAGCAGATAATCACAGATCTATTATTTGTTTACAGTCTAGTTCCCAAGACAACAAAGGACGAATTTATCAGTGAATAGCACTGGGATGAAGTATTTTGGCCTCATGGTTGCCCAAGTTAGATGTTTGAGGATTCTTGAAGACACAGCTCATGGACTTTAAGAGTTGGTTGTTTCTTGCCCTTGACTAGTTGTTGGGTGAAAAGGAGACCAAGATTAATCCTGCCAGTGATTAGATGGATCGGAAAATTGATGCTACCTCTATAGCTCATGTATTACAAAATATGATCATGGATATAAGAATTTTATGCTCCCTTTGGTTCTATGTTTTTCTCTGTGAGTATTCAATATTAAATTTCAGGTGAAGTGATTGTGTGTGTGTGTGTGTGTGTGTGTGTGTGTGTGTGTGTGTGTGTGTGTGTGTGTGTGTGTGGTTTGAACTCAGGGCCTTCTGCTCTTAGCTTTATTGATTAATGCTGGTGCTCTACCACTTGAACCACAGCTCCACCTCTGGCTTTTTGCTGGTTAATTGGAGATAAGATGTCAAGGATTTGTCTTCTTAGGCTGGTTTTGAACTTTAATCCTCAAGATCTCAGCTTCCTGAATAACTAGGTTTAGAGGTGTGAGCTGTTGGCACTCAGCTTCAGGTAACGTTTGAAATGTATATATACTGTTTAATTTAGAAAAAAAATTAAAGTATCATTTTCCCCCACTTGTATGCAGAGTAAGTTGCAGTTGTTTGAACTTGTACCCTAGCAGGTGGTCTAGGACCGCCAATGCTGAATCTCATGCAACGTTAATTTGAATGTTAATTAAAGATTTCATGCTTATAAACCTCTACCTATATCCAAAAGCCTAGTGAGCCTGGTGGATGTGAACATTCATCAGATTATATTGTCCTTTGGTACAAAAGTAGAACTGATTTTTTTTGCCAGTCCTGGCGCTTGAATTCAGGGCCTGGGCACTTCCTTTAGCTTCTTTTGCTCAAGGCTAGTACTCTATCACTGGAGCTACAATGCCACTTCCGGCTTTTTCTGTTTATGTGGTACTGAGAAATCGAACTCAGATCAAGGCGAGCACTCTACCGCTAAGCCACATTCCCAGCCCTGGAACCGATTTTTGGAATGTCTTTTCTTTTTGTTCCCATTATGTCAAGAAAACTTGTGAGAAATAAATCTTTTTGAATGCATTCAATTTCATTGATCACAACTGGAGGTCAAACATCAATGACTGGAACAGAAAGTTAGGATTAAAGTCTAGTGTGCTGGTGAGACCTGATCCTAAGTTTCATCATAAGAAAAGTGGATGCTTTTCCTTTTTTTTTTGTGCTGCTACTGGGGCTTGAACTCAGGGAATGGGGGCTGTTCATGAATATTTTTGCTCAAAGCTAGAGCTCTATCACTTGAGCCTCACCCCCACTTCCAGCTTTTTGGTGCTTAATTAGAAATAAGAGTCTCATGGCATTTTCTGTCCAGGTTAACTTCAAAGCGAGATCCTCAGATCTCAGCATCCTGAGTAGTTCGGATTAAAAGCAAGAGGCACTAGTGGCAGGCACAGATTCCATTTCTTACAAAAGCACAGTTTTCCATTCTCTCCTCTTCCCAGTGAAAGATGTCAAATTCCTAGAAAAGAGGTTAGTTTTCTATTTACAATAGAAGGCTGGAATTGGCCAGTTTTCAAGTCTTTAAGATCTTTAAGCTCTTTGATCTTGCTGTACTATTGTTCCTTCTTTAAAAAAAATCATCCTGCTTAGAGTTCAGCCATAGTCTCTGTCTCTGTCTCTCTTACACACACACACACACACACACACACACACACACACACACACACACACACACACACACACACACACTCCCTTTCTCATCCTGCCTTCTCCTTCAGTGTTTCCCAAAGCTGTCTCTGGTCCCTTGGCATTATTATTACACATAAACCCTAGGAGATGTCTCTAGTCTTGTGGGCGTAACTGTTATTTCTAACTGAAACATTAGTATCAAAGCTATTGTCATACATAAACATATGTAAAATATCACCAAATTCAAAAACATTTCCAAATACCTCTGGGGACAGTCCATTTCCCCTCCATCCTTCCCAAAGTTACTTGAAATAGAGCACATTTGTTTTTCAAAAGTGATTTGTATGTTCTCTACAATTTCCCTTCTTTGGTTTTCACCGGCATGTTATTGAGATAGCCATTATTCAATCAATTGTTCTGGCTTAAAAATCTGCAGCCATTGTTGACTTGTCTTTTCTTTAATTCCTTGACATTTAGGGAGTCTCAAAAACTAATTAAATCTGCCCATCGCAATCCAGCCCATATCAGCTCATTTCTTTCCATTGTCCTTGCCATCACCTTGGTCAAATTTCTCATCACACAAGTCTCGCTGCTACCCCTGTTAGACCATGCCACTGTACCTCTGGGCCACCACCCAAAACTATTGCTGAATGCCAACTCTGCCATTGCTACGCCTCTCCTCAGAGCCACAGTGACTTCTTTCTAGCAGTCAGGGTTCTCAACTGTGTGCATCTACTTCAAGATCTTTGCCTTATTTTTCTGTGTTTTTTATTTTTTTTAAAGAAAAATCCTTTTGTAGTTGTGTTTGTAGCAACCTGTGTTCATCCTGCCTCTAACCTGTTTATTTTCATTCCAGAAACATCACATCTTATATCCATCCTCCATGCTTCCATTGATTCCTGTTCTTCCAAATGCGCCTTATCTATAAGTTTCCTGAATATTCCAGATTCTTCCCTTCATGCTCTTAAAAAATCTGTACTTTTACTTCAGGAAATTTCTCAGTTCATGTGGGATAGATCTTAACAAATTTTAATGCTCGTGTGTGTGTGTGTGTGTGTGTGTGTGTGTGTGTGTGTGTGTGTGTGTGTGTGTGTGTGTGTGTGTGTGTGTGTGTGTATATGTGTGTATGTTTGCATTTGCTGATTCTAGAACTTGAACTCAGAGCTTTGAGTCTCCTTTGGCTTTTTTGTTCAAGATTGGTGCTCTACCACTTGAGCCACAGCTCCATTTCCAGCTTTTGCTTGTTAACTGGAGATAAGGCTTTCCTGCCCAGGCTGGCTTTGAATTGTGAGCCTCAGCTCTCCCCCTGTTGAGTAGCTAGGATTACAGGAGTGAGCCACTGGTGTCTGGCTTCCAAATCCCTTTATTTTTTCACTTTTATTTATTTTTTATTGCCATTATTAAGGTGTTGTACAGAGTGGTTGCTATTTTATGTCAGGTAATGAGAGTATATTTCTTTGGACAATGTCACCTCTTCCCTCACTCGTTCCTAGTTTTTCTCCCATCTCCACCCACAAGTTGTATAGTTAGTTTTCAACATAGTGTCTAGTAAGTACCATTGCTGCATCTGTTCATCCTTCATCCCTCTATTTCTGTGCCCTTCATCCTCTCAAAGACAGATAAACGAACAAGGCAAAAAAAAAGAAAACAAATTAACAAAGAGAAAACCTTTCATTTCAATTTCCTGGAGTTTATTTTGACTAATTTTGACCAATTTTTAATGAATCGAGTAAGAAAAAACCAGCAACCCTACCTTACATTAATAAAATACCCCAAACTTCTGAGATATGACATATTTTCTGTCTCTCAATTTAGGAATAAACTCATACAGCCTTGTTCTGCATTTTTACTTCAACCAGAAAAGTATTCTTGCCTTTCTTAAGGTAACTTAGTGGGGGTGATGCACAAATGAACAGAATTGTTTTACCTGGATGGAAACATTAAGTTTCTTAGTTGGGTGACATCCATGCTGCAGCTTGTTCTTTGAGAATTATGGACACTCAGTCACACACCAAAAAAGATGGGGTTAATAGAGAGAGTCTGGCTTGGTAGAATCATTGACAGCATCAGAAAAACATCTACAAAAACATGTTGATTGTAGATGAACAGTCTCTGTATTTGCTATGAAGTGAAATATCTGTTAAATAGAATGTAGGTTCTCTGGCAATAAAGTATAAAATAGAAATACCATTATCATCTGTATTTTCTAGTGGACACCTAATCATAACTACAGCCAACAGATTGTGAATGCACATTTCAAGGCATATATATATATATAATATATATATGTATATGTATATATATATATATATATATATATATATATACATACATATATGCTTTATTGAAAAGTTGCAGAGATTGAAAAGCTCTCTCAGGACATATGCAAATTGATTAGCACTCTATCATTACCTCTCTATAAGTTTAATCTTTTTATTTGTGGGTATGGGTGTCATTTCTTTGCCCTTTGTCCAGAACAAAATGTTCTGACATTTTGGGTTAGAGCAAAATCTCATTTCTAAAGGTCTTGATTGTTCCATGTGAGATAGGAACAGGTAAGTTTTAAATGACTTCTCTTTACTGTTCAGGTTCAGACTGTAGCTCCTACAGTACTTCATAATGCCAACCCTTCGTCATTATTTCTTTCCCAGTCATCGCTGAGCTTTATCTTGTACTCTTTTTTAATGCCAATACTTCTATCTTGGACGTTATCCACAAATTCACATCAGCAAGAAAATAGCAAAAGGCAGCAACTTTGGAGCAAAGCTATCATTATTGCCCTCCCTTATAAATAGTAAAAAAATTCTACTTTTTAAAACAAAGATACACTGGTGCTAGTGGATGGTAATCCTAGCTACTCAGGAGGCTGAAGTCAGAGGATGGCAGTTCAAGGCTACAAGTTCCTGAGATATTAAAAATATTATTTGTTATTGTTATTGTAAAAGTGGTGTACAGAGGGGTTATAGTTATGTAAATTTTGTATTACTCGAGTAATGAGTACATTTCATTTTTGGATGATGTTACCCCTTCCCTCATTCTCCCAGTTTTCCCCTCCCATTCCAACCCTTAAGTTGTATAAGATCATTTCAGCACAGTGTCTAGTGAGTACCACTGATGCATGTGTTCACCTCTTGTCCCTCCATTTCTGTGCCTACCCTTCCCCACTGAAGACAGATAAACAAATGAACAAGACAAAAAGAAAAAAAAAGCTGTTTCCATTTCTTGGAATTCATTTTGGTAAATATTATTTTATATGATCAGAGGCACAGCGGCATTGAGACTTTGTGTTCCTTTCCTAAGAGTATAAAATGATTTATTTACTTTTGAAATTATCTTCAAGTAACAGAGACTCTTATCTACAATTTAGCCAGCAAAAAGCCAGAAGTGGAGCTATGGCTCAAGTGGAGGAGCACTAGCCTTGAGCAGAAAATGCAAGGGAGAGCCCAAGGTCCTTAGTTCAAGCCCTAGTACCAACACAAAACAAATATAGTATGTTTTGATTTTTGCATTCATATATAGTGAGTTATATTTTCCCTTTGACTTTCATTATCATTTCAGAGTTATAGATGCAAGTGAAAAAATTGCTTTCCATTCAGAAAAAAATGGATTTTACTTCAGGCTTCTGAAGTCTACTTCTCTGAGATTGTTTTTGTATATTTAAGTTTCCTCTCATAACCTATATAGAAATGTAGGAAGATAAATAATCCCACAGAATTTTCATAGACATTTCATTTCTATCTTACTTAGAATTCTTATTGATTCCAAAGTTTTGTTTAATCAACTGTATTGGATCTTTATTCTCGGCTTTATTCCATCGAAGTTTCTTAATTCCACCGTCACCAAAGTAGAGTTGAGACAATACAAATATTAAAAATACTGCGATTCCCTTCAATATTTATTAGACTCAGTATTGGTGAAATAGTTAGACTCACTCTTGGTGGAAAAAAACACAATGTTGGAATAATTCCAATAAACTACTGTCCTATGGGGGTGTATCAAAAGGTCTGAACGGTCACCGGTTGGTTAGCTGATCGGCATGCATTTCCCTCCACCCTCCTTCGTTTTTCCTTTGATGAATTTAAAAGTGAGGCAATTGACTCAACCCAGTCAGTCCATCTCGTTCCCTTGTCTGTGTCATTGCTGGTCCAACCAAAGGCATAGGGTGCAGTTTGGGTCATGGTGGAAGAGCAAGTTCAAGGAATTGTGAAAGAGGCTCTGGTGTTGTTTCAGCACTGTATTGGAGATCCATTTATGACATCTCAACATTTTGCCATCACACTCGAGGCTGTAGCAATTGAGGGGATGGTCCAGACAGTGGAGTCCTAAGAGCTCCAGAATGAAGCTGACTATAGAAACAGCGACCAGAGATTCTGAGCTGCTGGGACAAGCTGAACTTCAAGGTGATCTTACCCTCTGATACTTCATCTATGTAAACCAGTGAGTTCCTCACCTTCTGGCTCTTTCAGGACGCATATACTGAGCTTGAAACCCAAAGTTACTTATATGGGGTCTAGCTAGTGTTCAATGCTTCTACATTTAATATGAGGTCTTCAAAATATTATAGTTGAGATGTAAAACACATGTAAGTACTTCAAACTGTGTTTCTGGGAAGAATATTTTTTAATAGGAAAAAATAAAGCATTTGAGGATTGGGCATTATCTATTTTTATGGGTAGCATGAATATAGAAAAATAGAATAGACTTTGGTTATGCCATTACTATAATATTATTATATTGTTAGGCATTTAAATTTATGCTAGTACAACTGTACAATGGGATGGTTATTCTGAGGAAAGATATACTCATTCTTCCAAAATTTAAATCCAGATATATCATCTCTAGATATATGCCCTAAATAATTGAGAGCAGAGACTTGAAAAGATAATTCATGTGCACATGTTATTAGCAACATCATTCCATAGCCAACGGCAGAAGTAATTTATGTTCCTAAGAATAGATGAGTAGAAAAACAGCATGGTATATAAATACCATGGAATATTATGCAGCCTTAAAAAGAAGAAAATCTGATACATTACAACATAGATGAACTTTGAAGTTTGAGTAGTTTCAGATTACAGTTGTGAGCCACTTGCACCTGATGCTTCTTTATCTTTCTTTGGTCAACTCTCATAAGAAAATATACTAGGCAGGTTGAGTTCAGGCTACATTCAGAGGGAAAGAACTCACTCGCCTACCATTGCAAGGAAACCACATTTACTTCAGACAGCAATGCCAGAACACCACACTTCTGACACCAGAAAGATCAACATTTTTAATGGTTCAAGAACAGAAAACTCCATTTTGAGGGATTTTTCTGTAACTTTAGAGAAGGATTTTTCTCATTCTATGAAGAATTCTGTGATAGGAACCCGAGATGATTGATCATTTTTGTGATCATCTTGGCTGTAACACTTCCTTAATGACATTGGAGATGGAGTCTCTTTAATTCTGTACTGCTTTGTCCATTTGAGAAAGCTATTTACAAAGGGGAAAGGTTTGATCTTGAAAACTCTTGGCTCATGACAAAATTATAATAATTTAAAGAGGATAGAACAAAATGAGGAATTTTGACTTTCTGTTTGAGAGAGCATAAGAATGCATCACCCCACCAGTAAATGATGCCGGAACAAACCCAAGGTTATAGATTTCAGTGAAAAGCAATTTTTAAAGGTCTATTTTACAACAATATATTATTCCTCTGAACATACACATTTACTCTTGGGAGTTAAATTGCATTGGAAAGACAAAATATGACTCTACCACCTAAGTGTTAAAGTAATTGATATCTGATCCAGAGAACTTTTCTATTAAACATTACTAAGCACAGATCCATTACTGAATATTTATTTATTTAGCACATAAATCTTGATATTCTCATCAAGAGGAGATGGGTTATGCTTATTGTATTACTTTATTATTATTAAAATACAACCATGCAAGAATATAGACTGTGCAGATTGCATTATTTCATTGGAATATATGAATAAAAATCACAAGCAAAATCTTTATAAATGAAAATGTAATAATTCTGCAGCTGGTGAGTTATTGTTTGTTTTATACACCCTGACTACTCTGCATGAATCAAACCGGATTTTTCCTTAAATAAGAAAAATGGAGAGCTACACTATAAAAAATCAGTATTTTTTTCTTCTGTATGAAACATAATACAATAGAGCTCTATTATAATATGACTGTAAGGTTTTGGTGGGGTTTTCAACATCACTGAAGCAGAAAAAGCTGCACAGTAAGTGCTTGAGCCTGTGAGCACCTGGGTGCCCACAGGGCAGATTTGAATTTTCACCCTCCTTCATTCATCTTACAAAACTTCTCAGGGTAGCACTGATGGCTCCTGTCTGTAATCCTAGCTACCCAGAAGGCTGAGATCCAGAGGATCAAAGTTTGGGGCCAATAAGATCAGAAAAATTGTAGAGACTCCACCTTTAAAATAACCAGCAAAATGCAGTACTAGGAGCGTGGCTTAAGTGGTAGAGCAACAATCTTGCAAGGCTGAGGCCTTGAGTTCAAACCCTAGTATTGCCCCCTTCCCCTCAAAAAGAAAATTATAAAAAGAACTTGGAAGTTTCCTTGCGATGAAGTTTAAGAGCGTTTTCTAATTTCTAATTTGGTTGACTCGTTTAGTTAAAAAAATTGGACTTACATGTCAGTATTATTTCAAAATGAATTAATTTTGTGATTCCTCCCTCCCCACCCTGCCCCAGCATCATCTTTTTTTTTTCTTTTTCTTTTTGTCATGTGGCAGACCCTTGCAGGGCTGGCTGTGGACTGGGCTGGCTAGAGAGAAAGCAAAGCCAGAGGACGGCCCTTCCCTCCTCAATCTCACCTCTGCCAGTGAGCTCAGAGTCCCTGCGGCTCCTGGAGGCTTGGTGAAGGTGATACAGAAATGGACAGGGTTTCTAAGTCAGAGGTTTTCCTGCCAATCTCCCCTGGCAGAACGCAATGTACTAGGCTCCAAGATTTAACAATAGTAACTCGTTCTCCCGCAAAACTTGGATCAGTAGACTCCTGGCCTAAGGTTTTGGAGATATGGATGACAGGGCCTATGCTTGTTATTTAGATGACGTCAATGCCAGGGACATTTTAACCTTTATTGTGGCCTTTCCTTCTCTGATTGCTACGGAAGCTTTAATTTTGCTTCCATGAGTATCAGTGCATCTTTTGGGCCAGATCATGTTTTGGGGGTGTCAGTGTGTTTCTGAGGGTCTCTGTCTGCAGCTGGGTGTGGAAGAGTGTGAGGTGGGAGAGAATACACTCGTGGTTTTGAGGGTGTTGTTGAGTGTGCACGGAGGAGTGTTCCTAAAGGTGACTGGAGAGATAGAGACTGACGTGTAACGTGGCTTTGGGTTGACACACATCTGTTGTAGGAGCAGGAAGTTATCCCTGCTGCACAAATATTTGTTGATATAAGTAGGTGAATACCATTTTTACTACCAGGACAGCAGCTTTTTCAGTGCTAGCTACAAAGCTGATCGAAGGGGAATCCTTACACTGGATTACATGGAAATCCTTACACTGGAATACTGGCTTACACACAGGAGATGGAGTTTAGGACTAGCCATGTTAGAGTCCAGCTTGGGCCCCAAAATTGGTGAGAGCCCATCGCAGCAAATTATCTGGGTGTAATGGCTCATGTTTGCAATCTTAGCTATGTAGGAGCCAGAGGTAAGCGGATAACAGGTGAAGCAGTTTTTGCCCTGGTTAAACACATAAGACTACCTGAAAAAGAAATCATGCAAGGACTGCAGACATGGCTCAAGTGGTATAGCACAAGCTCTAGTGCCACCAATAAAAGAGTAAATTAGCAAAATCAAATGAAGTAAAATAAAAGAGAGTCCTGCTTTCGGGGAAGAAGTGTCACAAGAATAATGTAACTATTGTCTAGGCCTGCTGCTGGTGTGTCCAACTCCCTAGCTCCTACCCTGCTTCAACCTCTCTGTACCTCCCGGGAGAGACGTCCAGATACTGAAGAAGACATGGACCTTCCCTCTCCCCACATTCCTGGCCCTCACTCACTTGGGAGTGTTGAGAGAGAAAAAGCAACACCTCAGATGGTGTAGATGGCTTCACCTAGATCCCAGCCAGCAGCTCTGGGGACCCTCCCCCCCTTAGTTCTTTGCCAGTTGGCTAGTCTTGTTTACCAGAAGCATAGTTTGCACAGAAAAAAGAACCTCACGAGTCCCAAAGACATTTAAATTCTAGCCCGCCCTCCTTCCCTACCTTCCAGTCCCCCTTCAGACACACTGCTGCGCCTTTCCTCTTATCACACTGTCAAACTCTAGCAATTAGTAATTATAACATAATAGAAACAGTCATTAGGAGCTTATAATTATCTTCTCTTTGAAAGTATACGATCCTGTAGCATGAATTGTCTTGCCAGAAGATCATAATTCATCTTGATAACAGGTTTGATGGAGTTCTATGAGACAAGAATCTGGCTCATTAATGTTATTATTGTTTTTAAACTCTCAGTGGCACCGACGCTTCCTAAGTATTAATTAATCGTCATGACTTCGCAGAGAAGTAGGTTAAATACAACTAAACTCATCGCACCAGAAGAGAAATTGGCAAACCCTTGATTCCTTAATGCCTCCCTCTTCATTACCTAAGGATCCAAGAGTAAAAATGGAAATGGCTGAATTAGACTCATGTTTCCATAGTACTAACTGGGCATGAATTTATGTGCTATTGGTGACCTGACTTCAATAAAACCCCCTTAAATGTATGTAATAAAAGAATGGAAATATGTAGCAATCAGCAAAGGTGTAAGCTGCCCTTGCCTGACTTCTTGTAGGATGCACAAACTAAGGACATCAACACCAGAGATCTTTGCAGCCACACACACTTTGCCTTTCCTTTCTTTGCCCTCAAATTCTCATTGTTCCTTGGGGATGTGCGACTCAACATTACTAGTTGCAGATCCATAGGACTTATTTTGAATGTTTGATCACATGGAGACCATGATTAATGGCAAAGACATGGGTCTTTGCCATTAATGCCAATCTGCAATGCTATTTGTCTTCTCTTGTTGCTGTTTTCTTGTTTCTAATGCAAATCATCTTACCTTATCAATTGTAGGAATAACAAGACTTAATAGAGGTAGAGTGCCAGGTACTTTAACACTCATCAGTCATGGAATGTATTACTTATCCTATAAACCAGTTAGCTTCACTGAAAAAAAAAAAGTTTCTCAATAGGAGGCTGTGATACTGTGTGTGTGAATTTGGAGATTTTGTATAACATGGTGGTCATTATCAAGTGGCTTTGCATTTAATACATATACTAAATATAAATACATATCTATGTATATACTAAATATAAATATATATATATCTATGTATATACTATATATGCTAAATATATATACTAAAGATAAATATGTATCTATGTATTGTTAGATCAATCAGTCTCCTATCTCTCTCTCTCTCTCTCTCTCTCTCTCTCTCTCTCTCTCTCTCTATCTATCTATCTATCTATCTATCTATCTATCTATCTATCTATCTGCCACCAGTGGTGCACACCTCTTGTTCTAGCTACTGAAGAGCTGTGATCTAAGGATCCGGTTCAAAGTCAGCCTGAACAGGAAAGTCCATGAGAGTCTTATCTCCAATTAGCTATTGGAGAAGCCAGAGCTACTGAAAAAAAACTACTGAAAGGCTCAAGTGGTAGAGTGCTAGCTTTCAGTGAAAAAGCTAAAATAGTGCCTGGCCCTGAGTTCAAGCTCCAGAACCAGCACACACATGTGTATACACACACACACATACACACACACAAATAGTATGTTGGCAAATTATACTTGAATGTATGAATAAAAGCAAGGGCCTGGATGCTGTGTCTGAGCCTCTTTGTTCTCAAGGCTAGTGCTCTATTACTAACCACAGTGCCACTTCTGGTTTTTAGTGGTTAATTGAAGATAAGAGACTCATGGGAACTTTTCTGCCGGGGCTGGCTTTGAACCTCAGATCTCAGCCTTTTGAGTAGCTAGGATTACAGGCACGAGCCACCTACATCTGGCTGCAAGTACTTTCTAAAATAAAAAAGAGGCAAAAGGCCAATGCCTTGTGCATCTGTTGTGGTACCTTGGGTACTCAGAACACCAGAGGTACAAAAATCTAAGGGAAGAGAGGGACTTGGGAGTAGGGTCGATGATGGAGGAAAGTGGAGGTGGTAGATACTGGAAAACAAATTCCATCTTCAATAAAATGCTATAACCACCTAGTGTACAGATAAAGGATGAGGGGAAGGGTAGCATTTTGCCATGGGCCTGCTTTCTTTCTTTCTCTCTTTCTCCCTCCCTCCCTCCCTCCCTCCCTCCCTCCCTCCCTCCCTCCCTCCCTCCCTCCCTCCCTCCCTTCCTCCCTTCCTTCCTTCCTTCCTTCCTTCCTTCCTTCCTTCCTTCCTTCCTTCCTTCCTTCCTTCCTTCCTTCCTTCCTTCCTTCCTTCCTTTTTTCTTATTAACAAACCAGAGTTTCTAGGTTTTACCACTTCCTTTTAAAACACAGAAACCAAAGCCACAAAGGAATATTCAAGGATCAGTTGGGAACAAATCACTAAAGAAGAAACAACAAACAAGTAACCCCCCAAACGTCCCATGTTTGTTCCACAAGAAGTACAGTATTGGCTAATAACTTGATGATTTTGAACCTTACCTGTGTAGGTATATTCCACATAGGCAGGGTGAGTTTTGGTGAAAACCTCTCTTACTTTTTCTATCTTATCAGCTGTTATTTTTGTTGCAAATGGGGTATACATAACTGAGAAGGATTCAGCCCTGGTGATAGCTTCTTCAATCATGGCCTGAGAGGAAGCAAAAGAACCCATTTGGTATCTGTAATAGTAGATGATGTTTTTGAGGGTGTAAAAAATATAATTACCTTTATAGGTGATTAAAAAATCCATACACTGTACTGCCAAGATAACATATTTTGGTTTTAAATATTCATTAAGACAAAATTTTAATTAGTTCTGGAAATATTATTTCATGTTAAAGAAATCCAATTAAATGAAGAGTTTGTAAATAGTCACCTCTACACTGAGCTTATTTTAGATAAAAAACAGAAATTCTATTTTTCCAAGTGTCTTATTAATTAATTAATTTGTGCTTTCTAAAGTACTGGGGTTTGAACTCAGAGCCTCATGTTTACTAGTCTGGAGCTCTATCACTGAGCCATGCCTCCAGTTATTTAATCACATTGGTCATTTTGAGATATGATCTTGATTTTTGCTGGCCAGTGCCTAGAATGTGATCCTCCTATTTTACATATCCTGCAATAGCTGGAATGATAGCTGTGTGCTACTGTCCCCTGCTTCTGATTGAGACAGGGTGCTCATATATATATATATATATATATATATATATATATATATATATATATATTTTTTTTTTTTTTTTTTTTTTTTTTTGTCAGGCTGACCTGGCACTGTGATTCTAAGGATCTCAACCTCCAGCTTAGTTAGGATTACAGGCATATACCGTTTTTTCAGTTGATTTAGAATGTCAAATTCCTCAGCCCAGCATTATAATTAACTTACTGAGAAAGACATTGATGAGTAATTTATACAAAAAAGTTTTCTTTAAAAAAATGTACCAAACTATCTCTATTTGAGCATGACAAACTACATTGACATACTTAATTTGTCTTTGAAAGCCTGGGAAAGTCTTGTGGACTAGGAAGAACTGTTCTCAGCTTCCTCTCTGCAAAGAATCCCTTCCCTCCAGATCACAAGTAACATGTGAGAGGGACTTAGCTATTTAACAATTTCTTTAAATTATATTTGCTCACAGACCAGTCTAAGTAAAGTCCTGCCATTGCTCTTAGCTTCCTGCTTTAAATAGGATCATTACTATTTGTACTGGATCCCAAAGAAAGTTATTCAAGTTTTAAAAGGAACTTCCTTCTTTCTTGCAACTTTCCCTTCTAATGAGGCTGGAACATTGAATAAAAAGTGTAAACTATCTATCAGTATATCATTTTTTTCTCTGAAAATAGCATAAAGGTATATTACGTTGAAAGTCCACCTTTATTAAAAACTTCCTTTGACAATCAAGAAAAAAAAATCACAGATGGTGAACTTTCTAACAGAAAAAAAATCCACTCAAAATCATAATCTCTCTTATTATCATCACAGTTATTTGGGAACATTTCCTAATAAGGTGGCAAGCAATGAAAGGTCTCTGAAACTGGCCACACTCATACCCATTGCCTGCCCTGGCTCTCAAAGACTTCCAGTAACCACTGTGACTACCGGTGCTATTTGTGAAAGAGCCTTGCATGAATTTCATGATGCAGAAGCTTCTCCTTTCTCTGATAGGTGCAAGGGAAGATTATGTAAAATTAATCGTGGGCAAATTTCTGAATGAATTTCCATAGGTTTTAGAATGACTGAACTTACATCACCGATTACGTTGTTTTTGTCTCATTCAAAGAGCTGAAAGAAGTCAAAGAACAGAGCTGTGAGGTCAAGCCTAGAGCCAGCATGAGAGAGAGAGTTAGCCATGGGTTGTGAGTACTCGGAAGGTTGGGGCTGAGGCCCAACTTTGGCAGGTGACAGGAACAAGGCGGGGAGCATGTCAGGAGTTCAGAGGTGTGGATTGGCAGCTCTGGTATTGTGTTGAGGCCTTGCTTTCTCACTTGAGACATGAAGCTCCTCAAGTGTGGCTTGTTCACATGTACTTTGCTGTAACCAGTCTGGGCTGCTTGTCCTGACCCATCCACATACAGGGTGTGTGTGTGTTTGTGTGTGTGTGTGTGTGTGTGTGTGTGTGTGTGTGTGTGTGTGTGCGTGCGCTTGCATGTGTGTGCATAAGAGTGTGTTGAGAAGGCACTTACTTCAGATCTCAATTTTGAAGGCCAGGACCTGGTTTTACTGTTTATTTGTGCTTAGTTAAGCTGCTGTTTTCTGTGTGAGTTTTTCCAGCACTGCCTTATAGAGCACCAGACCAGGTGGTGTTAAGTAGCAGATTTATTCTCTGACCCTTCCAGAGCTTGGAAGTCTCAGATTGAAGCATGGATGGCTTGGTTTCTACTGTGGCCCATCTCCTTGGCTTGGGATGACCATCCCTTCCTATGGCCTCCTGTGGTATTTCTTCTGTGTATCTGTGTCCTAATCTCCTCTTTACCAAAGGAGGTTAGAATTAGGGCCCAGCATGATGTCCCCCTTTTAGACAAATCCACCTTTTAAAAGGTCTTGCACTATTTTATTTTTTGCCATATTTTTATTACAATTAATTAGTTGCACAAAGGAGTTTCATTTTAAAGACACCATCTCATTCTGAGATGTCTAGATGTTCATATGTTTAACATATGAAATTTTTTTTGGGGGGTGTGTGTGGATAAGTCCCGCAGGACACCAGACTTAGCCCCTAATAGTTTCTGACACCTAAAAAGTCCTTCCGTTGTTTTCTAAATATCTGAGTGGAGGGCATCTTTAAGAAGTTGTACAAAGGAGTTACCATTCCACAAAGCGGTTTATGGGTACAATTTGTCTTGATCAGTGTCACCCCTTTCAATCTTCTCATCCATGCCTCCCAACCCCAATTCTTCCCTCACTGCACACACACACACACACACACACACACACACACACACACACACATACACACACACACACACACACACACACACACACACACACACACACCTTCTTCTCTTCATTCCTTTTATCTTAAATTCTGCTTGAGAAAAAAACAACCACCAGTGAAGGTACTGTATCCTCCAGTTTGTTTCCAGCAAGACATTAGCAGTAGGGTAGTCAAGCCAGGACGGGAGAAAACACTCAGCCCTGTTTCCTGTCCAACTGCTGGCAGCCCAGTGGCTGCTGGCATGGGGTGTCTGTGGTAAGCCACCTCACAGGAGCGGCAACAGGAAACCCGCCCAAGAGCCAGCTCTTCTGTGAGTGGCAGCAGCGTGCTTCTCACGTGGCAGCTCCATCTGCGAAAGGCACTATCTGGATTTTTGGCATGCAACTCTTGGTTCTGGTCCAGGCCTTTACAGGCCTTGCTACTATAGTAGAGAGCAATGTTCCTCCTTGCTCCCAGAAAAACTGCCAAGGAGGTTCTTTGGTCCCTTCTGTTCTCTGTCCTGAAGATGCCTAGGGAAGTGGTTGGAAGACTGGATCACATACTTAATGGTTAAGGACTGACTTGTCTGTGGGAATCCTTTCTCTAAAGAAATCATGATAACCCAAACTAAAATAGTTGAACCTACAATACTAATGAGACTACAGATTTCTCTTACAGAGTTTCTGGAGCAAACCTATTGTGTTCCAATGTATATATTTTTTTCTCCTAAACAATGAGGGGACCTTGAACCTGCATCCTATTGCTTTTGTAAAGAAATAACACATACACATTTATCTTTTCAATTGTGGTGACACATATTAAATAACTCATTAATGAAAAAAAGTTGAGGGAAAATTTAACCTGTGTACCTTGTAGGTTGTCTCTTTATGTTAATATATATGTATATATATACATACACATATACATATATATACATACACATATACATATGCCTATATATTTGCTCTTGAAAAGCTTTTCAGTTTCATATATTCTATTTTTTCTTTTTCTTTTGTTTTCTGTACTTTTGGGGTCTTGTCCAAAAAGCCCTTGCCCATTCCTGCATCTTGTATTAATTCTTTTGAAGAAGTTCTATTCTTTCAGGTCTTACATTTAAACATTTAATCCATTTTGATTTAAGTTTTGTAACTGGTGAGACATAGGAATCTAAGTTTATTTTTTTCATGTGGACTCCTAGTTTTTCCCGGCTTTTCTATTTATTGGGAAGTCTGGGTTTTCTGGACTGACTTTCAGACTCTCTGTTTGGGTCCCTTGAACAATGGGTCTGTTTTGTGCCAATATGAAGTCAAGTAGTGCAATGCTTCTCGTTTGTTCTTTTTGTTCAAGATGACTTTGCATAAATGGTCCCATACAACTTGCACAATTGTTTTGTCTAGACTTGTGAAGAATGCCTGGTGTTTTGATAAGAATTTCATTGGACCTATCAATCTCTTAAGGTAGCATGGCCATTTTAATAATCTTGCTTCTTTCAAACCACAGACATGGCATGGAATTCTAGTTTTTTGTGTCATTTAGTTCCTTCAGTGATCTTTTATAGTTTTCATTGTAGAGATCTTTCATGTCTTTGATTGAATTTATTGCCAGATATTATTATTAGTAGTAGTAGTAGTAGTAACCATTGCAAATAATTTTGCTTTCTTGAATTCTATTTCAGATAACTTTTCTATTGGGGTATGGCAATGCTAATACTCATTTAAGAACAGTTTAACTTGTGTACTTTGTAGGTTGTCTCTTCACTCTTGATTTTTTTTTTCTCTTTAGAAGCTTTGAATTTGTGTTGATTTTATATCATGCAACTTTGCTGAATTTGCTATATCTTAGTTTTTTGGTGGAATTGTTGGGAGGTTTTCTATGTATATGATCATGTCATCTGCGAGCAGTGACAATCTGACTTCTTTTTCATTTTGGATAGCATTTATTTCTTTCTCTTGCCCGATGACTCTGGCTGTTGCAAAAAGTGGTAACAGTAGGCATCTTGATCCTGTTCCAGTCGTTAGGGCAAGTATTCAGCTTTTCCCATCCAGAATGTTGTTAGATGTTATCTTCTTACATATGACCTTTATTCCTTCTGTACTTATTTTGTTCAATATTCTTATCATGAAGAGACAGTGAATTTTTATCAAGAGATTTTTCAGCATCTACCAAACGATTATATATTTTTAAATTGTTCATTCTGTTGATTAGTTGCATTATATTTATTTGTACATTGAACTATCATTTCATCCATAATCATAGAATGAATCCTATTTAATAGTGATTAATGTGGTTTTGTGTGTGTGTGTGTGTGTGTGTGTGTGTGTGCACACGCATGTACACACGTGTCAATACTGGGGGTTGATTTCAGGGCTTTGCACTGCCATTTGACTTTTGTGCATAGGAGTTATGCTTTACCATGTGAGCCACACTTCCAGTTCTAGCTTTTTTGATGGTTAATTGGAGATGAGTCTCCAGATTTGTCTGCCTGGGAAGGCCTTACACTGTAATCCTCAGATTTCGGCCTCTTGAGTAGCCAGGATTATAGGTGTGAGCCACCAACACCTGACTACTGATCAGTGTTTCTAATATGATATTGTAATCAGTTTGGTAGTATTGTTGAATATTTTTATATCTATGTTTTATATATATGTTTATCATAATAATAGGCTTGTCCTTCCTTCCTTCCTTCCTTCCTTCCTTCCTTCCTTCCTTCCTTCTTTCCTTTTTTTCTTCCTTCCTTCCTTTTCCTTCCATTCTTTCTTCCTTCTTTCTTTCCTTTCCTTCCTTTCCTTTCTTCATTCCCTTCTTGTCCTTGGCTAGTTCTGTTATCAGCATGTTAGCCTCTATATAATACGTTTGGAAGAATTCTCCATTCTCCCATGTTTTGGAACAACTTAGGAACAATTGACATACATTTTTGTTAAATGTTTGGTAGAACTCAACAGTGAATTCATTTGGTCCTGTGTTATCTTCCTACTCCTTCTCCTTCTCTTTCTCCTGTTCTCTTCCTCTTCTTCCTTCTCCTCTTTATCATCCTTCTCCCCCTTTCTTCTTTATTTGGCTTGAAGATTTTTATTGCTAGTATAATATGATTACTTGTAATTGGTCTGTTTGGGCTTTCTATTTCTTCAAGATTGGTAAGCTGTTTGTGTCCAGGAAGTTCCTCATTTCTTTTAGGTTATCAAATTTGTTTGTGTATAGTTGCTCTAATTTAGTAATTTAGAGTTGGATTTGTTTTTAATAAGAGTTCTAATATGTGCAAATTAAAAATCATACTTACAGATTTTTAGAAACAAGAGCATTTTGGAATAATCACAGATTTTAAAACAGAGATTTTAATTTTCTTTTCATGATCAAAGACTTTCCTTGATTTCAAAAACAAAGAGAGGAATTACTGCTTGTAAAATAAGAAGCTGTACTTAAATGGAGGTAGATTTCTAATCATACTTTTTATTTGACTTCAATATTCTGCAATTGGATCATTCTTTCCAAATGTGTGAACTACTCTGATCTCAATAAATGGTACGTGTGTGCAGAGACTCGGGCAAACAAGTCTGTGCATCCTGTTGCGAAATGTACATTGCTGTTAATTATGCATTCTCTGCTGCAGCTCGAATAGAAGCTTTATAATGAGGTGTTTGTATTCGTAGGACCTAGTAACTATTGAGTTTATGCATTTATTGAGTTTTAAGGCTCGCCTTAGAGTGACATAAGCCAAGAGCATATGTGGGTAGCTGGTTTCCTTTACATACAGCAACTTATAATAATTTCTCTTTGTACTTCAGCTAAGTAAAGAGGGCCACTTACTACCTTGCAGTCAACTTTCTCAGGATAATTGTATAACAAAAGACTTCAGGAGAGAAAGGAGGAGACATATATTGTCAAAGGTAAAGGAAAAGAAAAAATAGTAGAAGAACTCAGCTAGTGAAAAGAGAGGAAGAATTCATCTTCTTTTTCCTAACCCAAAGGGTTGTTTCTTCATGATAAATTCTAAAGAGTACTCAAAGTGGGTGGGACAAAGAAACTACACATCTCAAGCATTGTCAGGATGAGGGGTGTAGGGATACTTTGTTCTGTTTTTTTTTGTTTGTTTGTTTTAGGTTAGAGATTTGGGGACATTTTATTGTATTTTTTATTTTGGGGACATTTTAATTTTAACAGTGTGCTTGCTGACAGTGATTTAGTAAGTAGAAATCCTGTCACTTCTAATTACAAAAGGTAATAAAAGCCTTGAGGGTTATTATCAAATTATTTCTTCATAATCACAATATTAATCTTGACCACAATTACAGTAAATTGATTTGCTTAGAAGATTAGATCTTCAGGGAGCCTTTGGAATTTTCCAGGTTAAGTCACTGAGATTTGGGATCGCTTCAATGACTTTCTATGAATGTACCACTCCTTTTAAATTTTTATAAAATTTTAAATTGATCTGTCATAATCTATTTCACTTCCTTGTAAGAAATAATTAAAGTTTTGCTCCTGGTTACTTACAGTTGGTTGTGGCTGGTGAGGGTTAATGGGACGTGGGTGGGTGGGGCTGGGGGCTGTGATCTTTTCTATGGCTCAAGAAACCTGGCTTAGCATGATCTTCTGCTTTCTTTCTCCATCAGCGGCTTGAAGCAAGAGGGGTCCCCAGATGTGGGAGAGGATGGGGCTGCTCAGTGGATATTGTGTGGGTTCTCACATTGCCTATGGAAAGGAATCAATCGAAATCTCTAGGCTACAGTGAACATAAGAAATCAAATTATATTGCTTTCTGGAAATTTTGGGGTTCTGTGTGGTAGTAGTTAATCCTAATATTTAATTAATAATAAATAAAAATGACAGTCTTTCACAATCTATAGTAAGACTTACAAGTTATAAAAATATAAAGAAAATAGCATTTTTTTTTGTTTTTTTGCTCGTCCTGAGGTTTTGCTTAGCACTCTGCCACTTGAGCCACAGCCCCGCCTCCAGCTTTTTCTGTTATTTAATTGGAGATAAGAGTTTCACAGGCTTTCCTGCCCAAGCTGGCTTTGAACTGTGATCCTCAGATATCAGCCTCCTGAGTAGCTACAAATACAGGAGTGAGCCACCAGCCCCTGACTAAAACAAAAACAAAAACAAAAACACAAAACCCAGCATTTTAAGAGATGAAATAATCTTTCATTTAGCATTGTAACAAATACTTCTAGATATATTGTGTCCTTTATTTCCCAAAGAGTCCATATCCATGATATCATTAGTGATTGAATACTGTGGTTGCATTGTTCTCAGAATAAATTAAAAGGACACTTACCATGCTTGAAAGCTATGAGTGAATAGGATCAGATTGGGATCTTTCATCTTTAGAGGCAAATTTAACTCTTCATTGCTAGAATAATGATGTAATTTTGAAAGATGACTATAACAGTACAAAATGGAAAAATAATAATTTGTAAACAGTATTTTCCTATAAGTAAATACTGACTTAATTTAGAAAAAATTTTATTTTTTTAGTGAGACTGGGATTTGAATTCATGACCTCATGCTTGTTTGGCTAGCTTACTTGGCTGGTAGATTTTTCTGCCCAGGTTGGCTTCAACACATGAGCCCCTGGATCTCAGTGGACTAAGTAGCTAGAATTGTAGGCATGAGCTATCAGCATATGACAAAATTTTTGTTCCTTGAAATTTAGAGTTAAACTTAGAAGCAGACTTAAAAAAATCTGAACTTGAGACTTTATTTTTTATTTTTATTTTTTACAGTCATGGGGTTTGAACTCTGAGCCTAAGCGCTGTCCCTGAGCTCTTCAGCTCAAGGCGAGCACTCTACCACCTGAGCCACAGTGCTACATCCGGTTTTCTGGTGGTTAATTGGAGATAAGTGTCTCACAGACTTTCCTGCCCAGACTGGCTTTGAACTGTGATCCTTAGATCTCAGCCTCCTGAATAGGAGTAGGATTACAGGTGTGCGCCACTGGTGCCCAGCCCTTAAGACTTTTCTATGATAATTTTGGGATGACTTTAATAACATAATAGCATGGCCGAGAAAATATGAAATAATAGTTGTTTGCCTCTGGCGCAGTGTACAGCATGTTAATGCTCAGATATTCATCTAGTGTTACATGAGTTCTTTCATGAAACACCATTTACTGTTATGTTCTGCAGATTTCTAATGTAGGTGAATATTTTCAGCTTTGTTGGTATACCAAGAAAGGCCAGTGATGTGAAGGCTATAAATACCTTCACAAAGTCTAAATAAGATATTTAAGTTTTGTTTGTGTTGTCAGTAAAGGTGAAAGATTACATGAGCAGGTTATGTGTATCAAGGTAAACAGATACTAGTTCTGATTTTTTTTTTGAGAGTCTCACCCACAAATAGAAGATTCTTATTACCAGTCTATTTAGAGTTAGAGTTAAGAGTTTTGGTTATGTATGAGGCTTCCATTAATAGAATAATTCCAGAATTTAATACTTAAAATTTGTCCGCATTAATTTTTAATCATTTATATTTCAAAATGTGTGTGTGTGTGTGTGTGTGTGTGTGTGTGTGTGTGTGTGTGTGTGTGTGTGTGTGTGTATGTGTGTGCACGAGGGCAGGTACTGGGGCTTGGATTCAGGACTTTGTGCTCTTCTTTAGTTTTTACTTAAGACTGGCATTCTATCTCCATTTCCATGTGTTTGCTGATTAGTTGAGGGTAAATATTTTTTCCCAGATTTGTTTTCTCTGGGCTGGCTTCAGGTTGTGAGCCTCAGCCCTCAGCCTTCTGATTAGCTAGAATAACAGGTGAGAGCCTCAGGTTCTTGGCTTCGATTGCTTTTTTTTTATTCTCCAGGGGTGATTTTAGGTTGGGACACAGCTTGCCAGAGCATATAGCTAATTAATGACAAGGAACTGGTGATTTGGTCCACAAATCTCTACCACCTTTTTCAAGCAAGTATTTCTCTTATCTTCCTTAGCTACAAAAATGAGATGAGTTTGAGTGGAACAGATAAATTATTCTCTTAATTTGTTAACAATCACATTGGAATGCAGGCCTTATCTTGTTTTACAGAGGAGGAAATCTTAGTCATTATCCTACATTGTCATTCTACAACATAGTATATTTCACTTAGCTGGTTCAGGATACACTGGGCCTCAAATCAGTTCTAGCCCAGCCATAACCGCTTATGTGGAGCTGTTAGGCTATGCAGACCCCAAGTGATGTCTACAGCTTTGCCCAGCTCGCGCAGATGAGGATGTGAGTGCGTGGAGCGCTCTTGCACAGAGCTCCAGAGGATAAAGCTGGTTGTCTGGATGAGGAAGTTCTGATGTAGGCTCCAACCCGAGACTGTTCATCATAAAGCTGCATGTGCGTGGTGTACAGATGAAAAGGAGATGAGGCTCTATCTGGACTTTAACAAAAGAGACGACTATTCCATGTTAGGATTGTGCAAAGTCGGTCTTTGATGTCCCTCCACCTTGTCTGATTTCATTTCTCTCTTGAGGTTTAGGTTGGATGCGCAGCCCTATACGTTCTATCTTTCCTTATTTCTCTCATTTCCTTGCAGTTAATCTCGTTCAGTTGGTGGTTCTTCCTTTCTATTTAAGAAATAGCTTTCCGGAGGATGCTTGATGCCTGGGATTTCTGGCCTCTTTATGACTTTTCCTTTGGATACCTTACCCATCCACATAGCTCAGAGGGAGGAAAATCTCTGACAGAGTCCATGGATTTGTTAAAATATGTGTGCATTTCACACACATATACGAGTATTTGTATATATATGTAGAATGTACATATATATATATATTTCTATATGTATTTATAACAGTAAGAACCCCCAAATTCAAAGGATAATAAATTAACACTCCCGGTTAAGGGTATCCAGGCTCTGGTCTTGTCCTTGATTGGCTTCCTACAATAACGTTACAGCAAACCAGTCTCTACGTAATGAAGAATGAATGAGATGAAATCTTGCCTGACAATTTTGGTGTTTCCCTTCCCTTTGGGCTCAGAATAATCTTCCCAAGGTTTTCTGGAGGTTATCTTTCCTCATAAGTTATTGACTCCTTAGTTACTAGGCTGAGCCTCATAGAATAGCACTTAAGCTTTCTTGAATAAAAATAGATTAACTTAATAGTTAACTTTAGGATCCTGAAAAAAAAATCAAGTGATATCATAGGTTAATAGTTTTGGCATCCAAGAAAACCAATGTCTCATAACTTGGGAGAAATGTTCTTGGGACAGGTGAAATAAGTGGTTTTCAGAATTAGTGAGGAAAATATATCATATGAACTTAAAGAAAGGGAGTTTACTTTAAATTGGTGTGCACTAGTACCTGAAAGATGGCTGAATATAAACAAAAACATTAAATGCTCTGAGATTTGCAGATTATCTTCTACCTGATCAGACATAGTTAAAAAAAATCCAGTGATTTAATGGAATAGTTTTCTACATCTCTAACTTTTAAAGAAAATTGACCTCAATTTCTCTGCTAGCTTTTAAATCAATAATCCAAAAATCTGTGAGAAAGATAAAAACCACAAAAGTCTAAAAATTTGGTTTTGTACATAACTGTTTTTGATATTCAGATGCAAATTAAAACAAAAAATGAGTCATTATGCTCCCAGTTTTAATCGGAAAAGGAAAGTCTTTATATAAACAAAATAACCTCATGGCAGCCTAGCAGAGAAGCCACTGGAATCCTGGGAATCAAATTGCTAGGCTTAAATTTGTTCGTGTAAAAGAGGTCCAAATTGCCTTACATCTCTAAAAGCCGTATCATCCTCAAATGAGACAATATGAACAGAAATGGAGAGGTTGCATTTTCTTTTCTTTTGTAAAAAAAAAAAATCACGAGAAACCAAAAAAGCCTTTAAGAAAAAAAAAAATAAAAGAGGAAAAGCATTTAAATGGCATAGGCTTAGTTGATCACCTACTGCTAATCTCTGCAAAGTTAAGCCAGTGCCATTAAAAAAATGTGCTCTTCTGATGAGTACAAAATAAATATTGTGCAGGAGTGGCCAAGGATGAATGAGCTTGCTTGATGTGATGCTGGGCTTTTCTAAGCAGGCTGGATAATCAACATGCCCTTAGTGGGCTGCTGCACAATTGAGGGAGGCTGCCCCCTGCAGGGCACATTCTGAAGCACTGGTCCGACTCCTGCCCACCTCTTCCCCAATTCTTGTCTGGCTGGGGTGCCTGACAGTGCTTAGGCAGGGGACCTTTTGTGCTGTGGCTAGAGTTTGGGCTTCAGAGGGAAACTACCTCAAAGTGATGGCCCTCTTGCTGAAATTCACACTGGAGAGAAGGAATGGACTATTTCCGGTTTCAGAAGAGGGTTCTGGCTCTTGGCATGTCCAATGGGGCTGAGGAGCAGGGAGAGATGGATAAAGGGACGGTAAAAAGCAACCTCACTTACTTGAGAGTTAGGCTAAATCCTAAGTGTGTAATAGTAGAGAAATTATACATGTGAACTTATATGTGTGTGTGTGTCCATACACATATACATGAATATATGTTAAACACACACACACACACACACACACACACACACACACACACACACATTCCTATCTTTGCAACCTCTTTTCTTCCCTTCCCCTCTTCTTTCCTTCCTAGTTCCCAGTACACTCACAAAAGATGGTAGCAGAACTACATAGAACTACATAACCAGCAAATCATGTTGTGGTCACTACCTTCTTCACTGAAACACTCAACCTTGGATCCAATGCGTGCCTCAATTACATTTTTTATTTAAAAGTGAATTTTTCCTTCTGGCATACTACTTCAAATAGTATCAAAGCAAAATGAAACACAGGCAGCCTTTTACAACGTTGGTAACCATGGGAACATGTCATTAAAGAATATATAAACAAGGATGAATAATTAGATGAGAAATTTATTTCTACATTTATCTTTTTCCAGGAGCTCTCTTCTGCATCTCAGCTCAATTTGGGCACTTCCTCTTTAGCCTGGTATTCTACCAGAAAAACTATGAGGCTTTCTAAAATGGGAGTTTTAATATCGCCTATCTGGAGAGACAGGTCTCTTTGCATGCCTGTCACTTCCATTGTAAGGCCCAGTGTTGTCTAGATTTAAGGCTGAATGCAGGAAAGGATATTTAGCAGTGAGGTGTTTGCTTAGCAGGTAAGGAATGGACAGGAAAACCTGAGATATCATGGTGAGAAAGGGACATCAATTATAAAAGCAGTAAGAAGAGTAAAGTGCCTACCTTACTGGGGGCCATACACATGGTAGAAACATAAAGGTATTCTATGAGTTATGGACTATAGGAGATGTATTGTCAGGTAGCACACATGTAGAGAAGTCCCAGGTAAACTCTTTAGTAGGCTAAGTTGGTCACTATCTTACAAAATTTGAAGTGGCCTTAGGGATGTCTCCAGACCTCTGGTAGGAAAAGAAGCAATAACAACTGCCCAATAGATAAGTGGCTAAAGACTTAAAGAGAAACTTCTCTGAAGAGGAAAGAAGGATGGCCAGTGGACACATGAAGAAATGACCAACCTCTCTAGCCATAAAAGAAATGCAAATCAAAATAATTGAGATTCCACCTCAGCCCATTTAGAATGGATATAATCAAGAACTCTAATAACAACAGATGCTGGAAGGGATGTGGGCAGAAGGGAACCCTACTGCATTGTTGGTGGGAGTGTAAACTTGTTCAACCACTTTGGACAGTAGTATGGAGGTTCCTCAAAAGACTCCACATAGAGTTCCCCTATGACCCAGCAATCCCACTTTTGGGCATGTACCCAAATAATCACAAACAAGACCATACTAAAGCTACCAGCACAACTATGTTTATTGCAGCATTATTTACCATAGCTAAGATATGGAACCAACCCAGATGCCCCTCAGTAAATGAATGGATCAAGAAAATGTGGTCTATATACACAATGGAATTCCATGCCTCCATCACAAAGAATGACATTGCCCCATTTGTTAGGAAATGGAAAGACTTGGAAAAAATTGTATTAAGTGAAGTAAGCAAGGCCCCAAAAAACATAGGTCCCATGGTTTCCCTTATTTGCAATAACTAGTATATGTCTGAGACAAGCAGAAAAGGTCAGATAAGTTGATGTTAGGGAAATGAACCCCAAGATAAGTATTCAAATGTTTTTTGTTTTTGTTTTCCTTTCATGCAATTGTTTCTAACATATTTATAAGATGATTTCTATGTTGCTTTGTATGTCCCTCCCCCACGGTATAACCCATGCTTTCACTGT
Organism: Dipodomys merriami; assembly: GCF_024711535.1. Classification (NCBI taxonomy): domain Eukaryota; kingdom Metazoa; phylum Chordata; class Mammalia; order Rodentia; family Heteromyidae; genus Dipodomys; species Dipodomys merriami. The sequence goes on from NW_027204560.1 coordinate 90,753, forward strand.
ATTAGATGTTGGTATAATTTGTGTAGGGGAAGGACAAAAACAAACCGTTTAAATCGGAATACAGGTGGACCCATTGCAACAATGAGATGTACAAGTCGTTATGTTGAAAAAACGAACTTTACAACTTTGACTGGGCAGGGGCGGGGCCAGGGAGAGTAAGGGGAGGAGATGGGAAGGGTTGGTAAGGGGAAACATAGGAGGAGGCAACAATGCTTGATAAGAAATGTACTCATTACCTTGCCCATGTAATTGTAACCCTTCTGTAGGATATTTTCACAATAAAAAATTTAAAAGAAAAAGAAAGAAAATTACGGTACTGGATACTCCACTCAACTCTGGGATTTACTATTTGATGTGCTTCTAATGAAGATCACTAGACTCATATTTTATATGTTGCATTCTATTGTGTTATATTATTATGAGTTTTATTTATGTGCTAGGACTGGGGCCTGAACTCAGGGCCAGGAATTCGCCTTTAGTTTTTTTTTGTTCAAGCCTGGTGCTTTACTACTTGAGCCCCACTTCAATTTCCAGCTTTTTACTGGTTAATTGGAGATAACAGTCTCACAGGCTTTCCTGTCCAGGCTGACTTCAAACTGTGATCCTCAGATCTCAGCCTGCTGAGAAGCTAGGATTATAGGCATGAGCTACAAGTGCCCAGCTAGAGTGGTATAGTAGAACCACTGACCTAGGCCAACTTCCTTATCCTTAGAGATGCAAACAACAAGGCCTAAAGTCCTGGTAGACTGAAATGCTGGCCTTAGTTTTTCCTCTTCCTGTAGTAATGTCACATCTGCATCCTCGCATGGCTTTGAGGTGGGCAGAGCAACTCATCCTTGCTGTTGGGGTTGGCCATGGGGGAAACATGAGACAATGAGAAGCTTCAAACGCATGTGCATCATTTGACTTCCTCTCTTGGAATCTGCGTTTTGTCGTGGGAAGGACATCCCTTGGATACCTATTATCCAAAGAAGGAGGAAAGACGTGGAATACACTCAAAACTCTTTGAAATTTGAATGCAAGCCTAGGGGAGGCTAGCTTCACTAACTGCCTCCAACCAAACTGCTAACTGTTGTAAGCCACTGAACTTTACGGTGGGTTGCTGGATATCATTATTACAGTAGTAGCTAACTTATACAGAAGAAAAGTGGGTTTTCTAAAATTGAGTTCCAGCACTGGCAATAGAAATGATCACCTCCTGAAATGCCAGTCCAGCTCCTCCTGGACATCCCCAAATGCCTCTCTTTCCTTTTGCTTTCTTTTCTGAGGGAATTAAACACAGATTTCCACTGCCATCCTATGGTTCTTCTGTTCAGGCTAGCTTCCTCTATCTCAGGACAGACTGTAGACTTCCCTTATCAGGGCTTACCTCCTCTGCCTTAAAATATTGTTTTTAAATAGTGTGCAAAGGGGTTTCAACTCAGCTTGTCAATTTATGTGTCCAGTGCATCTTTACCAGTGTCACCCCTTCCATCATTCTCCCTCCCATGTACCTCAAAAACACACATCCTCTGGTTACCCAGTTCCAGTTCCACACACACACACACACACACACACACACACACACACACACACACACACACACACACACACACACACACTTCTCTCTCTACTCATCTGAGCTCCTCTCCTTAGTCTCCACCCCCTCAAACATGACATGTTTCATCTTCCTGGTATTCACTTTTGTTAGGTTGTCTATGAATTGTTCAAATCTATCCCTTCATACACCATGTTTCAGTTAATTTGATTGTCTATGTATGAATAGAGCCCTGTGTATGTTTTCATATATGTTCATTTTTGTACCTATTTTTCACATAAGAGATTAAACATGTGCCCTTTGTCTCTCTTGGCCTGACTTACTTCACTCAACGTATTTTGTTTCCAGGGCCATCTAATTCCCTGCAAACGCTGTAATATTAGTCTTCCTGTTCTTCTCTCTTGTTCCTTCAGAAGTCAGCTTTTACTTTTCCAAGACACTAAGAAATAATAAATAAACTGATTTCCACAATTGTGATCAGAGATCACTCATTACTCATTTTGCATATCACCTGAGGCCAACTACAGAAAATCAGTGCCCAACTTGGGAATGTAAGTATAATACAAGAATTGGACTTTCACAAGTTACATCGAATTTAAAAATTAGATTGCCTGGGCATCTTTCAGACATTTCCCATCAAAATATTTCATAAATTCTCTGTCTGACAGGACCAAATAAATAAACCAGTGAACTAGACAGATAGGCCATTAAGAGAATGTTGATAGGGTCTTTTTATTTTGTTCCTTTCTGTGGAGAATTTTTTTTTCACATGGAAGTAAATCTTTGGAGAGAACACATTTTTCTTTTCTGGAAAAAAGTAGGTGCTTTGTTAAAGATAATGAGAAATGTTCCTGATTCCTGACCTTGCGTTGCCTGTAATTTCATGTTGAAGATTTTATTTTTACTCTGAGATTTGAGATATAACTTGTCACCAAGCAAATGACTAATATGGGGATGACTTTGCAATACTAAGAAGAAAAATAAAGAATAACAGAGAAAAAAACACTCAGTGTTCATGATGAGCTTAAATACCCAACACGTTCAGCATTAAGCTCTCCTATAGCACTCTTGGCAGTGCGGAAGAATCTATGAGCGTTCTCCTGCCTCAACAGCCATGTTGGAAAGAAGGAATTACAATGCCTTGCAATGTACAGAGTGGCCACTGTGAACACAGACAACTCCAAAGTAGCTTCACAACTGTGAATGTAAAACACATGCACAAACACACAAAATATGCTAATGGAAGTCATAATCACCAATTTTTCTGTTTTCCTCCATTTTATTATTTTAGACTTAGTCAGGCTTATCATAAGACATACTTTTACTATTTAAGAATAACCATTGTGAACTACTTAGTAGATGGCTTGCCAGTCCCTCTTCTGTGTGTGTGTGTGTGTGTGTGTGTGTGTGTGTGTGTGCGTGCGTATAATAATTGCATATATTTATATATTTATAGGTACAGTGAATACAGGTATATAATGTAAAATGTAAGCAATGCATATAGTGATGAAATCAGAGTAACTAGCATTGATTTGCATAATCACTGAATTACCTAATTGTAAAGCCATGATGCCCAAATATTCCCATGTCAGTCATTGTTGGCTTGAGTTTCATGACTAGCCAGTACTTACCTTGGTGTGTTGGTTTACCAAATAATTACTGAGCTACATTTTGTAATGTACTTTGATGGCAAAAGGCAGATTAATAGTAGTGCCATGCAATAATAAGGTACCTTAGAGCAAAGTAGTTCTTCTGAAGAAGAAAGTTATTCACTGACATGGAGTCTGGACACACTAAACTGGAGAGGCTCTAAGCTTGTGTGACTGCTGCCATGGGGTGTATGCATGTGTGAAGTGGCAAGAAAATCCTGAAGACTATTTTTTGCTCTGAGTGTTAGAAGCCCCAAATGTCTCCTGCCTGGCCTAGTATGAAGGAGTAGAGGGGCAGATGCAATAGTGAGCATCACATGCGCAGAAGATAGAGTGCAGGGGTTTTAGCCTGAGAACCTCTGGTATCTAGCGGGAAGCCTATGGGTCCATGGACCATCGCACCACCCTCTCTGAGCATGTAAGCTGGAGAAAACCTCTTCTTTTGCACTGAAGCCAGTTTTGTCCTTTGAGAGTAGACTAATCACACTAGAAAATCTTTTTTTTTTTTTTTTTTGGTGAGTTGCATTTGGAAACCATGTAAACCATTGATGGTTTGGAGATGGGGACCATTTCAATGCCAAGTACAACTTGAATTGACGGGAAGTCTTGGTATTCTCTGCACAGATGGAGGACGCGAGAAGCTGGCTCTGCTTCAGCCTCCACTGCTTCGCACAAGAAAGAGGCTCGGCATGTCAGGCTCTCTACTCAGGGCTGTGTTGGTGTCAACAGCTCTTCCAACAATCCCCAAAGAGCTCTCTCTCTGGCTGTGAACGCCTTCAGCTTGCTTCTTTGGAGCCAACAGTTCCAATCAGTGCCTTTTCAGGAGCTCTTTGTGCAGATACAAGAGCCCTCCAGAATTTCTTATTAGAGAGGTTGGCAAGTCAAAAGAGAGGTTTAGAAGTGATTTAATTTGGTTAATTTTTTTCCTCATTTTTTTAAGGGAAGAGAAAAATCTCTTCTTAGAACAATTGGATTTAGGAGAAGTTCAATGCAGGGTTTGTTTTGTGATGGTTGATCTTTGTACATATAGGTAAAGCAGATTGTTGTATTAAAGATGCTGACGTTATAATTGCAGAGCTGCTGAAAAACATAAGCTCTTTTATTTATTCAATTTTTTTGTCACAGAGGAAATTTAAACATACTGGGTCAAATATTGTGAAAAATTTCCACCATGCAATTTGAAATTGACTTTTTTTTGGTGCTGGTACTGGAGACTGAACTCAGGTCCTTGCACTAGTGTTTGGTTTTTCTGTTCAAGGTTGGTTCATTGAAAATGAATCTCATGAACTTTCTTGCCTCTGATCTCAGCCTCCTGCATTGCTATGATTACAAGTATAAGTACCAGCTTCAGGTGAGATTGACAGATTTTGAATTTCCAGGGAGAAAATGTACAGACACCTGGGGAGCCTCTTACCTGTGATAAAAGTCACAATGTCAAGGTTAAAATTGGAGCAAATGGCTGACACAGACAGTCTTGGTGATCTAGCCCCAACAAAGATGATATCATTGACTCAAGGAAAGGCAAAGATGTGACACAAATCCAAGCAGAAAATTTTAGTATTTCTTGGGGGGTGCTTCTCCATGGAAGATCCTGTGAGTGAACAGAAATACTGACTGTTTTGCGATCAGAGAGTTTGTGATTCCGAAATTTACCTCTGATTGCCGTTAAAAGGAAACACTGAAACTGATATGATGTCAAAGATTTCTATTTCTTAGACTAGAAAAATCACAACTGTTTTCACAGTAGTGAGAAAGCTGTGGCTTTGCTGTTCTGACCACATGGAGATCCGTTTGTGATGTAACAAGTCAAACAGTACGCACACTCGTGTATGCCTGTGTGTGTTCATTTAGTATTGTTCTAGGCGGATACTTGTAAATGGAATCAGATTCTCAGAAGGATCTGAGGTTGCAAATTGAAGGTCTAAAGGTTGAAGATTGATTTTTTAAATCAAGAAAAAAAAGAATAATTAGGCAAGGAACAAGCTGATGAGGCAGCCTGTCCCTGTGGAGTGGTGTTTCTGCATTTGTGATGTCGACGTTCTGCAACAACATCGGTTGTTCTCGTCTTCCTCCGCTTTGGTGAGTGGTGCAGAGTAGGGCTGGCTTTGTACTCACATTGCAGAAGATGAAGCCATCTACAAGACAAACTCCATCGCTGACAATCTGGCTGAAAGTGCACGCACAACAGGACAGGAAAGGAAAGTGGAAGAAGAGGAAAGTTTGTTGACTTGTTTCCATGATATCTTCCATCTCAATCCTAGATGGAAGGCCCTGGGTGCTTGGGAGGTGGACAAGAGTTTGGAATTGGACATAAAGTTTTTCCTGCAGTGCTCCCACTTCAGGATCAGTACAGCGGCTGCTGCTTCAAAGTAGCTAATTCTCAGCCTGACTAGGCACTTTCCATTTGGCAAATAAGTTCAGAGTTGTGTTGAGGTCTCCGGGTGTTTTCCTTGAGGACAGAGATCACAGAAGACAGGTTGCAAGGTGCAGAGGCAGTGTGTACCAGCACCGTCATCATGACTTATTTCCAACCCTCTAGCTCTGCAGAGGTGATGCTATTATACAGTAACATGTGCAAACACTTTTGTGCAGAGTGATATATCCCAGAGTGAGCTGTCATAGAGTATAGAGCTTTATATCTATTTTTTTCTGGGTTGGTGATGTGAAAATCATTCTGAGTACAATCGAAAGGTGTGCTTAAGGTCCCCAAAGCACAGATTGTTTCTTTTGCATTCGTAAGTCAGCAATGTATAGAGTAAACAGAGAGCACGCTGTCTGGTTTAAGACTTTAACCAACTGGAAAGGTAGGGATTTTATATGCTCAAAAGAGAAAAATAACAGTTGCTTCTTAACTTATAGGGGAATAATAATAATAAATAATCAACCCTTTGTGAGTTGGAAATGAATTTAATACACCTAACTCATCACACTTTGCTGCTTAGTTTAGCCTACCTTAGATGTACTCAGAATGCGTATATTAGCCTACAGTTGGGAAAAATCCTCTAATCCAAGTCTATTTTATCATAAAGTAGTGACTAGGTCATGTAACTTACTGAATGCTGGGCTGACTGTGAAAAATGGTGGTTGTATGGATATACTTCTCTACAACCATAAAGCCAAAAAGTTGTCAATCAGACCATTTTAAATTGGGAACTCCTGGTAGATAGTAGCTTTTTATCTTACAAAAGACTTATAAACAGTGGCTGACTTTGGTCTTCATGGATATCTAGAACTATTAATACAAATATGTGGGAAGCATTCTTTTACTGATCCGTGTAATTGCAGAGTGGACTTGGGTAGCAGGACTGTCTTTAGAGAAGGCACAGACTGGCCACTCTATGGCAAGGTCCAAAATCCCCTTTCTGATTCAGGGAAGAACAAGATTGAGACTTTGCAGATTACACATCTGAGTGGAGACCAAGGAGGAACTGGTTAGTGGCATGAAATAAACAGAAGAATGGTATGGTGTGCTGCTGTTGGCTAGATAGAATGTTTTAGTATATGAAGATTATCTTGCAGAATGCAACTTCTAATTATGTTGCTTTTTTTCCTTAAAACTTCTGATATTACTTTCATGAGTCTAAAAGTTTGGATGTGGTTTAGTATAAAAATAATATTAAAATAGTGTTAATATGAGTCTGGATGTGTTTGGATGTGGTTTTAGTATTACAATGGGCTTTAAGAAAAGATTTTCTCCAACACTTTATTACTAGTTATCCCTTGCTTTCTAGGTGAAGTTTCTATAATTTGAGCTAGAGACTAATTTGCCTGAGGTTTTATTGCTAGTTGGTGTTGGAACTTACACTGAATCTGACTTAACTGCCAAACAGGAACTCTTTTCACCATATCAGTTTCTTCCAATTAACTGAGAAAAAGAACAAACCACAAAAGAACTAGGCTTTTCTTACCATTCATTAATACAGAATGGTGAAGAATTTGCTGTATTCCTTTTTATATGCATGTATTGGTAAGTGGAGATTATTTTTTTCTAGGTTGAAGTAAATAACATTAATGTTCTTTGAAAACTAAAGGAAATGCAAAACATTTTCATTTATGTAAGTTTCAAGTTCTTAATTTGTTTTAGATAATGCCAATACTGAATGGGATTTTTCTGTAGTTTCAGTGTAGAGCACAAAGCAGATACCATTATCTGTGTCTGTTTAATGAATGAATAACTTAAGCCAAATATTTGTTGAGAACCTCCGTATGGTGGGCTTGCTAAATATTGATGAGCAACAACTCCTTTCTGCTTCTTTTAAGATGTCTCTGGAATTCTTTAATTAATTAATTAATTAGTTTTGTAGATCTGCAGTTCATATTGTTGACTGACTTTGCGTACCTATAATTCTTTGCAAGTGTTGGATTACATGCTAAAAAGCAACCACCTCAGTTGTGTGCTACAGGTTTCCTTAGGAGGGTCATAAAATGATTGGTAGATGAATAATTTATTATATGTTAAAATGTTGTCTGTCTGAAGATCAACTTTAAAAATAGTCACAAATTTCAAGTATAAAACCTTTATTTTTAAAAAATAGTTGCTAAGTTGGGTCCCAAGTATTTGGACAGGACCATATAAATTACTAAGAATTTTATAGGGTTAACCAAATATTTAACAGCTACTAAAGATAATTTATGATATATGGACAGAAACCTTGAAGCCAAGAGGCAATAATGTATATGTAGGAAAAAATAAGGAAATTCAGAAGTCTGTCAGCTATATTTTCCTATTAGTAATTTATTAGCTCTTTTTTTTAGTTGGTTTAAAAGATTCATATAAAATGAAAACCATAGAAAAACAAGAAAATCCCAAGAGAGGAAAAGCTGTGGAGGAGAAAATGTTGACATACATAGTTGAATTTTCAAATATTAGAAAAAAAACTGCATTTGGAGATGAGTTTTCCCTTGGTCTACATAACTCTACCTGGAATCACCAAGTAGAAGTTCTCTAGGGATGCAAATCTACTTTTAATGAGGAAAGTTGGTTAGTAATTAGTAATTGGATGTTAGTTTGTGTGTGTGAGGTGGGGGGGTGAGCAAGAGAAGTCTTTGTTTTAAATATGTCTCAACAGAAGTTTATAGCTTATGAGCAAGGGAGGGCAAAAACAGATTTGTATACTGTGCATAGGAATGGATTCATAAATTTAGGTTGGGCTTATAATTCTAAGAAGTTTATAGCTTTCGTCTTGGCATCTAATTGATCTTTGATATGGTTGTTTGCTGCCATTTTGAATAATGAGAAAGATTTTCCTTTGCTGTATTCCAAATAGTAACTTCACCCAACAAATACATCTGATTTTTCCATTATTGTCCACTATGTGTTGATATTACCTCCCTCTCTTTCTCTCTTTCATTTTGTTTTGTTTTATTTTTTTAACAGTTTTGATTGTAAGGCTTGAAATCAGGGCCTGCTACATGTTAAAGGTACTAACACGCCACAGGAAAAAAGAACCTATGGAAATAACCCTCCATTTACTTTGCTTTTTGGGACAGGGTCATGCTATGGTAGCTAGGCAACCCAGGCTGGCCTGGAACTCACTTTGTGGCCCAGGTTGGACTCAGGAACTCCCTCTGCAACTCATGCTGGACTCAGGCTTGTGATCCTCCTGCCTCTGCTCCACGATACTGGGATTTCAGTCATGCACCACTATACCTGACATAATGTTCATATTTTAAAGGATCATGTCCTTAGAGCAGTATGCCTGGATAAAGAGTTCCAGAGATGTCTAAAATTTATATTGGGTTGTAAAACTGAAGTATGGGCTACAGGTTAACAACCTTGAATTTTGCCCTTAAGATTAAATCTCAGAAAAATCTACTTCATTATAAATACATTATTACTACTTGGTAGTGGCCCTGTGATTGATATGCCTACACCTCCCTTTTTCAGCACTTTTAAGCACCAATCCTTCATTTTTGGTTCTGAAAATGAGGAGGGGGGGCTTCTTTTCTCTAGGTGGGACATCAATTTTTTTTTACCTGCCAATACAGCTTGATGAGCTTGCTTACGTACCGCTCACTTCCTCCACCCAGCCAAAACATGTAGTCAGCCACCATGGCACTCCTAGAGACAAGGACAGATTTCTTTTTTTAAAGACTGAATTTACAGGGCAGGGGTAAAGCAGATCATGCAGCAGGTACAAATATGGACAAAGAGAGTTTTGTAATGTATAGATTTAACTTGATGAAAATGAAGCAAAACATGAAAGCCCGTTTGAGAAGTTAGAACGCACCTCACCTCTTTTTTGGTAGCTAAACTAAAACTATGGAAGAGAAGGAACAAGTCCTTTGGAAGAGAAGGAACAAGTCCTTTGTCTTTTAGAGGGCTTTCTTTCTGTTTTTCATTTGTTCTGGGTAAGAATATTTAAAGGCTAGGAGGGGATGCTTTGTTCCGATGGCTTTATGGGAAATGTCACAGCATTTGTAATATGATACAGATTTCATAGACTTTAGGACATCTTTGAACTTAGCATTGCACAAATAGCTAGCAGTATTCCATAAGTATTTAATCAAATCTCAGGCTTTTACCTGAGTTAAAGATTATCCACATCTGGTTAAATTAGCCTTCTTAGAATTGAAACACACACACACACACACACACACACACACACACACACACACACACACACACACACACACACACACACACACACACCCAAATCTCCATTTCAGCAAAAAATCCCTTCCCCCAAATCTTGGTGCCTAATTGAATTAGTTTTATTATCGAGTGTGTACAATCACCACATTGGTCTTATTAAGCAGAGGGGATATTAAAAACTATTGTGGAATGGATATTAATTCATTACTTAGTACCCTTTGGAGAAAACAGTTTACTTTTATGACTGTTTCTTTGCTAGGCTTCTCTATTTCTTTTCTCCAGAGATTCCAAATCCAATTAAATGTGACTAGAAGTAATTCCAAATTGTCACGTTAGCCAATTAAACATATAATAATCCTGTGTACCTAATCACTAGTACCGAAAGTTTATTTATTTAAGTAGAGCTATCACTGTGTACCCCTGCGTGTTTTTCTTATCGTTGCCTGCAGATACGTGTTGTTTCTTGTAAATTGAATAGAAATGTTCCTTCCCTAAATATAGGTTGTTTGAAGCACTGACTCTATCAACTGACTAGACCACTCTGTTGTTCAAAGAAATTAAAATGTTTAGATTCTAGCTCAGGATGGCAAAAATGAGGGCTCTACAAATTAGCAGTGGAAATAAATATCAACATGGAAGAAAACTCAGTAGTTTCTTCATACAATGTAGCATTGGATAAAAGCGACACACTAGCATTGAAATAAATGACAATAACTGAAAGGCTGTCTCCTGAGAGCCCTTCCACATTTTCCCAAGGCGACAGTGATAATGCAGGCAGGGACGTTTGGATGTTGTGTGAATATGTATGGAGCAGAAATGAGATAGAAAATGCATAGACTTTAGAAGGGCAAAAGTGTATTTCAAATGTTTGCATTTGATAGAAGCACTTGGAAAAATGTTCTTATGACAACCTCAGAAACTTGTAGGTGTCTTATTATCTAAGAGAAATTCATTTGAAGAATTGGAAATCTAAGAAATCAATGGAAAATGTGAAAAATCTTCCCAGGGAGAGCAATATTGTTTTTTACAGGAAGTGAGTACTCTTACTTGATTACTTGGTCTGTAATCTGGTTCTTTTAATAAAGTCATTTAATCTAGTTATTTCATTATTGCCACCATATAAATGCGGCTCAGCAAACATTTTGTAACAAAGGTATCAGCTGTTAGCTAAAGTAGGGGTGGGCAAATACTGTTTACAGAGGGTCAGAGAGTAAACACTGTAAGTTTTATAGACCATGAGGTCTCACAAGCATTTAAATTTGCTTTGTGGAAGCAGATAGAGGAAATAAATACACATGTGGGCCAATAAAACCCTATTTATAATTACTACATGGTGAGCTGGATTTGAGGTAGTTTATCTAATTCTAAAATAAGCAAACTGTTAGGTTGGCCAGCAAGTCAAGGGAAGTGGTATAATTGTCCATTAATAGTCAGATGGATTTTGATTTACTGTCTTCGTTGTAAGAATAACATAATATATTTTACTGAAATTATCGAGCAGAGTTTACAGTTTGAAACATGCAAACACTGTAAGAGGTATTCCTAGAACACAGATGCAGTGTCTGGGGTCAAGTAAAAGCTAAGTGGAATTTCTATAATGTTAGTGGTTCTTTTATTTGGATTAGAAAAATCCTGAGAAGAAAAGGTAGAGATCTCTACATTGAATTTCTAAGGCTTTCTTGCATGTTTAAAAACTACTCTTGGTAGCCGGGTGCTGGTGGCTCACGCCTGTAATCCTAGCTACTCAGGAGGCTGAGATCTGAGGATCGTGGTTCAAAGCCAGCCCGGGCAGGAGAGACCGTGAGACTCTTATCTCCAATAAACCACCAGAAAACCGGAAGTGGCGCTGTAGCTTAAGTGGTAGAGCGCTCGCCTAGAGCTGAAGGGACAGCGCCCAGGCCCAGAGTTCAAGCCCCACGACCGACCAAAAAAAACCCCAAAAAAAACTACTCTTGGTGATTTGGTTCCAAGTTCTCTATTACAAAATTAGAAGTCTTAGCATTTTTATTAATGTTTTTCAAATGGCTTTTTCTGTAATGATGCATTGTCAAGCTGGATATGGTATTTCTGTGGGATTGTCTTACACCTGTGCACTCTCCCCACCCCCAATGAAGGAACAGAGCTCCAAACTGTTACTGAAATCAGTAAAATAAGAATCATTGAATTCATGACTTGCCACACCTCAGGGAAGTACCATTATTATCAGAGTTGAATGGATGCTGACATTAAATAACAAATACTTGAAGTAAATCCCCAAGTTCTAGATTTGCTCAGGCATAGTTTTATAAGTGTGACCTGTTTCTTTTCATGCCCTTCAAGTGGTTGGGTTCATGTCAAGAACACAAGTTAGGCTGTAGGTGGTCCAATTCACTTCCTTCCCTGTGAGACTAGCAGCTATAATTTACCACCCACCTTTGTCAGGTTCCAATCATAGCTTTGCTCTGGTTGGCCTTCAGGAACCAGCCAGTAGTGGAAATGTATGGAAGATCATGGTATCATTATGGTATGTGGGTGTGGATGGGGCAACAGGCAGGGGTTTTGCCATCAGACTGGATTGGTGGAGGGCAAAGATATCTATCTAATCAGCTCATTGAATACCTAGAAGGAGCCAACTCTGGCAGACTCACCATGTGGATCAGATGAGAACATAACTCATAATTCTTCCCAGTCTCCATCTAGGCCTTGGTTTACCATCTGGCCACTAAGCCAAGTGCTAGTCATTGGAGACTGGATTCCTCTTATCTTTGTTCATCTGGAGTTCTGTTGTTCACCTAGACCTGTGAGATCATTTGAGCCCAGACCCTTGAATGGACAAGCTAGTGTGTGATTTGTCAGTTTCAAGGCTGTACTAAGAACTTTACAGAGTGGAATGTAAACCCAATGCAGGAGCCTTTGCACCAGAATGCATCTGCCCTGCTCCTCTCCAGGGAATCTGCTACAGAAGTCTCCCATGCTCTGGTTTCTCTTTTCCCTTTCAGTGTCTCCCTGGGTTTTCTTCCAACATGCACACACGAATGCTGTTGTTTCTCCCATTTCAATTCAAAACAAAATACCCACAAAGCCTCTCTTACCCCTCTCCAGTCACCTCTGTTATTAAGAAACAGACAGCACAGTGTCTGGTATCACCGCTGAATTAGTCCTTCCTTTGTCTCACCATTTCTGTGCTTCTCTTTCCCCTCCCCAAATCAGATAAACTTACATACAAGACAAAAGGTACAAAAAAGAAAAACAGTGACAAAAAAGAATACTGAGAGAGATGACACTATTCAAAAAGAAATTTACTTAATACCTGGCTTATATACCTGTAATCCCTCTGTGCATCACCCTTGCAATAAAAATTTTCCTTTGGAAAAAAAAATCTGTGCACCCCTCTCAGCAACTGCTCTGTCCTGCTCTCTCTGATCTCATTCCAGCCTGGCTTCCGTGTAGCCAAACATTGACCTTTTCTAGCCAGAACTATTGCTGGCCTCCACATTGCTCAGAGCTTTTGGGTTCCTCCCTCCTTCAGCCTTTGGCTTGGATGCTCTCATTAGGCTAGGTTGCTAACTTTGGGGCACCCTGGTTTGTGCTGCTTTGATCTCCTCACTTTCTTTTTATCCTCACTCCCTTGTTTCATAGTTTTGAATATCATATCTCTCATATCAATATATATATATACCAATAACTCATCCATTTATACCCTGAATCAAAAATCAAAACCTCTTTCTGAATCTCTGGAATCTTGTAGAAGCTACCTTGTGGACAGTTTGCATAACTGGCTAATAGATGCAAACTTCCTGTGATCATAGGGAAACTCCAATCTCTAACCATCCTTTCTGTCTATTCAGTTTCCTTTGATTTTTGGCCTTGTTTTTTCAGTATGGAATTTGAACCCAGGACTTTGTATAAAAACACTCTAGCACTGAGCTATATCCTCATCCCTGTTTTTTTGTATATATTGCATATATAGTATATTTTTGTATATATAGTATATATTGTATATATTTGTCTATATATACACATATATACACCTATATATGTATGCATGTATACACATATATAACATATGTATGTATATATTCATACACACATTTATATATGCACATATACATACATATATATGTATACACACACACACACATATATATATATATATATATATATATATATATACATAAGTATATAATCAATACTTGTTTTTATTTTCTTTTGGCAGTACTGGGGTTTGAACTCAGGGTGTTAGGCTTATCAGCTTTCTGACCTGCGCTACTGATGACTGGAAACAGCTAAATGTACAAATTTATGGACTAGTATGTGATACAGTATTGTAATGATATCTATGTAATGATCAAATCACAGTAATTAGGATAACTATTACTCCCAATCATGTATCATATCTTTAGAGTAAAACGTATAACACTCTTTCTTCAGTTATTCTGAAACTACATTATTACTGATGATCGTTTCCACAGTATGCAATTGAACACCCTCACTTACTTCTCCCATCTTAGTGTAATCTTGTAGCCATTGACTACATTCTTCCTAGTCTGCCTCCTCATAGCCCTTCATTTGATAATCTCTCCTCTGCTGATAATCATGGTTATACTTTCTAATTCCATGTGATCAACTTCTGAGAATCCATAAATGACCGAGGACATGTGGTCTTTGTCTTTCTGAGTCTGGCTGGTTTGCCTTAACCCAATATCTTCCAGGTTTATCCTCATTGTGGCAGATGACAGCATTTTATCTTTTTTATGACTACATGGTATTATACTGAGTATATGTACCATACTTTACATATCCACTCATCCATTGGTGGAAATATAATTTGACTTCATATATTGACTATCGTGAATTGTGCTGTAATAAACAGGATGGTGTAGATTTCCCTTTGATATACTGATTGCATTTCCTCTGGGTATATACTCAGCCAGGCATTGCTGGGTCCTATGGTCATTCAGGCAAAAACTTCTGGTATCACTATTAACTCCTCTCTCTTGAATTTTCTCTCAAATATAAGATAATTGTAAGATAAATATAAGATAATTGTTACAACAGCTTTCAAACTGGACTCCCTGTCTCTCAATTTGTTTACTCTCAACACGGCAACTACAGCTGTATCATTTAAATTACTGCATCAGAGCAGGCTACTTCTGTGCTTAAACTCTCTTGGAGTAAGACCCTGTGCTTTATAATGGCCTTGAGTCATGCATCCCCTCTCTGGCCTCATTTCCTACTGCCATTGCTTAACTCACGCTGTTGCAGACACACTCTCAATCCTGGTACTCGTGAAAAAAAGGCCAGTCATGCTATTGCCTCTGATATCACTGTGGTTCAGTGGCTCACTTCCTTGATGTGGAGGTTTTATGTTGAGAACTTCACCACCACCCATACCCTGGGTTGCTTTACCATTAGCACCATTTGTTGGTTTTGGAGATCATCTGGTATACCACTCATGTTCATAAGTCAAGTTTTAATGGGGCACAGTTATGCTCATTCATTTGTGCATTGCTTACATTATGACTGTTTTAGTGTACTGGTTAAGACAGAGATGCTATGGCCCAGGAAGTCTCAGGCATTTATTGTCTGAATCCTTATGGGGTTGGGGGGGAAAATGTTCCCTGAGAGCAGGATTTCTCATCTGTTTCAATCACTGCTCTTCTCCAATGCCCAGCAAGGGAGTCGTACACGTGGTGCATTAACAATCACATGTAATCTTATTTATTCGTTTGGACTCACAAGAACACATTTCAGCTGGGTACTGTGGCTCATGCTTGTAATCCTAGCTACTAAGGAGGATGAAATCTGAGGATGGAGGTTTGAAGCCAGGCTGGGCAGGAAAATTCATGAGACTCTTATCTCCAATTAATCACTAAAATGTTGGAAGAGGAGCTGTGGCTCAAGTGGTGGAGTGCTAGCCTTGAGGGAAAAAGCTAAGGGACAGTGTTCAGGCCCTGAACTCAAAGCCAGTACCAGTATGCACATAAAAGAACAAGATCTGTGTTATAAAGAACCTGAGACTAGTAGAATTATGTGACCTCCAGGGGCCTCATTGCAGAGGTCTGGCCCCAGGGCTATTGCACTAAATTTATCGCTGTGGTTTTGCAGTAGAGGTGACAGGACAATGAAGCCACATCTGATTTGTCCATGTAGAATCCAATGGAACTCAGCTGGTATGAGAGATTAGTATATGGTAGTGGTTGCTGACATATTTATTATGTAAGTTACAGAGGGAAGGTACTCAGAAATACATTGCCTTAGTGCCTCAGATCAGAAATTATTATTTTTTGTTGGTTGTGGGGCTTGAACTCAGGGCCTGGGCACTGTCCCTGAGCTTTTTTGCTCAAAGCTAGTACTCTACCATTTTGAGCTACAGTGCCACTTCTAGTTTTCTGGTGGTTAATTGGAGATCAGAGTCTCATAGACTTTCCTGATTAGGAAGGATGGCTTTGAACTGTGAGCCTCAGATCTCAGCTTCCTGAGTAGGTAGGATTACAAACGTGAGCCACCAGCTCCTGGCTGGAAATTATTTTTAACATATGGTCTTCAGCCCTGTGTCAATTATTACTGCTTCCCTGCAGGCATAGTACCAAGACTTTAATACTATGTTTGAATCTACTTCATAAAATCTTCACTGAAATCTCATTTATGTCCTCACTACATCTGTGAAATGTAAAAAGATCAGAATCTGTCATATGTACACATGCATATATCTATGTATGCATTCAAAGGTTATAGTTTCATTGTATTGTGAATCAAATCTGGTTCTTCCAGAACAGCAGAAATGCAGTTAGAGAATTAGATCTGTTATTATAAATAAGAGCGGTATCACTTTCTATTTTCCAAATTAATATCACAGAAGGATCACCCGGATAATCACATCCACACCAGGAAACTTTCTAAAAGCATGAGAATATACAGTTGACATTTCCCAAGGCTTCTGTTCACAACATCTCACATTTCTACTTCGGGTGGCCACATGGTGGTGTGCAGCAATAAGAGATGGGTAAACAGAAGAAAATCGGGTCTACCATCAACCTCCTTGGTGGACTGGCTGGGACCTTGAAAAGTCATTTTGTTCATCACCTTGCCTCCAGGCAGGATCACACTTAAACCTTTCAAATGAGACCGATGAGAATCTATTCTGTTTTAAAGACCTCCGCAGAAGGACCTTGCTCGGCTTTCCTCACTGAGTCTGGAGTTTTACAGCCTTAAATAGCATTTTCTGCAGTTTTAATCTGCTGGCGTTAGCTCTATCTCTTCGGTGTTAATGCACCTGACTGGATGTCATCCCTGGAATGGAATGGCACCTCTCAACATCCTTACATCATTAATTCACCTTCTTTCCCCTAGGATCAGTAATTAACCTGAACTGCTTGAATCTTTATTCACAGGCCTTTCTTCTTTATTAGTCAGGTTTGTGATTGTCCTTTCAGCTTAAAAAAATTCTGTTTCTTCCTCTAAAACAGGAAATGGATTCCTGCCATAGTCTAAGCATGATTATATGGGCTTTGCATATAGCTATTTTGTGTATTGATTCTTAGACATGTGTGCATTGGCTAGTTCTAATGCAGAATTGTTCTGAAGTATCAATATACTAAAGAGGTTATTTTTTCCCTTTATACTTAGAAAAAATCAAGAACATACATATACATATACATACATATATACACACAGACATATACAGACACATTCATATACATATATATAAGTATACATAAACACAGGCATATGTGTGCATACTTATGTCATTATTTTTAAATGAATTAATATTGGTGCAAATGCTTATTCCTTTTGAACATAAATGCATATTAGTATGAAGAGATGCTCTTCTGATCAAAAGAGCCATACTTGCAAACTCAGTTAGGTAAACACACACAGACACACAGAGAAAACATGTCTTTGTAGGTTTGTATATACAAGGCAGCCACTTAATGATCTTTAGAATTGTAAATGTAAGTGACCTGAGTTGAAATCCCAGCTCTGTGGTGACCTACAGCTCTCAGCTGTCTCTGTTTTTCCCCTCAGCACATTTTCCATTGGCCTCCTGTCAAGCTCTCCTTCCCTACCCACTCAGGCAGAGCCACATTCTTTTTTTTTAAATTTAATTTAATTTTATTTGTGAACATACTGTACAGAGGAGTTACAATTACATGGGCAGGATAATGCGTACATTTCTTACCAAGCATTGCAGCCTCCTCCTGTGTTTACCCTTCACATCCCTTCCCACAGAGCCACATTCTTTTCTTGCTTAAGCTCTGTACTCTGTGTTGGCTTGCTGCTTTATTTGTTTATTGCCCTTCTCTACATCTATGCTGTCCAGTATGAGTGCCATTGACCATATGTGGCTATTTATACTTAGAAAGAAAAATAAATTGACTTTGTCAGGTGCACAGCTATATTTCAGGTGTTCAGTGGCTACTGTCCAACCCCCTCTTGAGTAGTGCCAAGCCTCCTGTTCCTACCGGACTTCTCCTGGGTAGCACTGCTCTGTAAGTCCCAGGAGCTTTTCATCACAGTACCCCATCTAACACCTGGTAGAGTCTCACTGTGTATCTCAGGCTGGCCTGGAAAAGAGGATACAGCCTGGGCTGGTCTTGTAATCTTCCTACCTGTACCTTCTAAGTTTTGGGATTATGGGTATGCCCTAATTCCTGATTTTTTGATAAATATGACATCCATTTAGATGTTGACAAAAATTATATCCTCTTTCCCCTATACTTTTTCCTAATCATTCCTTTTTCTTCCTTTTAATCTCCTGCCCCTTGTGTTTTGTTGTTCATCTAGAGATTCACCTCCATGTGTGTGTACTCCATTGCTTTAAGTTTATGTATTTCAGAATTTAATGAGTTTTAAAGAAGTTAAGAGTTGAGGGCAGGGGCGTAGCTCAAGTCAAAGAAATTAGAGTTTAGTCTTTGGATCTTTGTAACCAGTCAACCTCTATGTCTAAGCCAGATAGTTGGAAGTGATCCATGAGCTATGAAATGAGGAAATGAGTTTAGAGAGGTTAATTTTCCAAAACGTCATTGGCAGAATGAGGACTCTGCCAGACACCAAATTGTTTCTTGTTAACCATATTTCTAGCCTACTTCCACATTGCTGTTCTTCTCCTGTGCATTTTTAATAAGTCTGTATGAATGTTTGTTGACTTCCTTGATGCTGATTTCTTGCCAAATGGTTGACTGTTGCTGCATTCTTTAAAAACTTAACATTCTTGCTTGTGGATGCCCAGATCTGGACCCCATCCTCAACCTCTAATATCTCATCCATAGACAGTCTTCTTGGCTGGTTTATTAATCTGACAGTTTTTCCCTTCCTGACATGTCAAGAGAGTTGCTATTATTTTTACAACAAAGTATGATTGTGAAAGTCATGAATGGGAAAGAGGAGAGGAAGAGTGATGGGAGGATTTAGGAAAGATACAGGGATGGATATGATCAAAGAATGTTGTGTGCATGTGTGAACATGTCAATGAGACCTGTTATTCTATATACTTAATGTACAGTAAAAAAAGGAGAAGAAAAATATCTGACTGGATGAAAAAGTTAGATTAATATAAGTCATTTCAGATTATATATGAAGATTTAACTTAATTTGAATTTTTTTCTGAATGGAGTCCAAACATTATCAAATGTTTATTATTTTCTTGTAAGGGTTAAAGTCATGGCAACACATAAAAATATAAATACATGATGCTAACTTCTATGAATTTCTAATTTGATTGTTGACATGGTATCTATATTTGGAAAATGCAACCAAAATAAAGAGTATTTCATGAAGAGCTCTGCAAGTATTAAGACATAACGTGAACTTCATGTAAAGCCTAAGTGTGTTAGGACTTTGAAGGGACCACACTGTAATGGAAGTTTCAGTGCTGAGACCTCAAGAATGGCTAGGGTTACTTTTAACTGATGATAAAGAACCTGGGATTGTTTTTTTTTTTTTAAACAAAAGAGCATTACTGTAGTATCTGGGGAGAGACAGAGGGTTTGTGTAGAGGAAGAGACAGAGAAAATGCTAGAAAATTATACTGAGGACAGAATGTGATAGACCTTGGAGTCCTAGTGGATTTTGGTGGACTTTGTCCTGTGACACTGAAGAATTTACAACAGGTTGAGTGACACAGAACCTTCTGTGGTTTTAAGGACCCATGCTGGGAGAGAGGTCCTACTGAGGCAGAATGGGTCATGTTTGTGTTTCACAGGGACTAGAGCAGCCTGTGGTCATGCTGGAATAATTCGGGGATGTCTCTCTTTACTATTTAGGCATGGGTACCTAAGCAATATCCCCACATGCTTGGACCCATTTGCTGCTCAGGATGGAGGATATGGACTGAGGCCCCAGGGTTCTGAAGGAGCCCTATTGGTAGAGGCAGGGATCTGAGTCCATGCTTTTATTGGATTCATTTGCATGCTTCATGAATTCATTAAGTCCACAGATGGAATTCTAAGATGAATAAGCCATTTCCTATTATTACGATCTAATGGGGAGGCAAACATGCACAGAGATAATTTTATCACGATGAATAAAGTGGAATAATCGATATAAGCACTAATGCAGCTGAAAGGACTGGCGATACTCAGTGAGGGAACCTGGGGAGTTTACAGCGGTTGGGGATGAGTTAGACAAGCAAGAAAAGAATAAGGCTAAGGAAACCATCCTGGATTTGGGGGTCTACCTTGAATCTAGGTGTAGAGTTAGAAGTAGGAAGAAAGGTGGTTAACCCCAACATTTCTATCTTGCTGAATTTGGAGCAGGTAAGGAAAACAGAAAGAAGGCATAGGAGAGTCTGGAGTGTACCCTATGGGAAACAGGGATCCACTGTAAGGTTTTAAGTAGATTGTTATCTGGGAAGTTCTACAGTTTAGAGACCCAGAGAGAACTGTGACAACTCTTTAGAGAATATATTTGGAAAATCATTGCAGACACACTGTTGTGTCTGGGGAAGTGATGGTAGGAAAATGGGAAAGTGAGGTACTGGCACCACTTCTGAGGACAAACTCAAGATGACAAAAGCAGGGGAGGAGTCATTTCCATAGATGCCTGGCCTATTAATGTGAGAAAAGCAAAACCTAAAACAAACTCTTCTCTTTTTAGATGGATACAGATGGATTCAGGGAAAGCAAAACTCATGACCAAGCAACAGTGATGGTGGAAAAATACTCATTGGTAACACTGGCTAGAAGCAAACAGAAGGACATGTAGATGGATTCTGGAGAATCGCAGAGAAGGTTCTGAAAGGGCTCCTTCTGGAACATTCTTCCAGTAGTGTTCCAGCCAGTTGTTTATTATAACCTGCCCAACATATCCCTAGTCTCGCTTCACCATCCTCCACAGTTGAACCCCTAGGAACACTCCTTACCAGAAGAACATACCCTCACCTTTGGCATGAATAAAATATCTAGAATTCATGTTTCTTGAATTTTTGGGTGGGATGATAAAGTTTAATACAGCTTTTTGTAGGCAGGGGTCACAAGAAGGAAACAATGGTTAGTACACAATGACAAATGAAAGTATCTTTGGTTGATTCGAAAAGGAACAAACTCTACAGGCGCCTGGTTGTATAAAAATAGGCAATCTTGAATTTAATTTTGCTTCCAGTAGTTCATACCAGCAGTGTCTGGAGCCAATCTAAAATGTAAAGCAGTTGGAAACAGGAACAGTCAGAGCAGAAAATAAACCCATTCACAACAGAGGAACAACTTACAGTGAGAGTAGCCAGAATTGTCTTGTTGCTGCCTAAAACCAGGGAAATCAAAGTATTATGGTCTGATTGCTTGCCACTCTGTCTCTTGATCTCTGGAGAAGAGGAAAAAGCTTCAAGATATACAAGGGTTATACAGCCCAAGGAAACATCTTCACTATGTAACATATTACACAATTCAATATAGTGTAAACTCAGCCGCGTGAGTCTCAGAACCTGAGGTCTATTGGCAAAGCAGGGGAGACAGGAAAGAGGGATTTAGCAGGCAGAGAATGTCCTCAATATGATAGGCTGATTTTTCTTGAAGCTTGGAATCCATTTTTTTCCAAGAGATCCTTGGTATCCGTAGTATACACTGAAGTGGGTTGTCATGGTAACTTGCACCCATGCAAACCAATGCTTAGGAAAATAATATGCATTCAACAGCCAGGTGAGGTTTTTACCAAGGAAACAAAACCAAATTTAAAAGTGATTTGATACCTCTGAATTTCCTAGCAGTAGAATAAGGTATCCTTTGTTGTGAGTCTTGACAGTAGTCACTCCTAGTAATTTGAAGATTGACACTTGGGGTCATGTGGGGTTCTCCTGCTTAATTACAAGAGGTTCAGCAGTCCTGGTTCTGTGTGCAAATCATGCTTGCTAAATGCATTGATAACTCAGTTACCAACCCAACGTTCTGGGAAACCAAGAAAGGCTGGTGTTTTGGAGAATCTGAGGAAGAGTCATAAGCATTACAAAGGTTAGTGGAGCAGATATTTTAAGTTTTTGAAATTGCTTACCCTATTAACATCCTTGCTCGGCATTGTATTCTCAAGAATTTTGTGAGCAGGGTAATTGTTTTGGCTGTCAAATGAAATAAAGAAGACCAGGTAGGAGAAAACTCCTTGATACTGGAAGACTATCTTGTTCTGGGCTTTAAACTTGCACTTGTTGCTTGGCTTTTTCCTTCACACCTGGTGCTCCTATTACTTGAGCCACTCTGGCTTTTTGTTGGATAGTTTTCTAACTGGGCTGGCCTTGAAACACAACCCTTCATGTTTCAGACGCTTGAGTGGCTAGGATTACAGGCATGAGCAACTACAATCCTGAAAGGTCCTTTGAGGGAGAAATAAACTGGGAGAAAAGAAATGGAGTCAGACTCATTTTCATAGTTTTCTGTGAAGGCTGACCTTAGGCAGGAATACTCTGTTCTGTCACAAGTTTGACCTTGGACAATTCATACATCCACAATAATCTTTGTCACAACATCTTACAGTTTATCTCCAGAATGAAGACAATCACCATAATGTGTATAACTAGTCATATATAAAAAACAGCTTGAATTTTAGGTAGATGCCATTCTTATTAATATTGTTGTTATTCACGGAAGCATAGATACAGAGTATCGGTTGTTGAGTCAGATCTTTCTAACCTTGGCTAAGGGGGAGGCATAGTGTGGGAAGTTCATGAGTTGGATGTATAGCTTAGAGAGGTTTGTATCTGGGCAATGTGTTTATATTAACATGGCCACAATTGCTACACAAGATACTCACCACCCAAGAAGAATGTTTCATACTTGTCCTAGCTACTCAGGAGGATGAGATTTGAGGATTGTGGTTCAAAGCCAGCCCTGACAAGAAAGTTCGTGAGGTTCTTATCTCCAATTACCCACCAAAAAGCTGGTAATGGAGCTATGGCTCATGTTGTAGAGTGCTAGCCTTGAGAATAAAAAGAGCCCAGGGACAGTCCACATAGTCCCTGAGTTCAAGTCTCAGGACCAGCATAACTTTTTTAAAACAGAATTTAATCCAGGTAGGAAAATTACCTTAATATCATGCCAACCTTCCCCCAACATTTCCACAAACACAACTTCTTTTGAGATACAAAAGAGAGTATATTTTGCAAGTGTCAACAGATTGACTTGTTCTTCCAAAATATCATAAGGGTTAGAAAGGTAATACTCAATTATTTCTTGATTTATATGAGAGTTGTATATGATTAGACACCAGAGAAAAATCTTATGTGTTCAGACTTTGCTTTCAGCACCTTTCTAGACTTCTTTGAAAAATCCTCTGCTCCAACATCCATCCCTCTCTCCTTCCTTCCCACCCTCATTCCCTCTCTCCCTCCCTCCTTCCTTGCCTTTCTGTTCTTATTTTCTGGACACCAAAGCTCTTTCATGGTGAAACCCACTAGGCCTGGTCTGAGGCTAGTATTCTAGAATTCATCCTTCCCCTTCCTCAAAATTCATTCAACTGCCTGGCACTGGTGGCTCATGCCTGTAATCCTAGCTACTCAGGAGGCTGAGATCTGAGGATCGTGGCTCAAAGCTAGTTGGGCTTAGACTCTTATCTCCAATGAGCCAAAAGTAGAGCTGTGGTTCAAGTGGTAAAGTGCCAGCTTTGACTGAAAAAGCTAAAGGACAGCACCCAGCCCTGAATTCAAGTCCTAGCACTGGCACAAACAAAACAAAACAAAAAAAGTATTCAAATATATGGACACACACACACACACACACACACACACACACACACACACACGTCTATATATTTGAAGCTTCTCTGACAATAGCCAAATAATTTGAGAAGTACCAGAAAATATCTTGTGTTTAAAATATTTCCGTTAATAATGAAGGGTCATAAAATGACACCTCCCTTTCCTCTTTACATTGAAATGCTCAATGGTATTGTATATTTGTGTTTTCTTGGAAGATGAAAGCACTGCTCATGGGAAACTTTACTTGTTCTTTATCACCTTGACATGAAGGCAATGCAACACAAGGGTTGGAAACTCCGACGAGGATGCTACATTGCCTTTATTTGCAGCCCAAGTCCTCTCAGTCTGTTAGCTGTGTGACTTTGGAGGAGTGATTTAACCTGTCTGTGTTTGAGTTTGCTCATATTGTAATGCAGATTAGAAATAGTTGCCAACATCATAGAATTGTCAGGGGGATTAAGTGCTCTGCTGCTCTCAATGCATAGCAAGCAGGTCCTAATGCTGGCCATGCACTTGGTGAGTGGTCTCTTGCCAATTAGTATTCTGCCCAGGTATTAACACCGAGAGTTAAGAAAATGAAATACACATTGCTGCATGGAGAAGCTTATACCAAAAAAAAGGGCTCATTTAGACTCCTTCAGAAGTGTATTGATTTTCTCATTGTTATTAAAGTTTTGTCTTGCACTTAACTTATGGAAGCTTATGACTAATGTAAGTAGTAGTGCAGAGTTGGAGCCTGCAATGAGAATGTCTTTTCTTTTTCTTCTGCTAGTTCTGAGCAGGAAATCTTCTCCTGAGCTGTCCCCTCTCCCGGACAAGGTTCAGCTACCTTTAGCCCTAATTCTCTACAGGTACTCTTGCCTTCAGCCCTGTCATAGCTCCTGATTCATCTTCTTTGAGAGAGACCTTTAACCCTCCCTTGTAGATGAAACTATTGGCATTCTTCAAAGGCATCTTCAACATAGCATGGTTCTGTGAAAGCCGGGGGATCACGTCTCACTCACTGAATGCCCAGGATCTGCCCTGTGTTGGCCTTCCTACAGGATTCCATGAATGAATGAATAATTGCCAGGGGTGTGATTTTTCAAGTTTCCTTCATTGTTATCACTGTCTATTTCCAATTGTATTGAACCGTGATCTCACATAAATCTTTGTGAAATAAGTTTGTTAAAAAAAAGGGAAATACAGATGTGCTTTCACAAACAGGAATCCAAACCTGGGCATCAGTGACTCACACCTCTAATCCTAGCAACTTGGGAGGCTGAGAAGAGGAGGATTACAGTTTGAGGCCAGCCAAGGCAGTAAAGTTCATGAGACCCCCTTCACAATCCATAGCTGAGCACAGTGGTGCATACTGTCTCATCCAGCCAGGTGGAAGGCTGAGACTGGGAGAATTACAGTTCAGCAGAAAAGTTCACAAGACTTCATCTCAGCAGAGGGAAAGTGAGTGTGGTGGCACATGCTTGCAATATCAGTAACAAAGAGAAATCTAAAGTAGTAGATGAATTGCAGCCCAGGTCCATGCCCAGATGGGAAGCAAGACTCTAACTCCAAAATAACTTCAAAAACAGGATTGGAGTTTTGTACCAACTTAACAAATGTTGAAGCCTCAAGTTCAAATCAAGTACCACCAAAAAAAAAAAAAAAAAGAAAAAAGAAAAAGAGGATTCTATAGACACTGAATTACATTAGACACTTGAAATTTATTCCTCTAGTTTAAAACATTGTACACTGGGAAAGTAAACTACTATAAATAGTCTAGAATATTTGATGGCTGCTTTGGAGAGGTTTTTCTGAGTTAAGGGAGGTCAATAATAGTCATTATCCATAAGCTATCCTCCTGCTTCTAGACATAGCTACCATCTCTTTTGTTCTGTTGAAAAGATGCTATGGCTGATGATGGTTGGAGAATATACCCAAAGCTATTGATTACCAAGTTTTTGTCTGAGGAGTTGGAGTAAAATGTGGTGATCTTGTCAACTATGAATTAAGTGTGATCATCTCAGCCAGTCAAAACCGATTTGCCCTTACATTTGGTGGAGGGGCAAGTACAGGCAATCTTGCTCTGTTTCTATTTGGTCTGGGGTGGGGAGAGTCAAAGGTCAGAGGCTGAGGAGGTATACAAGCTCCAAAAATCTTGGTCAACTCATGCATGACTAGAAATACAGATGGAAGAGCTAGGATGTTTTGAAGAGAAATCATCAGTGGAAAGTGGGGAAGGGGAAAGAAAATATGGCTCCAGGCTCTGTTGCTGTCTCTCTCCTCCCCCTTCCTCTTGACTTCAGATCCAGATCCCTGGGCATAAGCACCATAACAATGTGTTAGCTAGGGCTGTTCTGCCCAGGAGTAACCCTCAGAAGACGGTGTTTGGTCTCACTTGTGGTTCTAGGCTGGGCGTCACCATACATCTAGATTTTCTAGGTGCCAGCCTATTCCTGTTGTTCCAGGGCAACAGGAAGCTGTTCACTATCAAAGTGTTCTTAGATTCTGATCAATAAGTGGTCTCCTATTGTTTTCACAGAGGATATGTTTCAAAATGTCTCTGTGTGTTCTGCAACTTTCCTCTTCCATGGCTAGATATACCTGTCTGATACTTGGTCGATAGAATTGTACATTGGTCTACTAGTGGGGCTGAAAGTGCTTTAAGGAAGAAATCTTATTGTTTGCTTCTTTTATTCCTCATTGTAAGAGCTGATTAAGGAGTAAGTTGTAATAGATTTCTTTATTTCTTTACTTTTTACCATATTGTGATTTGAAGTCAGGACCTTGTGTTTGCTAAGCAGGTGCTCTACCCTAGGAGCCACTCTGCCAGTCCCTTTTCATATTGGTTATTTTCAACATAGGGTTTAGTTTTATGCCTGCAGGGCCTGTACTGTAATCCTGCTATTTGTGCTTTTCTTGTCACTGGGATGGCAGGCACCAGCCACTGTGCTCAACCATGATTGAGATGAAGTCTCCTAAATTTTTATGCTCACTCTGACCTCCAGCCATGGACTCCCAATCTCTGCCTTCCATGTAGCTAGGCCTTGGCCCCTGGGCCCAGCAACGTGGTAGATTCTTGTTGAATTATGTTGAACCTTCTCCCTGATTTAAGATTACTGATAAATGTATGTACACACTCACTTTTTTTCCTCCTAAAAGATATATGTATTTTCTAAGAGATGACATATATTTATCCTGTTAGCTGGACTCACCGAGTGAATGCCTTAGAATTTATCAGCTGTAGTTCACAGGAATCTAGATTTTCATGCCGAATTTGTCTTTTCCAAACGCACTGCACATTTTGTAGCTTTTAATTTGTAAATCTGAATCTGAAAGCCTGTCTAGTAGACACAAATGTGTTTCCATTATCTCGCAGATTATCCAAAACATACAAGTACTCTGATCAGAGAGCAAAACTTGTGTACTTAAAAAGAATAAACAAGCAAGGAAAGGGAAGGAAGAGAGACACATAAAGAGTGAGACAGACAGGCAGCGAGAGTCAGAGAGAGGGAGAGAAAAATAGAAACAAAGACAGAAGGAGAAGGGAGAGAGACAGAAGGAGACAGACAGAGAGAGACAAAAAGAGAGTGAGGAGAGAGTTGAAGAGAGGGAGAGAGAGAAAGAGAGAGGGAGGGGGAGAGAGAGAGAGAGAGAGAAAGAGAGAGAGAGAGAGAGAGAGAGAAAGAGAGAGAGAGAGAGAGAGAGAGAGAGAGAGAGAGAGAGAGAGAGAGAGAGAGAGAGAGAGAGAGGAGCAAGATTCCAGATCTGTAAACACAGAAGCAATATCATTGAGCTTGGAAGTAAATGGGTATTTATGTTAAGTAAAGAATTGCTTATTTATTGAGTATTCATATATATATATTTATTTTATTATGTTATTGAGCTTGTGTTACAGAACATAGAATCACTTAGAAGCATAGAGCTGAGTTCTAGCACTAGAGTTACTGAGCTTCCAGGATGTCATTCTTTTCCCACAGGAAAAGCATCAACCCCTTTGAGCTAGTTCATGGTGTTGGCTTAGGATTCCTTCTGGGTTGGTCACAGAACAATGATCATCTGCATATTTAGATGCTGCCTGAAGGTTAATGGAAGCATAGGCGACATCCCTTGTTCTCTCTTTTAAACAACCAACCACAGTTTTCAAGGTATTTCTTTACTTTTTACTTGCATTTTTTAAAGTTTGCAAATGTGCCCAGAGGCATTAAGTAAATGGTAGCATATTTATAAATAAAAGCATAAATAGATAATTTTGGAAGATGATAACAGCTGGCAGGTTTTTTTTTTTTCCAGGCAAGTTGTTTTTAAGGAAGGAAATAGTTCTGTGGACTGAAGAAAGAAAAGGTATCAGCTCACAGAAGAGTAGATGGTTCAAGAGCCTCGAAATAATGCTCTAAATTGTGTCGTGTGTGTGTGTGTGTGTGTGTGTGTGTGTGTGTGTGTGTGTGTGTGTGTGTGTGTGTGTGTGTGTGTGTGTGTATTCCCTGGGTGCTGAGTGTGTGTGGGGTTGGTGGAGGAGAGTGAGAATAGGTGGAGTAAGATATATTATAAAGAAAAGTACAATGAGAGTAGAGGAAATCATGTTCTTGTTACCCTCATGTAATTCACTTA
The DNA here is from genome assembly GCF_024711535.1 of Dipodomys merriami. Taxonomy (NCBI): domain Eukaryota; kingdom Metazoa; phylum Chordata; class Mammalia; order Rodentia; family Heteromyidae; genus Dipodomys; species Dipodomys merriami. The sequence continues at coordinate 119,282 of NW_027204560.1, forward strand.
ATCCTGGGAAGAAGAGACTGACACCTTGCCAATGTGCTCTGGTGCTTCTCCAGTGGTGGGCAGCATCAAAGTTGGATACAGGAAGTCCCCATGTCTTGCCCTAATGGGACAAATTTCAGCCCTACCTAACTGAGGAATGACCCAGAAGATTATGATTTTGAAGAGACCTAGCAGCCATTTTTTTTTTTCCCTGAGAGAGATGAAGATTTAAGAATCTACCATCGTGGCTGGGATTTTACAGCACTCATTTGAGGAAATGCCTGCCATAGAAATACACTGCCAGAGAACCTCAGAGACAATCATTTTGAAAAATTATATCTAAAGCACAAAACACCTAGGATAGTGTTGTGAAACCTCCAGAGATCCAGGCCATATCAGCAGGGAGACATCTCTTGTAGCCTTGAGTTCCCCAGTCTCTGATGAAGAATCCAGAGGCTGAAGACTGATATGAAACCCCAGTGAAGAGCACATTCCTATTCAGTGGCCCTAGTTGTATTCTAACATCCTGGTTTAAAATAGAGGAAAATAAAAATTAAATAGTAACAAGTGCTAACTTGCCTCTCTAGCCAGTAAGCTCAAACCCACAGGCAACAAACAGTCCAATCAGTAACAATCACCTCAAATTTGAAGACAATTAAAAAATTTGTGAAAGATATTAAGGATTTGTTTGATCAATGGTATAGAAATAAAATCTCTGTCAGGTAACTGAGTGTTTTTACAGGCCTTCTGGGGGAATAAATGAATTAGCTGAAGGACAAGGAAGAATTGGTTGGACAGATAAATCACTTGGGGAAGATAAAATGACAATGAACAGGAAAGACCAACAGCACACAATCTTCATTAATTTCTTGATGAATTCCAGGCTGGAAAATTCCTGAGTGATCATGTCTGAATTATGTGCTGAATTGAGTGCTTGTGTGAACAGATTTGTACACAGATTGCATGTACAAAACCATGAGCATGAATAGTGTGATAAAGAAGGTCTTTAAAGTATTACTGATGTTACTTTTTCCTGGGGCTTGCACTCAGGGCCTGGGCACTGTCCCCTGGGCTTTTTTCCCTCAGGCTAGAGCTCTACCACTTGAGCCACAGTTCTACTTCTGGCATTTTGCTGGTTACAGTAATTGGAAATAAAAGTCTCTCGAATTTATCTGAATGAAGGAGGCAACAATGCTTGATAAGAAATGTACTCATTATCTTGATCATGTAATTGTAACCCCTCTGTATGGTATTTTCACAATAATAAAAAAAAGAAAAGAAAAAAATGATCTGAATGGGCTGGCTTCAAAACTTTCAGCCTCTTGAATAGCTAGAATCAGAGTCGTGAGACACCAGCCCCTGGAAGAACTGAATTCTGTTTGTAGGAAGTGGACACTGGGAAATCTCCTTGGAAAATATGGGTCTTGAGAAGATATTAGAAGATGAACTGGGAGTGAAGCTGGCCTGAGGACATATGATGGCGTAGAATGTGTGCAGAGGTCTGAAATATGGTCTCTCTCTCTCTCTCTCTCTCTCTCTCTCTCTCTCTCTCTCTCTCTCTCTCCCTCTGTGTACGTGTATGTGTGTGTGTGTGTGTGTGTGTGTGTGTGTGCGAGAGAGAGAGAGAGAGAGAGAGAGAGAGAGAGAGAGAGAGAGAGAGAGAGAGAGAGAGACCAGATAGAGCTAATTATAAGAAAGTCAGTGACATACCCCTCAAAAGTTTGTTTTGTAGATTATTGAGAACATTGAAAAGAATTAAGCTAAAGAGAGATGGGCTCAAACTTGTTCTATAAATAAAGCATATCATACATCTATTATACCTGCTTAACAATTAATATGGGGAGCTCTTTGATGAAAACTTTAAAAACTTGAAAAAGGAAATCAAAACAGAACTTAGAAAGTGGCAAAAACTCCCATGCTCCTGGATTGGAAAGATCAACATCGTGAAAATGGCAATACTTCCCAAGGCTATCTACAAATTCAATGCGATACCTATCAATATCCCAACCTCATTCTTCAAGGAAATAGAGGAGGCAATCCAAAAATTCATATGGAACAATAAAAGACCCCGAATAGCAAAAACAATCCATAAGAGAAAGAGCAGTGCTGGAAGAATATCAATACCAAATTTTAAACTCTACTACAAAGGCATAGTAATCAAAACAGCTTGGTACTGGCACAAGAACAGACCTCAGGACCAATGGAATTGAAAACCCAGAAATGAAGCTACAGACCTATAGCCACCTAATCTTCAATAAGGGAGCTAAAAAAATAGAATGGAAGAAAGACAGCTTCTTCAGTAAATGGTGCTGGCAAAATTGGTTAACTACTTGTAGAAAACTAAAGCTAAATCCTTATATATCAGCCTGCACCAGAATCAACTCCAAATGGAACAAAGACCTCGGAGTCAAAGCAGACACTCTGAGAACATTACAGGATGGAATAGGAGAAACCCTAGGTCTCCTTGGCACAGGCCGAAATTTTCTTAAGAGACCCAGAAACACAACAAATCAAAGAAAGGTTGGACAAATGGGATTACATGAAATTGCAGAGCTTCTGCCTGGCAAAGGACATAGCTAGCAAGATCAATAGAAAGGCCACGGATTGGGAGAAGATCTTCACTAGCCATACAACGGACAAGGATCTCATATCGAAAATATACCTGGAACTTAAAAATTTAAATCCCCCAACAACAAATCTTCAAAGAAAGAACTGCCCAATAAATAAGTGGGCTAAAGACTTAAAGAGAAACTTCTCTGAAGAGGAAAGCAGGATGGCCAATAGACACATGAAGAAATGCTCAACCTCCCTAGCCATAAAAGAAATGCAAATCAAAACAACATTGAGATACCACCTCACCCCAGTTAGAATGGCTATAATCAAGAACTCTAATAACAACAGATGCTGGAGGGGATGTGGGCAGAAGGGAATCTTACTGCATTGTTGGTGGGAATGTAAACTTGTTCAACCACTTTGGAAAGCAATATGGAGGTTCCTCAAAAGACTCCAAATAGAGCTCCCCTATGACCCAGCAATCCCACTTTTGGGCATTTACCCAAATGATCACAAACAAGACCACACTAAAGCTACCAGCACGACTGTTTAATGCAGCATTATTTACCATAGCTAAGATATGGAACCAACCCAGTTGCCCCTCAGTTGATGAATGGATCAAGAAAATGTGGTATATATACACAATGGAATTCTATGCCTCCATCAGAAAGAATGGCATTGTCCCATTTGTTAGGAAATGGAAAGACTTGGAAAAATTCTATTAAATGAAGTAAGCCAGGCCCAAAGAAACATAGGTCCCATGGTTTCCCTTATTTGCAATAACTAGTATATGTCTGAGTCAAGCAGAAAAGGTCAGATAAGTTGATGTTAGGGAAATAAACCCTAAGATATGAATTCAAATGTTTTATTCTTTCATGCAATTGTTTCTAACACATTTATAAGATTATTTCTTTGTTGCTTTGTATGTCCTTCCTCCATGGTATAACCCCTGCTTTCACTTTATTTGATGTCGGTATAATTTGTGGAGGGAAGGGAAAAAACAAATCGTTTAAATAGGTATACAGGTGGACCCATTGCAACAATGAGATGTACAAGTTGTTATGTAGAAAAACGAACTTTACAACTTTGGTGGTGGGAGGGGTAAGGAGGAGGATTGGGTGGGGGGGGCAGGGGGGAGGATGGGAAGGGATGGGAAGGGGAAACAAAGGAGGAGGCTACAATGCTTGATAAGAAATGTACTCATTACCTTGCCCATGTAATTCTAACCCCTCTGTACAGTATTTTCACAATAAAAATAATTAATATGGGGGAGGATATGGTCTATATTAGTAGATACTAATTTGTTGCATTAGAATGGTGTGTTCTGTTGTGTTTACACTATTTAATCAATCTCCTATGTTAGATAATTAAGATATTGGACAGAAGTGTCTTTTTTTCTGTTACTGGGGCTTGAACTCAGAGCCTTGGCTCTCTTCCTTCCTTCCTTCCTTCCTTCCTTCCTTCTTTCCTTCCTTCCTTCCTCCCTTCCTTCCTTCCTTCCTTCCTTCCTTCCTTCCTTCCTTCCTTCCTTCCTTCCTTCCTTCCTTCCTTCCTTCCTTCCTTCCTTCCTTCCTTCCTTCTTCCCTTCCTTCCTCCCTTTCTTTCTCTTCTTCATTCTCTTTCTTTCTGTCTTTCTTTCCTTCTTTCTTTCTTCTTTTATTGTTCAAGGCTGGCATATACCATTGGAGCTACCTCTCTATTTCTGACTTTTTGGTATTTAATTAGACATAAGAGTCTCAGGGACTTTCCTGCTTGGGCTGGCTTTAAACTATGATCTTCAAATATCAGCCTTCTGAGCATTTATAATTACAGGCATGAGCCACCAGCTCCTGGCCAGAGAGAAGTTTTTGAAAGCAGTGAAGAATTCAGTTCAGAACATGTTTTTGTGAGATGCTTATAACCCAGCCAGAAAGGGATACGTAATAGATGAAGCTGCTCAGATAAGTCCTAGTGGGATTTGGGAACAAGATCTGATAATGTAGGCTTGAATTCTTGATCATTAGTATATAGATTACTTAAAATCAGGGGAGAGAACTTAATGGCCAAAGAAAATGCATACCTTTCCAGAAAGGAACAACAGGCAACACCTCTGCAAAGTACTAATTTTTCAGCAGTGAATTGAAGAATGAATTTGGGAAGGAAAAGGCAGAGGAAGGGGATGCCAGAGACTATGATGTCAGGAGTCCAGGGGACAAGAATTGATCTTCATAACTTCTGGAGAGATAAGAGAAAGCACTGGGGCCAGTGTTACTTTCCCCATTCCACAGTGGCTAGGTATCGTGTGTGCCAAGAGGAACACAATTATAAGAGATAAAATGGGATTGCAGATCCATATTTTCTAGCCCTAATCTTAACAGATAGATTTTACTCAGGTAATTAAAGAAGGAGAGTATAAAAGAATAGCAGGATAAGCTTCAGAAGCTAAAATTAAAATGGAATCTGTAGGAGATAGAATATATAGAAAAAAGAACATGTTCTTAAATTATAGCAGGCAAAGAAGGATATCTCAAAATAGCCTACAAGTGAAAGCTGATAAAAATGCCTTAAAACATGAAAAGTTGAGTTTCAAATTTTCGAATACGGTGGATAGAGTGATTCAAGAAGGCAGGCACTGGTGGCTCATGCCTGTAATCTTTGCTATTCAGGAGGCTGAGATGTGAGGATCAAGGTTTGAAACCAGCCTGTGCAGGAAAATCCATGAAACTTACCTCCAATTAACCAGCAAAAAGCCAGAAGTAGAGCTGTGGCTCAATTGGTAAGAGTGCCAGCCTTGACAAAAAAACCCCAACGAAACAAAACAAACAACCCCCCCCCCCGCAACTCAGGAACAACACCCAGACCCTGCACAAGCAGGCAACCCCTTCCACTCCTCCACACACTGATTTAAGAAGCTCTATATACTACAGCAGGTACTAAACATAACAAACACAATGTTTTTCTTTAAAAATTCTTTCATTGAATTTTAAACATACAGAACATTTGTAAAACTATTACAGTTAATGTCCACCCTTCCACCTAGCAGCCTCTAGCTTCATCTAATATAACAGTTTACATAACCCTAGCACAATGAACAAGCCAGGAAATTCACACTAGTACATAAATAACATATAGAATTGTTTCATGTCCTAAAAATCCTTCGCTTGCCTACTCTTCCGTCCCTTCTTCCTGTCTTTTCCAGGATGTCATCTAGTTGCAGTAATATCCTATGTAGTCTTCTTCTCAGACTGAGTTCTTTCACTTGAAAATACAACTTCAAGTCTTTCAAGTCTTGGTTCACTCATTTCTAGGACTTTAATATTCCATTGTTGGAATCTATGCACCTGCTGAAAGATACAATTGCTTTCAGGTCTCAGCAGTTAAGATCAGCTGCACCATTTTGTTTTCCCACCAGCAACAATGGAAATTCCCAATGGTCCACTGCCTCATCCTGTTTGTTCTAGATTTTGGCTATTCTAATCTATGTGTGGTAGCATCTCTCACATTGTTGATTTCATATACATTTTTCCTGATGACATACGATGTGCAGTACCTTTTTTAAAATGTTTATCTGTCATTTGTGTATCTTTTCAAGTTAATTAAGGTTTCAGGGTTATTTTTAAATTGGGCAGCAGTGCTTGCTAGGTATATATATATATATATATATATTATTTTTTATTTTATTATTATTATTTTTTATTGTGAAAATACTGTACAGAGGGGTTACAATTACATGGGCAAGATAATGAGTACACTTCTTATCAAGCATTGTAGCCTCCTCCTTTGTTTCACCTTCCTATTCCTTCCCATCCTCCCCCCACCCCTCCACCCAATCCTTCCCCCCCGCCAGGTTTATATTTTAAAATGCTTTCTCATTGCAGTATACACAGTAGCTGTTATGATGTCAGCCTAAGCAGCTATCCATGGAGGAATGGTAAGGTAAATGTGGTACTATTTAAATAATGGAGCATTATGAAGCCATGAAGAATATAATAGTGTCATTTTTTTAGGAAAATGGATGTGATTGGAGAATATGAAAGGAGCCAAATGCAGATATATAGCACATGTCTTCTCCAGTGTGGGGTGAAAAATTGTGTTCTGGAGTCTTAAGACCAACTGTTTGTCAGTTAGGTTTGGATTTACTTGGGACCTTTGTAATGGGATGTCTCTCCTACACCCATCCTGTATTGTCTTTTGGACCTGTTTAATTTTTCAGGTTCACAGTTTGGAGGGAAACGTCTCTCAGAATGAATCTCACCTTGAGTCTCACCCATATCTAGTTTACATGATATGTGGAACACATGTTGGAGTACAGACTTCCGAGATGATGCTGGAAAATATGTTGCTTATGAAAGATAGGATTTTAGGTGGAAGGGGTGAAGTGCTATGGTTTAAATGTTTGTGTGTCTCCAAAATTCCTGTTGAAACCCCTCAGTGCAACAGTATTAAGCCATGAAGCCTTTGAGAAGTGATGAACTCATGAAGGCTCTGTCTTGCTAAAATGGGATTACAGCCTTAAAGTGAAAAGGGCATAAATAAGGATTCTCTTTCTCTCTCTCCATTTCCACATAGATGCATATCAGTTCCTCCCTCTCTTGTTCTTATTCAGATATTCTCATCACACATATTTTCATCTCTTTTAGTTTTGCATTCTTGGAATCCTCATGTGTTTGTACTTATTTACTTTTCAGGTTTAGAAGTTTATATATTGTCATATCCTTAAGTCCAACAACCTTTTTAAATTTTAGTTTTATTATCAGGGTGATGTACAGAGGGGTTATGGTTACATAAGTCAAGTAGTGAGTGCATTTCTTGTTGAGCTTGAGCCCAGAGACTTTGACTACATCCATTCTGTGAATGAGTCCATCGATTGAATTCTTCATTTCCACCACAGTATTTGTGTTCTCTGACAAATGCTAGAGATCTTCTTGATTCTTGTTCCAATGTCTACCTCTGTTTATACTATTCATCTGCTCCTGCAGGTTGGCTATGTTTTCCATTACAGCCTTAGCACATTAATCATCATTTAAAACCATTCTCATGATTCCAGTAGTGTACCATATCTGACCCTAGTTTGGATAAGTGTTCATTTGTTCTCTGCACACTGTGTTGTTAATCTTTTAGTATGCCTGGTAATTTTTTAAAAAATATACTGGGTAACAGGAATTCTTCTAGCGGAGCTTTAATGATCTGTATTCTATAGCTGCATGATCAGAGCTCTGTCTTTTAAGAAGCCCGGGCCATGGGCTGTGAACTTTACTAGTGCTTTGCTCAGTTGATGTTTTTATCTTTTCATCTAAGTGCAACAAAATGGCTGCAGGAATATAGACTTGGACATTTTCTTGGTCACAGGGAAAGAAGTCTCTGATAAAACCAAAGCAGATTCAGATTTTCTTACCAGTGTTGCAATTCTCACTAAAAAGAACAAATTTTTCTGCAGTATTTCAAAATGATTCCTTTTCCCTGTGATGTTATGTCTTTGATGGATCTCAGAAGTGATCTTGCTTTTAAAAAAATTAATACTTAATTTAATTTATTTTGGTAAATAATTTTCTAAATTTTAACATTTTATTCAATATTTTATTTTCTTTTACATTTTTATTTGTTCATTTTCATTGAACATTAATTTTTGTTTTATAATATTTTATATTATATAAAAATAATATCTAATACCATTTCAATATATTTCACTGAAAAATTATTGAGATCTCTAATAGTCTGTAAATATTTGATAATTATATATATATTTGATAATTATATATATATATATATATATTTGGTTTGGTCAGCATTAGTATGGAGTGGTAACTTCTATGTCCCTTGCATACTGTACTGGAAACTTGAAGTCCATTAGTGAATCTTGCCTGCAACAATTATTACTATTGTGGGTTTGCTCATATTGATTTCTCTCTCATTTTTCTACATTTATTAGTTGGAATTCTTCTTTGAGGAAGTTTTTCCTTATGCTCTATATATCTATTTATGAAGTTATTTTTGTGTAATTATGGAAAACAGATATTGATTCAATTCTAAGGGCTATAATCTGATACTATCAATATTTACTCTGAAACTCAATTTGTAACTTTGGCCATTGTGTATGCCTTCTGCTTGGTTGGTACATAGCATAGGCATCTAAATTTTTTTTGTTATAATTACATTACAAAAAGAGGGTTTATATGCAAATATGGAAACTTTCTTTTCTAAAAATATATTAACTCTTAGTGGTTTAGTAACTATGTTTTAATAAGATCTGTTTATGAATAGATAACACACGTTAAGCTTTCATTAAGAAGTGACAAGTTGGGCTGGGAAGGTGGCTCAGTGGTAGAGCACTTGCATTGCATGCCTGAAGCCCTGGGTTCGATTCCTCAGCACCACATAAACAAAAAAGAAAAAAAGCCATAAGTGGCGCTGTGGCTCAAATGGTAGAGTGCTAGCCTTGAGCTGAAGAGCTGAGGGACAGCCCCCAGGCCCAGAGTTCAGACCCCACAACCAGACCCTCCCCCCCAAAAAGTAACAAGTTTAATGATGGAATTGGGAAAAAAATTGTGGGACAAAATGTTCAAACCCTGCCTTTCTTGGCCTTAGATTTCAGTGGGGCAAACAAAAAGCAGAAAAGTCTGGGAATTCTAAGCCAGCCCTTTCACCATCTGTTTTTGCAATTCTAGTTCTTTTTACAATTTATATGGAGAAACAATAGGCCAATATAGGTAAGATATTACTAAAAAAAATGTCAGTTGAGAAGGTTTTGCTTTGCCAGATATCTAGATAGGTCATAGACTATCACATATTGGATATGTGGTTTTGACAATGCACTAGACAAATAAACGTCTGAATCAAGTAGGGTCCAGAAAACAAAGTGTCGATATATGGAAAACTGATATCAACAGAGATAATCAAATCAACGATCAATAGCAAAAGGATTCACCAAGATGATTTCAAGATAATAGTTCCTTTGATAAATTGAAACCATGATAACTGATTCCTACCTTACACCATGTATAAAAATGAATTTTTATATAAAATCTTTAATTAATCAATTATCATATCAAATCTTTAAAGGGAAAGGGAAAACTTTAAACCTTCCACAGGCTAAATAGAATATTACCTTAATAAGCTTGGGAGAGGAAAGGATTTCTTAAAACTCAATCTGTACCAATTATAAGGGATTATATTTGATAATACTAATGCTAAATCATATATATTTTATCCAAAGCCACTGCAGAGAATATGTTTCATACAAAGAAATAGCCTGTAGGTGATATTAATGTAAATTATAAATTCATAGAGTCTATAAGGAACCATATGATTAAATGATACAAAGACAAATCAATGAAAATGTTCCAAGGATCAAGATAAAAAATGAGAATTTCACACAAGAGAAAATCTAATTGGCTACTAAATGTATTAAAACACACAGTAAATGTACTAATATGCACACTAGTAATCAAGAAAGGGAAAATGAGAACAAGGAGACAATCTCAGCCTCTTTGAGGAAGCAGGTAGGAAGACTGACAGTGTTTGTTGCTTCTTTTCACGCAGGATCCCCGGGTTTGACATAAAACCAAGCCCAAAGTTTTAATTTGTTACTTATCAGGCTTATGGTCTTTGACATGCCATTCAAATTCCAGCTGTGGTTTCCTCACCTGCAAAAGGTAGAATATAACTTTTTTTTTTCAATTATAAGGAACAAAGGTAATGCACACTACACAACTGAGATTAAGTTTGGCCTAGAGCAAGGGTCGTAGATGAAACTACTGAAGCAAATGCAGAGTGGGAGCCAAGCATACAGCCTCTACACCACAGGCTCATGGAGGAGCAGAATTAGCTCAGTGCAAACGGGTCACGGATTTAAACACCTTTCCTCAAAGTCAAGCACAACACTAATAGCAGCTGCTGCAATAATTAATTGAGGGTTTACTATGTGCCAGACACTGAGTATGGTGGTTTATATTCATTATTTCATCTAATCCTCATTACTTTGTAAAATAGTCTTCTTATTTCCATTTTATGGTTGAAGAAATTGAAAGTCAAAGAGCTTAATTACCTCGCCCAAGGTCACACATAGCTAGTCATTAATAGCTCTGGGGGTGGGGTGGTGGGACACAGTTCTTTCCATCTTGACTATAATTCTCTAGTGTAGATCACTTCTTTGCAAGCAGATCTAGAAACAGTTTCTGTATTATCATCTCCACAATTAGTGGAATCAAGATTAATTTAGGTGCATGGAAGTCTCCTGAATTGATGGCAATATTTTAAAAAAGGTAGGGTGAAAGTGTAGGATAGAATTCTAGAAGTGTGCTATTAGGATTCTCAACTTAATCTTTACCAGGGTGTCACTATGTTTGACTGAAATAAAAGAAGGGAAAAAGGGAGAAATTAGCATCATGACCAGTTGACCTGAACATTTCCTCTTTTCTATTTGCAATTCCATCTGGCTATACTCCAATAACCTTCAGAAATAATTGAAATATCATTTGGAATAAAACAGGATGTTAAAATAATTAATAATTTTCACCCACAAAACAAACACAAAACAACCACCACAATGGTTAGAGTCTTGGTCCTTTCAATCTCTCCAACCAGGCAGAATCTTGCCCTTTCAGTCTTTGTGTTATTAGTGAGTTTTCCAGATGCATTGACTCAGAGTTAGACAGCATTTCGTAGTCTTTAGTGTATTGCCCAGGCTAAATGACTGCTCAACGCATCCTGGTTTCAATGTTAAGGTATCTTCAAAGGGCTCTAATCATTAACAAGAATGAAAACAATGATAATTTTTTTTTTTTGTCGGTCGTGGGGCTTGAACTCTGGGCTTGGGTGCTGTCCCTCAGCTCTTCAGCTCAAGGCGAGCACTCTACCACTTGAGCCACAGCGCCACTTCCGGTTTTCTGGTGGTTTATTGGAGATAGGAGTCTCATGGTCTCTCCTGCCCGGGCTGGCTTTGAACCGCGATCCTCAGATCTCAGCCTCCTGAGTAGCTAGGATTACAGGCATGAGCCACCAGCGCCCGGCTAATGATAATATTTTTATTTTTATTTTTATTGATATTTTATGTGGTGCCAAGTACTGTGCTGAGTGCTTGATATAAATTGTCTCCCTTAATCCTCAGGAATAGTTTTGGTCACATAGATGTTATTATTAAATCCAATTTACAGATCCAAAGCACAGAGGTTTAGAGGTCTAGTTCTATTACACGTTTAGCTTCTGTAGACCAAATGCTAATTCACGTGGCAGCACTTAGAAAACATCACAGAACTTTCAAAGTTGAGCCTAAGCTCCTTTGGGCTAAACATTTCTGTGTTTAATTGGTTCTTCACATTTCAGGTTTTGTAGAAATTGTGGAAATAGGTAGACATGAGACCTTCATTTCCTCACATTTATGGTATTTTGGGGTCTCCTACACGTTTTTTTTTTTTTTTTTTTTTTTTGGGTCTGGTCGTGGGGCCTGAACTCTGGGCCTAGGCGCTGTCCTTCAGCTCTTCAGCTCAAAGCTAGCGCTCTACCACTTGAGCCACAGTGCCACTTCCGGCTTTTTTCTTTTTGCTTATGTGGTGCTGAGGAATCGAACCCAGGGCCTCAGGCATGCAAGGCAAGGGCTCTACCACTGAGCCACCTTCCTAGCCCCCTACAAGTTTTTTTTTTTAAATGTCATTTACATTGCTTTCCAATTCTTTTTTCTTTAAGATGTAAGGCTGCAATGTAGCAAGGGAAAAAAATCCATCTTTACTTTCTGCCAAAATTATTTTATTCCAATATTTGCAGAAAGTATACTAAGTTCAAGAATTTGCATTGATAGAATTATTTCAGAAATGTTTAGAGATAATGTATATTTGTAGCATGCCATTCAAAAGAGAAAAGGAATGAAAATAATTATTATTACAAATATCAATGAAGCATGGAGAAATTCACAAAGTTGATTGATGTTTTTGTTTTTCTCTGATGAATCTGTGTGTGCCTTTATGAACAGTCTGAGTTTTTTTTTGTTTTTCTTTTTGTCGGTCATGAGGCTTGAACTCTGGGCCTGGGTGCTGCCCCTGAGCTCTTCAGCTCAAGGTGAGTGCTCTACCACTTGAGCCACACTGCCACTTCTGGTTTTCTGGTAGTTAATTGGAGATAAGAGTCTCACAGACTTTCCTGCCTGGGCTGGCTTTGAACTGTGATGATCAGATCTCAGCCTCCTGAGTAGCTAGGATTACAGGTGTGAGCCACCAGTGCCTGGCAGCTTGAAGTTTTTAAAAAGATTTTTTTTTCTTAAGTTGGGCATCAGTGGCTATCCTGTAGCTACTCAGAACAACACCAGAAGTGGTGTTGTAGCCTAAGTGGTAGAGTGTCATCCTTGAGCACAAAGAGGCTCAGGGACAATGCCCAGGCCCTGAGTTCAAGCCCATGACTGACAAAAAGAATATGTCCAAAAAGTCCAATTTTGTAATACTACTCTGCTTTAGCTAACACTATCTTAAAAATCAGCATTTTTTCTTATAAGATTAGATATTTATAATGCTAGTACTTTATCACTCGAGTCACAGCTCCACTTCTAGCTTTTTTGCTGGTTAACTGATGATAAAAGTCTTATGGAATTTCTTAAAAGCCTGGGTTGGCTTTAGAACCACCAGCCTCAGGTCTGAGTAGCTAAGATTATAGGCATGAGCCACTAGCGCCTGGCTAATTCTGCAATTTCAGATCCTTGCAAAGTAGGGAGTAACAATGTTCGACAGGAAATGTACTCATTACTTACTCATGTAACTGTAACCCCTCTGTACAGCATCTTTACAATAAAATTTAACAAAACAAAACAAAACAAAAAGAGATAGTTATGAACTTGGAGTTGTTCTATATTTGAACCATCATATTTTCCCTTTGAAACCACAAACACTGCACCTCTACTTCTTACCTGAAAATTGGAGGAGCAGCAGTTGAAAAGTGAGATAGTTGACTTATGTCATGGAAAATGACTAAATCTGTCTTTATTAATGTCAGTGTTAGAAATCACATGCCAAGATGCAGTATTTTCAAAGTGTTTAGGATAGGATTCATATAGCTTTGTACTATGTAAGGAATGTGAAAGTCACTTGATGGTGGAATTACCAGACTTACTTCTTAATATATAATCTTCCAACATATATGGTTCCTATGATAAAACTGGACCCTAGTAAAGCTGTTCTACAATGGCAAAGTATCTTCAATAGGAAGGAAGGCGGTCCTTAGAGCAGATGGACAGTTAATGAATAAAAATTACCCCTAGGCTTTACTTAGTCTATTTGAAAGAACATTTATGAAGTTATTTTAGCCTGAAATATCTGCTATGTATTTTTGAGTCTCCTGCATGTATTTTTTTTTTTTGGTACCATTCTTTGGGCTTGAACTCTGGTCATGGGTTCAATGCTAGTGCTTTATCACTGGAGCCACAGCTCCACAGCTCCACAGCTAGGTTTTATATTTTGTGGCCAATTGGAGATAAGAGTCTCACAGACTTTCTCGTCTGGGCTGGCTTTGAATATCGATTTTCAGATCTCAGTCTCCTGCACAGTGAGGATACAGATATGAGCCTTTTGCACTCAGCTCATGAATGGGTTTTACACTTTGAACTGAATTAGAACTAAGTTGAACTGTTGAGTCAAATATACTCCCAACACTGCTATCAACTCTTCAGATTTTCTTCAGAATCACTTGTTTGGAATCTACCTGTCAGAATATTCTCTTTGTTTGCAAGATACCTAATAATCTCATTTAAAATCATAGAGTTCCATGACACAGAAATAGCTGAAACAGTTTCTTCCTGCTCGCTGTTGTGATTCTGCTTCTGAGCAAATGCTTATCTTTGGAAACTTCAGTTCTATAGTACTACATTTCTGAACACTTCAATATTTGGGGGTTGCTCTTTTGGCAGGCTGCTATTTACATATGCGTTATTTCCAGCAAGATCAACGTTGAAGAAAGAACAAGAAGGAGGAGAAGGCAACAGAAGAGGAGAAACTAGAATGCCACCCTCCTCCTGACTCTCACAAAACCTACCAACTCCCCACCTCTACCCACCTCCACCATCCAGCTTGTCCGAGGAAGTAGCCAGCAACTAAATGCATCTTAAAACACAGTAGAGCAGATTTCAAGGAAATTCCCACATAGTCTCATATTAGGTGGTAAAAGAGAATCAAATGTAATCAATACTCAGTGAAGCGATGGCAAGGGAACCACGGGCTCACACACTGCGTGAGAACCATTCAGAATGGCTTGTCAATGCGCCACAAGGGAGTACAAAACTCACATTAGCGACGTGTGCTATTATTATGGGCCAAAAGGCAGAGAAAGCTTACTTTAGAGAAGTCTGCTACCATCGGTGGTCCAAGTCCTTGGAAGGGAGGAAGAAATTTTGAAAGAAGAAGAGACAGGGATGTAACCTGAGTAAATGTACATGTAATGTTATATCCATTTTATGTTGCTAGAATACTTGAATACTTGAAAACGAGTAATTGAACGAAGTACAGAAAGGGCGGAACTAATCCTGGGGTCTGGAGGATGCTGAGAGCAGAGGTCATGTTTAGTGAGGGCCTCTTGCTGCTCCACTCCATAGTAGAAGGCAGCTAAGGCCAAGAGAACACATGAATTCACACATGTATTGAATTTGTCTGTTATCAGGGACCCACTCCTGCAATTAGCTTACTCCTGTGATAATGGTATTAATTAATTAATTTACTTTTTTTTATTTTTTTGGGCTTGAACTCTGGGCTTGGGCGCTGTCTCTACACTCTTCAGCTCAAGACAAGAGCTCTACTGCTTGAGCCACAGCGCCACTTCTGGTTTTCTAGTGGTTTATTGGAGATAAGAGTCTCATGGGCTTTCTTGCTAGGGTAGGGCAGAATGCTTAGATCTCAGCCTCTTGAGTAGCTAGGATTACAGGCGTGAGCCACCGGTGCCCGGCTAGATAATGGTATTGATTTATTCAGAGGGGTCTGCTGTCATGACCCAAAGCCCTCTTAAAAGTTCCAAAGGCATCACCTTCCAACATGGGTTGCATTGGGAATTAAGTTCTCAATACTAGTGGATTCCTAGTGAAGTAATATGTAAAGAGCTGGTGACTTGCTATTTTAGACAAGCCTTCCCAGGGTGGCCCATTTTTGAGGGGAGGGTGAAGTGGAGTGGTTAGAGTAATTTTCGCTTAGTTTTGTGGTAGAAAATATGATTTCATCAATTTAGCCAGTGCCTAAAGTGTATTTCCTAAACCATGATAAGATAGCCTTAATTTTATTCAATCTCCACAATCTATGTGTTCTTGCTCTCTCTTTCAGTAGGATGTTACAGACAGGACACTGATATGCAAAATAAAAGAATGTGCTTCTTAACAAATCTGACTGATCCATTTAATGCGGCCATCTCAAGGAACACTTCCTGCAGTTTCTCTGAGGCCTGGCCTCCTCCAAGCCTGTGCTGGAATCTTACTTACCTATTTAACAGGAGTCTCTTTCTAGGTAAAGGTGGCTGGGGTCAAACAATCTCAGATATTCAAATTTCCAGAGAGTTCTCATAAATTGTTTCATTTGGATGAGACACCTGCTGTTCCACTTTGTTGGAAATCACACCTTTGCATTTCCCAGATTACATAATAATGACATTCTTTCATTTTTGGTAATACCAGAAATTGGACTGCTTGGCATCCCAGAAGAAATAACCTTGGTGTGGTGACTTTACCAGTGAGTTTTAATATGATGTGATTGTGAAAAGCCTAAAGCAAACTACTCTAATCCCCAAGAGTTTGGTTGATAAAAATGAATGCTGTATGTATGGATTTACATCAGAAACTTAATATCCAAGAGATCCTAAAACGATCATGTTCATTGTTTATAGTATTCTTTCCTTTGGGGCTGGGCCGGGGGTCGGAGGAGGATGACGAATACTTTATATTAAAAGACGTAATTGCCAAGGAAACCAAGATGAAAACTGTTGTGTCTAAGCATAGTAGTTTCAGTCTAGGACAGAAGCTATATCTAGCCTTTCTGTTGATCTTTTGATTGGATTCAAACACTTTAGTGAACCCCTCTTAATAAATGTTATTTTGCAAATCATTGTTATCTGTCTAATATGCTGAACCTGAGGTGTTCAGCTTTATTTGAGCTAGTGATCTTTATAAAAATTCCTTCCTTGGGGGGGTGAATATAATCAAAGGACATTATAGACATGTGTGAAAATGTCATTATGAAACCCATAATTTTGTACAATTAAAAACAAACTCCTTTTTTTGTGAAGCATGGGCTAAAAGAGGTTTCATGTCCCTCCATTCTTGTATCTAGGCAAAGATATAGGCAGAAAGTAAGACCCAAGTCAGCTAGAGAAAATAAGAAGTGTAACAAATCATATGTGAGTACACGAGATAAAACACATTTGAAAATTAGTAAAAGAAAAAAAATGGAATGTGAAAAAGAGAGTAATAAAGACCTGTTTTAATTCTTTAAGGTGGGTAGTAACACACAGGTCAAAAGATGGTAGGCTATATTAGTTGATTGACTGAGAAGTGAGAGAGAATGGTATTAACTCTGCCCTTCATATACATCATTGAGTTAACTTCAGGCTAGTCCTGGAACTATGCTATACAAGTATAATTGATACCAATCTCACAGTGTCAATTGCAGGGAACTCCTTTAGCTTCTATTTCAATTCCTGGTTCTGATTTCAAAGTGTATACTTGGATTAATCTTAGAAAAGATCCCCATTGCCTCACCAAATTCCTAGAGTGCTAAAGTAGAGGAGTAAAAACTAGCAGGCTTCTGTATGCCGAGGGAGTTTGCCAAGGATAGGAATTGAGTATGAAGAGCTGGATCTCAGAACAACAGCCACAACAAAAAGCTTTGCTTGTCACAGGTGAGAAGGAATTCAAGTGTAGAATTGAGAATGTTGTACAGCTCTTATAATTCTTCACTGTAAGTGTACATTTTGAGGATGAGAATATTAGGAACTGCTTCACAAGGTTCTCATTCACACAGTGGCATCCAGGCACTCTGGGGCATCTCTAATAAACGTTGGTGCTACCTAACTGGTGCCATGTCTTTTATAAATGGGCTTCTGGGATCCCTTCCATGGGATAGGATTTCATATCCAGAGCTCAAGAATCACAGAATTGTGTCATTATAGTCTGGACTGGAAACATCCTCGAGAGCAAGAGGTCAAGTTCACTTCCAACATCTATGGAAGTTTTCCCATCATTGTTGGTGACCTCATGGCTGGAAAGTTTGAATTTTGCTAAGAGCTATGTACATGGAATAGCTTTAATTAAAGAAAAAGATACTCAATAATTGTTGTCTTGACATTTATAGGACAATAATTTGGGTAAAATAATATTCCATGAGAGAAATGGAGAGTTCCCTTATGCTATTACCAGAATCTGAGAATAAAATTAATTTAAGTTTAAATAAATCTTCACAAATTATAACAAACATACCGGGCAGCTTCTGAATATCTCTCCAGACATCTAAATACTGTTGCTTGACGAAGATGATTTCGGAAATAGGCTGGGTTTAAAACAATGCTCCTGTAAAAAGATAAAGAAATACAAACATTATTATGTTTTTAAAAGACACTTCCCAGAAGAGCACAGGAATGAAATCACATACATTTATCTTTACTCTCATGTTTTAAAAGATAGTAATAAATGAAGAAGCCTTTTCTTTCTGTAATTGTCAGTTAAGACAAATAAACAAGAATTATTGAAGCACAAATTAAGTTTGCATTAAAAAAGCAACTTTGTAGCGCTGAATATGTTTTATGGATCTGATAGTGACAAAGAATTTCAATCTAACTTATATTATATATAAGACATGGGATGATCATAGGATATTTGTGGTATTTGTTCTTGTTTTGGAGGGGATGGATTTGAATTCAATGCCTCATACTTGCTGGTCCAGTGCTATACCACTTGAGGTATGCCCCACTCCCGGTCCTGGATTTTTTCTATTTACTTTTAAGATTAAAGTCTTGGTTGTGTGTCTAGACCACTGTCTAGACACACTGTTGTTGCTGGGATGACAGGAAAACACTACCAATTTCAGCTTTGGTCTGTTGAAAGGGTATTTTGTGAACTTCTCTACCCAGGCTGGCCTGCAACCACAATCCTCCTCCTCCTCTCAGCTCCCATGTAGTTTAGGATGACAGATGTGGACCAACACATCTAGCAATGGGTTGAGAAGGGATCTCTTGAACTCGGTAGGGGCTGGCCTCTATATGTCAGTCTCTGATGTCACTTTTCCAAGTAGCCAGGATTATAGGAATGAGCCATTGATGCTTGGCTATGGAGTCTCTACTTTTAATAAAAGAAGAGAGTTGTTAACACTAGAATCTAGTTAAAAGAAGTTGCAATTTAGGCAGCATGTTCATTTTGAGCTTCATATTTAGACCCCGTGTTTTCTTGCAGCTGGATGATGTGGTGATATGGAAAGAACCCTAGACTTTAAGTTATCTCTGGGGATAAAGGCAGCTAAGGAATGATAATCTTCCTTTCTGGTTAAGGCCTTCCTCACATTGGGCCTCCTGTTTTTCTTGATTGAATGTATGAGGCTTGACTTACTGATAGGATGATCTCTTACCTTGCCTTCTGACTCTTTCAATATTGCTTAGAGTTCTGGAATTTTAATCCAAACCCAGAAAGAAAGATGATCATTCCTCAGCTGCCTTCTTCCCCTAGAGATAAGCCAGTAGGCATTCTTCCTTGCTTCCTTGAAAGCCATGATAGAGGGAAGTAGATTTGGTCCACTCCATACCAGTCATCAGATGGGAATA
Source organism: Dipodomys merriami (assembly GCF_024711535.1). Lineage (NCBI taxonomy): Eukaryota > Metazoa > Chordata > Mammalia > Rodentia > Heteromyidae > Dipodomys > Dipodomys merriami. Next base: position 138,551 of record NW_027204560.1, read on the forward strand.
GGGAGACAGCTATCAGTGAATGTTTGAAATACAGCTTCTATTACATGCATTGATATTGGAATCAAAATATTATAGAAACAACCAAATAACCTTTTGTAGCATGTTTTCACTAGCTGATAAGAATCTCTTGGAAATGATTTATTTATTTATTTAATTCTATGTAGAGCTGGTCCTGAGGCTTGAACTCAGGGCCTAGACATTGAGCTTTTGTGCTCAAGGCTGTTGCTATACCAAGCTTCCGAAGTATTGGTGGTTAATTAGAGATAAAAGTTTCATAGGCTTTCCTGCCTAGCCTGGCTTTGAACTGGGATCCTCAGATCTCAGCCTCCGTAGTAGCTAGGATTACATGTGTAAGCCACTGATGCCTGGCTTGGTTTAATTTAGAAAAAAGTGGTTCTCAACAATTTTGTGGAGAGATTTACAGAGTTCTTTGAGAATCAAATGAAAGCTATGAACCTCCATCCAGAACCCTTGTCACCACATTGACACATAGTTGTCCAGTTTTAGAGAACTTGTGTGACATTTTAAGAGCCATTCATGAACTCCAGGCTGAAAAATACACAAACTAAAAGAATTCCTTTCTCAGAATTATTGCTAATGGAAAAGCAAAGGTGGGATCAAGCGATCTGTCTGGCCTGTACAGAATTATAGAATTACATGATCATAAGGTGGATGGATGCATTTCACTTCCAATACAAACAGAAGTCAGAGAGGTTATAAGGAACTTTATAAGTTTGTGCTTCCTATTTTTAGCCAGAGGAAAGATACAATGTTGTACCTTACCTTCTTTCCTATGAAGTTTCTGAGTTCAGAGGAATATGAGTTAATGAGATATTGCTAGAGTCTATGACTAATGATTTGTGCAAATGATACAGAATCCTTTAAGAATACACATCAATTCGCTTTGGTGAATTTTCTCTAAAATGTTAGAATATTCAAGACAATCACATGTTCATTTGACATCAAGGTATCTAATACCCTCTACTCAAATGTTTAATTCATTGAGAAAAAAGCATATTCGAGAAGCATATCTATTTACATTAATTTTATAAAAGCAATAAAAATAAAAGCAAGCCACAGGGGATAAGAATAGAGTTTATTTTAAAACCTGGATATTCTGACTTGGCCCCAATCATTTCTTTTATATCATAATGAATTCCTTTTGCTTTATAGCCATTCATTCCCTATGTACATTTTGTAAACATCAACTAAGGTGTTGGGGAAAATCTCAGAGGACTGGATATTTCTAGTTTTTGTCATATCCTTGTTTACAATATAGATTTCTGGCTTTGCAAAACTGTTTTTCAAGAATCTTAGCCTGCCAGTTCAGTTCATTTGACCAAAATGGATTAGATTGGAGAGAAAGATGAAGGATAAGACTAAGAGGACCAGGGAAGGATAAGTTTAAGAAAAAGAGAGGAAGGAGGGAGAGGACGCATCAAAGTGGCTTTGTATGTAGTGCACATCTTTTTTTCCATGAGTAGTAACTTATGGAAGGCCTTGTAGGAACCATGTTCATATGATTTTTTTTTTTGTCCAACATGAGGCCTGAACTCTGGGCCTGGGCGCTGTCCCTCAGCTCTTCAGCTCAAGGCTAGCGCTCTACCACTTGAACCACAGTGTCTTCTGGCTTTTTCTGCTTATGTGGTACTGAGGAATCGAACCCAGGGCCTCATGCATTCAAGGCAAGCACTCTGCCACTGAGCCACCTTCCAAGCCTCCATATGAGTTTTTTAAAAGATAGATTTAAAAAAATGTGTTTAATTCTGAGTACTCCATGGTGGCCAAACAACCACTGGCAGAAGATTGTTAGACTCGATGAGGTTCTATGAACTGTGATACTATTGAACCACGAAACCGGAGATAGCTTCACAACAGGGTCCCAAAGAAGATCCAGACTCCCTCTCTACCCTGAAGGTGAAAATATAAACATTTATTTAGAAATTTTGGAAGAGAGGTTGCATTTTGGCAATCTATTCATTTGGACTTTCTTGTAATTACTGCCTTATTCACTGTATGTTTGCAGCACTCTTATTAGATATTTGCTCAGCAAATACTAGAAGTGTTCGTAGAGCCTGTGTTTTGCCCTTAACCATGTGTATGGGTGCTTTCTAAAATGACATATTCTTTAAAGATATGTTTTTATGTCCTGTGCACTTTGTAGAGGAAACAATGATTCCTTCTTTAGAAGCTCATTTATCATTTGAAGGCGTTGGGAAATGCAGGAGGTAGCCCAGGATCAAAATGGACCATCTCACTGGGCTGCAGCGAAAAAAACCCTGTAATTGTAATCAGAAAGAGGTCTCAGCACTGATTAGTTTGATTTTATCCCAGAGGGAAATCACTATGATTTAGCTATGCTGATAGGGCTTTTGGTAAAAAGCAAGTTAGAGAGAAGCACCAAATCACAGAAGTCATTGACTTTTCGTCAAAAGAATGGAGTTAGTCTTACTAGTGGGCAGTGATTGCTTATTTGGTTGATTAGCCCTATTCTGAGAGAATGGGATCATGTAAAGTAATAAATTTTATAAGATACAAAAGCTTATTTGAAAAATCAATTCGTAACTTGGAAAAGGAAATTAAAGCAGAACTAAGGAAGTGGAAAAACATCCTATGCTCCTGGATTGGGAGGATTAACAGCATGAAAATGACATTACTGTCCAAAGCTATCTACCAATCCGATTCAATACCCATCAAAATCCCAGCAAAATTCTTCAATGATATGGAAGAAGTAATCTAAAAATTCATATGGAATAATAGAAGACCCCAAATAGCAAAAACCATCCTTAGCAGGAAGAACAGTGCTGGGGGAATATCAATACCAAACTTCAAACACTATTGCAAAGCCATAGTAATCAAAACAGCTTGGTACTGGCACAAGAACAGTTATGAAGTCAAATGGAATAGAACTGAAGACCCAGAAATGAACTCTAATCTTTAAGAAGGGAGCCAAAAACACAGGTTGAAAGACAGCCTCTTCAACAAGTGGTGCTAGCAGAATTGGCTATACACCTGCAGAAAACTGAAGTTAGATCCTTATATACCTTGCACCAGAATCAATTCCAAATGGATCATATGTAAGAGCAGATACCCTGAAAATATTACAGGAAAGAGTAGGGGAAACACTAGGGCTTCTTGATACAGGTTGAAACTTCCTAAGTAAAGATCCAGAAACAACAAGTCAAAGAAAGTGTAAATGGGACTGCATCAAACTGCAGAGATTTTGCATATCAAACGATATAGCTAGCAAAATAAATAGAAAGCAAGAAGATCTTTATTAGATATGCATCAGACAAGGTCTTCATATCTAAAATATACCTAGAACTCAAAAAATTAAATGCACCCAAAACAAATCCACAAAGAAACAGCAACCCCATTAATAAGAGGGCTAAAGACTTAGACATCTCTGTAAAAGAAAGAATAGCCAATAGACACATGAAGAAATGTTCAACATCTCTGGCCAGAAGAGAAATGTAAATCAAAATAGCATTGAGATTCCACCTCATTCCAGTTAGAATGGCCATTATCAAGAAAACTAACAATAATAGCTGGTGACTGGGATGTAGCCACTGTTAGTGGCCACATACTGAAAAGAGTATGAAGATTCATCAAAAGACTAAACATAGAGCTCCCCTATGACCCAGCAATCCTACTCCTGGGCGTTTACCCAAATGACCACAAAGCCCGCACTGAAGCCACCAGCACAACCATGTTCATTGCAGCATTATTTACCATAGTTTAGATATGGAATAAACCCAGATGTCCCTGAGTGGATGAATGAATCAAGAAAATGTGATCTATCTATCTATCTATCTATCTATCTATCTATCTATCTATCTATCTATCTATCTATCTATCTATCTATCTATCTATCTATCTATCTATCTATCTATCTATCTGTCTGTCTGTCTGTCTGTCTGTCTGTCTGTCTGTCTGTCTGTCTGTCTGTCTGTCTGTCTGTCTGTCTGTCTATCTATATATCTATATATCATGTGGTATATATGTATATATATCACACACACAATGTAATACTATGCTTCTATTAGAAAGAATGACATTGCCCCATTTGTAAGGAAGTAGAAAAGCTTGAAAAAATATAAATATATATTAAACAAAGTAAGCCAGACCTGCCCCCTTCCCCGCCAAAAACAAATGAACAACACAGGCCTGCTGCATGGTTTAATGTAAAAAAATTTAGGCTGCGTGGTTTCTCTCATTTGTAGCAACTAGAATATTCTTAGCGGAGAATCACAATGGCTCAATAGCTATGTGCTATAAAGAATGATGCCTAGCTGGGTGCTGGTGGCTCACACCTGTAATCCTAGCTACTCAGGAGGCTGAGGTCTGAGGAGTCTGTGAGACTTTTATCTCCAATAAACCACTCAGAAAACCAGAAGTGGCATTGTGGCTCAAGTGGTAGAGCACTAGTCTTGAGCTTAAGAGTTGAGGGACAGTGCCCAGGCCCCACGACCAAAAAAAAATGATGCCTACTGAAATGAACTCCAAGAATGGAAACAAAAGTTTATTTTTTAAATTTTATTTTATTGTAAAGATGCTGTACAGAGGGGCTACAGTTACATGAGTAAGGCAATGAGTACATTACTTGTCCATCAATGTTACCCCTGTTTTTTTTTTTAATTGTACTGTTCGCAGTTATTTCTTTTTTCTTTCTTTTTTCCTCTTTGTTTCATTTCCTGATATCACTGTGTATGATTTCTGTACCCTTTGTCTTGTATATAAGTTTATCTGAGTGGGGAAGGAAAGGGGAATCACAGAAATGGTGGATCAAAGGGTGAACCAATGCAACAGTGATATTAGAAACCATGTTGGAAATGAACTTTGCAACCTGGTGAGAGAAGGGGAAGCAGGAGGGGAAAACGTGGGAGAAAATGAGGGAGGGGGTAACACTGTTCAAAAATAAATGTACTCATTACCTGGCTTATGTAACTGTAATCCCTTTGTATATCATCTTTATAATAAAATTTAAAATTACAAATCAAAATAAAAATAAAAAAAAGTTTGTAACCTGTGGGTATTCTTTTGCTTTTCCTGCTTACTGTTTGTGGATGCTTTAAAGTTTATCTTCCTATTAAAAATTGCATGATTTGATGTGTCTGCTTGTTTTAGAATGCCCTAGGTTTTTAAACCAGTGAAGCCAGCATATAAGTCTATTTCAACAATTATCTCAGGCTTTTTAGTTCATTTATCAATGGCTCACCCTTCTCTTGGTGACATAAGGTGCTACCTCTGTCATATATTGGGTTCAGATAGCCATCTGGGTCAGTGGCTGGCTTTAAACTATTTCTGTTGCTGGAAATGGTCTTGATTATTATTATTTTCCAAACATTCTGATTTTTAAAAGAGAAAGCACTAATGTCATCTTTGAAAAAACATTTGTTGACTAATATGGCGTATTTTTCCTTATGAATTCTATAATCTTTTTTTAAGTAGCAAAAAATAATATTTGATGCTTTTCACTGGGATTAAACCAAACGATATTTCATTACTATTGTCTTCCTATTTAGCTATGTGGTATTTCTCTTCATTATTTGAGTATTCATTTATGTCTGGACAATATTTAATCCTTTCACTTATGTTTTTGTGGTGTTGTGATTTGAACTCAGAACCTCATGCTTGCTAGGCAGCAGCTTTACCATTGAGCCACTCCTTCAGCACAAACTTTATTTTTTAAATAATTAATTAAATTTTAAATTTTATTTTATTTTATTGTAAAGGTGATATACAGAGGGGTTACAGTTACATAAGTAAGGTAATGAGTGCATTTCTTGTTATATGTTGCTAGCCTCTCCCTCATTTTTCTCCCACTTTGCCTCCTTTGTGATTCCCTCCCACTCCCACAAGTTGTAAAGTTCATTTCCAACATAGTGTCTTGTGAGTATCACTATTGCATTGGTTCAACCTTTGTCCTTTGTCTGACCATTTTGTTATTCTCTTTCCCTTCCCCAAATCAGATAAATGTATATACAAGACACAGAGTACCAAAATCAAAGAGCGACAATAGAGGATAAACCAAAGGCAAAAAAAAAAAAAAAAGAAAAGAAAAAAGAAATAACTTCACACAGTACATAAAAAACAAGAGTAAAAAATTAAAAAAAACCCTTTTGTTTCTATAACTTGGGAGTTCATTTCGATTAGCATCATTTTGTGTGGTCATACATACATAGCTATTGAGCTATTGTGATCCTCTTCTAGAACTATCCTGGAAAGATACTACAAATGAGGAAAACCAGGCAGCCTATGTTTCTTTGGGTTTGGCTTACTTCACTTAATATGATTTTTTCTGAGTCTTTCCATTTCCGTATGAATGGGGCGATATCATTCTTTCTGATGGAAGCAAAGAATTCAGTTTTCTTGATCCATTCATCTATTGAGGGGCATCTGGGTTGGTTCCATATTTTAGCTATAGTTAATGCTACAATGAACATAGTTGTGCTGGTAGCTTTAGTGTGGCCTTGTTTGTGATTGACAAACTTCATTTTCTTAAAAATAGAAGTTTTAGTATTTTCTTATTTCTTAAGAATGGAAGTTTTCCTAATTTCTTCCTAAGTTTTAAAATTATGCATGAAAGATTTTCTGTATGTACTTACATGACTATGTATGTACATGACTATGTATGTATGTACATGAATATGTACATACATACAGAAAATCTTTCATGCATAATTTATACATTTATATATGTGCACATATATACACGTGGATGTAAATATCTACATAAGCTATGTTTGCTTCATTTTTCAAAGAATAACTAAAGCAGCACCAAAGAGCTTATTAAAAATGGAAAAATTTAGATTCATGAGTACAAAATCTATTGAATGTGCATTTAGAAAAGGTCCTTAATGAGGGGTTAGGGTGAAGAGGGTGAAGGAGGGTGAATATAGTTATAATATGTTATGGATAGGTATGAAAATTGAACAATGAACCTTGTTTGAATAAAGGGGAAGGAGAGAGTATTGATCAACATGCATTGTTTGTAGTCATAGACGTGTCAAAATATACAGCTACTTGATGCTAATAAACTATGCATAAAAATAAAATGTATGCTGTAGAACTTTGATATTAAATCTAAAGACTTCAAGTCTTCTAGTGATCTTCAAGTGATCTAGATGCACTCTAAATTTGAGAAGCAGTACATGCATAAATTCCCATTTTTATTTCCTAGCGTCTTATAGGTCTCACACACATATATAATAATTTTGTTTTCTTATAGCTTAATTCCCAGAACTCAGTTTTATTTACATTTTTGTAAGTATAAATGTTTGTTTACTGCTTTTTAATGTTTATATTTTTTATCTTACCGCAAAAGCTAAATTTTTAAAAGAGAATTTAAATAAATGAGGAGATGTAGAGCTGTTTCAATATTTCACTGATATTTTTTATTACAGCATAGCTCAATTTGAGAAAAATAGACATTTTTCTTTTACTCTTTTCTAAGAGTAATCATGAGAAAGCATTGAATTTTTTCAAATACCCTTTAAATTTACCAAAATAATCTTAATCGATTTTGTCCTGTGATCGCTTGTAGTGATTCATTAATATTGTTGTATGTCTTTAGTTTGCTCCTCTTTACTGTTCATTTAAAATTGTTAGCGGGTTCCACAATTTGTCTACTCATTTCCCAAGGATGTTTGGGCCCATGGCAAGTGTATGATTAGCCTCTTGCAAGGTGAGATGCTATTCTCATTCCTATCAGCAGGACAAGGTAATTCCGGCTGCGCTGGGTAATCACCAGAGCTCAGCATCACAAATGTACCTATAAGTTTTTTGACTTTATTTATAGTGTGAGACAAATGAAAGCCATTTGATTAGGGATTATGAATCTACAAAGTTTCCCAACTTTATTCTCTTTTTCTTCTGTAATTGTTCAGACTCTTAGACATCTTTTACTTTTCCATTTACATTTTGAGAAACAGTAGGTTAATGGCTAAAATTGCCTTCTTAGATGTTGACATATAAATTGAAACTACTTGATATAATTATTTTGTTATACAATCCTATTTAAATTTCTGTTTTTTTTGTGGTTCATTGCTTACTTGTAGAAACACAACTGATTTTAAAAAAAAATATTCTCCTTTTATTCTGATATTCTAAGCTATCCAAAGATTTTCCAAAGATTCTTTAAGATTTTCTCCATGGATCATTAGGTTTTTTTTCTTTCCAAACTATGACATTTATTCTTTTTCTTTCCCTTATTGAACTATTTAGAGCCTCTGGAACTATTTATATATATATATATATATATATATATATATATATATATATATATATATATATATAATTGTGAAAATGGAACTATTTTTTGTATTGCTTTGTTTTTAATCCTTTTATAGTTTTTCAGTTTCTTATTTTCTTTAATTATAGAAAAATTATTTCTTATTATTAACAATTCTTCCTTATGATGATTTCTTTCCTTATTTTGAACATTTTCCCATAGCAGGCAAACTTTAGTAAAAAAGTATAGTTTGTCTCATGCCACAGAATGTTTTCTATTCCTTATCTATAATGCTAGCACTCTTGTTGATATCTGTCCTGGGCACAAGACAGATTCCTTTCCCAGGGGAAGAGTTTATGCTTTATCCTTCAATACGTGACAATGGAGGCAGGTTGCTTTCCTACCTTTTCTCAGAGATGACTAGGTTTGTTTCTATTTCTTCACCAGAGGCCATGGATTTTTGCCTAGGCACTCTGAATGTGAATGGGCTGTCATTTTTCAGGGGGCTAAGGTTTTAGCTTAAGATGAGATTAGGGAACAGATAAGTAATTTCTTATTTAAGCAAGGATGTCTAAATCTAGTTGCCTTTACCTTACTTGGTCATTAGCAAAATAATGATTAATTCATCCTCCAGACGTCAACCTTTTTTTACACTCTTAATAAAGTGCCGATATTTTAAAAAAAGAAATAGTTGGTAGGATCAGAGGATGCCAAGAACGTGAAATATTTAAATTTAGGCAAAGCATGATTTTCTTGTGGAAGAGATGTGACACTTATGCAGGATAGTTACATCCTTCAGTAGATTATAACTAGTTGAATAACTAATTAATACCATTCAAGTATGGACTGTGTTATTATATAGAAAAGGCCTTTAATGGCATGACTTACTCCTTTGTGGACATTATTTTCCTTAGTGACTAAGATAAGAAAATGAAAGGATGTCTATAAAATTTTCAGATAGCATAAATCTTATCCAACCAGGAACTAATCTCATTGTTGACAGAGAAAAATTCAAAATTTTCTTGACTGGTTCAAAACTGAGTACCTCATGTTATAGATTTAACAAATCAGTTTTACAAATATAATCATGGCATGGAGTTTGCTCATGCAGAAAAGAAAATGTGAATGTTTTAAACTAACCACAAGCGAAATGTGATTTGACAATATGATAGAGCTACAAAAATTGCACATAAAAATCTTATGTTAAATCGATAGAAGATAGTATTTCCATATAACGAGTGTTATTTTCATATGATTGCGCCTTAGCCACAGAGCCTCTTGAATTATCTGTACTAATGAGCAAATATACAGATCTTCACCAGATTGGAGTGTGTCTAGAATGTTTAATTGGTCTGGAAATAAAGAGTCTATGAATAAGATGGAATGAAATCAATGTTTAGACAATATAATGGTATTAGTCAGAGACTTAGTAAGTACTTTCAAATAGAAAGGCCTTCCATGTGGAACACAGAATAATGATTCTATATAATATATACTGGTGATGCCAGGCAACAATCAGTGTTAGTAATCTGCAAATAATTCAGTTCAACATAAGAAAGGTCTTAACCAATGATGCAACAGGCTTTGATGAGAATTTTCTTTTATTGAAACATTTAAATGATATTTGGAATGCCATCTGTCAGGACATGTAGAAGAAATTCTTCAAGGTCAGTCAGAAAATCCTTATTATACACTACTTAGTGCCACCCACACCCTTCCCTTACTTACCTTAATTTTATGGGTTTTTTTTGCCATTTAACAAAGCAGTTTATGTGTATGATCTATTTTGATCTATATCATCACTTCAACAACATCTTCACCCCCACTTAGTGAGTAGCTAGAAATACAGGAGTGAGGCAGGGGCACCTAGGCTGGCTTAATTATTATTTATTCACTGGAAGCGTCTCCATTTTGAGAAGAAATACTCTTGACTATTATTTGTTTTTATGAATACGCATCTATTATTTATGTAATGAAAATGTTAGTGAAGTGGCTGAATAATACTCTTCCTGAGGAACTTCTGGACAGCTCAGTCTTATGAGATTCAATAGTGTAAGTTATATCTATTATTACCAGAGTGTATCTGAGACTTCACTGGGTTTTTTTTGTGCCTATATTCCAACTGAGTGCCAAATGTAGCCTCACAATCTTTACCTCTATGCACCGTGATCTGGGAAGAAAAGCACACAGGGAAATAATTGCTCATAGAAGTAGAGATAGGTGGGCACCAGTGGCTCATGCCTATAATCCTAGCTACTCAGAAGGCTGACATCTGAGGACCTCGGTTCAAAGCCAGCCCGGGCTTAGAAAGTCTGTGAGACTTACCTCCAATAAACCACTAGAAAACCAGAAGTGGGGCTGTAGCTCAAGTGGTAGAGCACTCTCCTTGAGCTGATGAGCCCAGGGAGAGCACCCAAGCTCAGAGTTCAAGCCCCACAACCAACAAAACAAACAAACAGAAGTAGAGATAGGTGAGATAGGGTGAGCTAGTAAGAAACAGGGTCTTTGACAAAAATTCCCAGTGCAAAATTTATTTTCCAGAATTGGAAAACCTATAAAAAAGCCTACATTTTTTGGTAGACTAATTGTGTCTTATTTTTTTTCCCTTGCATCTGTCAAGTGTCTAGCTAGAGTAAACATGAGATGGATTCCTACTTTATTTTCATCTGCATTGTGATCCAAGGACTGACTGTCCAGTAAAGCTGTTAGTAAATCACTTGGTCAGTTCTCCTAAGAAAATACTCTTTAAGTAATACAATATATCAACCAATCATTTGACATTTTCATTTCTTTGTTCTTGACATTTTTTCTCTTAAAAAAATAATACAGTGCTGGCCTTATTATCTTTTCTTCAGGATGTGTGATACAAATATCAATGCTCAGCTTGCTTACAGAAAAGCTATCAAGATTCGGAAACCAAAGATGTAGACGTAAGACTCTTTTCACCTGTCCATGTAATTTAATTCAGAATGAGGGGGCAGGGTTGTGGCAGCAGAGGTTCAAGAACAGCATGTTGCATTTCCAAGGTTTTTTTTTTCTATTCTCTGTTACTCAGGTGGGAAGTATTTTAGAATGATTCCTTTGAAAAGCACAATTAATAAATTCCCCTCTGTTCTAATCTGCAAGAGATTACTTATGATTCACTCAGCAATAATTATTGGGGGTGTAAACCATGTTCCAGACACTGTACAGATTCTAAAGAAAAGTGCCAGAGGGGTAAATACACACTTAAACTGATATTTTGAGTGGCTTTATTGTATGGAAAGGCTAAATGTCTGCCTGAATTCTATTACTTTTTGTGCTGCCTTCAAATAGCAAGTTATGTAAGAGTCTTTAGAATGAACTGAAACAAAGTATAGTGGATTCCCTTATATAATTTTACTGGATCATATAGAATATTTATTTCTTTGAGAATATGATAATTAGAGGGATTTTTGATTTTAGCACTTGAGAACTAGAGGGATTTTGATAAGAGAAAAACTTTTTTTTTATTATTAGGTACTAAGATTGATCATGTTAAATCATGATTTTTGTGGTTGGTAGGTTAAAAAATTACATTGAGATAATAATATTTATCTACCATAAAGGCTTTCGCAAAGGAGAAATACTGAATATAATTCCTATGCCTTATATACTACTGGAATTTTCTAGAATCATGTGGAATTTCCTTTATTAAATTTTCCTTATTGGTTGAGCACCAGTGGCTCATGCTTATAATTGTGTAGCTATTCAGAAGACTGAGAGTTGAGTATCAAGGTTTGAAGTCAGCCATGGCAGGAAAGAAGTCCATGGGACTCTTATCTCAAATTAGCTATCCAAAAAGCCAGAAGTGGAGCTGTGGTTCAAGTGGCAGAGCACTAGTCTTGAACAAAAAAGCGCAGGGACCAGTGACCTCTGTTAAAGCCCCTGGACCAGTGGGTACGCAGATGCATGCACATATGCATGCACACAGACACACAGACACACAGACAGACAGACAGACACACACACACACACACACATACTCACTTTCCCTTATTAAATTAATGATATTTATTAAGTCCATTAGAATTAATGGGCTTATACCTTAATGGGTATTGTGTTAATGTGTACAATGTCCATCCCAGACATATTCCTTGGTTATGTACTATATAGCTTTAAGTTTTAAAGAAAAGTTAGAATTGGGTATGGAGTTTGATATAGGAGAGGCTTTCAATGTAGTAGTATTTCATATTTAGTTATAAATCAAATTATACCAATGATTCTAATTATGGAAGTTTACTATGAATATTAATTTATTTATTAATATTAATATTAATATTAATAATTTGCCTTCAGAACACACACTCCTGGAACTCTTTATGGACTAAGATGACTAAATTCTCTATTTTGACATTTGATCTTCTTTGGTCCAATCCATTCAGACTCATTGTGCTAAATAATGATGTCAGAGCACATCACTTTGGAAAGAATTCATTTTCTAGATATCTTTAGAAGTACTGGCATTTCTGTGAATAAAATGGCAATACCATATACTGTACTACTTGTTTGAAATATTATGTTGAATCATAAGTGATCAGTCCATAAGCAAACGTATTAACCTAATTGTAAAAAAAAATCTCACAAAAATACAAACACAAGCAGCAATAAACAAACTGAAGCTTCCAACAGTTAAATGGCTGGGTGCAGACAAAGAGGATGGAGGAAAAAAAGAATGTTTAAAATTTGAAAAGGGTTAATCTAGAAGGTAATGAGAGGGACATGGATTTTAAGCTCTGTTTTGAAATGGTCACTTTGAGGAAAAGAAGGTTGCATGCTCCAGTTGGGAAAGTAGTCCCAAACTGATGTAGTGATTGATGGTAAATCACATTAAAATTTGTCATGTAAATGACTTGGCTAACGCAGTAAGTTAATCATCTGGGAAGGTAGAAGTCTGTGACACGCTGGCTCTCATTAGTGAAAGAAATTTCAATTTTATGGGAAAAAATTACTAATGCTTCAAGGATTACTAGCAAGCACCTCATGGAAAACATATTTGCAGAAACACTATCGTTGCAACTGTTCTGCAGAAAGAAGAGAGGAATGAAAGCGGGGAGGTTCCTAAGAAAGCCCTGAATTCAAACTGTGGCCTACCGATTGCCCAGGGCCCTGAGACACTTTCCACTGGTTCATAAGCTTAAAGCTAGTTTCACTGTAACAGCAATGCACTATTTTCCTGTTTTTCTCCATTGATATTTGCACTGATATTTTAAAGGCCATGATGGCTTTGTTTTCTCTTTTTTTTTTTTTTTTTTTTGGGTCCGGTCGTGGGGCCTTGAACTCTGGGCCTGGGCGCTGTCCCTGAGCTCTTCAGCTCAAGGCTAGCGCTCTACCACTTGAGCCACAGCTCCACTTCCGGCTTTTTCTTTTTGCTTACGTGGTGCTGAGGAATCGAACCCAGGGCCTTGAGCATGCAAGGCAAGCGCTCTACCACTGAGCCACCTTCCCAGCCCCGCTTTGTTTTCTCTTATGATCCAACCAGTGATAACAGAATGTTCATTCATCATTCAGTATATTCTTCACCCACCAATGTGGGTTTTATTATTATTATTTTTTTTATAAATCTCAATCCTTAAAGAGATTTCTTTTTAATTTTTGTTAAGATGGGATAGGAGGTATGCATTAAGCCTTTTCCATGCCAAAATGTGGCGGATGCCTCCAAGAAAACCACTTGTGCTGTTGTTTACATTTGAACGACTTAGCCAGTGAGCTCATAGAACAGCATGTTTTACTTGGAAGAATGACTTATAAACCATGATTATCAGACTTGGAATTTGGCAGACATTTTCTTGTAAATGAAACGAGTGCCTTCACTTAAAGGAACACAACTGACAGTATTTATTGCCAAGGATAAAAGTTTGAGCTTTTAAGCAAAAATTGGAATTTGGGGAAAACTTACATCTGTAACTGTGTTTTTGACAGTCTCCCAATGCTTAAAGGACCTTTTTTTTTTAAAGTTAAGATTTATTGTATGAACAGTATGCTTTTCATTTGGGTATTGCATAATGAAACAAAATTTTGACTTGTGTATAATATTTTCCAAATGACCAATAGATGAAAACATGAAAACATGAAATGGGCAAGCAAGCCATTCAAAGCTCAAGATTGAACAATGGCTTTTACCTTAGAGATGCAGTCCAAAGTTAACCAATACAACTTAAGAATCCATATTGCAGTTAATCTTTAAGTCTTGGCAAGGTGTCCAAGAATATTTGGAATTATCTGAGAAGCCTTTGAAATGATTAAATTATCTTTTTTTAAAACTACATATGCCTTGTGTGAGACTGGATTTTGTTCCTACTACTTGACCATATTGTAACAGATTGAATGTAGAATCAGATATGAAAGCTCAGCATTCTTTTCTTATGACAGACATTATGTGGAAAGATGCATGCTATTTCTCTTAGGCCTGATTTCTTAAAAACATTTTTCATAAAATGTATACTTATAATATCATATAGATTTATTGAGATTTCAGATGTCTAAATAGATGTACTTAATTTCTAAGATTAAATTTCTGTATTGGAAACATTTACAAGGATAACCCACAGAAGCAGTACTCCTTGTGATCTTCGATGGTGTTTCAAAACAAATGGAGTTGTTAGGTGCCAGTGGCTCATGCCTGTAATCTTAGCTACTCAGGAGACTGAGATGGGAGGATCATGTCATCGTTCAAAGCCAGCACAGGCAGAGAAATCCATAAGACTTTTTATCGCTTTTAAAAAGCAAATAACCAAAAAAATTGGGGCTGGAGGCATGGCTCAAGAGGTAGAAGGCTAGCTGAAACTCGATCTCAGCAAGATATATAATGGGGTCATCAGTCTACATTTTGAGTCTTACTATGTCAGTAAATAGCCAGAATGCAGATGAAAGCTGTAAGACTGAAGGTGAAGAGGCACATGGCACATATTTGTTTGGTAGTTGCTGTAAGGTCAGCTCCTGGATGGCCAGCAGACTCCATCCTCCTCGCGGCAAAGTCTCCACCCAGTACCTGTGTTACCTAGGCAACTGGGACACCTGGAAGAGATCATATCTGCATCCCCTGAGGTCACATCTGAATTTGATGTGGCCACACCTTTCTCCGCCCATACTCTAGATAAGGCCTAGCCCAGGCCCAGACGCCCTCTCTCTGCTCTTGTCTAGCTCTTCTCAAGCTCTTTTCTCTCTCTTTCCTTTCTCTCTTTCCCAGCTCTCTCTCTTTCCTAGGCCTTTCCCAGCCGCATGGAGTGCCAACCTTGCCTGGTCCCAGCAGGTCTACTGAATAAACCTACCCCTTACCTGAATACCACGTGTGTGGTGCTGTTCTTACTTGGCTATCTCTTTTTAAAAACCTAACAGTTGCACTATATTATTGCATCATTTTACACTCTGTCCTAAAAGAAAAATATCTCCCTTTTTAGAGGTATATACATGTAAATTCTTAGTACTATCCCACATTTTTTTTTTCCCCTTCTGTGAAAATCATGAACTACTTTCTGAGAGCGTACGCATGTTGAACACATTCCAGAAGCAAAGGGTAAGCTCACAGAAGCTCATTTTAGGCTTCTATAAGGCAAGAGTACAGGAATCTAAAAAAGTAGAAGACTGAGGCTAAGTATGTAGTGAGGGGTTTATTTATTATATATATTTATTATATATTATACATATATTATATATATGTATAAATCTTCTTTGATCTGTGGATGCTTTATCATTCAACACTCAAAAAAAATCTGTACTATTCAGATCTGTACTATTCAGATCTGGTCACAAATGCTTCATAACTGTTAATATCATAAGCATAGTAATATCCAACTACAAATTATGTTGCCTAGCTGACCTAGTAAAGAGATGAGAACTGCATTTTTTCCCATAAGGAAAATTTTATAGGAAGTGTATCAAAGTTAAGGGTCCCCAAGAAGAATGTTGACTTACACTAAAGGTGATATTTTGTGTTTGTGTGTTGTATTTGTTTTAAAATATATATACATAATTGATTTCATTGTCTTTAAGTTGCTGTACAAAGGGATTTCAATTTAAAGGTGTGATGTATATATTATATATATATGGCTTGATACATATATGTATGGTGTGATATATATACATATATGGTGATCTGTATATATCTATATATAGATATATCTTTATCTCTCTCTATAGACATATCTATATAGATTTATTTATATCTATCTATACCTATCTATATATCTGTGAATCTATACCTATATAGATCTATCTATCTATCTATCTATCTATCTATCTATCTATCTATCTATCTATCTATCTATCTATAGAGATATCTTGCTTAACACATGATCCTCCATAAGACTTCTGTGTAAACTGAGACCAGAGGCCCAAGACAGAGTATATAGGAAGAACTATGTTACCAAAGCAGTAGGGGAAATGAGTAGGGAATTAGAGCAGTTATGCTGGTAGCCTTAGTGTAACCTTGTTTATGGTAATTAGGATAAATGCCCAGGAGTGGGATTGCTGAATCATAGAGGAGCTCTATGTTTTGTTTTTTGAGGAACCTCCATACTGTTTTCCAGAGTGACTGAACAAGTTTACATTCCCACCAACAGTGTAGTAGCATTCTCTTTTGGCCACAACCCCTTGAGCATCTGTTGTTCTTAGATTTCTTGATTACAGCCATTCTAACTGGGGTGAAGTGGAATTTCAATGTTGTTTTGATTTGTATTTCTTTTATAGCCAGAGAAGTTGAGCATTTCTTCATGTGTCTATTGGCCATTCTTATTTCCTCTTCAGTGAAGTCTCTCTTTAAGTCTTCTTTATTCAACTTATTAAAGGGATTATTATTTCTTTGAAGATTTGTTTTTGGGGGGTTTAATTTTTTGAGCTCTAAGTATATTTTATATATGAGGCCCTTGTCTGTTGGATAGCTAGTGAACATATGTTCATTACAGCATTAATTACCATAGCCAAGACATGGAATCAATCCAAATGCCCTTCAGTGGATGGATGGATCAAGAAAATATGATATATATATATATATATATATATATATATATATATATATATATATATATATATATATAGGAATTCTATGCTTCCTACAGAAAGAATGATCTAACTCCATTCATAAGGAAACAGAAAGACTTGAAAAAAATCATATTAAGTGAAGTAAGCCTAACCCAAAGAAATATAGGCTTGCTGTTTTCTATCATTTGTAATAATTATGTCTAGCCTAGTTCTAACAGAGGATCACAATAACTTAATAACTATGTACGTATAAGTATATATATATGATCATATAAATATAAAATGATGCTAATTGAAATGAATTACAAGATATGGAGAAAAAGAGTTTTTTTTTTCTCTTAGTGTAGTATATGCAGTTAATTTTCTTTGTTTCTCCCCTCACCTTTGGTTTGGTGACTCTTTCTGAATTCAGTATATAAGTTTATCTGATTTAGGAAGGGGAAGGGGAATACAGAAATGGTGGGATGAAGGACAAAAGTGTGAACCAGTGCAGCAGTGATACTCACAAGGCATCATGTTGGAAATGAACTTTACAACTTGCGGGGGAGGGGAGTCGGAAGGTGGCAGGGATAATGAAACAAGGGAGGAGGGGAACAATATTCAACAAGAATTGTACTTATTTCCTTAGGTAACCACTCTATACATCAACTTTATAATTAAAAAAAAGAACCAAAAAAGAAAGAAAGCGGTAACAGTGACACCACAGAATTTGCCAGACGTTCATTGAGGCTGATAATATGTTGTTAATGCTGTGATTTATCAATGAAATACCTGTGCCCTCAAGCACATTCATGAATTGTGAAAAGTCAGTGGGAGACCTATCTTTTCCAGTCATCAACTCTTCTAAGGGACAGAACTAGAGAGAGAGCCAGTTCAGGCAAATGAACAAAGGATTTTTTTAAAAAAATAAGCAATGTACATTTATTGATCACAGTTGCAGAGGGTTGAAATATTAAGGCACAAGGGGATTAGGGTCTATAGTGAGCCAATTTCTCATGAGTAGAATATTCTATTAGTACAGTAGCATCTTTTCTAAAAATCAGGATAGTAATTCCATCTGTATATCTTAGACTCCACCTCTTCTTCCTGCCAAACGGTGCCCTATTTCCACATGGTTTGTACCAGAACGGAAATTTGTACCAATACGGTTTGTATCTCTATATATTTTCAGCATATCAATTATTGAAAAAAAGGAAACTTGTTTGGCTGATGATCTTAATGAAGACATTATGAAAACATATGTTTGGATCTGTCAGATGCTTATCAGTCTGAACAAGGGATTTCTATCCGGACAAGGAGAAGAGAATTTAAAATATGAAACGCTGCTTGGCAAATGCTGTACCTTGAACATGGATTGGCATCTGAGTTTTTATTGGCTTGATCTGAGTTCATCTCTTGTTACATTCACATCAGATAGCCTGTAGGTCTCATAAGAGATTTCAGTGCTGGGGGAGGGGCTGGGAAAACACTGGGGAAGCCATTTTGGGAGGCAGACACTGCCACTGAGCTGTGTCCCAGCCCTAAGACACTGTACTCCTTTTTCTTTTTTTCTTTTTTTTTGTCCAAGACCAGGATTTGAACTTGGTATCTGACACTTTTGTTCATTGGCTGGTGCTCTACCATCTGAGCCATGCTTCCAACCGTAATAGGGTTCCCTTCCTTCTCTACCTTTCCTTCCTTCCTTCCTCCCTCCCTCCTTCCCTTCCTCCCTTCCTCCCTTCCTTCCTTTCTTCTGTCCTTCCAGTTTTTAATGTCTTCACAAAGATCTGCTACTTTGACATGTAAAAAAAGACATATTAGAATAGACGCTGCATGTGGCTCATGCCTATAATTCTAGCTACTCAGGAGGCTGAGATTTGAGGATTGCAATTTGAAGCCAGTTAAGGCAGGAAAGTCTTCCAAGACTTTTCTCTCCAATAAACTACCAAAAACAAAAAAAGCTGGAAGTGGATTTGTGGCTCAAGTGGTAGAGTGCTAAACCTTGAGCCAAAGAAGCTCAGAGACTATGCTCAGGCCTTGAGTTCAAACCTCAAAATGGAACCAAAAAACACCACACACACACACACACACACACACACACACACACACACACACACACACACACACACAAATACAACTGGAATAGGTCCAGACCAATATTAAACAGAGGAAGTGTCCCTCTAGGGATACATATACTATTGATGTTGCAAAATATTAGTAGCTATAAACTTAGAAGAAAAGTAAGACCACTCCATTTCCAAATTTAACCAGCACAGTTTTAAGGGATGTTCACTCCCACTGTATCGCAGCTGTAAAAATCATGTTTATATGTGCTTCCTGAATAGTACAGATTACAAGCATAAGCCATTGCACCCAGCTGGCGGAATTTATTCTTGCCAGCCTAGGACCTTTCTTTGCCCATTAGTTGATCCTGCAGGAAGATCAGGAAATAGAAACAAACATATCTTCCCTGCTCTCATTATTCATGCTAACCTCAGGCCACATTACTTACATGTTTTAGAACATTTAAAAATTGTAAGTACATGAATGCTTTTAAGACCCCAGTGAGAATTTCCGAAGAATGGATTTACAGAAAGGTTAAGTGACTCTCTCAACCCATCAGAATGGATTTTAGAGCTGGTATATTAGTGAGTGGAAAACTAATATAAATGAATCATCTTAAGATAACATAAGAACACACCCACCCACAGAGAGCCTTCTTGCCAGCTTCAGTATCAAAATGAACAATGTCCCCCTTGAAGGCACTACTCGGCCTGGAAAGAACATCAGTGCCCCTCATCTGTTCTCTGAAGATGTCACTGCAAGTCCAAAGCAGGAAACAAATGGCTAATAACAAATATTTCACAGATGTAACATGACAAAACAATACTATCCTCCTTATTTTATTTTATTGTAAAGGTGATGTACAGAGGGATTACAGTCAGTTACATAAGTAAGGTAATGAGTACATTTTTTTTTTTGTGAACCACTTTGTGTATGCATTGCATGTGAACAGTGGTACTGGGGCTTAATTGAGGACCAAGTTGCAATTTCTTAGCTTTTTTGCTCAAGGCTGGTGTTCTCCCACTTGAGTCACACCTCTACTTCTGGCCTTTTGGAGATAAGAATCCCGGGGACTTTCCTGTCCCTGGGCTGACTTGCAACTGCGATCCTTAGAGCTCAGCCTCCTGAATAGTTAGGATTACGAGCATGAACTCTATTGTCCATGAGAAAAAGGGAAAAGTGAAGTTAGGGCCAAATGGACACTGATTTCAAAATTGAGGTTAGGCTAAACATAGTGAATGCTAATGTGAGAAGTAAAAAATGAAGGTGATCAACTTGAAGAGAGACATGGAAGAAAAGACCAAGTATAATGAAGACAAGAGTAGGCAGGGCTATTTCCCTGTTGATTAATTAATGAATCAAACTCTTCTATAGCAAAAATATGTTTAATATAGGTAAATAGATGTCATCTAGAGAATGCAATTTGGCCAGGCTAAGGGAAGGTGATGTGATTTCAGAACCCTCCCACTGCAGGAGGTTCAAGAAGGGCCCAAGCTTCCTTTTCTGCTTTTATTGTGTCTTAAAACTTTTCTCCTTTTAGCCAGGCATGATGGCATAGTCGTGGCATATGGAAACTGAGGTTGGAGGATCAACTGAGACCAGAAATGTGTGAGACCACCTTAGGTAATATGGCCAAGAGCTTCAACTGCAGCATTAGTCACCATAGCCAAGCTATAGAGTCAGCCCAGAACACCCCCTCAACGGACAAGTGATTAAGAAATGTGGTATACATACACAAAGGAATTTTACTCATGTATTGGAAAGAATAATATTCTACCATTTGTAAAGAAATGGAAAGACCTGGAAAAAATTCCGTTCAGTGACAAAGATTGCATGGTTTTTGCTCATGGAGAAGTTAGAATTAGCTCATAAACGAATAAATACATACATTAGGTGGGTGGTATGCAACTTTGTGCAGATGTATTAACTGAAATATGGTAGATTCAAGGGAGGGCTTAAGTAGTATAATTTCTTAGAAAGACAGTCAAAGTTCAACAAAATGGATACCAGGAAAGGGGCGATCAAAAGGGGTGAGAAGGGAACGGTGGGGAGAGTGGAAGATGAATGAAAGAGAGAAGGGCAGGGGATAATGTAGTCAAGAACCCAATGTGTATGCTACAAAATCCAGATGAGTGAGGAAAGGAGCAGGTTAAAGGGATGGGTGAAAATATTGAAAAAATGACACTGATCAAGACTCCTGGGGCTGCGAAGGTGGCTCAGTGGTAGAGTGGTTGCCTTGCATGCATGAGGCCCTGGGTTTGGCTAGGAACCACATACACACCACGTAAGTAGAAAAAGGCAGAAGTGGTGCCGTGGTTCAAGTGGTAGAGCACTAGCCTTGAGCTAAAGAGCTGAGGGACAGTGCCCAGACCCAGAGTTTAGGCCCCACGACCAACCAAAATAGAAAAAAAAAAGACTCACCAATCAGTAAACCGTCATTAAATGCAACTCCTTTGTACAAATACGTAAAGGTAATGAACTATTGTTAAAATATTTTCATCTCTTTTTAAACAGTCCTTTTCTTCTTCTTCCTCTTTTTCCTTCTTCTTTTCCAGAATTTTCTAGCAAGATGTCTCAGCCATCTGAGTCCTTTTTCTCCTGTTCTTACTAAGCTATTCAAATGATGACTTGAAGACGTACAGCTGTGTGCACCATATTGGGACCCATTTTAGTTTTTTTTCAGAATTGATTTGCCTTAATATGTATTGTTCCTTTTTCCTGCTTTTTCTCTAAAGAAGGCTATGTGTATACATTGCAAAGCTGTTTTTATTAATTCAAAGGATAGTCAAAGTCTTCTGTGGTCAGGAAAGGAAGTTGGTGGAGGACGTGTGTGCAAGTGGAATGTTGGTATTTAAGCATTGTAGATGTCTGTAATGTCATTACATGTACATCTGCAGGAGGAAAGCAAGGCTTTCCAGAACATTCGGCAAAACCAGGCTGGATGACTATGGGGACAGCATTTACCACACTTTTATTCATGCTCAGGTCTGCATAGCAGTTCCTTCAGATTTTCAAGATGGTGTGATTAAAAAAATCATTTTTCAGAGTGGAATGAGATAACTGCCAGGTTTTTGGGGGAGAATTTTTTTTATTATAAGTAGTTGTACAAAGGGGTTGCCATTCACCAAAGCAGTTTATACATACAGTGTATCTTGATCAATGTCACTCTTTCAATCTTTGTCAATGATTATTTTATTTTATTTTTTTTAGGAAGAAAACTGACTGTGGTATCACAGATGTTATGGATGCCTTATTCCTACCTGTGAAGTGGGAATAAGAAAACTACATCATGAAGTTCTTGAAAGGATTAAGCCAGGTTTTATATAAGTCTTATTCTTACTTGCCTTTGGTAGGCATTCATAGGATGCTTTCTTTGTTCTCTGCCTGAGAATGTGTGTGTGTGCGTGTGCTGTTACTGATACTCAGGGCCTCATACTCTTGCTTAGATTTTTTTTTTTTAACTCAAGGCTGGTGCTTGAGCCACACCTTTACTTCTGGTTTTTGCTGGTTTATTGGAGGTAAGTCTCATAAGCTTTCCTGCCTGGGCTGGCTTTGAACTGTGGTCCTCAGATCTCAGTCTCCTGAATAAGTAAGATTGCAGGTGTGAGCCACTGGAACCCAGCCTGAGAAAGGTTTCTTTGTAAGTGCTTAACTTTTTAAGTGGTTGTTCCTTGCAATGTGGTTCAGTAAACACACTATTTGCTCTTCTGTAGCAATTGTCATGTTAATTCTAGGGTTTAAAGAAAAACTTGAAGTATTCAATGTCATCTTCAGTAAAAAATAACTATCTAATCTATCATCTAAGTATTTTTTTCTTTTTAATACTTCAGTTAGAGCTTAAGACCTTGTGTTTACTGAGCAGGCACTTCACCACTTGAGCCATACCTTTAACCCTCTTTGCTTTAGTTACTTTATAAATAAGATTTCACATTTATGCTCAGACTGGCCTTGGCCACAATTACTTTATTTACAATGGCTGCAAAGCTGGGATGACAGGCATGTACCATCATGCCAAGCTATTTGCTGGAATTTGGTGAACATTTTTCCTGGGCTGGACTCAAACCACAATCCTCCTGATCTCAGCCTCCTGAGTAAATAGGATTTATGTTATCAACCACCACATCTGACTTTTAGTAATATTTTTATGGTACTGGAGCTTGAACTCAGGGGTTTGTGCTTGCTAAGTAGGTACAAAATCATTCAAATCATGCCCCCAGTTTTGGGAGAATCTTTTTATATAGGTAGATTCATTTTAATGGATAAACAATAACAAAAGGCAGAGACATCCATACAGTATTTAATGTACCTAATTCTTTGAAAAAGCCAAATGTATAACTTTCCATAAGTATAGACACTTGCAAGATAGTACAAACATATGTTGCTATTATTTCATTTAACTGAAAGGAGAATCAGTAAGTCAGGAAGCAGTAGAAATTTTTCTAGCTAGCAGGAATTTTTTATAGTTGATGAAAATGAGTATAAACAATGTAGATGTTTATGAATGAATGGTAATATCATTAAAACAATTGCCTATGTGTTTTTCCAAAGAAAGATACCATAAGTTCTTTTTTTTCTCTGTCTGATACCTCCCTCCCTCCCTCCCTCCTTCCCTCCCTCCCTCCTTCCCTCCTTCCCTTCCTTCCTTCCTTCCTTCCTTCCTTCCTTCCTTCCTTCCTTCCTTCCTTCCTTCCTTCCTTCCATTTTTTCTTTTCTTTCTTGATATGTAGATATATATCTATCTTTATATATAGCTCTTACATAATTTATAGAGAGGTGTCATATATTTATGCATATATAAAATCATATGCCATGGGTCATTGGTGGCTATGCTTGCAATCTTAGCTACCCTGGAGCCTGAGATCTGAGGATCATAGTTTGAAGCCAGGAAAAATCTATAACTAAAAAAAAATATATATATATATATATAACTAAAAATATATAACTAAATATATAACTAAAACTAAAAATCTTCAACTAACCACTAACAAAACAAAGCAAAACAAAACAAAACAAAACAAAAAACTGAGTGTAGCTGTTGCTCAAGTGGTATTAGCCTTGAGTGGAAAAGCTCAGGGACAGTTCCTGGGCTCTGAGTTCAAGCCACAGAACTTGCACACTGGCACACACACAGGCACACACACACAACCACACACTCATACTTGTGTTCCCAATTATTATGCTTCATCAGTAATACTAGCCTTGTTGCTTAGCAACCTGTATATCTGTGCATACCAAGAAAGTGGAGACATGTTGAATTGAAACTACTTTGCACAGCTACTTACAGTCCGAGAGAGAGCGAGAACGAGAGCAAAGAGCGAGCAAGTGAGCGAGCGAGCGAGAGAGAGAGAGAGAGAGAGAGAGAGAGAGAGAGAGAGAGAGAGGGAAGGAGAGAGACAGAGAAACAGAAAGAGAGAGGGAGAGAGGCGGGGGGAGTAGAGATTGGCACCAGCAACATCACCTTTTGTTTTAGTATAGTATTTGGCTTTGTTTAGTTTCCTCTAGAAGCTTTAGAATTAAAAAATTTTTTTTTCTGATGCTATAGACCTACTGAAATTAATGGCCAGGTTTTAATCATTGAGTAATAATAACAAAGAAAACATTGCGTTTAAAATATCTAACTTTTTGAGATCTGCAACAAATCTGTAGAATTCATATTACTTCTATAACAACTAATTCAATCTATAACTTATGAGGTTTTGTAGTGCTATCAGCTGATATAACTGGGGAACATTTTAATAGTCAATATTAGAGAATGACACTTCAAAAATTGTATTTTCATAGACAGTGCCAAAGTATCTACTTTGTTGATTATCTATTACATTTGCAAAGAATATTTTAAAATAGTTATCATTATGAAAATACAAAGTTTATTAATACCAGTGAAAACAACCTGTTTGCTATTAATGGTAGAATCGAAATAAGATATGAGCCTGGTATCTTTTGAGATTCAGAAACGGTAGTTTATTTGAATTTCAGAGGGAAAAAATAGAGGCAGCAAAGTTATTTCTGCAAGCCAAGGATAATAAATGTTGAAGTTTTTCATTTGTTTCATTATTTTTGACCCATAAGTCAAAAATACATCAATTACTTTCCAACTATTCAGGAGGATTTTCTAGTTATTAAACATGATTGGACTTCTTATGTAATTCCATTGTGTTAATATTTCAAAAGTTTTGAAATTTCATTCATCATATTTTATCTCTGGTAATATTCCTTTTTGTGAAATCTACTTTGGTAGTAACATAGAAGAGTTTAATGGAATTTTTTTTCTGTTTTATGGTGTATATGTATATATGTATCTTTCACTTGATGTTCTCTGTAAATAACGTGTAGTGAAATCATGACAGTTGCTGTGAAACTGGAAAGTTTAAACAATATATCATGCTTAATGTAATTATCAATATGATTTGAGTTCTCTATTTTGTGATTGCTTCCTAGTACCCCATCTATTATTTTGTTCTCTTCAGTCTTCTTTCTTGATTTATTTTCAATTATGTAAATATTAAATAAATTAAAGCCCTTTACTGGCTTCCTAGGTATATTTAAAATATTTATTATTATTATTATTTCTAGTAGTTGTACAGAGGGATTTCAATTCAACACTAAATACATTTTTATTCTTAATGGTTACTCTAGACATTATAAGAAATATCTTTCATTTATCACAGCATATTTGAAGTTAATATTGTGTTATATCTTCTAAACACCTCAGTGTAGTAAAGTTAGCAGGTCATTGTGGTATTATAGCTCTCTTATATCAAAACACACACTTATTTTTTCTAATATTGTTACTTTAGACAATTTTGCAAAATGGTGTTATTTTCAGCAGAAGCACTCATCTTTAAAAAGGTTTTTGAGGGAGAAAAACAGTCATTTAGATTTACTCAAGCATTTGTTATTCTGGTGCTGCTCAATTATTAATGCAGATCCAAGTTTCAATTTATTGCAATTTCTTGAAATATGAAATATCTCTCAGCATTCTAATTATGCAGTTTTACTTGGGAATAACCTTTCAACTGTAATTTTATGAATTTCTAAATTTTGATCTTGTGTTTTAGTAATATTTTGCTGAAATGGCAATTCTGGCTTCACACTTTTCTTTCAACAGTTGTTCCATTAGTTTTTGAAATCCATAATTTCCAATGGAAAGTTGTCTGTAGTCTTCAGCACCATTCTCTTGCCTGTGCCCCACTTCTCTGGCTACTATCATAGCTTCTCTTCCTCTTGGTATAGTTTAAATATAGTTCTCTGTATATTTTCCCCAGTTGGGGCTACTGGATTTTCTTATTTAAAAAGTAACAAAATTGGGAAATTTAATAGATTTGTTTTGCTCTTATTCTCCTTCCCTTTCTCTGGGAATTCAATCATATATATGCAATGTTGCTTATTACTAATCCTTGAAGACAGGACACTAACATATGGATAAACTTGTTAAAATCTCTTTCTCCTTATATTCATGTTGAGTAATTTTTATTGATTTGCCCTCAACTTCTCTAACCTTTTCTTTAACAGTTTCCAATCTGATGTTAGTCAATCAGTGCTTCTGAAGTGTCAGATATTTTGTTAATCTATGAGTAGCATTTATTTTATTCTTGTCTATAATTTTGACTGTTTCTGTTTAGTCTCATCTCCTCATAATTATAACATTATTTTACCTTAAGGTCCTTGAATATATAATATTTTCATGGCATTGTTAAAATCTTTCCTAATAATTCCAATAGGGTCAACTTGGGATCTATATGAATGGGCTGATTATTTTTGTAAGTAGTCTCATTTTCATACTTTTTTGCATGTGTAGTGATTTTTAACTATAAGCTGGACATCATAGATGAAATTTTCTAAGGAAACTAGATTTATGATATCCTCCCTGAGAAAATGTCAGGATTTTTCTGTTAGAGAACTAAATAGCAGATACTCTTGTTCTAATCAAGATTAGTTTTAAGCCATTGCTGGAACAGGTCTACTTTAGCTCTCAAGCCAAAGTGTGGCCCTTATATTTAGTTATTTTTTAATTTTTGTTGGTCTTGGGGCTTGAACTCTGGGTCTAGGCGCTGTTCCTCAGCTCTCTACCACTTGGCCACAGAGTCACTTCTGGTGGTTTATTGGATATAAAAGTCTCACTGACTTTCCTGCCCAGACTGGCTTCGAACGGTGATCTTCAGATCTCAGCCTCCTAAGTAGCTAAGATTATAGGTATGAGCCACCAGTGTCTGGCTAGGTGTGGCCCTTTCTATAGGTCATGCTCCTACCCTTCAACATGACATTTCTTAGACTTTATTATGGTCCAAAAGCATCTCCTACCATCATTGGCTGTCCAGTATTTCTGTATAGCAATTCCTGCTGCATGGAATTTCCCTCCTTACATGCCTGTCTTGGACTTTGGCTAGGAGCCTGGTCAGATTGTGCCACTGTGCTTCTGTGCAGCCTTGACCTCTTCAGTCATTTGCTTGAAAATAACAGCATAGCTGGTGGTCAGCTCTTCAAATCTATATCCCTTCCTTTCAGGAAGACCGTATTTCAACTTGGCCTCCATAATTAGGGTATGAAAATAAAATCAGTAAAAAGCTGAGACAGTGGTGGAGCTCACTACGGATAATTCCTTTCTTTCAAAGTTCAGTGCTTGTCTGAAAATTGTCTAATGCTTGAAAAACAGTTTGTTCATCTATTTTGCCCAGTTCTGCAAAAGTTGTTTGCAGCAGTAACCCAGGTTCATCAGTAACAGCAATTCTGTCATGGATAGAATTTAAAAAAATCCATGGATCCATATATAATTTTCAAAAAATAATAATATTTCTGAAATAGGGCCAATTATTATAACCAAAAGTTACAGAAATGAAGCTCAGGCTAAGTTGTGAGTAGGAGTCAGATTTCAGTCTCTGTGCTTCTACATTATGAAATTATATTTTTCTTCACAATATTGATCAAAGTCTGTACTTATCTCATGCTTTTACTAATACTAAAGTACTTTTTGCTTTTGTTTTGTACTTCTGTTGGTATCTTGTGTATTTCAGTTTATAACTACTAGCCTGAGGTCCAACCCAGAAACAGCCTTCTGTTATTTTCTCAATGAAAAATGATTGTATGTCGCTATCATAGAACAGTGTTAAAAATAGCAGCTTTCCACATACTTGGAACTTAAAACTTCGATTTCATATTGCCTGCCACCTTGTGGCAGCAATTTGGCAAGAAGAACTACAACTGGGGAATACAGAGGAAGAGTCATGGAAAGAGTTCCAGCAAGCTTTGTGTTTTTGAGGAGGCAAGTGTAACTAGGAACCCATCTCAGGAATGTTCAAATCTCTACTGAAAAACAGTGGCCCTAGTCTGATTCAGGAGAGAGCTCATGTCTTGACTGGTGAGTCTACATCTCACTTTTGGCTGAAGTGAAAAATGATATCTCTATTTGTATTCTTGTATTCATTACAAGCAAAAAGTGATTTTTGATAACAATTGTGTCTAGGGCTTTGTGTCACTCGTTATTTAACTGACAATACATGCTGATTGATTCCCAAATGTATCTTTGTTGATCTATAAACTGGAAAGTTATGGTTCTTGTAGTCTTCTACATGACAAAACAGTGTGTATTCATTCTTATCAGAAGCAAACCTACAACGGTAATTTTTAAGCTAATTTGTGTGTTAACAAGATGCCTAAAGATATGCAGTAGACCTTACATTTACATGAAATTAAAGAGAGGATGCTTCAGCAAATGCAAATAAATGCAAAAAAGGAATATTTTAATTTCAAACCATGATTAGTTATCAACCATGACAATGTAGCTGTAATACAAAAGCATAATTTGGCATTCAATGTATAACTAATGGTTGTTGCTATTTATAGTCTAAGTATCCTGATTAATTAATTAATTTTGCAAAATGTATTTATTGATTATATTTCAGACTTTGTTTTAAAATCTGGGATCTGGTAAAATGTTTTCATATGAAAATCATATACACTGACTTTTATAGTACTGCATCATGACAAGCCCAGTAAAATGATTTATTTCTCTTGGTGCATTATTAATTGTATGAATTGACTGTTTAACCTCTATCGATTTGCATTTCTTACTTAATGCTCAACCTACAAGCAAGAATTATTTTTTCCATAGAAAGAGGTATATGAAATTTAATAGTATTATAATAGAGAAGAACATACTATTATTCATCATGATATTTTTTTCCCTCTGAATACATTTCAAGGTCTTGAAACAGCACCCAGTTTTAAAACAGAAAATTTCTTATTCTAAACAGTAAGTCTACTAACTATGCATTTTATTTATTGGTCTTATATTTGATTAATGGTGGGATTCTTGATTCTTCATTGCTACTGCCATTTTTTTAAATAAAAGAATTGACTTTTTTCATGATCATGCAAGTTGAAACACTTATTAAATATAATTTCTATTAGTAAATATGATTAAAAACCCACCCATCTGCACATTCAGAACTATAGTATTTTCCCTAAAATGTAGGTCATATTGGAAGCCCTTTTTAATGTCTGCTGAAAATCATGGAGAAGATGAAATATAATTTATTTCCATGTGTCTGAATTAATTATTGTTTATAAATCCCTTTCCATTTACTGATCTAGTCTCAGTTTTCACTGGCTTTTCCATTTTTTTGGGCTCCCAAATTAACCTAGGAGCCCAGACGTTGCAATATTTTTGACATACTGAAATACAAGCTATCTTTCCCCTACTGCCTCTTTCAAATGGAAATAGAGTAAAATTCTTTGACAGACCATGTATCCTGATACTGGGTTGGAAACTATGATTGTATAAAATATTTCTAGATACATTAGAGAAGGCAGAAGTTCCCTTTGGTGTCAAAGAGAATCTGTGTTTAGATTATATCGTTTATATTTAAGGTGGAGAATTTCTTTCAAGCAAGTTATCTTGTGAATTTCAAACTGATTTTGCCAGTCAAGTCCAGTCACTGTTAGAGCTGTGAAACTTCTTGGGTAGAAGTTTCATATCCTAGTGGTTGTGGGTTTGTAAAGGACTTCTGCTGTGTTAGCAGACCTCCACCTACATATGGGTCTTCATATAACTGACAATTATGGATTCCAGCGGCTACAAGCAAGCAAGGCATTAGGTTTTCATATTCATATTAGTTTCACTATTTGTATCCAAAAGGAAGTATAAGGTTGTAAAAACAGGAAATAGCAACACAAAAATTAGAGGTAAGTTGCTCTAGGTCAAACAGGAGGAGTTGAGGCATTATAATTTGAAGGAAAGGAATAGATGAAAGGCATGCAATTTATTGAATTTCTCTTTGATACAGGCTAAAATTAAGAACAAAACCTCTAGGAGATAGGACAGGGATGGGTACAGTTTGTGTGTGTGTGTGTGTGTGTGTGTGTGTGTGTGTGTGTGTGTGTGTGTGTGTGTGTGTACCAGTCCTGGGACTTGAACTCGGGGACTAGGCATGTTTCTTGAGCTTTTTTGCTCATGGTTAGCACTCTTCCACATGAGCCATAACTTGCTGATTAATTGGAGTTCAGAGTCTCAGAGATTCTTGCACAGGCTAGCTAGGATTGCAAGTGTGAGCCTACAGTGTCTGTCTAAGTACATATTTTTATAGATGAAAAGGTAGGTCAGGTAAATTCTACAACGCATTGTGGTAACACAATGACAACACTCACTGGGAGGATGTAAATACCGAAAAGGAATCTTTAAGGGTGCTCATACCCTTTGGATCAGCTATGGTATCTCACCAAATAAGCCATACTCTTCTAACATGTGCTTCCTTCTAGCATTCCTCATCTCTTCCAAAGTTTTGGAAATCCTTCTTACCGATCAATACCACATCCCTTCTTCATCTCCTCTATAGCAATTTGCTACCACAATTGCCTGCCATTTTCATTTGTTCTGGATTATGAAGCATTGTTAAATGTTTCTTCCATTTTGTTTTGTGGCTCTCTTCTGTGTGTCCCTGATTTGCCTGGCTTTATACCAACAAAGCAGTACATAAATAGTTTGTCTCATCATTCATTTAAAATGAAACAGATGGTGATCAGGGAGGCTTAGACAGTGCCCTCTGCTTTTTGGTTGGCGGGCTTTAGCACTTTTTTTTTTTTTTTTTTTTTTTACCTGTGGGCGTGATTCAGGGCAAGGTCGGGCTTCCTCATTCGTAGATAGCAGGTGACAAGCTTTGTCTCAATGAAACTTGCCACGCTTGCTATATCTTCAGCAGATGCTTCAAAGGGTTTGCCTAGAGCAGCCCCTTTGCTGCAAAGCTTAATAGAAAAACAAACAAAAAAAACCCAATACGTTAATTCTCCTAATGATATGGTCAGCTAATCTATCTTTTAAAGAAGCAAAACATATACATGCCCATAAACTTTCTCACAACTCTAAGTAAAATATTAACATTTTGATTGTGCCAAATAAATTGTTCCTGGACATTATTGTGTAACTATAAGTGATGCTTTTTACTGTAAAATGTTTCTTATAAAATATTTTTATGGTATGATAGATTTTAAAGTAGTGTCATTTGCTAGGAATGGTGGTTTCAAAAATAAAGCATACAATAAGCAGATATTAACGGAAAACTAGGCATAAATCATATTAAATACCAGTGCTTTTATGAAAACCCAGCTGAGCAATGATGTAGCACACTATCAAGTTTGATTTAATATAATAAGGGGTATCGGAAGTAAACTCCCAGGAACCATTAACATGATCGGTGATTAATTTTGAGTCTGAATCATATTCTCTAGGATGATATCGAAGGAAAAGAAGTGAAAATTTATTAGGATTTATTGGCAGTGGCCACAGTATCTGAAAAGCATGGCAAGAATGTGGAATTCTTAATAAAAATTCCAGGAAGTCAATGGTTTCTGGGCAACACAGATAAACTGTAGAAAAAGAAAATAATTAATTTTTTGGGAGAACCCCAAACATTAAAAAGTGTCTATAATATAACAAGAGTGGATCAGCTTGCCCCTACCCTGAGTTTAATTTTCTACTTCTTTTCTTGGGGTTAAGATGGATGGAACTGAATTCAGTTCACTGACCCCATGAAGATTCTTCCTTTGCTCTATTTTACCTCTGTTGTTGTCTATGCTGGGGAAAATATTCTCATTGGAAATAATAATACTTGAAGTTACCACTTACACACATTTAATATAAAATGTCTGGTGTTCTACCTGTTATTTGTTTAAATTATATGATTTTACATCTTTTTCCCTTACAAGATAATGTGTTGAGACTAGCTTATCCTTTACATGAACACTATGATAAATCATAAATTTCAATATGCAATGTGGTTAATGACAGTGACTACCTTTTGTTCTAAAATGTGGTTGTCTCCATAGTCTTATCCAAAACAAAAACAAGCTGGAAAAGAATTTCGAATCAAGATATTCAAATATATATTTGTATATATTTACATATATATTTATATATATTTGAATATATTGGATATATATGTGAATATATATTGAATATATATATTCAGTATATCAGTTACCTGATGCTATAATCTTTTTCTTTGGGAATCCTGATAATTCTGTAGATTTATGTTGTTCCTAAAAGCTCTTTGCAAGTTGGATGAGTGGGAAATATTACTTCATCCATTTAGTAAATAAATTGTTGTTAATCATTTAACTATGATTTGCTAGGCAAAATTGCTGTCTTCACATTTTAATGAGTTAATTAAGCTTCCCTATACATTAGCTGATGCATTTTTCTGCTTTCTTTCTATTCTTTACCTGTTTCTTTTGGTATGTTCTTTACCTGTTTCTTTTGGTATGTTAATATTTTTCTTGTTAATTTTATTATCTGTTTAAATATATAAGCTATTATCTCTATTTTGTTATATATATACATCTATATGTATATGTATACATATACATATAGATGTATATATGTATATGAATGCATATGTATAAATATAAATACAGATGTATATATATAAATATAAAATATATAAACATATTTATAGAACATATATAAAATATAAAGGTATTATGTATATATGTATAAATACAGGACCTTTACCCCTGAATTATCCTTTATAAAGGATCAGCTTTTATGAAGGCTTTCAGAAAACACAGCATTAACTATTCCTGTCAACTATTTGAAGACAGAAACTGAAGACTATTTGTAGAAAGAAGATACCATGGGAATTACCCCAGTCAATGCTAACTAAATGTGAGTGTTTCATGGAGATTTCTTGATGAGACTGGCAATAAGAGAGAGAAAACATTTAACACAGATTTAGCAGTGATTCCTTGAGAGTTTGACTTCAGAAATGTCAGTGTGCTTGTACACAGATGTTGAGATATAATTGTAGAAAACATTACAGTTTGGACATGTCAGCTTGGAACTGTATTTCCTCTCTGCTACTAATTTTATCCCTCAGAACCCAGAAATAGCTAAATCAAATTTTGTAAATCAAAAGCATGGAGTAATTAGTAGAAATTATATATCATAATTTATTCTCATAGAATTAAAATTATAGATTAAACTTTCCTACTTTAATCAGCATACCCCAAGCTTTAATAGTAAACAATATAAAATCTTAAGCAAACAAGAACAAAGTCCCCTTTAGTATATGTGTTTTGCTCCTTTCTGTCCATGTTTCTCTCTAATTAGCTGGTATACACAAGCCTTTCTTTCTCAGACATTTTTTGTTGTTGTTCTAGTCCTAAGGGCTTGGACTCAGGGCTTTTCTGCTCACTGCTGGTGCTCTACCACTTGAGCCATAGCTCTGTTTCTGTCTTTTTTGTTGGGTAGTTGGAGATAAGAGTCTTGTGGCCTTTATTTGCCTGGGTTGGCGTTGAACCTCAGTCCTCAGATCTCAGCATCCTGAGTAACTAGGATTATAGGTATGACCCACCAATGTCCAGCTTCTTCAGCACTTTCTCTTGAATGGATTTTTAAGCCATTCAGGGAATTGGGGAGTAGCTTCTATGAGGACATTCAAATCCTTCATGGCAACAGGAAGTTGACCTTCAGACTTTATAATATTAAACACTTCGTCTATAAACCCTGAGAGAAAGTGAAGAATGTCTGATGGCCTAAAGCCTGCAATAGTCTCTACTTTTATGAGATCCAAGGCCAGAAAAGGAATAAAAATGATCAATCTTAACACAAATGAGAATACTTCATGAAACCAAACTATTAGACAGCAGTGAAAGACAAGATAAATTTTCTATTCAGATTAAAAGGGGGAGGTAGAAAGTCTGCTGGGTAGGTTTTATGTGTATTTGTGATGATCTTGCTTTATCAATCACATATTGTAAGGTTGAAAACTTCACTGATTTTTATCAAAAATTGCTTTAGTTGCTGTTTTCCAAAGCAGTACATCTTTGAAATAAGCTTTGCCGTAAGACAAGCTGTAATAAAAAGATGTAGGGGTTAAAAGCAGAATTACAGGTCCATATAGATAGAACTCTGGCAGCTGGATCTTGAAAAACATTCCAGATATTTTACTGAATTTTACAGTTTACAGGCAGACATGGTCACAGCACTGACAAGTTCATTCTCGAGAACACAAAGGGACTTTGATGTGGTGTGAATTGTTGAAATGTAGACAGGGCAACTATATCCAACTTACATTTGTCTTAAAAATATACTCTTTAAAAATCAAAAGGAAATGTACTCATTACCTGATTATGTAACTATAACCCCTCTGTACATCACCTTCACAATAAAGTTTTTTTAAAAAAGAAAAAAAATTAAAATCTACATATAAAAAAATTTTTAGTGAAATAAATCACAGAACCAAGGGAATAAAATCTTTACATAACATAAAGTAGAATATCACTGGGGAGACTTTGAATTAGTAAAAACTTATTTTTTATTACAAAAAGTTCTAAAATGTTTCTGAATAAGCTGTAGAAAAATTGAAAGGTAAATGCAATAAAATATCTTAGAAGCTAAAATATCTTGAGAAGCTAAATATTTATGTAAGATTTCCAATAGTAAATTAGAATCATAATCTCACATTTTAATTAGAAGGTATATATTTGGCAAAAACATTAGATAATTTTTGAATTACCTAGTATTTAATAATATAACTTATATAATCTAATCTAATCTATAATAATTTAATTTTAATAATATATACTATACAATGGAACAATATAATTATTACAATATATACTATTATTTAATATATAATATAACAATACAGCGCATATTATGAGTATATAATAAAAGTATATTGTAATTATTATAATACAATTATAATATAATTATGTGGTATAATTATATCATTATTATATCAATCAATATTTCTAATTGATAGTGAGATAATTGTACTTTAGAGTTAATACTTTTTCTTAGACTACTTAGAATTCTCTTAAGTAACAAATGTGAAATCTATACAAAAATTTTCAAGGGTTGTTTAAAAAGAGATTAAAAACATCAAAGCACAATAATCACAGAAATAATGTTATAATGAAGTATTCTTTTTTCTTCCTGCTAGTCCTGGGGCTTGAACTCAGGGCTTGCAGGCTATCCTTTAGAGTCTTTTGCTCAAGGCTAGCGCTCTACCACTTGAGCCACAGGACCATTTCTGGATTTTTTGAGTAGGTTTTGGAGGTAAGAGACTCATAGCCTTCCCTGCCCAAGCCAGCTTTGAACAATGATGCTCAGATCTCAGCCTTTTGTGTAGCTAGGATTACAGTGGGGGCCAGGAGAGCCCAGTTGCAGTTGTATTCTTAAAAATGTTACCATACATCGGAAGGGATGGGAAGGGGAAACAAAGGAGGAGGCTGCAATGCTTGATAAGAAATGTACTCATTATCTTGCCCATGTAATTGTAACCCCTCTGTACAGTATGTTCACAAATAATAAAAATATAAAAAAATGTTACCATACAGTGTGTGTGTGTGTGTGTGTGTGTGTGTGTGTGTGTGTGTGTGTGTGTGTGTGTGCAGATACTGGGACTTGAACTCAGGACCTGGGCGCTGTCCCCTGGCTTTTCTGCTCAAGATAAGCACTTTACATCTGAGCCACAGCTCCATATCTGGCTTTTTAATGGTTAACTGGAGATGAGAGTCTCATGGATTTTCCTGCCTGATTTGGCTTTGGACAACAGTTATCAGGGCTTAGCCTCCTGTGGAGCTAGGACTACAGGCATGCCACTGGTACCTGACCACATTTTACTTTTATTTGGGTTAGATTTTATTTTGCTAAGTATTTTTTTGCCTTTTCAGATACTTATTTATACACAGTACACCTAGGATGTAATTTTGAGGAATCCTTGAAGATTTTGAAAGAACAATAAATCTTGAAAAACATGACATGAGTTGGGTTATCAAGTATCTACAAATACAGACATATATCATCATTGATCAGTAATTTTTTTTTTTTTGGGTCCGGTCGTGGGGCCTGAACTCTGGGCCTGGGCGCTGTTCCTCAGCTCTTCAGCTCAAGGCTAGCGCTCTACCACTTGAGCCACAGCACCACTTCTGGCTTTTTTTCTTTTTGCTTATGTGGTGCTGAGGAATCGAACCCAGGGCCTCAGGCATGCAAGGCAAGCGCTCTACCCCTGAGCCACCTTCCCAGCCTTGATCAGTAATTTTAAAACTTTCATCTTGCTTTTTAAGATTCCAAAGAGTCATGAAGACAAAGAAAAAGCTGTCTACAATTCTATTTCTGGATATAATAGTCATTTTCGGCACATTTATTTCTATACATTTATGATTCTGTATCATAAAAGGATATGCTATATATAAAGGTAAAGTTATCTATCTTTTGCTTTGCACACACTTTGCTTTCCCTATTTTATCTGAAAATTAGGACATGTTAATTAAAATACACATTCATGCTATCTTTGTAGATAAGGGTTTCAATATCCCCCTTTCAGAAAATAATGGAAATATTAAATCAGTAAAGACACTCAAATATGTTGGCAGAAATGTGATCTAAACAACATCATCATCCATCTGTATGTAAGTCACACACACACACACACACACACACACACACACACACACACACACACACACACACACACACACACACACACCATTTCACTCAACAAGAGCATAATACACATTTTTCTCAAGTGCCCATGGAAAAGTTTCTGCAAGTTTTCTCAAATGCCCATGGACAATTTCCTTCATCTTAAAACGAACTATAGTAAATTGAGAACAACTGAAAGGAGCCTGAGCTTGTTCTCTGACCATAACAGAATGAAAACACGAGTATAAAGCCCTAAAAGAATCAGGTTTGAATGAGGGACAGACACAGTGTTATTTTACTGCGAAGGATATACAGAAGGCAAAAACAAAACATAGTTGACATCTGTAATCACCAGAGAAAGGCAAATGAAGACAGGTGTGCCTGTACCCTGTCAGAATAACTAGAGTGAACCAGGGACGTCCCAAGCTGACCAGGTGAGCCAGCAGATCCCTTGTGGGCTGTGGACAGGGGGTATATAGTACAGCCACTGTGGAAATGTCTCAACGTCTTCAAGAGCTAAGCATGTAACTTCCATACATTCCTGGACAAGTACTCCAGAGAAAGACTCACCAAAAAACCACTGGAGAATCTTTTGATAACTCACTTCAAACCAGCCCCAGACTGAGTGGAAACAGTCTAGAATGTTGTCCAGTGAGCAGGTGAGTAAGCAAACTGGTTCATTCTGTACTGTGGAGCTTTACTCAGGAATAAAACAGAGAGGAAAACGAAAACAGTGATGTCTGCAATAAGTTGAATGAATATTTAGGAAACATGCCTAGTGGAAAAAAGGAGTCAATTCCCAAAGCAAAATTATGTATGATTACCAAGCACAAGCAAAGGAATGGAAAACAGATCTGTGACTGCCACGTGTTAGTGCCGCGAAGAGTGCTATGTGTGCCTTTTGGTGGTACTGGATTTTGAACTTCAGGCCTCATGTTTGTTGACAAGTGTTCAACCACTAAGCAATGCCTCTAGTCCTCTTTTGCCCTAGTTATTTTCGAGATAGGATCTTACTTCCTGTCCAGGGATGTGGTTGAACTGTGATCTGCCTATTTCAAGCTTCATCTGTAGCTAGGATGACCGGCATTTGCCATTGTACCTAGTGATGGATTCAGAGGGGAATCTCACAAACTTTTCTGCTTGAGCTGACCTCAAACAACAATCCTTCCATTCTTAGCCTCCCAAGTACTTAGGGCTACAGGTGTGGCCAGTACCAGTTGAATGATGCAAGGAAGATTTCCTTGTATTGATAAGACTCTAATGTTCCTGAACTTTGGTGAGGGGATATACAGATTTACACATAATACAACTGCACTGAAATAATACACACACATACACACCACCACCACCACAGCCACCAACAGCAGCCCAAGAAAAACTGGAGAAAATTTGAAAAAGTAGTTTGTGTCGCTGGTAGTTCTCTAGTTGTGACACTATGTTAAGGTTTGAAGCTTGTGGCCCAAAGGAAGGTGCATGGTTGTACATGGGGTGTCTATGCGTTACAAGTGCATGTTGATCTATACTCACTTCAACAAATTTAACTAAGAACAAATCATGTTAGAACTTTATCCTTTGCTGTCTTTTTAAATTTAGGATAATTGTAGTTATTGGAATAGAGAACAGATTTGTGAGAACTGGAGTTTGGATAAGTCAGATCCAAGGAAAAGAATTCTGTAAGATTTCACCCAAATTACAGACTGATTTCTGCAATTTCTATAATAAGAGATGACTCGTAATGAAGGCTGCTGGTTGGAAGGTTCACTCATAAGCCACTAAGAAAGCATCTAGGTGAGTGTCTCCCCATTCTCATAATTGGGCTCTGTTATTTTAGGATATTTGTTATGAGATAAGGATTGTATTTAGAGATAATCATAGGGCAGGGAAAATCCTTTTGCACAACAATCTGATCCTTTTCCTTTTTTGTTGTTGTTAATTACCCTTCCACTAGCTAGCCTCCACTTCCAAGAATTTTTTTTCCAAAAGGAATATACGTAGTTGGAAACTTCTAAACTTATGAGTAGCTGAGAAAGTGTTTTTACTGGCATGTAAGCATAATTGAGTATATATTTCTTGAGGCATAACCATTTTCACTGTGCAATTCTAGGTTTTCTTGGTTTTGTGTTTTTCTCTTTTGGGGCTTGAACTCAGAGCCTTGGCACTATTCCTGAACACTTTTTCTCAAGGCTAGTACTCTACCACTTGAAGCCATAGCACCACTTTCTGTTTTCTGGTGGTTAATTGGAGATAAGAGTCTCATAGCCTTTCCTGCCCAGGATGCCTTTGAATTGTGACCCTCAGATCTCAGCATCCTGAGTAACTAGGATTACAGGTGTGAGCCACCAGTGCCTGGCTTCCTAGTTCTTCTTTCCATCCTGGTGCTTACCAAATACATAAGAAAACTGTGATCTTTTTGGTGATCCCAGACATCATTTAGAATAATTTCTTATGCTGCAACTATTTAGTTTGTTGTTGTTCTTTTAGTTCACAATTACTGACATGAGTCCAGGTAGGTCCCATTTTCAACTGTGTTGTTTGGATAAATTCTTTTGTTTGCATATTTAAGTATTATTTCCAACTTAGAACATTTCCTTTAGTTGGATCTTTGGCTACGGTTCCCATTCCAATAGCAGTGTTTTACTTTCTTAAAATAGTAATTCTATGGCAGTCCTGGGGTTGGAACTCAGGGCTTCATGCTTGATAGACAGGTGCTCCACCATTTATGAGGGTAGGGCCTCATGTTTATACTAGGTCAGCTGGCACTCTAATCCTCCTATTTATTCTTCCTGCCATAGCTGGGATGACAAGCATGCCCAATATGCTCAGCTTTTTACTGGTTGATGTGGGGTCTTCCAGATCTTCCAGATCTCTACCTTTTTAATAGATAGGACCATAGCCATGAACCACCATGCCTTGCTTAAAATAATGCTTTTCGTTCATCCTTCCTACTAGGGTATCTGACATATTTTTCTATTCCTTCCTTCCTTCCTTCCTTCCTTCCTTCCTTCCTTCCTTCCTTCCTTCCTTCCTTCCTTCCTTTCTTCTTTTCTTCCTTTTTTTTGCCAGTCCTGGGGCTTGAACTTGGGGCTGGGGCTCTGTCCCTGAGCCTCTCTGTGTTCAAATCTGTAGCTTTACCACTTGAGCCACAACTCAATTCAATTCCACTTCCAGCTTTTTTCTGTTTACGTGGTATTGAGGAATTGAATCCAGGGTTTCATGCATGCTAGGCAAGCACTCTACCACTAAGCCACATTCCCAGCCCTGACATATTTTTCTTGTCTCTGCATTTTAGAAAAAGATTTCAAGATTATATGATACAGTGCTGGCATTGTTTTCTGAATTAAGCCTATACTTCTATGTAAAATCAATAAAATCAATTGATACAAACACTGATTAGATATAAACATTGATTAGATACAAACATTGGTATGTAATGTTTTGAGTCTCGATTGCTCTTTTCTTTTCTTTTTTTTTTTGGGGGGGGGGGTTGTGGAGTCTGAACTCTGGGCCGGGGCGCTGTCCCTCAGCTCTTCAGCTCAAGGCTAACACTCTACCACTTGGGCCACAGAGCCACTCCTGGGTTTTTCTGCTTATATGGTGCTAAGGAATTGAACTCAGGGCCTCATGCATGCAAGGCAAGCACTTTACCACTGAGCCATCTTGATTGCTTTTCCTAAGCATCACTATAGGAAGTATTATATTCATGTTATTTTTTTTGTTTTTGTTTTTTGCAGATGACAAGATTGGGCTCCGAGAACTTAACGTAATAACCTGTTCAGGCCACTGAGCTAGCAGTGATTTTTTTTTTCTAACAGTCTGGCCCTCTAGTTGGTGCCTTTAATCAGTTCAGTAGGGCTATGCAGTCATTCTGTGACCTTCCAACCCACAACTGGTTAAAGACATGGATGAGT
Source organism: Dipodomys merriami (assembly GCF_024711535.1). NCBI lineage: Eukaryota > Metazoa > Chordata > Mammalia > Rodentia > Heteromyidae > Dipodomys > Dipodomys merriami. The sequence goes on from NW_027204560.1 coordinate 179,652, forward strand.
TAATACATGATAAGCTAAGTGCTTCTAATGAGAAAGTTGGAAACAAACAGTCCAACATGGAAATACCACATCTGTTGGATCTTACAATAAAAAAATAGGTTGTATATTTTGTTTTATTTTAACTTCTGTTTTAGTAACTCATTTTCACGACATTTAATAAAGTATAGGTCCATAAAAGATCAGGAAAACCACAACCAAAGAGAACTGTAGTACTTCTCATACAGTGAAAAAAAACCTACTCAAGTTAGGAATTTAGATAATTCATAATGCATAAAGAAGAAAAATATTATATTAAAGTGGAAACTTTAATATAATTTTAATACAACCTTACATACAACTTAGATACAACTTTAATACAGCTTTGACACAATGCTGGCTATAGATCTAATGTATGAAAATACGTATGTGACTCTCAGTTCATCCATTAACCAAAGTGACATTATAATTATCATTATCCATACAATTCTGCAACCTGTTTTTTGTTTGTTTCTATGGGCATTGTAGACATTTCTATGTTAGTGAATATAAAGACATTCATGTACATATAATGTGTATGTACACATATAGTATGTATATATTTATGTCACTACTTTGGCAATCCATGTGATCTTCTAAGACCCCCTTACTCAATACTTCCTCCACTGGGAAGTTTTCCAAGTGCCATTGAAATCTTGGCAGACCTGAGGTTTGAACACAGGGCTTTATGCTTGCTAGGCAAGCACTCTACCAGTTGAGCTATGCCCACCAGAGAGACACTGAAATCTCAATGTCATAAGTAGCATATATTAATCTAGACTTGTACACACATTGTTGTTTCCATCCATTCATTTCTGTATCATGTACTCTTCCATAGTGGGATGGTTGAGGCAGGGACACACATCAAAAGAACATGTCAGAAGGTGTGGCGTGCACAAACTCTGCAGACAAGCCTTATTCTTATACCCCACAAAGTATCAAAGGGCTTGGTCTCTATTTCACTTATACTAGTTATTGGCAATATGTTCATCTACTTACTGTTTCCTATTCTGACTGAAATCTTAATTTGATGACTCATTTAACCTCTGAGGTTTTATGCATATTGGGTATTCATTTGTTTGCTAACAAATTTTATTCATTTTTACATTAGGCAACTCTAATTTAAATTTCTTTTGCTTTTTTTTTATTGTGTGGAAGAATTGGGGTTTGAACTCAGGGCTTCAGGCTTGCTAGGAAGACCGAGAGTTGAACCACTGCCCTAGTCCCATACTGTTTTGGTTTTTATTGGTTTATTTTTATTTAACAAATATGTAATTTGATTTTCTTCCAAATATGTAATGCGTTGTGAGTTATATTTATCACGTTTCCGTGTCAGGCTTATGCTCGCTTTGTGAGGCAGGCTGGAAAGATTCCATTCTTTTTCACTGCTCAGGAAGATTTTGAAATAAACAGTAGAAAAGAATCTGCACTCAACTCTCTTCACCTCCTTCCCCCTCCTCCCGGTTAATTATTATTCTGCCTAAGTTTTCAGTGTTTTGCATCCAGCTTGTTAATTTTTGTTTTCCTACAAAATCACTAATTTAATCCAGAGGCCGTTATTAGAGTGGAACATGTTTTCTCTTTAGAACAGCTCAAATACTGTGCTCTAGTGGTCAACCTTCTCTGGCTCAATCCCAGCACTACGTAGTTTTGTTTACTCTTTCCCTCCCTCCCTTTCTCCCTCTTTCTTTCTTTAGTTGCCTTTCTTCCTTTCCTTCCTTCCTTCCTTCTCTCTTTCTCATTCGTTCGTTCGTTCGTTCATTCGTTCGTTCCTTCCTTCCTTCCCTTTCTCTCTTCCTTTCTGTTTATGTGCTGGTAGTGGGGCTTGAATTCAGGGCATCATGCTCTCACCTATTTTTTTTCTACTCAAGGTTGGTGCTCTACCACTTGAGCTGCACCTCCACTTCTGGCTTTTTGCTGATTAATTGGAGATGGACTTTGCTGCTCAGGCTAGGTTTGAACATGATCTTCAAATCTCAGCCTTCTGAGTAGCATGGGTGACAGGCTTGAGCCACCAGAGCCTGGCTGTTTTGCTTATTTCTTCCCCATAATTGTCAGGGGGTTGATGATTTTGTTTTCTCTGAGAGTAACAAGCTCTTAGGTTCAAGTGTTAATTCTCCTATTCTTTATAATTTACTATTTTTTGCCTTTTTCTCAACTTATTTTTTCCTTCTTTTTTTCCCCTTAGGGTTGGAGGACATTATTTTTTTAGTTACTTTAATATCACATGTTGTAATTTTTCATATGTTTGTTTTATAACTCTGGGTTTCACTTCTAGAAAAAAATGATACTTTTCATTTCTGTCTCTTTGATAAACGCTCATTAAGAGCATGTGGGCTGGTTATTGTTTAAGACTTTACCCTATGCTTCCCTTCGATATTTACAAAGCTACTCCTTTGGTATACCATATTTGTTTTATTTTAATGAGTATTTCATAATGTATAGACTGTCTTCATAGTTTACATTTGTAGTTTGTGTTTTCACTACTTTGTTGTTGTTTATTCCTATAGGCTTATTTATCTGCCATGGTCTCATCTTGTTTATTGGTCTCAGACTGAACTCCTTCGGAGAAGTGCCTTGACCCACACAGTAGAGGGCTGAAGCCGGTGCTCATGGACCTGGCTTGATTCTAAGGACAAAGGTCTGTCTGAGCAGGAAGATGATGTAGACAAACAGTCAAAGGCGGAGACCTAGGTCTTTCTCTGGCAATGAAAAATACAAAAAAATAATTTTCAAAAAGCAATACTCTTGATTGTTTTGTAAAAAGTAATTATGATTGTAGAATTGGAGAAAGTAATGAAAAGAAAAAAATTAGAAACTAAGTTGCAGAATGAACTCTAAACTAGATGCAATGAGCAAAGAATCAATATGAGATAAAACCAAATTAGAAATGTAGAAGTCAATCTCTAAAAATTAAAGATATTAAAGATTCCATTGCTAATGAATTTTTATGATTTCTAAGACATCCTCAGAGGCATAATTACATTTAAATTCTCTGTGTCTCCATGAAGAAGATAAGGCAGATATTATTACCCCATTGTACTGGATAAAAGTTACGCTGAGGTGAGCGCTGGTGGCTCACTCCTATAATGGTAGCTATTCAGGAGGCTGAGATCTGAGGATTATGGTTCAAAGCCAGCTTGGGCAGGAAAGTTCATGAGACTCTTATCTCCAATTAACCAGTAAAAAAGCTAGAAGTGGAGCTATCTCTCAAGTAGTAGAGCAAAAGCAATAGAATGGGACAGGGCCCAGACCCTGAGTTCAAGCCTCAGGACCAGCATATATAAAGACGCAAAGCTGTGAAAAGGGTATGTGATTTGCTCCACTTTACTAACCAAGAGAGCTGTATTTTCTGTACATAAGGCTCATTGCCTTAAATTATTCATTTTTCTTTTCATCTTAGTGCCTATGCTTCTGTTAGAAGCTCAGGAAATCAGAGCATTGGTGGCTCACACCTGCTATCCTAGCTACTCAGGAGGCTGAGATATGGAGGATTCCTGTTCAAAGCCAGTCCAAGTAAAAGCATTCATGAGACTCCATCTCTGATTATCCAGTCCAAAGCCAAGCTGGAGGTGGCCCAAGTGGTAGAGCATCAACCATAAGCAAGTAAAGCTGAGTAAAAATGTGAGGCCTTGCGCTCAAGCCCAGAGAGAGAGAGAGAGAGAGAGAGAGAGAGAGAGAGAGAGAGAGAGAGAGAGAGAGAGAGAGAGAGAGAGAGAGAGAGAGAGAGAGAGAGAGAGAGAGAGAGAGAGAGAGAGAGAGAGAGAGAGAGAGAGAAAACGAGCGCGCGCGTGCGCGAGAGACAGACAGACAGAGACAGAGACACAGAAAGAGACAGAGAGAGACAGACAAAGATAGAGAGACAGAGACAAAGACAGGGAGACACAGAGGGAGAGAGAAAGAGAGAGACAGAAACAGAGAGACAGAAACAGAGAGACAGAAACACAGAGAGATAGAGACAGAGACAGAGACACAGAGAGAGAGAGGGAAGAAGTGAAGGAGGGAGGGAGAAACTCAGGAGATCTTATTACAAGGTCCAATTCTTTTCTTTGGAGATATGGCTTCTGGATTCCACTTGAGTTTAAGACTTCTATTTTCTATAACACAGAATCTGTTGAAGGCCTTGTCTTTGCAGAAGAAATTAATTCAAGCAAAATGTTTGCTAAGAGATTAGATCAGCGGCTTCTTTTCAGTTGTCGTGCAGCTCATTTCAGTTCTGCTGGGGCTTCCGTACAGGAAAATGGTAGGTGAAACAAGCAAACACACACAAAGCAAGCCCATTGCTTGTTCTTTCACCAGTTCTCTTCACGGCTGGTCTGCCACTTCTGTCCTTGTCTGGGCTGTGGCTAAATGGATTAACATCACTACGCAGATGTGAAGAAAGAGGCACTGCATGGACACGAACGTAGGAATGAAATAGTGATGAGAACAGAAAGGGAAGGTAGCTGGTATTCTAGCTGCAGAAGGCCTGTGTTTCTGAGTTGAGTATGCCAGTGAGTATAGATAGAAAGTCACTTTTTGTTTTGTGGTTTGTTTGGGGGATTAAACCTAGGACTAACTGCACCTAAAGCAAGAGCTCTACATCCATAACTCTTTTGAATAGTGTTATTATAAAGGTGACATACAGAGGGGTTACAGTTATTTAAGTCAGGTAAAGAGAACATTTTTTGGACAATGCTACTCCTTTCCTTTTCTTCCCTTCCCACAATTTACTTTTTATCAGCTGCTCTTCCTTCAAATATATATATATATATATATATATGTATGTGTGTGTGTGTGTGTATAATATATAATGTAAGTATATATAATTATATATTTAATTCCAACTGGTGTTGGTAGATTTTTTTTTAATATCTCTGTAGGTTGGTGCCTATGGAGCGATGAGAATTAGGCATAGCCATAAGCCTCCATCTTAACCTGCCAACTCCTTGATGAGATCTTTGAAATTCCTTTTTGAGGTATCAAACTACAGGGTCAATCTGCAGAGGTCTTGCAGCTAACAGTTTCTTATTTCATGCTCCTTTAGCAGAGTAGAAAGAAACTCTACAGGGTAGAAAAACACCCATTGGTTTTAAATGCCCTATTTTTTTTTTTAATGTGGAAGAGGAATGAATGAATGGGTTAACTCATCACTTGTAAGTTGACATGCAACACCACATAGATCTACTCACGTTGTCCCTCCCCCAGAGAGACCGAGTATATAGGGCTAAGAGAATTATGTTCACACATCAGTGGACTTAAAAGGACTGTCCGGGTTTTGGGAGCAATGCTTTCCAGCCAAGTAGGCCATGATATGACCTCTATTAAATTTATGGGAAATGAGGTTACTCCCTCTGTGACAAGCTGTTGAATGACAGTAAAAAGTAATTAATCACTCCTACTCGTATTTGTTAAAATAGCTGTGCTTCAGGTTCCTTTTTCCCAGGTTGCCTTAAAATTGAGGTGTGGCCACAGTGGGTTAATTCCACTGTGTTTTCACCTTGATATGACCAGCCAGTAATTTGCTTATGCTCTGAAGCATGTAGATGATACACATTAACCTTCAGGGTTGGTTTTTTTCCTTTTTAAAGGAATACCCCTAAACTTAAGTTATCAAATGTGTAAAGCAGATTAGAAATGTGGCAAGGGTTAGCATTAATACAATAAATCTCTTTTAGTTTATACCCCCTACATTTTAACTCATAAAGCTAATAACTTTAAAATGAAGACAGTGTTACTAACCATGATTATTTTAAGGGAGTTATTTGAATTGTCGGGTAAATATATTATCTCATTCAAACTCAGATCTCATAGAGTAATTATAATAGCTAGCATTTATTGAGAGCTATGTGTTTGGCATTGAGATAAGCCCTTTATAGATGGGATCCCATTAAATATTATCCTTTATAGATGATGTCTTATTAAATATTATTACTCCCTATTTTCTGATGAGGAAATTGGGTTTAAAAGAGGATATTAACTTCTTAGACAGTAAGTGCTAAAACTATGATTAATATCCAGGTCTGCTGTCTTGCCTAAATCCTATGTATGTAATACTGCTTTTCAGTGGTCTTAATGTGGGTGAAAATCCTAATAGCTATCATTAACATTGCTGCACTATTCATCTCTATTTTGTCTATCTATCTATCTATCTATCTATCTATCTATCTATCTATCTATCTATCTATCTATCTATCTGTCTGTCTGTCTGTCTGTCTGTCTGTCTGTCTGTCTGTCTGTCTGTCTGTCTGTCTGTCTGTCTATCTTTTCTCTTTTCTCACTCTACTATCACTAAGAAACAAGTAGAACATAGAATAGGCAGGAAAATAGGATAATAGATATCTATTGAATACTCAGGTAAGCTACATTTACATACACTAATTACTCAATTACTATAATCACCTATTCCATAGATGGAATAGTGTTGATTAATTCATGAAGCACAGGAGACAAGAAAGAGCATGTAGAGGTGGAGGGAAAAGCCATACAGTAGGTAAGTGAGAACAGATGAAATAGTGGAGGTGACATAGAAAGAAAAGAGGAAACACTAGCTGTCAGGCATACAGATGTCCTGGTCTGGGCTTCAGTGAGGGTTTGGATACTAGCAATGAACAGCCTGGTGAGCTACTGGCTTTCATTAGGGAACTACCAGCTTCCTAGGTAAAGCTGTTTCTGGATCTCTTCTTCCTTTCCTTTGCTGAAAAGCAATCGAATGAAGGAAAACTAGTATTTTGCGAAGCTTGGAAGATAAATGGGATTTTGTGGAACCCTTTCCTTAATTGATAAATTGCTGATCTATTATCTTTCCAATCTATAGTCCTATGTTTTTCCATAATGTAAGTGGGAAAAATTGAGCTCTGTGTGAGAGTATAGATTCTTTTTAAAAAATTTTATTTTTATTTATTTTTATTGTGAAAATACCATACAGAGGGGTTACAATTACACGAGCAAGGTAATGAGTGCAAGGTAATGAGTACATTTCCTATCGAGCATTGTTGTCTCCTCCTTTGTTTTCCCCTTCCCATCCCTTTCCATCTCCCCCCTCCCCGCATCTGCCCTCCCCTACTCCCCCTAGGGTATAGATTCTTTAGAAATGTGGAATAACCAAACCAAAACAGGAGGGACACCAAATATTATTATTAGTATTCAAGAACTAAAGAATTAAAGGAATTTTTAAAGTCAACAATCCACAAATTCAATATCCTGTGGTCCATCACTTGATTTCAGTTCCTTTTATTTGTTCCCAGTTATCACAGATGTTTTATATTCGTATTAATTATTTTGGAGCAAATGCTCCATTCAGCAACGTACCAGCCAGGAACTGCTATGAAAATGCTGCAGAACACAGCCCCACTCCAACATACTGGCTTGCAACAGTCCCCAGTCTTCATCACACTTGCAGGTTGGGCTAGGGTTGGCTAATTAGAGTATGTCTAGCTGGGCGTAGCTCCAAGATGATAGTCATCACTAAGTTAACTAGAAGTTGTAACTACAGAAGAGGAACGTTCTTCTCATGCAAGGCAGGAGAGCAAGAGGACCAGACAACTGGACAAGTGCATTGACATCCCATTCATCATGGCCATCCCAGAGGCAAAGCTGGGGACATGACCCTGGGGGAGATGCAAAGTGCTCTCTCGTGGCAAAGAGACGTGAAGAATTGAGTCTAGTCACTCCATCTGCACAATCAGGGAACTTTCAGGAGCCTATTTTCCTCCCTTGTATGAAGGCATAAAGTGTGAGATGTGACACCTTAAAAGTGTGTGTCGCTGTGGCTCAATTGGTGGAGCGCCTGCCTTGAGCTGAAGAGTTTAGGGACAGCGCCCAGGCCCAGAGTTCAAAGCCTATGACTGACAAAAAAAAAGTCTGTGTCATGTTGAGCACTGGTGGCTTCCATCTGAAATTCTAGCTACTCTGGAGGCTGAGATATGAGAATCAAAGTCCAAAGCCAGACCAGGAAGGAAAGTCCATGACATCCTTATTGCCAATGAATCAGGAAGAAGCCAGAAATGTGGCTCAAGTGGTAGAGTGACAGATTTGAGTACTAAAATCTAAGAAACAGCTCCCAGGCTGTTCAAGCCCAATCATTGGCACAACAACATCAACAAAAATCTGTTTCCACATCCTTCCTCAAAGCAGCTCTGAAACCTCACTGTGCCAGTTATCAAGGAGTTAGAATGGCAAAAAATTTTCTAAGATAAACTCATGATATGCTTGACTGTAGAGCTACTAAAACTACTTATCATACTAATGTATGTTGCCAATGCCTAAAAGAATGAGACATCACAAGATATTTCACAAACTTATTTGACCACAGAATCCACTTACTACAACAAAATCATTTTTTTTTTATAAAAGAGCATCTTGAGGGCCTAAAGTTTGGTGAAATTCATTTTGGAAAATGCTATCCTCAGGCAACTTCTATCTCCCTTACTTCTTAGTTCAAATGGGGCTGGCATCTGGTTAATACCCTAATTTCGAGATAAATGTTTCTAAAAAGAACTTGAGGAGAGGAAGAAGCAGATTTAGTGTATCTTATCATAGGCAATTTAAGGATATTATTGATATGAGCTAGCATACTCTATTTCAATTTCTATGTTATGTTACCCATGCTACTTTTAAGTTAGTCAAATCCAGGCATGTCTCACTGTCTTTTCAAATTTTTTTCAAATATTGAAAAGATGTTTCTGTGCATTTAAAGAATTCTAGAAGTTAATATATGTGGATACCAACATCTTTCTATTTCCAGGCTGAGAATGAATGGAATTCTAAGGCCATCTGATCTATGCTATTACATCAGGTGTAAAATCTGATTAATATAAAATTAAAAAAAATCAATGGATGTGTTCCCTTAGAATGAATGTTTAAAATAACACTTAGACTCTATGCTATGGTGAATAACACTTAAAAAAAATCCAAGAGGCTGGGATAGTTTTAGCTTGGTGGAAAATATATTTTTTACAACCAAAACTTTTATGGAATGCTGTAAATCTGAAAAAAATTCATTTTAAACAGCTGAGATTTTTATGGCCACTCAGGGATAATAAAAAGTTTGAAGAATATATTATATTATGTAGATGAGGGGAATATATTAGTCAATACGATGACTTTTTTAAAAAAAGAGTTTGCTCTTAAAAACTGGATAAAAGAGAATTATTCAGTAAACCTTCAGGTAAAATGAAGTATGTTTTTCTCTTATCACAATACTCTAAAAGTAAACACTGTGATGCAGCTCTTGTGAATTGTGATTCCTCTAATGTGGCAGTGTGTGGGCTTCAGTGCTATAGGACAGCAAAGTCGTCAGAGCCTTTATTCAGAGAGTTTGTGAACTGTGTCTGAACAGTTAATCTTCTGGCCAAAAATGGGTGGGGGGAGATTTGGAGCTTATGTACCATCTCTACCTACGCAATCTACTTTTCTCTTCACAGAAGCTCTATGAGGCAAGTTGGGCATCCTTTGTCTGCCACATTTAGTGATCATACAGTTTATAACTATCCAAGGAAGAAACCAGAGATCTGATTTCAAATTCATCCCTCTCCCCATGTTGTTGGCCATTTCTTTCTGAAGTATTTTGTTTGCAGGTCTGTCTTCTGTTTCTACCTATGAGCAGTTTGGTAGCTACTCCATCCTCATTTTGACTTTGAAATATGTTAGAAGAGAGAGGGGCTTAGAAGAAAAGCATTGTTTTTAAATTTACATAATTGAGGAGAAAAGAGGGATAAGAGCAATGATCTGAGGAACCTGTCTCCTTAAAAAAATTAGAAAGCAATATGTGTGTATCTATGGAAAGAAAACAAAACCTTCTATAGTACTTATAAGTTGCTCCTTCCTTTATATGAGGATAAAAGTTTATTTAAATTCCAATCTTTATCCTCAAAGAAACAACTGCCCAATAAATAAGTGGGCTAAAGACTTACAGAGAAACTTCTCCGAAGAGGAAAGAAGGATGGCCAATAGACACATGAAGAAATGCTCAACCTCCCTAGGCCTAGAAGAAATGCAAATCAAAACAACATTGAGATACCCACCTAACCCCAGTTAGAATGACTATAATAAAAAACTCTAATAACAACAGATGCTGGAGGGGATGTGAACAGAAGGGAATCCTACTGCATTGTTGGTGGGAGTGTAAACTTATTCAATCACTTTGGAAAGCAGTATGGAGGTTCCTCAAAAGACTCCACATAGAGCTCCCCTATGACCCAGCAATCTCACTTTTGGGCATTTACCCAAATGATCACAAACAAGACCATACTAAAGCTACCAGCACAACTATGGTTATTGCAGCATTATTTTACCATAGCTAAGATATGGAACCAACCCAGATGCCCCTCAGTAGATGAATGGATCAAGAAAATGTGGTATATATACACAATGGAATTTTATGCCTCCATCAGAAAGAATGACATTGCCCCATTTGTCAGGAAATGGAAAGACTTGGAAAAAATTCTATTAGGTGAAGTAAGCCAGGCCCAAAGAAACATAGGTCCCCTGGTTTCCCTTATTTGCAATAACTAGTATATGTCTGAGACAAGCAGAAAAGGTCAGATAAGTTGATGTTAGGTGAAATAAACCCCAAGACAAGGACTCAAATGGTTTTTCTTTCTTGCTATTGTTTCTAACATATTTATAGGATGGTTTCTTTGTTGCTTTGTATGTCCCTCCCCCACGGTATAACCCCTGTTTTCACTGTATTTGATGTTGGTATAATTTGTGGAGGAGAAGGGAAAAACCAAATTGTTTAAATAGGGATACAGGTGGACCCATTGCAACAATGAAATGTACAAGACGTTATGTTGAAAAACAAATTTACAACTTTGGCGTGGGCAGGGGCAGGGGAGTGCGAAGGGAGAAAGATGGGAAGGAATGGGAAGGGGAAACAAAAGAGGAGGCAACAATGCTTGATAAGAAATGTACTCATTACCTTGCTCATGTAATTGTAACCCCTCTGTACGGTATTTTCACAATTAAAAAATGCAAAAATATTCCAATCTTTAAAGTTTCTATGTAAGAACAGCATTGTTTCCGAGAGCTGGTGGGAAGATATCACAGTGGATGTTTTGGGGGTGTGCCAGTCCTAAGGCTTGAACTAGGGGCTTAAATGCTGTCCCTCAGCTTTGCTTGCTCAGGGCTGGTGCTCTGCCACTTGAGCCACAGCTCTACTTCAGCTTTTGTAGTAATTCATTGGAAATAAGAGTCACATGGACTCTTATCCTGCCTGGGCTGTCTTCAAACCACTATCCTCTAAGTAGCTATGAGCCAATGGCGCCTGGCTTCAGAATGGACTACTTTTCAGGGGATGTCATGAGGGTGGGTACTTACTTTCATAGTTCTTCATCCAAATATACAAAGGAGAGAGTGGTCATTTCCCATCTGGCCCACTAACACCCTCCTACTAGGTTCTCCCAAGGTTCTGTGAAAATGTTTTCTATTTCTGAAAGAAGGGAAAGATTCACAGAGACATATAGGAAGTGAGTTTTTGTAATGAGCGGCTTAGAAAATACAGATTTACATGGAAACACCACAGCCAACCTCCTGTGAGCCTACTACTGACAAGCAGCAGCTCCAGGAAAAACAAAAAAAATGTGCAAAGGAAAAAGATTTCTGTCTTAATGTTTTCTTAGTCATATGTGTGAGAAGAAAACCCATAAGGACATGTGATAACTAGACTACTTTGTATTGAATTTTATCATGAAATAGAAATAATAATATCAATATTTTATATCTTAATGATAATAGCAATTATCTATTGGATAGTTACATGAAATGAACTGTGCTAAGTTCTAATGTGTGCTATAGGTACTATATCACATATATCATTTATGCTTTACAGAATTAAAAACTTATAAGCTTAAATAACTTGCTCAAGGTCATATTTACTTTTTTTTTTTGGTCTTGGGGCTTGAACTCTGGGCTTGGGTGCTGTCCCTGCGCTCTTTAGCTCAAGGCAAGCGCTCTACCGCTTGAGCTACAGCATCACTTCTGGTTTTCTAGTGGTTTATTGGAGATAAGAGTCTCATGGACTTTCCTGCCTGGGCTGGATTTGAACAGCGATCCTCAGATCTCAGCCTCCTGAGTAGCTAGGATAATAGGCATGAGCCACTGGTGCCCAGCTCCTATTTACTTTTTATAATAGTTTTACAATATAATATTTTTCTATTTTATATATTTGATATTATGTTTTTATAATTTTTCATGTTATATAATTTTATATTGTTATTTATATATTAAATATATTTCATATATTGTATTTATTATATATTACATATATTTAGTAATATATTTCATATATTTGTATGTCTATGTATATTTGTATTATATAAAATATATAGTTAAATAGTTATATATATTTATTTATATTTTTGTGCTGATCATGGGGCTTGACTCAGTGCCTAGGCACTGTCCCTTAGTTTCGTTTGCTCAAGGCTGGTGCTCTACCACTTGAATGACAGCTCTGCTTCCAGCTTTTTTGTAGTTAATTGGAGATAGGATTATAGGTGTAAGCCACTGGCACCCAATGTAGAAATCATATTTAAAATAACACAGAAACCAAGTGACCAGAAAGGGGAGATGATATTTAATATCGTCCCATTTGCACATTGTTGTAGTCTCTTTCTTAGTGCCAAGAAGTGATATCAGAACAAGCCAGACGAATGCGAATGGGCTTTTCTCTCATTAGTATTGCAAGTCCAGCGTTGGCTGTTTGTGACTCCTGATGCATGTCACTTCCCAAAAACATCCAGAGCAGATGCAGGCTGCAGGCTCTTTCCTTTGGCTCAACCTTTGTGATTAACTTTCTTCCACATCGGTCTTTTGATGAATAGAAGCAAATCCATTCCTTGGGTGAGTAAAAGGAGATCTCCATGCCTGTTATTTTCAGTCGCCATGGCTCAGTAATTGTAAGGATTTGGTGAAGCCTGCAGCAGGTAACCACTCTTGCAACCTCCCCGGGTGCTGTGCCTTTAAGTGTCTTTATCGTTCTCATCATCTGTCAAGTCACCCTGAGAATGTTTTGAGTTTGTTAAGGATTTTCTCTCAGTGCCTGCATGTAGAAAGTGACTGCCTGAAATATGACACTGTCCAGAGATCGACAGTGAGTTGATAGAGACAGGGCCAGAGTTCAGTGTAATTCTCTGTATTTCTGTGCACTTGACAAGTCACAAATATCTTAGATGCAGGCCTCATTATGACTTGAAATCACTTCTGGCTTCAAGGACTGCACAGTTGACAATATTATGGTGTGCATAAATAAGAAAAACCATATGTGACATGAGATCTTCAGCAAAAAAAAGGAGCAAAAAATATTAGTGAAATAGAAAACTTCAATCCTATTCCAAAAATCAAATTCCCATGATCATTGCTAAAACAGTACTACTCTCCCCCACCCCCCTGCTTTGTAGAGAGAAAATTTCATTTCTGCTGTGTACTGGTGACTCATAACTGTATTCCTACCTACTCAGAAGGCTGAGATCTGAGGATCGTGGTTCGAAGCCAGTATGGGCAGGAAGGAGACTCTTATCTCCAATTAAGCACTAAAAAGCCAGAAGTGGAGATGTGGCTTCAGTGTTTGAGCATTAGCCTTGAGGAAAAACAGCTCATGTATAGTTCCTGGGCTTTGAGTTGAAGCCCCAGGATCAGCAAACACACACACACACACACACACACACACACACACACACACACACACACACACACACACACACACACACACACACACACACACACACACACACACACACACACACACACACACACACACACACACACACACACACACACCCCAAATCATATTTCTCACATTTTGAAATTTGACAGTCCTATGATTGGGTATCGTTTGCTCCAAAGGACTAAAGGCTTGGTCCAAAATATGGTAATATTAAGAGATGGTGGGATCTTTAAGAGGTGGGATTTTGTGGAGGTAATTAGTTCATGGGAACAATGCTGATCTCACAAATGAGTTACCATTTGAAATGTAAGTTGTTATCGACAAACCCACGCGTGCACCTCTACTGCATGGCCCGTTTCCTGTTTCTCTGTCCTGTTGTGATCTAGCCTAGGAGTCTTTGCCCATCTACAAGCTAAAATAAACTTCCTACTGAGCACCCAGTTTTGTCTATCTTATTACACCAATGGAAAATCAGCGCACACAAATGGAGAAGTGAACGTGAGGCTGTTATGGCTATTTTATATGAATTTACTCAAGCTTCTCTTTGCAAACATTTGTATCCTTTATAAACATTTAAGTAAAAATATTCCACCATCACTTGTACTAGATGGGGATTAGGAGGATGGTCAACAAAGAAAGGGGTGAGGGTGATGGGAAAGTAGAGACACACAGAGAAGCCACCGCAGAAATTTTATGGAAAGACTTATCTCAGCAAGCCAATTTAATTCCAAAATTATATTTGATGACTAATGGAAGAACCCATTTTCGGCAATTTCTGATCTTGCTAAGTGTTTGACTTTAAGTGAACAGAGGCGCCACTAGACAAATTCTGAATGCATTCCCTGATTTATGAACTTATAAAGCACAGGGAGGACCAAAAGCAAAAGCACATATCTGAAGCTGGGCCTTTTACTTCACGTAGCCAAGCTGTGCATAAATATGCGTGACGTCCAAAGAATTATCATGAATCCCAAATTGTTGGGGAGAAAAGAGTGATGTCTTATACAAACTTGGAATGAAATACTTTTTGTTTTTGGAAAATGTTCTGTGGGAACAGGCAGCCTCCTAATCCTCTAGGGTTCGGTTGTGAAATTTGAGAAGCCCCCAGAAAGCAGCACCCGAAGTGCAGTTTCATAAGGATGGCTGGTCCTTCCCTGTGCTTTGTTTAATCAATTCCTTTGAATCCTAACATCATAAACAGCAAAGTCTTACTTGGGAATTTCTAGCTTATGAGAAAGAGAGAGCGAGAAAGACAATGAGAGAGACACACACAGAGACAGAAACAAAAACAGAAACAGAGGCATGTGTGTGTGTGTGTGTGTGTGTGTGTGTGTGTGTGTGTGTGTTAATCACCAGAATCAACTCCAAATGGATCAAAGACCTCGGAGTCAAAGCAGACACTCTGAAAACGTTTCAAGATGGAATAGGAGAAACTGTAGGTCTTCTTGGCACAGGTCGAAATTTTCTTAATAGAGATCCAGAAACAGAACAAATCAAAGAAAGGTTGGACAAATGGGACTGCATGAAATTGCAGAGCTTCTGCATAGCAAAGGACATAGCTAGCAAGACCAATAGAAAACCTACAGATTGGGAGAAGATCTTCACTAGCCATACAATGGACAAGGGGCTCATATCTAAAATATACCTGGAGCTCAAAAAATTAAATCCCCCAACAACAAATCCTTAAAAAAACAACTACCCAATAAATAAGTGGGCTAAAGACTTACAGAGAAATTTCTCTGAAGAGGAAAGAAGGATGGCCAATAGACACATGAAGAAATGCTCAACCTCCTTAGCCATAAAAGAAATGCAAATCAAAACAACATTGAGATACCACCTCACCCCAGTTAGAATGGCTATAATCAAGAACTCTAATAACAACAGATGCTGGAGGGGATGTGGACAGAAGGGAACCTTACTACATTGTTGGTGGGAATGTAAACTTGTTCAACCACTTTGGAAAGCAGTATGGAGGTTCCTCAAAAGACTCCACAAATCGTTTAAATAGGGATACAGGTGGATCCATTGCAACAAGGAGATGTACAAGTCATTATGTGAAAAAACGGAACTTTACAACTTTGGTGGGGGGGGAGGATCGGGTGCAGGGAGGTACGGGGAGTATGGGAAGGGATGGGAAGGGGAAACAAAAAGGAGGCAACAATGCTTGACAAGAAACGTATTCATTATCTTGCCCATGTAATTGTAACTCCTCTGTACAGTATTCTCACAATTAAACAAACAAACAAACAAAAAGAAACAGAAACAGAGGCAGATATATATATATATATATAATATATATATATATAGAGAGAGAGTGTGTGTGTGTGAGAGAGACAGAGAGAGAGAGAGAGAGAGAGAGAGAGAGAGAGAGAGAGAGAGAGAGAGAGAGAGAGAGAGAGAGAGAGAGAGAGAGAGAGAGAGAGAGAGAGAGAGAATGAGAGAATCTGTACACACAGTAGCTAACAGATGCCTGGCAGTGACCAGGCAAACAACTTTAAAATAAAATGTGTATTCTTACTCAAATTAAAAATGCCATATGATTTGTTTATATTAGATTAACTGCTTGTTCCTCATAGTCAGCCAGACCAAAATATACCAGCACTGTCTTCCTACGCTGAGTTCCTGATTATGTGTGGAGACTGGAGGGTGTGGGGGAAAGCTATTTGCCTCCAGCTGATGCAGATTAATAACTGAGACACAGGAACCATTTGGGAGAATAATGAATCGCTTCCTGGTCTAAACACCAGCTCCTGGCAATGCTTGAACAAACAAAAACGAAATCACAAAAAGCAAAATGGAGGCTCTTGTTGGATCTTGAGAGAGGAAAATCTGAGATAAGTAGAAGTGTATTTTAACAAATGCAGGCAATCTTACAGAACATACATCACAAAAAGGAAGTGGAGATTAGAAACAATGATGACAGCAGGCCAGAACAAAGGAAAGGATTTTTTAAAAAGCAGTGGAATTAATGAAAAACACAGGTCCTCTTTCTTAAGACCATTAACCAAACAATCAGGAAAGGAAAAAGAAATTAACACCAGCAAAAGTAGACTGGAAAACTAAGAGCCATATTAAATAATTTAAGGACAGTTGCATTCCTGTCTTCGGTTAAATTTATTTATTTATTTTATTTTTATTTTGCCAGTCCTGGGGCCTGGGCACTGTCCTTGAGCTGCTTTTGCATAAGGCTAGCACTCTACCACTTGAGCCACAGCACCACTTCCAGCTTTTTCTGTGTATGTGGTGCTGAGGAATCGAACCCAGGGCTTCATACATGCTAGGTGAGCACTTACCATGGAGCTACCTTCCCAGCCCTCTTTGGTTAAATTTAAAGAGAACTGCTATTATTTATCATTTATGGACAATCCATCATTCAGGCTACATATTGATGCCATTTATTATGGTAAGAGTGATCTCATTCAAGACTATTAAGATAATTTGAATGTAACCATTGCTTGGGATTCATCAAATACCTATTTGAAACCAGGTGCCAATGGCTAATGCCTTGTAATCCTGTGTATTAAGGAAGATGAGGTCTGAAGCTGGCTTGGGCAAAAAAGTCCATGAGACTCTGCCTCTAAAATAACAAGCAAATAGACAGATAATAGAGATGTGGGAAAACTTAAAAAATATGGGCAGATATTTAGGAGGAATACCTCCATATTCATTAATATTCCTGTTGGCATTTTCTGTCAGATGGAAAACTGGAAATATGTTTAAATTACAAATAATTGGGAAATTGATAGAGTATTCTTAGGCTCATGATATTGTAGTAGAAAGATTAGCAATAACATGAAAAGTATGCTTAATATAATTTCAAGTGGAAAAATATAGTGTAAAGTACACATCCTATATACTTAAAATAACTTGAGGTTATTTTTATATGTAGGCAAAATGGGGAAAATAGGAAAAAATAGTAGCAGTTGTAATGTACCGTAGACTGTGCTTCAAATTATTCTTTGAAAATGGTTTAATTATATAATAAAGCCTCTGACCAAAAATAAAAATCAATTTAAAATCTCTAAATGAAACTTTAGCTAGTGGATCTGGAGAGTGCCAAAGTGTATATTTATATAAGTTAATTAGACTATCCTTAATTGCTTTTTGTTTATTCGTGCTCTCTATATCATTGTGTCTTTGTTTATTTAGAAAAGTGGATTAACTGAATTTTATACACACATATGATTAGGTATACAACTGTGTACATAGGATGTAAATATCACATTTTTAATGTTTACTTATGAATTCACTAGAGAAAAGTCAGAGGAAGGGAACTGAGGAAGAATTGAACTTGAAACTTCCTTTATGGAAAACTAGTAAAAAGCGATCTGAAGATTTCCAGACTGGAACAGCCTCAGGTTATACTTCATAATGTCCTAGATATGCAACCAGAGAATGCAAGTGTTTATTTGTTATCTATCCATGAATCCATTCTTTCACTGGAGAAAGCAGTAAGTAGGAAAAAGAGAATCTCTGCCTATCTCTACCCCTTCCTACTGCTTACCATCACGCTGTGGCCCCTCCTCTTACTGCAGTCCATTTATCATCACATATTTAGGACTAGTGACAAAAAGGCTGCCCAAACCAGCTAGAACTGGGCACGAGCACGTGTCCTCAAGGTGACCTTTTGGTTCACAACTCCTACAAAGACTTCACGCACCTGCACTGCATCTCCCACATCTGGTTGAAAACCCGGGAATCAGAATTTGGCGCATGCGCAAGCAACGACTGACTTCAGCAAAGAGCTTCTTTGACAATCAAGAGTCACCCAGGAAGTCGGGCGCTGATGGCTCATGCCTGTAATCCTAGCTACTCAGGAGGCTGAGATCTGAGCATCACAGTTCAAAGCCAGCCCAGGCAGGAAAGTCCGTGAGACTCTTATCTCCAATATCTTATCTCCAATAAGCCATCAGGAAACCAGAAGTGGCACTGTGGCTCAAGTGGTAGAGCCCTAGCCTTGAGCTGTAAGAGCTGAGGGACAGTGCCTAGGCCCAGAGTTCAAATCCCACAAAGGACAAAAAACAAAAAAGCAAAAACAAAGAGTCACCCAGACCTGAATCTGCCACTCGGACCTAAATAAAGTCCGAGCCAAACCAAGCCCGATGCCCTGGAACTCTTTTGGAGGGGTTGGGGAGGGGGGGCTTTGCTCCTTGTCTTGCTCAGGTGTGTGTGTGTGTGTGTGTGTGTGTGTGAGAGAGAGAGAGAGAGAGAGAGAGAGAGAGAGAGAGAGAGAGAGAGAGAGAGAGAGAGAGACAGAGAGAGAGACAGAGAGAGAGAGAGAGAGAGACAGAGACAGAGACAGAGAGAGAGAGAGAGGAGGGAGGGAGGGAGGGAGAGAGGGAGGGAGGGAGGGAGGGAGGGAGAAAGGAATACAGCCCCAAATTCATCTGTACAGAATTGGCTTGGGTGGAGGAAAGCGCCATTACCTTGAGTGTCACTCGTTCACTTGAGGTGGGGAATGGAAGGCAGAAGGTAAAGCCACTGCAGAGACGCGAGTCTTCCCTCCCTCGGCAGGTGGCTGTATCCGATGCCCCCTCCACGTTTATCTAGGCTGCACCATGAAGTGTCCTTATCGGAGGATGTCTGAGGAAATTATTGGCTAGAAGGGAGCTTCGGGAGCAGCCTGGGAGATCTGGGATGGAGGCAGTGATTTGGAGAAGATGGAGAGCGTGATTGCCCGTTATCAATGACAGCAGCCAGTGACGGAAAGGACAAGGATCGATCCGTTGCTGCCAGGAGACACGCCAGGCTCTAAGGAGAGCGTATTTTCAGAGGTGATCACCTAGGTCAGCAGGCAGGCTGGAAGTGAGAACTACCAGTACCCTACAGGCAGAGTGGCTCCTCCTGGACTTTGAATGTGCAGATCTTCCTGGAGGCTGGGCCAAAGGCCTGGCTGAGGTTCTGAAACCAGCTTGGAGATTTCTAGTTTGAGCAGGTCATAAATTGTGGATCACAATTTACACTCCTTCCTTTTCTGCATGGGAAGAGTCTTAGACTGGAGACCAGCAGTCTATCCATTAAAAAACCATTGCTACTTTTGTTTGTGGAGCCTACTTTTGTTTGTGGGTGCTGGTACTGGGGTTTGAACTCCAGAGCCTTGGCACTGTTCCTTAGCATTTTCACTCAAGGATGGCACTCTACCACTTGAGCCACAACTTGATTTCTGGCTTTTTGCTGGCTAATTGGAGATGAGAATCTCTTGGGGCATTTCTTGCTTGGGTTGGTTTGGAGCTGTCATCCTCAGATCTCAGCCTCCTGATGTGAACTACCAGTGCCTGGTTGAAAAGTCTGCTTTTAACAATTGCTGTAAAACTCTTTCAAGGAAAATTCTATAACAACAACACAATGAGCACACACAAACATATAAAAATGAAAAAGGAAAGATAGAAAGCTGCTGGGCGCTGGTGGCTCACGCCTGTAATCCTAGCTACTCAGGAGGCTGAGATCTGAGGATCGCGGTTCAAAGCCAGCCCGGGCAGGAGAGACCGTGAGACTCCTATCTCCAATAAAACCACCAGAAAGCCAGAAGTGGCGCTGTAGCTCAAGTGGTAGAGCGCTTGCCTTGAGCTGAAGAGCTGAGGGACAGCGCCCAGGCCCAGAGTTCAAGCCCCACAGCCGACCAAAAAAAAAAAAAAGAAAGATAGAAAGCAAGCAAGCAAGAAGAAAGAAAAAAAGAGAAAGGAAAGGAGGAAGGAGAAAGAGAATGGAAAGATGGAAGGAGAGAGAGAAAGAAAGGAAGGAAGAAGGAAGGAAGGAGGGAGAGAAGGAAGGAAGGAAGGAAGGAAGGAAGGAAGGAATGTAGGAAGGGAGGTAGGCAGGCACTAAAACACACCTCACACTTAGGGTTTGGTACCTCCACAGACCTTGGCAGCACAAAACACTGCGATCAGAGCCAAAACAACACATTGCCAGTGGTTTTTTTTGCAAATGAGAAAATCGAAGCAGCATCCCTAGAGATCAGACGGGAAGGAGCCAGATTGAAAATGTGAGTTTTCTGATTGCAATTCCTAAATGCCTTGCACTGGCTTGCTGCAGCCTTTTGGTGCAGTGTGTCATGCTCCTTGGAAACTGCTAAGTACATTAGTCCGTGTATTCAAATGGATCAGTTTCACATAGGATCCGTGATCTATTACAGGAAGAGCACAAGGGGGTGGTAGAAGTAGGAACGGTGCTGGACTCCAGGTTTTCTGAACCATGAACATGACCAGAGGTTATTACTGGTGAGATTGCATGTGATCACTCTGTACATACAGAAGAAAGCCAGCTTAGTTGCCTCCTGAACAGATCTCTGTTTTGAATAAGGACTGACACCTTTCTCTTGATCTGATATCTTAATGTTGGTCTCTGAAAGATTAATTAACAGGACATTGACAACTCACCTCACTTCTTATGGCTGAGGAAGAAACACTGCCTGGAGACTATATCTTACTGATATACATCTATCGCATCCCTTGTACACAAACAGGAAAAGTTGTATATCATTTTATTAATTTCCTTTTTAGGAATCGAGTAACTTTTATATCATTAGATGGCTTCATTTTCTTTTCTTTGTTATTCTTACTTTGAAAACCAGAAACAGGGCTGGGAAGGTGGCTCAGTGGTAGAGTGCTTGCCTTGGCATGCATGAGGCCCTGGGTTTGATTCCTCAGCACCACATAAGCAAAAAGAAAAAGCCGGAAGTGGCGCTATGGCTCAAGTGGTAGAGTGCTAGCCTTGAGCTGAAGAGCTGAGGGACAGCACCCAGGCCCAGAGTTCAGGCCCCACGACAACCAAAAAAAAAAAAAAAAAAAAAGAAAACCAGAAACAGTATCAGTATCTCTAACTTTAGGATATCAGCAAACTAGGAGATAGTTCCATTAGCAAATTCACCCATGTCAGCACTTTTCCTCTCAAATATAATCATCTGCTCATTTGATTGGGTCTTTTTAACTTGCTATACTCATTACCTGCTCTTCTGGTGGGTTTAGGTTTAATATGTGGAAACAAATTTGTCTAGTGACATTTAACTTCTTAGTAACATTTCACAGAAAAGTAATGTTGTCACCTGTTCTTTTTCTCATAATTACCTGCTCATATTGGAGCCATGATCAGTCAGTTCACTAGTATGTTTTCTCAGTAGGAACATGGGCCAATCTATCTTTTGAATTATTTATTTACTAAATTAGGTAAAAAGTCAACATGTTTCCATGTGGTATTATATAGTGATAAGATAGTAACAAGGAAAAGTAACAGGACATTGTTCTAGATCCGAGAAGAATAAAAAGCCTCAACAAAATAATAATGGAAGTATATACAGAATGTACAAATAAAAAGAGGGTGAGTTGAACAAGTCATAAGGCTAAAAAAATGGCACTTAGGGAATCACATGCTTTGACATAATGCAACTGATTTTCAAATAATTTTCAAAAAAATAGCCCCTAGGTTTGAGATACTATAAGACAAGTTACAAAATAGAATGATACACACATTTCCATAGGTTGCCCGTGTTTTTTGCATGTCTTGTTGATGAGGTGGGATTATCTTTTGTGTTTTGGATGATCTTTTCAGGCATGTTGGTGTGATCAACAACCTTTTACACTCTGGAGAATAAGGCAGGCTTGCTGCCCATTTAAAGGGTTTGGGTTCCCTGAGTTTGAGGTTCCTCTCCTGAACTATGGTCTCATAGTGTGTGCAGACACTTGTCAGCCCTTGTGTGTGTGTCACCACCATGGAACTGGGGGATAAGAAGAAATGATAGAAATGTGCTGAAGCTCACACAACTGGCTGTGCCATGGGTATAAAAGGCTCTTGTTTTTGTCCAGGAGTCTCATGACCTCTAGTATTGTTCTTGAACGCTGGCTGGCTACCCCCTGAACTAGTAAATAAAGTAAGAATTTGTAATTTCACAGCTTCTAAAAAGCCAGTAATTAAGAAGGAATGAATTTAACAAACCCAGTGTTATCCCGTTGGCCTGGTGTACTGTAAGCAGAACAATGACTTTCCAAAGACCTTCTTATTCGACTCCCTGGAAACTGTAGTTAAGTCAGGCAAAATGGCAAGATGGGAAGATTGAAGATGAAATAAGGTTGTAAGATAAGGAGATTCTCCCAGGTTTTTCTGAGTCGGCTTAATGCAAACTAAAATATTTTTAAAGACTCCTTATGAAAGACAGAGGTAGAAGAGTCAATGTCACAGAAGAAGAAATAAAGCTGCTACACTACTGGCTCTGAAGGAAGAGGAAGGGGTCAAAAGCCAAGGAATGCAGGCAGTCTACAGAAGCTGGAGAAGGCAACAGACTGATTTTCTCCTAGAACCTACCCAAGGAATTACTCTGCCGACACCCTGATTTTAGTCCAGTGAGACCCATTTGTACTGTAAGATTGTAAGTTTTGTTGTTTAAGCTTCTAAGGTTTGGGAAAAAATACAACAGTCATAGAAAACAAATGTAAATGAAAAAGGGGAGAGTGTGAAATATTTTGGACAAGGAAAGTCTTAGATCCTTCCATTGCTTGTCTGTTTCCTGTTCATCTCTTAGGCTTCAGATGAAATATTCTGCTTTTTCTGAGTAGAATTCCTATCTTCCTTTCTGCCTGATACAGAACAGGCACACAATGTAATTTTTGGACTGACATTGACAAGAAATTATTATGTATAGACTGGTACAGTAAGAATGATAATCATATTCATTATGCAAACACCTCAAGTACATGTAAAATAAATTGAGTTCTGCATTGGAGAGAAAAAATAGAGTCATTGTTTTTGTTTATAGCATGCTTGTAAAAATTATATTTATATCCCCAAACAGGCAACTTCAAAAGACATTGATAATGCTTATAGAATTTCCATGTGACAAAATTCTTTTAGAGTTCAGAAATAATAGAAAGACACTCTTTCTTGTAGATTGGTGTTTTTCTAAGCTAGTAAATGGAAGGTAGCTAAATAAGTTCCATTTCTCTTTGTATTTTAACCCTAGTAAGCACAGAATACCCCTTTGTGTTCATTTGGAGTACCATATAGCATAGAATAGGCTTTCTGATCTGCTCTTTCTTATCTTACTCTCCTATTCCTTCTATTTTCAATTCTTCTTTTGACTTGTGTTCCTTTAATTTTTATTTCAGTTCTATTTCCTTTGTGCAATAAGTCACCGTAAGTACTTTCTAAAAATAATGTCAAGTACAACCTGGCTCAATCTTGGATGAATTGAGGCCCAAACACATAAGTTTTCACAATTGCTAGGCTTGTCTTCCACTTTCTCTTACACTTGGATTTTCTCACTGTAAGAACAGCCGCCAACATTCATCTCACTTTTCGGTTTGCCTAGTGCCTATTTAAATACATGAATCATAAATGTTTAAAGCCAAATTCCCTTTTGGATATTGTTTATCTAATGCTTTAAAAATAAAAGTAATTTTGAGCTAAAGGCAATTCCAAGCATATAGTTGTAAGCATTCAGCCAGTAAATGACCATAAAGGGCAGACATGTATTTCTCAGCAGGTTTATGCTAAAATGAGCTAGAAAAAAAGTAAAATAAGGTCTGGTCAAAGGTATTTTAAAGGGACTTAGGCTAATTTGTATTTTTATGTCCAGTTTCTCATAAAGAATACAAATGTCCAATTTCAATTTACTATCAAACTTCAGGTGAGGCTGGAGAGAGGGAGCAAGAGGGGACAAGCCTCTTTGAAAATCATGTGACAGGCACAACTGCTCCATTTTATCTAAATTTATTGAATTCACAGCATTGAGATATGGGAATTGATTCAGAGTTATGTGTAGCCTTTTTATAATCATAATAAATAAATGGAAATTATGTATAATGATTAGGTAATGGTGAATATATTTTGAATATCATTTGTGGTTAGGTGTAAGATTTTTAAAGAGGATCCATAGTTGTTTTAGTTACTAGGTTTTGGGAACCAGCTGGCCTAGGTTGAAATGCTACTTTGATACTTTCTAGTTAGATAAACTTGACTTGCTAGTTACTTTTGAGGCATTCTGCTAGTTCTTGCTAGAACTTGCTAATCAAGCAAGTTGATTTGCCATATGCCTTATTTTCTTCATCTGTAAAACAGGGCTAATAATCATGTTAACCCTTCAAGTTGTCATAAGAATTAATCCATTAGCCACCCAATGAGTACGATGCGCACAAACAACAAAAAATAGAGTTAACACACATCTCTTTCTGAGAGATGGCAGAGAATGATGAAAGGGGCAACATTAATCAAGATGCATGCCGAACCAAAACCTCTTTGTATAACTATATAAAGATAATAACCAATTATTGAAACAATAGCACCAGAACAAAACATGAATTCTCTAAAAAAAAATACACTAGGACATGATATACAGGTCTGTAGGCATTCACTCAGAGTGAGACCAAAGGAGGATATTCTTGGGAGAGGATCACATAGGAATAATAGCCATGTGCATCTGACCATATAAAATAAGATTTATCGCTGAGCACTGGTGGCTAATGCCTGTAATCCTAGCTACTCAGGAGGCTGAGATCTAAAGATCACAGTTTGAAGCCAGCCCAGGCAGGAAAGGCCATGGGACTCTTATTTCCACTTAATGACAGAAAAAGCTGGAAATGGAGCTGTGTTTCAAGTGATAGAGTGCTAGCCTTGAGCAAAAGCCACTCAGGGAGAGCACACAGGTTCAGAGTTCAAGCCCCAGGACTGGGAAGAAAAAAAATGTTATATATATATGTACATATGTGTGTATATACATGTATATGTGTATATATGTGTATATGGAAATGAACTCCAACAAGAGGGCTTTTTTTTGTCCTCATTGTGGTTGTTTTTCATTTCCTTTGTCTTGTTGGTTCATTTATCTGTTTTGGGGAGGGTAAGGGGTGCACTGAAATGTGGCACAAAGGATAAACAAATGCAGCAGTGGTACTCACTGGACACTGTTGAAAGTGTACTATATAATTTGTGTGGGGGGATGGGAAGGAAAAACTGAGAGAGAGGGAAGGGATTACACTGTTCAAAAAGAAGTGTACTGTTAATATGACTTATAGAACTATAACCCCTCTGTACATCACCTTTACAATAAGAAGAAAAACAAAAAAACACACAAGAAAACCAAAAAACTCAGTCTCCAAGTATTTGAACTTAAGCAATTTGTGGACAAAAAATGAGGAATATTAATTGTAAACTATTAACTTCTTGTTCGGTGTGGAAGTGAAGAAAATTTCTTTTTCCTTCACCTCTTAAAAAGATTATAAAAATAATTTGAAAATCTACCAATCTGTCATCTTTCTATACTGGATTCTTTGGCATAATTTATGTTCAAAGTTCTGCACTGGTTTCCTGATGCCATGCAAGAAAAATATCCTTTCAGTCACTGCCACTCAGTCCAAGAGAGTTCCAAAGTGAGTATCATGTTTAACTGAGCCATTATTGAGATCTTTATATCTTGTTCTAGAGTAAATATGTATCAGTAGAATCAAATTATATTTCTACTTATAATTGATGATTTCTACCAGAGACAAATTAAATGTGACATTTTCGACAAAACTCAACAATTAATAAAACTGTACTACTACCTCCTATGATTATAATGCATTATTAGTTGAATATTCCAGGCGAAATCTAAATTTATGTAGGTATTAACTTCTGATAAGTTATAACTCCTCTCAGAACTTCTCTAGGATAAATGGCAGAAGTAGATTGGAAATACTGGAACTAACACCAAAATCTAAAAGGTAACAATCTCAAGTAATAATTCCTAACCTAGCCCTTGTAGATTTTGTAATCTCTCAATGTAAGAGAAGTAATTCTTTTGTATAAGAAACTTACTAGTAAAAAGCTTTCTAATTTTTATAGAGTAAGAATTCTTTTTTTGTAAAAGTTATTGCTTAACTACTACCCCATTTCTTGAAAATATGAACATACACTTCATTTTAGAGACAGTTACCTCATAGTGTAACAAATGGCCACTCAGGTTAGCTCTGGCACTACTGAAGGATGGTAATAAGGTTCTAATGTTAGTTTAAAACCGATCACAAATTAAAAAGGGAAGTCATTTTCTGCTCCTGTATAGAGAACTACCTGAATTAAAGAGAGGAAAATTTATTTTCCTGAATGGGACTTTGCTAACTTGTTTTGAATTTAAAAGCCACAGCCTTCCTAAGACAGGCATCTACAGACCATTAGGAAATTGGATGTAAAAACAGAAAAAGTCAGGTGCTGGTGGCTCATGCCTATAATCTTAGCTACTCAGGAGGCTGAGATCTGAGGGCTGCAGTTCGAAGCCAGTCTGGGCTGGAAAGTTTGTGGGATTCTTGTCTCAGATTAACCAGCAAAAAACCTGAAATAGAGGTGTAGCTTAAGTGGTAGAGCACCAACCTTGAGAAGAAAAAGCCAAACAAGAGCCTAAGGCCCTAAGTTCAAGCCCCAGTACCAGCACAAAACAAAAACAAACAAGAAAAACATAGAAAGGTGGAAATGCGTAAAAAGCCAATGTAAAAGACTCACCCATAGGCAACTATATCCACTCAACTCATAATAAGAAAATACCAACTATTCTTCTCCCTTTTGTTAACTTGTTATTTTTGGAAGAGATACAAAAGAATACAATAGCTCAAATGAATAAACAAAAATACTCCTGTGAAACATAGCTTATGGGAGTGTAATTTATCCTTATTTCAACTTACAGTGTGTAAACTCTTGGAGTGAATGCCAGGATTGTATCCTGCATACATGTGCATACTTAGCATTCATGCTAAATGGCATGTATGTAAAGTTTTATTGGAACATTGTCTTTAAGAGCAGAATCCTGGGGCTGGGAATGTAGCTCAGTGGTAGAGCACTTGCCTTGCATGCATGAGGCCCTGGGTTCGATTCCTCAGCACCACATAAACAAAAAGAAAAAAAGCTGGAAGTGGCACTGTGGCTCAAGTGGTAGAGCGCTAGCCTTGAGCTGAAAAGCTGAGGGACAGCGCCCAGGCCCAGAATTCAGGCCCCATGACCGGACCCCCCCCCCAAAAAAAGAGCAGAATCTTGAAGATAATCCAAATGTTCATCAGTGAAGAATAGATGTCTTTAAAATAGTGGAATGTTGTGCATCAAACGAAATGAGTTATAGGCCTAGAACAAATGACCTTTGCATCTTATTTTAAGGAAGAATATTCAAATACAGAAAGAATATTTTTGGCTGCCATATTGTTAACATTTAATTGAATTACAGGGTCAACAATGGTTGCTTGTTTAGACAAAAATGTGGTGGCTGGAGGATAGACAGACAAGAGGACTTTTTATTATACACGGTTTCCTATGTCTTGAATTTTGAACTTTGTGAACATTTTACTATTCAAAAATGAAACGAGCAATTAAAATATGTAAGAGAGAGACTGTGTGAGACCCAGCACACCTCTTCTGTGCCATATGGGTGAGCCAATGATTTACTCAGGAAATTCACTGGGTTGTCGCTGTCATCAGGATGTGCTTACCCAGAGGTCAAAAAATACATTGCAGGCTCCTCCGCTATCTCTAATATCAGCCAAGGCATTTGGGATTTGTTGTCATTTTTTTTTATATCCCTCCTGGGACAGCCTAATTTAACAAATGGCAGTGGTCACCACTGCGATTCCTTAAGTGGACACCCACAGGGGAGATGGTGCTACCTCTTAGCAGAACTGTGACTAAGTTAATGAGCACAAGCACTTTGCACTCCAGGGCCCACTTCGGAATGCAGCCTCTGTGTTCCTTGCCCCTAATGCTGAGAGAAGTAGATGATAACTCAATTTTACAGTTATCTGCGGAGACAACTCGAATGGCGGAAGTGCTGAGCAGGCCCCTTAGTGTCAGCTGAGGTTCCCATACACTGAGGTGACATATGCACCAGGTGTTAGAGATTATAATATTTTAGGTACTTCCTTTGCTTAAGTGGATACTTTGATTGCTGTTCCCATAACCCATATAAATAAATGATAAGACATTTGGTTCATTTGAGGTTGGTATCAGGGCCGAGCTACTTGAAACTAGGTATTTTTTTTCTTCTTCATTGATAAATGAAATTTCAAGCTTATGATTGATTAAAATAAAAACAAATGAACCAACTGGTGTGAAATTACCAGCTTTCAATATTCACACCTTATGAAGACATCAGAAAGTCTGAATATTGATTGTTTCATTAGTATTCATTTTTCATCATTCTGCTTGGTATTTAAAAAAACACACATTTCTTGTGTGTTAAAACGTTACATGAAAACAACTGTGACCCAATCTCAAAGCCAGTGCCCTAGGCAGTGTTCATAGGAGAATGTCTTAAAAGTGCACAGAATACAATGTGTTTATAAAGCTTCCTAGAATTCTCATTTATTGATATTTCAAATTAACTTTTTTAAGGCTCTAGGTAAAGAAAGGTGATTTATTTATTTAAAAAGATACTCAGTACTATTTGCATTAGGTTGTTTTTCTCTAAGTGCTCATAAACAATTATTCGGTAATATTTCAAATATCAAAAACAGGAGGAAAGCCCAATAAATATAGATGAACATGTCAAAGTATACAAACAACCCTGCCTACCAACTTTAAAGGTGTATAATAAAAGTAATTTGTCATTGTAGCCATTTGCATACTTCTAATAACCCTTACTGCTAGTAACCCTTTCACTTTGTGTTGTGGCTACTGTGTATAGGAAAAAAGGACTCAGGAGAGGTACAGGAGATACTCATTTCTTTTCTAAACATCCCCTTCCTTTCCTTTGTCTTGGCCAGGGCTTGCTGAGCTATCTGAAGCCAGTCAGCACAAGTGGATTATGTACTGGTCCCTACCCAGGTTGGACCATCAGCCAGCTGGAGCTGGGATGAAGGCTTACTACTTCTGCTTCCATGCATGGTTCACACAGTTGTGCTCTGTAGCTTCCTTTCCACTCCCCTCAGTTCAATGTGGTTCTGTCTCATGCACATGGCCTATTGTAAAAATGTACTCCATACCCTTGATCAGAGGTTGTTTCCTTTACCGGCTTCAGTTTGCTAGCTTCTCCAAGGAGCACAAGTCCACCCTGCAGTCATATCGCATGGTTCCCCTTACTTTCTTTTAGTACCTGAGCACTGTAAAACAATGTCATCTTAGAGAGTCTAGCCTCTAGACTCTTCCAGAGAGTCTATTCTATATCTTCCAGACTCCAAATGACCTTTCCACATTTCCTGAGTCATGGTCCCTTCTTTGCCCTGGGTCACCTGGTCATCTTGGTGGATTCTGACACTCAGCTCTGGATAAATCTTTGCATATCTTGGCTTCTCATTTTTTAAACTAGATTCCCTTACATTAGCAAGCCAAATTAATGGAAATTAAGATATCTCTCAAAGTTCAAAGTAAAAGTCTCAGAGTTAATACATCTCCTCTCCTTCTTTATTTTTTCTTTTTCTTCCTTTTCCTTTTTCTTCTCCAACTCCTATGTTCCTTCCTTTATTCCACATTTTTCCCCCTTTCTTCCCCCTCTCCTGTTCTCTCCTTTACTTTTGGCAGTACTGGGATTTGAACTTAGGTACTCTTTTCTAGATAGGCACTTTTCATTGTAGTTTTGTTCTAGTGAGGGTCTTGTGCATTTTGCTCCAGGACTGTGGCTTTGGACCACAATCCTCCTGTTCCACACTTTCTACCCTGCTTGGATTACAAATGTGGTCCACCACACCTAGCTTATTTACTGAGAGGAAGTCTTACTAATATTTTGCCCAGGTTGGTCTTCACCTGTGATCTTCCCAGTGAACTTTCTCTTAGGTAAACTGAATCAAAAGATCCACTCTAAGCTCTCTTTGTGGTCCATTTCTGTGACAAAACAAAGTAGATTTCAGGTACTCGGGACATGTGAAGTCCATCTGAACTTGAAGTTGTGTTGTGTGTGAAAGCTGGAATGTGAAAGGAGGTACAAGAGAGATAAGGCATTGCTCTTTTTTTGTTTTATTTTGTTACCCCTGTAATAAATATCAAAAGGCAAATCGTAGGAGAAGTGTTTAGTAACATTAACCAATATTTGAGTAACAAACATTTTTAATGTACACGACCCCCCAAACAAAATCATATCAGACTGGAGTGGAAGTGACATGTTCCGTTTCTCAACAAACCAAGACACTAGAACTCGCATGGTTTTGTAGTGGCAAAGGGACCATATTTCTCTATATATTAGCCAAGAAACCATGAAGGTGTAAACTCTTGTCAGAGGTGAGGCAATTCTGTGGCTGTGTTCTGGCATCTTCATGCCAGTACATCTGGCACCATGATCATCAGCACTGTCACTCACTATTGACACCAGGGCTGGCAATCTCCTGTTTTCATTCAACTTCTCAATCCAGAGGTTTGGGAGAGAAACTGAGAAAGCACTTGTATGCATGGTGAGGTTCTTCCCTGGGTAGTGTCATTCTATTCCCAAAGGTCACTCCTAATGCCAATCCACAAACATTTTTTTTCTGATTCCCCAAATCATTCAGTTTTATAAGTGAGTGAGATTCTAAATAAAACTATATTTGTAAAAGTTAACAAAAATGTCCACTTGTAATTATGAAAATGATCCTGTTCATAAATACAAAAATCAATTCTGCTTCCTGTGGATTAATCTTTTTTTTGGTGACATCTCCAATCAGGAATAAATTTAATAATTCACACCACCACTAGCAGAGATTAGTATCAATCTCTTCTTTAGTGTTAATAGAAGAGGAGTCCTTAAGTTAATTTCTATCTCAAGTGGATATGAAAAAGTTACTCTAAGTATAAAATTTCCAAAGAATAAATGTGAGGCATGACATTTAAATTTTCCTGTCTGATTTTTAATTTTGTTTTTACAAATTGATATATATTTTATAAATACATGCAGGAATTGTCCAACAGTAGAGGGGAATTGTGTAGGAATGGCACAGTGGGTCTTTCAATCCTGTTACAATCATGGATGATCCCCTCAGGATAACTGGCAAGTCATCTGGATGCTGTTTAATTGCTTTAGTATGCTTATTTATTGCTCCCATTCATTCTCTTTAGAAGTTGCAGATGGGTTAGCAAGAGCTGTAGATGATTTTAAGAGATGAAAAAATGGACATCCTCTGTGCTAGTGGTTCTCAACCTGGAGCTACTCAGTGATGCATGTAGGACTAGGAAATGCCAGTGAGCCAGCATGGTCATTGTCTAGATGCTAGGCAATTGTATCAGACTCCTGGGAGTAGGTCTGGGCACCCAGACAGGTATAGTAACTCTTCAGGTGATTACAATTCTATTAAGAAACTATGACTTTGAGTTGGGCACGTTTACCTGTAATCCTGACCACTCAGAAAGCTGAGATCTGAGGATCACAGTTGGAAGGCAGTCTGTGCAGAAAAGTCCTTGAGAACTCTGATCTCCAATTAGGCACCCCCACACCCCTAAAAGCCAGAAGTAGAACTCTGACTCAATTGGTAGAGTACAAGCCTTAAGCACACAAGCTCAGGGACAGTGTCCAGGCCCATGAGTTCAAGCCCCAGGACCAGTACTTAAAACAACAACAACAAATCCAAACAAACAAAAAACCATCTATGACTTTCATAGTCTTTTTTATATGAAATGCCATTTATTGTTTGGTCAAGGGACACTAAGTATAATATAGACTAAGTTATTGAAAATTACCCTACATTCAGTTTTTTCAGTCATCCTTGGGCAATGGGAAAACTTCATGAGAGTGGTCAGGGTCTACCAGGAAAGCATCCTTTGGCATTAACGGCCACTTTCTCTGCTTTTCTGATTTCCCCTCCCCCCAGTTCCTGCAGCCTCCTCAGTGGGCACACTGCATACCAATAGGAATTTTGGCTCCTTCAGCTGATATGCAAATGTCTACTTCAGTCCAGAAGACGCACAGCAGGAGTCAGAGAGTCTGAGGGTGGGTGCCCTGTGAAGGGCAACCATCTGGGGTCAGAGGCCCCCAGCCACAGGGGCTCAGGCTATTGGGGAGTATCTCCTCTGCCCCCAGTGTCTCCCATGTTGTCTTCTTAACACCCCCCAATCCAAAGCCTTTAACTGATAATCAATTCTCCTCTAATTAGCTTCCATATGTGTGTGTGTGTGTGTGTGTGTGTGTGTGTGTGTGTGGTCCCTCTAGGGACGGGATGATGATCCCTGGATGGAATTAAATTAAACTGAAAAACGTAGTCAGTCTTTCTCAATGCCCTCTTCAAGGTCACCTTTTATGCAAAAAAGTCTTTTAAACAATAACACACTAAAATAAAACAAACCAAGCAAAAAAAAAATAACCCAAGTGCATAAAATGTCTTGTCACACAGTCCAAAGGACTCTCAGTGTCTAACCTCTGGCTCCTGGAGAGCAGGAGGAGGCTTTATTCCTATTTGCATTTCCACTTCTAGACTGTGTCAAGCCCAAACAGGTATCTGTTAGTGGTGTTCGCATACTTTTTTTTTTTCCTAGTGATCATACGTTTTAATTTTCTTGAGATCAGTTTTACATAGTGTTTAATTATAGGAAAATAGTTAATTTTATCCTTTAATTTTGAAGGTTCAGAAAGGTATTCATTTTGTATTTTCCTCCCATGGACGTGTGCTAGTGTTTTTTTCTTCTTTCAAATATCTTTCTTCATTAAATTCTTATTAGTATGATATCCCTGGGTAGAAGGAAGATGGCAATAATCAAATTAAAACAGGACTATCTAATTCTGAACACATAGAGTTCAACAGTCAGTTTATACCTAGAAAATAAGAAGACACACTTGGTAGCATAATAGTTTGTACATTTAAGTGAAGGTTTGCTCTTGCTTGAGGAGTGATGGCACTTGTTTGAGAACCAATTGGTCCTTGCTACTTAATAGGCTCTGGACCAGCAGCACAGAGAACATCTGAAACTTATTTGAAATTAGGTATCTTGGGTCCCACGTTATAACTCAGAATCTGTATTTTTAATAAGATTCCTGTGCAGTTTTTATGCAAGTTAAAAAATAAAAAGTAGAAGTGTAAAGAATTCTGATGTAAATTCAGGGCACCTGAATTTAATTTCAGCTCTGTCACAGAGAAGCTGAGGCATTTTGAGTTATTTAAACTTTTGAGGACATCAGTTTCTTCAGCTGCAAAATGGGGATGATAATATTGATTGTAGAGGGTTATTGATAGGATTAGATGGGGGGGGAGGGGGAGAAGCCCAGAGTCCAGGAAGAATTTAGGAACTGAGGTACTGAATTCATATATAGATCCACCGATATGTAATCAGACAGCTCAGGCATTCTGAGAATTGGGTAAACTCTTAATTTCCTGACTATGTTGCACAAAGAAATACCTGTGTTAGAATCCATTTAAACTGAGCTTTCTGGGATATTCTCATTGTTATGCCCTAGAGACTTGCTACAGAATTATTCTCAGCAGAGCAATTATAGGTGAGTCGGCCCTATAATGAGATATCTTTGCTACTTCATTAAATAAACCCCCTTGAATGGGCTCCAAAATGGACCTGCCTCATACCAAATTCCATTACATTGGAAGTAATCTTATAAGAAGGCCCTGGTGTGGGTTCAATTGTCCAGGATACCTAACGTTTACCATAAAGGGAATGTGTTCTAGAACAATGATTCCAAAAGCTGGTTCTCAGACTTGTGCTTGCCTGATCTAAGGGGACATGAAAAATAAAGACACCTTACTAATTGTTCTTTAAAATTAAAATGTAATATATTTAAAAAATATCCTTCATTCTGAACATATGACCTTTCCATTTGCTTTCTTCCTTTCTACTTGTTTTGGTGCTGAACCTTTCCATTTTCTGAACCATTATTTTGTGAAATAATGATGTAATAGCAATTTTTGTAATGTTCTTGTGCAATCTGAGTTCAGTGTTAACCCATTCTTCCACATACTTTAAAAATACAATTTCACAGGCCCAAAACTTCTGAAGCATTGATACTGAAACAGTTGCTTTAAAACTTCTTGCCTTTCAACAAATGGTGTTGGGAAAACTGGATGTCCATATGCAGCAGAAAGAATCAGGGTTCCTGTCTGTCACCCTGTGCTAATAGCAATTCAAAATGGATCAAAGACCTCCATGTAAAAACCTAAAATTTGGAAACTACTACAAGAAAGGGCAGCAAACATTATAACTTACTGGCATAGGCAGGAATTTCTCGAGTAGAATTCCAAGGGCTCAGCAAATTGGAGAGAAAACTGACAATTTGGATTACATCAAGCTAAAAATGTCTCTGCACAGCAAAGGACATAGTTACTATGCGAAACCCTATAGAATGGGAGATCTTTGCCAGCTGTACATCTGACAAGGGCTTAATACCCAGAATATAAAAGAAGCTCAATAGGAAAATTGAGGGAAGGGGTAGAGCTGAGAGGGAATGGGGGAAGAATGATGAACAAGGATGATATCAAGATGTGTTGTACACATAAACTGACATGTTGAATGGTAACTCTTAAAGATAATAAAAAGATAATTAAATATATATAAAGTCTGAAAAAAAAGAAAAAAGGAGCTTAAGAAGGAAGCTAAAAGAAGGAGCTCAAGAAGGAGAAACCCTAGGTCTCCTTGTACAGGCCGAAATTTTCTTAATAAAGACCCAGAAACAAAACAAATCAAAGAAAGGTTGGACAAATGGGATTGCATGAAATTGCAGAGCTTCTGCATGGCAAAGGATATAGCTAGCAAGATCAATAGAAAGCCCACGGATTGGGAGAAGATCTTCACTAGCCATACAACGGACAAGGGTCTCATATTTAAAATATACCTGGAACTCAAAAAAATTAAATCTCCCAACAACAAATCTTCAAAGAAACAACTGCCCAATAAATAAGTGGGCTAAAGACTTACAGAGAAACTTCTCTGAAGAGGAAAGAAGGATGGCCAATAGACATATGAAGAAATGCTCGGAGTTCCGGGAAGATGGCGGAGGAGAAGCTGGAATCTGAACAAGCTCTCGCATAGAAAGCAGTTATAGAGTTCCAGTGAACAGTCCTAAGCCAGAGAATCACACCAAGTGTGCCATCACAGGACAGAGAGCTAGACAAGAGAGGGGAAGCCAAGGCAAAAAGACACATCTGAGCGCCTGCCAGCAGCTGCCGCTGCGGCGGCAGGGTCGCGGCGGCGACCACCACCGCGGGGTCATACCTGAGACACAGAGAGTCGGGGACGAAGGAGCCAGATGCAGCGGACAAGCGGATTCTACTCAACACCAACAAGCGAACATCTTCATCCTGCTGTTTGCAGACCAGAGACGACCCAGGATCCAAGACTCGGCGTGAGTACAAGCCCGACGTCCTCACTCCTCAGGGAGCAGAGGAGGGAAGGCCACCCCTCCCCCCCCAGCACCGGTGATCTCCATCTTGGATACCGACAAAGCTCGGAGGAGCTGCTAGCTCCAGCTCAGGCCTTGGAATAAAACGAGTCATTTAGCAGGTCACAAGAACTTAACGGCGAAGTGATCTGCCAGACTCAGCTCCATCCAGGGAAAAGTCGCCCAGCTCAGGCGCCAGCCATTGGAGTGGCTTGCCTCACTGGGTAACCAGAGCCAGAGGCTGCCCCTCCCTCTAGCAGCCACCACAATCAATTGAAAAACAGAAACCCTGAGAATGGCTCCAGGCTGGGCGCTGTGAGCTTTATCACAAAATAGCCCCAGGGAAAAGCTACTGTTTGTTGAAAGGCCTCAACTCTACCCAGAACCTAGCCTCACCACCACATCCCCCTCTTTTGTGATTCTCAAAGCAGATCACCCTCCCAGAAAACTAACCTGGGAGGGGGATCTCAAAATCTTGGGTAAAGCAGAGCATTTTTCTGCCTCTTCCAACCAACCGACTTAAGAAACCAATCAAGCCACAGGACCTCAAGCTGACCAGAGACTCCAACAAGAGACTGGTTACAGACTAAAGGGAGATACAGGATTCTTCCCACTCCTCCCCCCCCCCAAAAAAAAAAAATCAAAAGACTTTTTTTTTTCTTTTTTTTCTTTTTTTTTCTTTTTTTTCTTCTTCTTTTCTTTTTTTGCTTGTTTTTTGTTTTTTGTTACCTTATATATATATATATATATAAATTTTTTCCCTTCTAAAACTTTTATTAATCTTTAATTTTTGCCTCTTCTGAAAAAAAAATCGTTTTCCAGTAACTTTTTTTTTTTTTTCCTCATCTTATAATTTTTATTTTAGGAATACGTGAATGAGCGTTTTCCTTTCTTTTCTTGTCTTCTTTCTCTTTTTCTTTTTTCTTAATTACCTTTTTGTTTTTTATCTAGCTCTACTGAACCTCTGATCTTTTCTTCTCCCTTTCCCATCCTTAAAGTTTTTCACATCTCCTCTATGTCCCTCCCCTTCTCTGAACATATTCACATTCCTCTCTAAATAGACGGTCTTTTAACCTCTATAATAACATTAATTTTTACATTTCTATTTTTTTTCTGGTCTCTCTTTATTCCCCTTTCCGTCTCTTCTTTTTCTCTCTCTCTCTACTTGCATCCTACCCAACCCATTTCCTGCATTGTGATTAGGACATAGTTAACTCTCCCTGTGCCTCCCCACACCAATCTATTCCTATTTTTTACCCACATCTCTCCCTAATCCTAATAATTTCTGGTTTTCCAAATTCTTTTCTGTGGTTCAAAGTCCTTTAACATATAGTTGTTTGATGTTGAATAGATGTATCTGTTGAACTAGATTGTATCTGTAGACTATTGACTGTACAAATGCAAACTTTGGTTGATGGTTGCCTTAAGATAGTGTTCTAGCACAAAACTGGTGCAATCTTCATCTCAAATGGGCCGAGTAAGCCGGAAAAACACAAGAAAAATGGCAAATTCGGGTATCTCAATTCCCAATCTTGATAATCAGGGATTAGAACAGATAAAGAATAATCCAGAGGAGAGTTCCCAAATAGCTCTACAAACACTACTAGCAAACATGATAAATGAGAAGTTTGACAATGTACAAAGGACTCTGTATGAGCGTGATAGGGAGAGAGAGGAGGCATCCCAGAAGTTTATACAGGAATATCATAAGCGTGAGGAAGCTACTCAAAAACTGATACAGGATTTGCGTGAACAACTTGAGAATACTCAAAGAGAAAGGTAGGAATGGCTTGAGCAGGCTGAGAACACTCAAAGAGAACTGCAGGAATCCCACGAACGGCAAGAAAGAGAACTGCAGGAATCCCACAGATGGGAGGAAGCTAATCAAAGAGTAACTCAGGAATTGAGAGACCAGGTAGAGAATACACAAAGATCACTAAAGGCATTCATGGAATCCATTAACAAAGAGCTGAAGGAAGTCAGGGAGACCACAAAGGGAATGCTGAATGGAACCCAACAGAAGGAATGGGAGTCCAAAGAAACCATAACCAATCAACTAAGTGATTTGAGAACAAACACTGAACACCAAATTAAGGAAGTAAAGAAATTCATACAAGACCTAAAACAGAGCTTCAACAAAGAACTTGAAGCCATCAAAGCTGACCAATTAGAAGGAAAAGAGATAAAAAACAAAGTAGAGAGTCTTGACAGCAGGTTAGACCATGCAGAAGATTGAATCTCAGGGATTGAAGACAGCCTAGATATTATAGAGAAAGAACATACAACCATCCAAGACAAGTCCAAGAAATATGATAGGTCTATCCAACACCTCGAAGACACCATCAGAAGGCCCAAGCTAAGGATAATGGGTGTAGAGGAGCACCTAGAAACAGAAGATAATGGTCTAGGAAATTGGTTTAACAGGATCCTAGCAGAGAACTTCCCAAACATACAAAAAGATAGGCCTATTCAGATACAAGAAGCTTTTAGAACCCCAAATAGACCAGACCAGAATAGGACATCCCACCGTCACATTATAATCCACACAGGATCAACCCAGACCAAGGAAAAGATCCTTAAAGCTGTCAAGGAGAAAAGGTTAATCACCTATAAAGGGAAACCAATTAGAATCACCTCAGATTTCTCAGCAGAGACAATCAAAGCAAGAAGAGCCTGGAATGACGTATGCCATGCCCTAAAAACAAACAACTATCAACCAAGAATACTGTACCCAGCTAAACTCTCCTTCATAACTGAAGGCCAAATAAAAACCTTCCATAGCAAAGAAAAATTGAAACAATACATCTCTCCCAAACCAGCCCTGCAAAAGATTCTTAAAGATGTCCTACACATAGAAAACCAACAAGACCGCAACAAAGGCCAAGAAACTGCACCCAAACTGAGAATCCAAGAACCTTAGGAAGAACCCAGTTTTCACAGCCCCCAAGAAGGTGGATAACATGGCAGGAACTCCCAAATACCTCTCAGTCCTATCTCTTAACGTTAACGGACTGAACTCTCCAATTAAGCGACATAGACTGTCTAGTTGGATTAAAAAACAAGACCCTTCTATCTGCTGCCTGCAGGAGTCACATCTTGCCCGTAAAAACAAACACATCTTCAATGTTAAAGGCTGGAACAAAATCTACCAAGCAAACAGCCCTCATAAACAGGCGGGAGTTGCAATCCTAATATCAGATAAAATAGACTTCAAACTAAAATTCATGAGAAGAGATAAAGAAGGTCGCTACATACTAATTAAAGGATCTCTCCTTCAGGAGGATATTACAATTCTAAATATCTATTCGCCAAACAATGGAGCACCCAAATTTATCAAAGAAACACTACTTTCCCTCAAATCCCATATAGATCCAAAGACATTAATTGTTGGGGATTTTAACACACCACTCTCCCCACTAGATAGATCAACTCGGCAAAAACTCAACATAGAAACCGCAGATCTAAACAGCTGCATAGATCAACTAGACTTAACAGACATTTACCGAACATTTCACCCAGCAGCATCAGAATACACGTTCTTCTCAGCAGCACATGGAACGTTTTCTAAAATAGACCACATTTTAGGCCACAAAGCAAACTTGTCTAAATTCAGAAACATTGAAGTTATACCTTGCATTCTCTCTGACCACAAGGGAATAAAATTAGAACTCAACACCAAAAGCCACCAAAGAAAGTCCGGTATCACATGGAGGCTGAACAACACACTGCTGAATCATGAGTGGGTCATGGAAGAGATTAGAAAGGAAATTCAAATGTTCATGCTATTCAACAAAAATGAACACACAAATTACCATCTCCTCTGGGACACAGCAAAGCCAGTACTCAGAGGCAAGTTTATAGCTCTGAGCTCCTACATCAACAAATTGGAGAGATCTGAAACTAACAATTTAATGACACATCTAAACCTCCTTGAAAAAGAGCAGCAAGATAAACCCCAATCCAATAGACGGAAAGAAATAATCAAAATTAAATCAGAATTAAATGAATTAGAATCCAAAAAAACTATAGAAAGAATCAACAAAACAAAGAGTTGGTTCTTCGAAAAACTTAACAAAATTGACAGACCCTTAGCAAACCTTATCAGAAAAAGGAGAGAACACACCCAAATTAATAAACTCAGAGATGAAAATGGAAACATCACTACGGAAACAACCAAGATTCAGAATATTATAAGGGAATACTTCTCAAAACTTTATGCTAATAAGTTTGAGAACTTGACAGAAATGGACCTTTTCCTAGCAAATATTGACATGCCAAAACTAAACCAAGACGAGTTAAACCAGCTTAATAGGCCCATATCAAGCATTGAAATAGAAACAGCAATAAGAGACCTCCCAGCCAAGAAAAGTCCAGGACCAGATGGTTTTACAGCAGAATTTTACAAGGCCTTCAAAGCAGAGCTCACACCAATACTCCTCCAACTCTTCAATGAAATTGAAAGAGAAAGCTCACTACCGAACACATTCTATGAAGCCATCATAACCCTCATCCCAAAACCAGGCAGGGACTCATCAAAGAAAGAGAACTATAGACCCATTTCTTTGATGAACATTGATGCAAAACTTCTCAACAAAATTTAGGCCAATCGACTTCAACAATTCATCCAAAAAATCATACACCATGATCAAACAGGATTCATTTCAGGGATGCCAAGCTGGTTCAATATATGCAAATCAATTAATATTATTCATCACATCAACAGGAGCAAGAATAAGAACCACATGGTTATCTCAATAGATGCAGAAAAAGCATTTGACAAGATCCAACACCCCTTTATGATGAAGGTTCTGGAAAAATTAGGAATCCATGGAACATTCCTCAATATAATAAAGGCTGTATATGACAAACCTACAGCCAGCATTATACTCAATGGTGAAAAACTAAAGCCATTTCCTCTTAACTCAGGAACAAGACAAGGATGCCCACTCTCTCCACTTCTCTTCAATCTAGTATTAGAATGCCTAGCTACAGCAATAAGACAAGACGCAGACATAAAGGGGATCCAAATAGGGAAAGAAGAAATAAAACTCTCCCTCTTTGCAGATGACATGATCTTGTATTTAAAGAATCCCATAGACTCCACTCCCAAATTACTCAAGCTGATTCAAAACTTTGGCAAAGTAGCAGGTTATAAAATTAACCCCCAAAAATCAATGGCTTTTCTATATGCCAACAATGAGAAATGTGTGGCTGAAATTAGGAAAGCAACTCCATTTGTAATAGCCCCACAAAAAATAAAATACCTAGGAATTAACTTAACCAAAGAAGTGAAGGACCTCTATGATGAAAACTTTAAAATCTTGAAAAAGGAAATCAACACAGAACTTAAAAAATGGCAAAACCTCCCATGCTCCTGGATTGGCAAGATTAACATCGTGAAAATGGCAATACTTCCCAAGGCTATCTACAAATTCAACGCGATACCTATCAAAATTCCACCCTCATTCTACAAGGAAATAG
Source organism: Dipodomys merriami (assembly GCF_024711535.1). Taxonomy (NCBI): domain Eukaryota; kingdom Metazoa; phylum Chordata; class Mammalia; order Rodentia; family Heteromyidae; genus Dipodomys; species Dipodomys merriami. The sequence goes on from NW_027204560.1 coordinate 221,006, forward strand.
AAGAGGCAATCCAAAAATTCATATGGAACAATAAAAGACCCTGAATAGCAAAAATGCTCCTCAACGGAAAGAACACTGCTGGAGGAATATCAATACCAAATTTCAAACTCTACTATAAAGCCATAGTAATCAAAACAGCTTGGTATTGGCATAAGACCAGACCTCAGGACCAGTGGAATAGAATTGAAAACCCAGAAATGAACCTACAGACCTATAGCCATCTAATCTTCGATAAGGAAGCTAAAACAATAGAATGGAAGAAAGACAGCCTCTTCAGTAAATGGTGCTGGCAAAATTGGTTAACTACATGTAGAAAACTAAAGCTAGATCCTTATATATCACCCTGCACCAGAATCAACTCCAAATGGATCAAAGACCTTGAACTCAAAGCAGACACTCTGAAAACATTACAGGATGGAATAGGAGAAACCCTAGGTCTCCTTGGCTCAGGCCGAAATTTTCTGAATAGAGACCCGGAAGCACAACAAATCAAAGAAAGGTTGGACAAATGGGATTGCATAAGATTGCAGAGCTTCTGCAGGGCAAATGACATAGCTAGCAAGATCAATAGAAAGCCCACCGATTGGGAGAAGATCTTTACTAGCCATACAACGGACAAGGGTCTCATATGTAAAATATACTTGGAACTCAAAAAATTAAACCACCCAACAACAAATCCTCAAAGAAACAACTGCCCAATAAATAAGTGGGCGAAAGACTTAAAGAGAAGCTTCTCTGAAGAAGAAAGAAGGATGGCCAATAGACTCATGAAGAAATGTTCAACATCCCTAGCCATAAAAGAAATGCAAATCAAAACAACATTGAGATATCACCTCACTCCAGTTAGAACAGCAAAAATCAAGAACTCTAACAACAACAGATGCTGGAGGGGATGTGGACAGAAAGGAACCTTACTTCATTGTTGGTGGGAATGTAAACTTGTTCAACCACTTTGGAAAGCAGTGTGGAGGCTCCTCAAAAGACTTCACATAGATCTCCCCTATGATCCAGCAATCCCACTTTTGGGCATTTACCCAAATGTTTACAAACAAGACCACACTAAAGCTACCAGCACAACTATGTTTATTGCAGCATTATTTACCATAGCTAAGATATGGAACCAACCCAGATGCCCCTCAGTAGATGAATGGATCAAGAAAATGTGGTATATATACACAATGGAATTCTATGCCTCCATCAGAAAGAATGACATTTCCCCATTTGTTAGGAAATGGAAAGGTTTGGAAAAAATTATATTAAGTGAAGTAAGCCAGGCCCAAAGAAGCATAGGTCCCATGGTTTCCCTTATTTGCAATATATAGTATAGGTATGAGTCAAGCGGAAAAGGTCAGATAATGTGATGTTAGGAAAATGAACCCTTAAATATGTATTTTAATGTTTTTGTTTCTTTCATGCATGTGTTTCTAACGCATTTATAAGATTATTTCTTTGTTGCTTTGTATGTCCCTTCCCCACAGTGTAACCCCCGCTTTCACTATATTTGATGTCAGTATAACATGTGGAGGAGATGGGGACAAACAAGTCGTTTAAGGATTCAGGTGGACCTGTTGCAACAATGAGAAGTACAAAATGTCATGTCCAAACCAGCTTTACAATGTCGGTGTGGGGGGGGGGGAGGGGGGTATGATTGGGTGGGGGGAGGGGGGAGGCAGGGAAGGGAGGTGAAGGGTAAACAAAGGAGGAGGCTGCAATGCTTGGTAAGAAATGTATGCATTATCCTGCCCATGTAATTGTAGCCCCTCTGTACAGTATGTTCTCAAATAAAATAAAATAAAATTTAAAAAAAAATAAAAAAGAAATGCTCAACCTCTCTAGCCATAAAAGAAATGCAAATCAAAACAACATTGAGGGCTGGGAAGGTGGCTCAGTCGTAGAGTGCTTGCCTTGCAAGCCAGAGGCCCTGGGTTTGATTCCTCAGCACCACATAAGCAAAAAGCAAAAAGCCGGAAGTGGCGCTGTGGCTCAAGTGGTAGAGCGCTAGCCTTGAGCTGAAGAGCTGAGGGACAACGCCCAGGCCCAGAGTTCAGACCTCACGACCAGACGCCCCCCCAAAAAAAACAACATTGAGATACCACCTCACCCCATTTAGAATGACTATAATCAAGAACTCTAATAACAACAGATGTTGGAGGGGATGTGAACAGAAGGGAATCTTACTGCATTGTTTGTGGGAATGTAAACTTGTTCAACCACTTTGGAAAGCAGTATGGAGGTTCCTCTAAAGACTCCACACAGAGCTTTCCTATGACCTAGCAATCCCACTTTTGGGCATTTACCCAAATGATCACAAAGAAGACCACACTAAAGCTACCAGCACAACTATGTTTATTGCAGCATTATTTACCATAGCTAAGATATGGAACTAACCCAGATGCCCCTCAATAGACGAATGGATCAAGAAAATGTGGTATATATACACAATGGAATCTTATGCCTCCATCAGAAAGAATGACATTGTCCCATTTGTTAGGAAATGGAAAGACTTGGAAAAAAATTCTATTAAATGAAGTAAGCCAGGCCCAAATAAACATAGGTCCCATGGTTTCCCTTATTTGCAAAAACTAGTATATGTCTGAGTCAAACAGAAAAGGTCAGATAAGTTGATGTTAGGGGAATGAACCCTAAGATAAGTATTCAAAAATTTTTTTGTTTTTGTTTTGTTCTTTCATGCAATTGTTTCTAACATATTTACAAGATGATTTCTATGTTGCTTTGCATGTCCTTCCCCCATAGTATAACCCATGCTTTCACTGTATTTGATGTTGGTATAATGGGGAAGGGAAAAAACAAATCGTTTAGGGATACAGGTGGACCCATTGCAACAATGAAATGTACAAGTCCTTATGTCAAAAAACGAACTTTATAAGGGGGGGGAGGATCAAGTGCAGGGAGGAGGGGGGGTATGGGAAGGGATGGGAATGGGAAACAAAGAGGAGGCAACAATGCTTGATAAGAAATGTACTGGTTATCTTGCCCATGTAATTGTAACTCCTCTGTATGGTATTCTCACAATTAAAAAAAAATTAACTAAACCCCAAGAGTGAATAGCCTAATTAATAAATGCCAAAAGAGCTAAATAGATACTTCTCAGAAGAAGTAAATTGAAGAGATGCTCAGCATTTCTAGCCATAAAGGAAATGCAAACCAAAAAACACTGAGATTCCATCTCACCTCAGTAAGAATGACCATTCCCCAGAGTAAGAATAACTGGTGGTGGCAAGTATATGGGGAGGAACTCTACTACACTGCTGATAGGAATATAAACTAGTACAACCACTATGGAAGGTAAGAAATTTCTCAAAAAAGTAAACATAGTGAAATAGGGAGTTCCAGTCTAGCCTGCACCATCTTGGCCACATGGTGGATAGTAGGGTTTGCCATTTTGTCTTCACGATGGGGAAAGGGTAAAGCCCCAGACTCCTGCCTTCCAGATGATGGGCGTTGATGAGGTCTTGGAGACAGGGGCGGGCACTTGAACCTGTCAGTCCAGTGCCTGAAACTAGGAGTTTCCTGTGACCCTGCCCACTGGCCTCAACCTATTTAGGTCAAGACCAGCTCAGGCTCCATTATGCTATGCCACATGTCTACGTGTTCGTGTCCTGTCTCTGTGTCCTGGCTCTTCTTCTGTCACCACAGCATCCTAATTCAACTCTCCATTGGAGCTGAATTGGTTCGTTGGTATTGCTTTTGTTCTTTGTTTCCTCTCTGGCCTTCATGGCTCAGTTTCCTAACAGTGTATTTGCTGGCTGCTGGTCTTTTGAGTCAGGAGTCCAACCATGCAGTCAGGGCCTTTTAATAAAGACTCCAAGATTCAACCTCTCAAAATGTGGCTTCTCTGTTTTCTCACCTTACAACAATAGAACTATACCCAGTGATACCACTCTTGGACATTTATCCAGATTACAGGTCAGCATATAGTAAAGATAGTGTACTGTACTAGTCACCAGAGCCAAGATGCAGAATAGCTCAGATGATGAATGGATTTAAAAAATTGCTATCTATGCACACATACATATATACGTATATATGTATACATACATATGTACATGTATATATATTTATATATGCATTCAGACATATGTCTTGTTTCCCAAGACTTCACATTATATCATTTGCAGGGAAAAAGATGGACCTGGCCAAAAAGTATGTGCTATCAAGTAACTCAGGCTCAGAGAACCAAAAGACATGCTCTCTCTCATATGTGGAAGTTATCTCTAAGTTATAAATGTATGTGAAAACATACAGGGTCACGTGCATATACAGACAAACATATTATCTAAAGTATGTGTTAGGTCCACCCTGGAAAAATGGCCCCTTCCCCATTGTTCTTGCTTGGTGCACACATGGCCTCTTCCCTAGAAGCCCCCACTCAGCCTTTGTGACCCAGATAACCAGAACGCCAGGGGGCAGTGGGAGGTCCCCCAGGTTCTGAAGTCTTGGCTGGGGCCACACCTCCTCCCTGCTCTCTTCCCGTTATCAGTCTCCATCATCAGTTCCACCCCTTGTTTTGCCACTGGCCTCCTTGCAGCATTTCCCTTGCCCCTTGTCCCTTTCCCCCCTTCCCTTCCCTTCCTTTTATTTCCCCTGCATCCCTTACACATGCCCCCATCTGTGCAGAGCGGGAGTATGCTCTCCCCCCAATAAGCTCTTTTCTACCTGCACAGTAATGCCTTTGGACACTTATAGTTTAACATAATTGAATACCAACGAAGCTGAAGGCAGTATTGTCAGAGGTGGGGGAGGCCAAAGGGGCATATCAATGGAGTGGGGAAGGGTGGTGTCATAGTATTCAAGGTGCATATGTGAAAATGGAAGCCTGTAACCATACTGCATGGGAGTCATGGAGGAGAACAATAGAAGGTTGACAGTGTCCAAGATTAATTTTACTCATAAATTGATATGTTGAATCATTTATTTGTTGGTGTTGGTCCTGTGGTTTGAACTCAGGGCCTGGGTGCTGTCCCTGAGCTTTTTTGCTTAAGACTAGGATTCTACCACGTGAGCCATAGCTCCACTTCTGGCTTTTTGTGGTTCGAGATAAGAGTCTCACAGACTTTCCTGCCTTGGCCTGGCTTCGAACTGCAATCCGCAGATTTTAGCCTCCTAAGTAGCCAGGATTATAGGCCTGAGCCACTTGCACCTGGCTGATAATGTTGAATTGAAACCCTTTGTACTACTACTTAAAAATAAATTAAGATTAAAAATGAAAAATGCCTAAGTAAAGGTTTTGTCTTTTTTCTGTGAAGTCAGTATTAGACATGTAAGATTGTCAAGGTCAAAGTACATAGTGTGAACTGGAGGGTAAATGTGACAGTCACATTTGTCCTTTCAATAGAACAAAATGCATGACACAGTAATTTCATAAAGAGAAAGGGGTGTTTTGGCTCACAGTTTTGGAGGTTCTAGAGCATGAGTGGTGGGCCTGATCATTTGAGCCTGTGCTGAGAACAGGGGAGGAAAGAGGAAGGGGCTGTAGTTTCCCTGGTCCTTCAGTGGGACACCTCCAATTAGCTAATAATCATCCACTAACTGGTAAGAGCACTACACTGGAGCCTCCTTCTTCAGCACACAAACTTTGGAGGATATTTAACATAAAAACGACTGTAGTAAATCTGTTCAGTGTAGACACCTCACAGTGCACAGTGCTCTTCAAATTGCCCTGTGGCCCATGGAGGATCTGTTGGATTGTAGATTCCATTTCTGCAGGTCTAGCAGGCTCTGGAATCCCAATTTCCAATCAACTCATCTGCAAAGTAGCAAAGGCATCCTGGCTAAGCTGGTAAGCCAGGGGTCAGATCCAGGAGCCATTCTTTCTAGCTGTAGACCCTTGAGCAAGTTCCTTCCCCTGTCTATCCTATCTCATTGGCTGGTGTGGGAAGAAAATGGAATAATGAATGTAAATATTCCCAGAAGGGAAAATGCAGTACCTGGCATGCAGAAAAAGCTGTGTAACTGCAAATTATTTAACTTTACGGATCAGGGGCATCAAGATATTAAAAGAAGATTAGCACTGAAAGGAGTTCTTCCTAGTGATGTGAAAGTTTCTGTGGGGGAAGGGAAAGCTTTGTTCTCCCTTTTTCAATAAGATTGCTTGAAGCTGAGACTTTTGAAGGGGAAATACACACTTATTCTAAGTCAGAAGTGGAAGCCTTTTAACTACTCACACCCTCCGATTGAAGCTGAACTGATGGTTTTGACTTGGTTTCCAAATGTGACAAGAAACATTTGACTATTGTCCTTTGACTTTTACAATTTCCTAAAAGTCTTTATTAATTAGTGTTATTATTCTTTTGAAAATGTGGTTACTATGTTTATTAATTAAAATTTCCCTTTTTTATTGGCAGCTAAGAAATTTGTTAAACAGTAGTGTATATTGCCTACTATGCAAATGCAACTATACATGAGGCTAATTTTATAATTTCTTAAATTATAAAATCCTTATTTTGTATGTGTGTGTGTGTGTGTGTGTGTGTGTGTGTGTGTGTGTGTGTGTGTGTGTGTGTGTGTGTGTGTGTGTGTGTGTGTGACTAGAGTTTGTACTCAGGGTGTTATGCTTGCTGGGCAGGTGCTCTACACTTGAGCCAGAACTTCAGACCTTTCCTTTCTGTTTTAGTTGTCTTTGTGTTTGGGACCACCTGAATTGAAGTCCTCTTATGTACACTTAGCGCATAGCTCTGAGGACAGGCGTACACCACCATGCTCAGCTATGAGTGACGTAAGTTCTCCCAAAATATTGCCCAAGCTAGCCTCAAACCCAGATCCCTCCCTATCTCAGCCTCCTGAGTACACATGATTTTAGGTATGTGACACCTCAGTTGGTGAGGCCCTACTATTTTTATAATTAATGAATTTCATAGCCTTCTTTAAAAAATTATAGAGAAATAGCATCTCAGCATGAACATGATTCAAATTTGTGTTATCCTCAGTTTGTGCATTTTGCTCAAATGCCTTGACTTGGAATATACGTTCAAATGCAAGAGCAGATAATGATTCATTTGAAGAAAACTTGAGGACAATTCATCAGTTGATCAAAGAGCCAAGGAACAATGGCTTATCCATACAACTGGATTAACTTTATATAGCACAAATAAAACATGTGAAACTAAGTTATTTCATTTAGTTCATTTAAATAAATGCTTGCTATTTTCTGAAATACCTCAAAGATTAAAGTTTAGTGCTTTTTGGAAGTTAAATTGTCTTTGAATCATTGCATACCTATTTTAACCATTATGGATTATTATGATAGAATTGCATATATGGGTAAAAGACTTTTTTAAAACACAAGGAGTGACTATTTTGCCAAGAGCATAAGAAAAGTAATATCACAACAGAATATTCCTAATGGGTTTCTGATATGCATTAGAAGTTATCATGTTAATTAATAAATATTTGCATATCTCCAGGGCCTTTGCTTAGCTCATACTTTTCTATTTCACTTGTCTGTTGCTACTTTTAACCACAAGAAATGTGGTCACTCCTGGAGCTGACTGTATACCACATATCTGGCAAATATTTATATGGATTACAATTCCTCCCAAATACTAAGTATTTCTACTTATCTAAGAGAGCCTCTGAATGTTAGGGCTTCCCAGTCTTCCTCACGGGCAATGGGTAGTCACATGACTAAATTCTGATCAGTGGGGAAACTATAGAAATACTCACTGGTCTATAGTTTCCCCAGAAACTATAGAAATGCTAGATACCCCATGAGTTTGGCTAGTTGGACTGTGTATATGATGACACAGTAGGAGCAGCCAATTTGGATCATGAGGTCAAGACCACACCTTTTTTTTTTTTCCCCTGCTGGTCCTGGGGCTTGAACTCAGGGCCTGGGTACTGTCCCTGAGCCTCTTTTTTGCTCAAGATTTGCACTCTACTACTCAAGCCACAGATTCTCTTCTGGCTTTTTCTGAGTAGTTTATTGGAGGTAAGAGTCTTATGGACTTTTCTACCCTGGCTGGCTTTGAACCATGATCCTCAGATCTCAGCTGCCTGAGTAGTTAGGGTGACAGGCGTGAGCCTGTTTTTCAAGGCTACTTGTTAAGGAACAAAACATAATCTGCTTGTGGATCAGACTGTACCAAACTTTGAGAGGAAAAGAAACTTCTTCCTTTTTCACCATGTTAGTTCAGATTTTCTGTCACAGACAAATCTAACCCTAATGTATATGAGCTGAAATATCTGCTAACACATCCACCAGTTGTGATCATCTTTCTGCTCTTGGTATCTGTCACCCACCCTGACTTACTTAAAATATAGACATAAAAAGAGATCTACATTACTTAATTCTTGAGAATAATGAGAAAGTATTAAATTTGCAAGTTCACTTCAGGAGCAGAAGAGTTAAAGAAGCTACAAATTGTTCTATTCCCTGTAGCTTTTGGTTTATTAAGAGACATTCTAGGTGAGATTTCAAAGTTGACTCCCAAGATAATGAGATGAAAGCTAGGCCATATGTCTAAGCTAAGTTTTGGTCTCAAAATAATTACCTTTGTTAATTACCAGTAATTAGTGTCAGCATCTAAAAGTTTCCTAAAAATCCAGGGAGAGAGAAAAGGGAAGGGCAGAGGGAGGGAAGGAGAATGGGAGAAAGGGGGAGAGAGAGGAAAGGAGAGGAGAGGAGAAAGATTACATACTTTTTCCAGTACAGTTATATCTTTAGGTCATCAAATAATGATTCAGAATTTTGCTATTAGCATTCAACACTGGGCTTTATCGAAAGTTGGGTATTTCTTCCAGTTAACTTAGGAACCTTTTGCTTCTAGCCAGTTGCAATGTGAAGTTTGTATGGCATTGAAAAATATATATGTCTTTTTTCATTACCAAAATTATATCTTTCTTTACCTATGAAATCATATCTTTAACCCTCCTCCAGTGGAAAAACATCCAGCTGGAAATGGTCCTGAAGGGAGGCTCAGGACCTTCATGCAGTCTTTCAGCAGGCTTTCCTGGGCTGGAGGACTCAGCTTTCAGGGTAGCTCGGCTTCTGTTGGATGCTGGTGAATGTACCTGTATTTCCCCACCACTCATTACACTGTTAAGAAGCTTAAAAAGTACATCACACTTGTCTTACTGGTGTCATGATACTTCAGGACAAAGGAAATATTTGTAGATGCATCTGTTTGGGTTCTACGAATCACTTGTGTTCTATGTAGGCACTTTCTCCCCTCCTCCCCTTTCTCTCTCTCTCTCTCTCATCAGTCATGGAGCTCGAACTCAGGGTCTAGATGCTATCCCTGAGCTTTTTTTGTTCAAAGCTAACTCTACCACTTTGAGCCACAGTGCCACTTCCGGTTTTCTGGTGGTTAATTGGAGATAAAGTTTTACTGACTTTCCTGTCCAGGCTGGCTTCAGGCTGCACTCCTCAGATCTCAGCCTCTCAAGGAGCTGGGATTACAGGCGTGGGCCACTGGTGCCCAGCCAAAGGCTAACGCTTAATGTCAAGATATTGACAAACCAAACCTGTTTGCAGATGTCAAAGTAATTCTTAATAAAGTGTATTAGCATAGGAAAGGAAATTTAATGACAAGGTAAAACTTTGTTTCTAGTAAGTATCACATATGAAGTATCAATGAGTTCATGCTCAAAGATAAAGGGGGTAATGCTTGGCTCAATGAAACCACATACCAGAAGAGGAAAACTCATATACTCATTAATCATCTCTTTGTCGGGAATCTACATTCTACTCACCCAATTGCACTAAAACATTGTGGCTTTTATAGATGTGCATCTAAGTGACAAAACCAGTCTCATTTGGAGACCTGGGAGTATTTACTAGGATTCATTAACAGAATGAAAGCATAAGTTCTACACTTTGGGGCTATTTCTGTATATCAAGTTCATATGGCCCTATTAATTTGCAAGCCTGTCTTATAAATCGTGGAGTGCACAATCCTGATATTAAGAATTTTCACCCTACTAACGATCACCGTTCATGACGGTGTGATTGGAGCCGCTGAATGTAACTTCGCCTCCCATCTCCTTCCTTCTAGCTACTGATCTATATTTTCTTTAATCCCATACCTCCAGCGCTGTCCTGAACTGTCCCGCGGCCATGGCGTACTTCTTTTGTCTATAGCAAGAGCTGGCATCCTTGAGGGCCACCTGAAGCCATTTGTCAATCTGAGGTAGGAAGCTGAAATTAGGTCCACTCAGCGGGTCTGCTATTTCAGCAGCTCGGCAGGCTTGCTGAACCTCGGTGGACATGAAAGACTTTACAAACTCATAGCTCACATCCTCCTCATCAATGTAGACCAACTTTGCTTCCACATCCATTATGGTCTTTAAGGAGATATGAGGCAGAGGCGTGGTGTGGAGCTGGTTGTCAATTTCTGTTCCCTTGGCCTCTTTCTTAGCCACTGGCTTTTCTTCACCTTCTGCCTTCCGTTTAAAGCTCACTTTCTCTAAATCGTTGTTTTGCTTTTCCTTGATTGTCTTGGCCATTTTTATTCTTTCAGCTGGGATTTCAGCCTGTTTATCTCCACAGCTTTTTTTAGTCTCTGGTGGCACTTCCAGGCTGCTGGGTGAATTTGCTAAGGTAGACATTTTCTTGCTTGTGTTTAACTTGGGAACAAGAGGATCCCGATGGACTCTCTTGGGTGTGTTTTCCAAATTCCTACTGCTTCCTGAGCTCATCCTGTAGGGGTGAGGAGAAGGAAAATAGTTCAGACAACATTTAGAAATTCTGTTGGTTTAGTTTATAGTTCATTTCATTGGAAACACTATAGATTTGAGTAATATTATATTGGAATTCACTATAGGTATCTTGTTGGAGTAAAACTGAAGTTATCTATGACCTTTTACTGGGACAGTGGATGCTTTAGTCTCAGAATTTAAGACTTTCTCAGGTTCTTCAAGAAAATAATTTATTGAAAATACATCTATACTGTTTCTTAGAAAAAGGATCTATAGGTGAATAATATTGAATGAATACTTTTATCAGATGCCTAAGGTCATTGGCTAGGAAAATTTTATACATAGCCACTGAAGACCAAAAAAGACCTCTATCCCCCAAATCCATCTTTATATTAATTTCCTAGAAAGGCAGGGGGTCCAGAACTCATTATAAAATACATGCCTAAGCTGCATCATAGACTTAGAAGTCTAAAAAACCACAGTTGCTTCCTCTGACAAGCTACCGGAAATGTGAGCACTATGTTTCCTCTATTTGCTTCTTCTATTAATAAACTAAATCTCAGGCTTAAACAACTTTAATAACAATTGTTGTTTAGAACAGATTTTGAAGCAGACCATGACCTTCAATTCTATCGTAACATGGAGTTTCTGAGAAAAAATATTTTTTTCTATCAAAGAAGTTGGCTTGCTTTCTGTTCGTCTTCAAAGAATGGTTTTCCTGACCAATTCCTGTGGGTTGGCCCTTGTTCATTACATTTTAGTTACATCCATCCATCCATCCATCCATCCATCCATCCATCCATCCATTCATCCATCCATCCATCCATACATACATACATACATACATACATACATATTTTCCCTGAGCACTTTAAGACTCTCCTGGAATTTTAGTTACATCCTGTTAATTAAGCCATCCTTTTGCAGATTATGAACCTGAGCTCAGCCAATGGGAGCAGAGGGGCGGGGCCTGCTGGGTTAGGGATGGAAAGGAGCAGCCTGCCTGTGTTTGCCTGCTAGATTTTTGGCAGATGGCACACCCTTCTGAAGAGGTGAACTTTGCCTTGCCGACTTCCTATCAGTTTGCGTCTTTATTCCTACACCTCAACATTCCCAGCTATTTCTAACAGGGCAACACATTCACCTTGAGTCTACAGCATTAATATTTTTGCTGTCATGTGACTGACAAAGTTGTATGGAGAGAGGCATTTTTCCTAAAGCACTATTGATCAAAATGTGTAATAATCTTCTGTATTTTTTTTACTACACTGCTAGATTTGCTGCAAAATATAAAATGGTTTAAGATTGAATAGTTATTTAGTATATTTTCTATTTCTTTTCAAAATTATCTTTAAGTGGCTATACAAAGAAATTTCAATTTAACATCTCAGTTTATGAGTACAATGCATCTTGATCAATGTCACCTCTTCCATCATTATCCCCCATGTCTCTCAGCCCTTCCCATCCCTTGAAGTTACCTGATTCCATTTCCACATTTCCACTTATATCATGACTTTATTCACCCACACTACCTCTATTTGTCTGTCTTTCCTCCTCTTGACCCCCCCCCTTCCTCCACACATGTTTCAGCTTCCTGGTATTCATTTTGTTCAACTATAAGTTAAAAATTATGTTAAGAGAAGTTGGGCTCATAGGCAAAGGGCATGTGGTTTTTCTCATCTGCGGTAGTTAGATCTGAATTATAAGCATATATGAAAACATATACAGGGTTATATGCATATATACACAAACATTGAACAAAGCATGTACACACAGGAAGGATTGCAATAGGGTAACAAATAACAACCCTCTAACCACTAGCTTATATTTAACAAAAGGAATACAGTTTCTATTTGCTATCACATCCTGCTCTGATAAGAGTGCTGAGTGGTAATCTGGAGTGGTAATATTGCAAAGAAACTCAGGGACAGAGGTTGTGTTGATCAGACAGAGGCAGCTGATCTTCAGAAAGATTTATGTTCAGATTACTCTTCCTTCCTTCTTCCAGGCTGGAGTTCATTCTATATACAGGATAGCTAAGAGTAAACACATCAGCCCACCAAGAGGTCAGAGACAATAAGAAGAGGGCTGAGTGGGATTATAAGATAATAATGAAATGAAAGGGATTATTAGGGCTATTTGTCTACAAGGAGACAATTTTTCCACTCAAGAAAAAACGCAGTTCCTTCTCAAAGCCAATTATTTTGTTAATATTGATTATTACATTTACTTGAGAGATAGAAGTTTGGCTATAAAAGAGTTTTAAATACCCTGAAGTGTGACCTACTAGATTCCTTAAGGAAAATAAAAGAAAGAAATGAATGACACTCTCCCTAACATTTAACTCTTGGGGCACTTTCTTCTTCCCTATACTCCATGTAGGTATTGTCTGAATGATCCAGCAATTCTACTCTTGGGAATTTATCTAAAATACTTCAAGTTAGGCTACAATAAAGACATTTATACAGCTATGCTCTGTGACACTATTCAACATAGCCAAGGTATAGAAACAACCCAGAACCCTTAAATGGATAAATGGAGATATATATATATATATATATATATATATATATATATATATATATATATATATATATCACATATTCCTGATATATATCACATATATGATAAATCATATACACATATATATGAATTTTACATATCTATCAGAAAGTACAATATTCTATCATTTACAAATGGACCTAGAAAAATTATGTTAAGTGAAGTAAGTCAGGTCCAGAAAGAGAAAGGATATATATTTTCTCTCATATGTGGAAATTAGCTCAAATTATAAATATATACATAACACATACAATGTCATATGAACAGGCACATATACATCTTAAGGTTTGATATATACAGGGGAGAATTCCAGTGGTGCAACTCCTTTGAACAATGACTTACAGTCTAACACAGGAATACCAAAAAGCTGTTACTTGAGTTGTCAGGAGTGGGAGTGTGTGGCAAGGTCAAGGAGAGGAGCTGGCAAATGAAGAGAGAAAGGGTAGGCAAATGTAGTCATGATATTTATTGTATACTGTATAGGAAAAATAAGGGGTGGGGTAGGGTTGGGAAAATGGATAGAATGATGGAAGGGGTGACTTTGATCAAGATGCACTGTACTCATAAACTGACATGTCGAATTGTAACCCCCTTTGTGTGACTACTTAAACACAATAAAATTATATTATATAATTAAAAAGAAACAAATGTGTATGGTTACATATGGACATATTGAAATTCCAAAAATATCTTCAGTATTAATTTGCTGATGTGAAATACTAGAATAATACTTCTCCAGTGATTTATATCGACATATTAGAGTAGTATTTCTATGACATAAAAGCAGGGAAAAGGTTGGGATCTTTGCAAGTGTGTGTCGTGCCAGTGTTACGGGTGCTCCACATGGCTACGAGTGGAGTCTGCCTCTGAGCAAGGCCCTGTCTCCCTTTCCTCTCTCACAAATCATTGCTGGCATCCAGTATGCCTTTGGATCACAAATGTGACTAAAGTAGCCAGAGGGAAAAAATGTCTTGGCAGTCACTCTTGTGCTTGCTTTTGTGCGGTGGAAGATTTGGATTTAGGAAAAATTAGCTTAAGACTTTCAGTTAAGATTCATGAGAAGATGGAGATGGGAGCTTAAGTAGTTGGGCACCTGGCTGGTAAGCACAAGGCCACAAGTTCAAGCTACAGTTCTGCTGGGGGAAAATGCTGTAGTAAGCCAGGTATAGTCATTTACACTTGTAACTCCAGCTACTTTGAAGGCCGAGATTTTTGAGGATAGCAGTTTGTCAGCTGGGGCAAAATACTAGCTTAAATCTCATCTGGATAAATAAGATAGGCATTGTGGATAAATGACTTGAATTCAAGGCCGTAAGGAAAGGAATTCAGTCCAGGCCATCCTCAGGCAAAAAATGCAAGACTTTGTCAGAAAATAACTAAAACAAAAAGGCAGAAGGTATGGCTCCAGTGGTAGAACACCTGTCTAACAAGTGCAAGGCTTTGGCTTCAAACCCTAGTACCAACACAAAAGAAAGAAGGATTGAAGGAAGGAAAGAAAGAAAGAAAAGAAAGAAAAAGGAAGGAAGGAAGGAAGGAAGGAAGGAAGGAAGACAGGAAGGAAGGAAGGAAGGAAGGAAGGAAGGAAGGAAGGAAGGAAGGAAAGAAGCTAGCTGTAATGATCATTACAGTTGTGTAGTTGTTTAATAAGTTTCTTTCAGTAGTAGAGATGCTACTCTTGAAATTCAAGCTCAAAATACTGGACCTCTGATTCATATCCAGTATCACAGTAGACTATACAAATTTGAGCAGTAAATGTTGGTGAATGAGATATCCCCCAAATTTCATGGTCTCTCCCTGGTGTCTTAGGTCAACCATCTACATCAAACATTTAAATATTTCAGAATATCTGAGATTGGTTGTCCTTAGTAACAGTTTCAGCATCTATAGAAACATTATCTATCTTGGTGGCATTTTTCACATCTCTTGAGCACATAGGAATGCACAGTTATCTTTGCAACTGTTTGTTCTAAAGAATATTTTGTTCTCTCTGTCTCTTTCCTTTTTTCTACTTCCTCTGACTATTTTATCTTTGAATTCCTCTAGCTCCAATCCTTTGCTAGCTGTTCCCTGTGCCTATCTCTCCTGACAAGAAGGAAGGTTTTATTGTTTTTAAGAAAGAGGCTTTTGAGTACTTCTGCACCAATCCTGAAGCCTTTCTCTAGCAATTGTAGTTTGGTTTTTACTGAAGGTTTACACAAGGAACAAAAACACAGACATGGGGTGCATACAATGCTCAGGGGAATTGAGCAGGTTAGCAAATGTTTGGTTTTCAGACTTGTAGAAGATCAATCCTTACCAATTTAGCTAAGAAACAATGATGTAAACCCCCTCTTCAAATCCAAAACACATACTTAAAATGTGTCAAAGTGTCCTAAACAGGCAGACTGAAAAAGAATGGTGCAACTCAACCAGTATTTACTGGATTGGTTGCAAATCATGTGACCTCAATTCAGATGACGGACATGCTCTTCATTAAAATTGTTGCACATATCAGAAGAGTTATGGAACTGCTCACTGAGAGCTTTTTCCAAACCTATGGAGTTCTCTTTAAGTAATGTGAAATTCAAGGCCTTTCACCTCTTAGCCCAATGTTATTTCCCTTAACCCAACACCCCTCCTGTAAGCTAGCTCCAATTAAAAAATGATTATCTCTCCTCTATTGAAGAAGTTCTTCAATATAAGAGATACTCACTTCCAGTCTGTCTAGTAAGAATTTCCCATCTTCTTATTCCCATCCATTCTACTTGCCTCAATTTAGGCAGGAATTATTCTTCTATACCTCTTCAGAGTAGCCAGGGCATTTATAGTACTGATTTTTAAATCACAGTTATGCCTAAATGATGGATTTCTCCCAATAAACTCCCTAAAAGCAGAGACATGCTTTACTTATCCAGACATTAGCTCAGAATTTTGCATATATATATTTTTGATCAATATGAATGCTGTGAATCCAAGGCTAATTTATACAGATTCTGAAAAAAAAGTCTTGGATATATTTTTCTCTAAACGTAGGGCTAAAACTTTGAAAAAAGATGTTTCTAAGAGGGCTTGATAGGTTTGTTTTGTTATGTTTTGTTTTAAATTTGGTCCTAGGAAAAGTACATTTTCTTCTTTGGTATTTGGTGAATCATATAAGGGGTAGGTTTAAACTCTCAACCTCTTCACTGGTTTTTGCTTTTTTTTTTTGTAGTAGTCAAGCTGATTAACATGACATTAGTGTGTTCCTAAGGCACTGAACTACATTTAAATCATTACTTCAATAAAAATACTTTTAGAGAAAACTATTAGACAATCATTATGTATGTCAAAGAAATATTTGCTGATAACATTCTGCAAAAGTGCTCATTTGTTAATTTAGAAGAGAGAACTATAAAATTGATTTCTTTACAGAGAGATGCCTTTACATAAGATTGCCAGCAAATTATTGGTATGAAATACGAGAATGATCTCCAAGATGTTAAACAAACTACAGACACAGGAAACAAAGAGAGGTCAATGTTTGATCATTTCCAGTGGATAACCACTTTAAAGGTATTCAGTAGATTGTTTTAAACACATTTTTTTTGTTTAATCATTTTATCATGCTTTCTCTTCTATGTGGGAGTTTCTGTTGCTTCTTACACTTAATTGGCGGTTTACACGGAGATTATTAGCAATACACATTGTTTATTAGATTTTCACCAAAACATACAGTTCAAACATGGACGATTAAGACAAAGAGAAACCTTAAAAATGTGCTCTCTGAAACATTCAATATCCCAGTTGCTATGGTTTTCTTTCTTTAAAAAAAAAACAGATCTAATTTTAACTTGCTATTAAATGTAACCAGAGAGACATTATGAAAAAAAAACACCTTGCTTGTAAGTCTACCAGTATATCTTCATATTTTAAAAACATGGTACATAATATTCTTTCCATCTTAGAATCATATATTGAGCACCTAAACTCTAAGCAAGGTACAGTGCTAGGCAGCTTTTATGGGAGAGTAAAGGTGACACCAGGTCTTCATTGTGAAGCTGTGGTTGAGCTAGGTGAGCTCTGTGGAAGTGATGCATACAAGTGATGCATAGTGATGCATACAATTATTCAGAGAAGGTGCTTGTCTACTTGACTCTAACCACTAGAGAAGCAGAGCTGTGTCACATTTGTGCTATTGCTATGTGGCTCCTTCAATGTATGTCTGTTATTGGAATATATGGCTGTGCACTTATATTCTGGGCTGACAAGAATGGCTGAGCTTTTTCAGGAACGTGGCAATGATATAGTGGAGATAGTGGGGAGTTTTTTTTTCTTTTTTTAAGATAGAATAAATATCTCTAGGTCAGAAATTTCTCTTTTATCAAGTATCCTTATAAGGACTAGCACACCACTGTTAGAAAGGTGTTAGGTGAATTTGGTTAATAATACTTGTTAAGAAACTAAAATAGAGGGGCTGGGAAGGTGGCTCAGTGGTAGAGTGCTTGCCTTGTATGTATAAGGCCCTGGGTTTAATTCCTTAGCACCACATAAGCAGAAAAAACCAGAAGTGGTGCTATGGTTCAAGAGGTAGAGTGCTAGCCTTGAGCTGAAGAGCTGAGGGATAGCGCCCAGACCCAGAGTTCAGGCCCCACCACTGACAAAAAACAAAAACAAAACAAAACAACAACAATAAAACCTAAAAAGGAAATGAAGACAGTCTCTGGTGGCTCATACCTGTAATTTTAGATACTCAGGAGGCTGAGAGCTGAGGATCACAGCTTGCAGGCAGCTCATGTAGAAAATTTGGGAGAAACTTTCTCCAATTAATCAGCCAAAGAGCCAGACTGGAGACATTCCTCAAGTGGTAGAGCACCAGCCAGTAGAGAAATAAGCTGAGTGATATGTGTGCGGGGCCATAATAAGTTCAGGCCCCGGAACTGGCACCCCTCCCCCCACATGAGTGTACTTGTACACACACACACAAACACACACACACACACACACACAAAATATACCATGAATTAGTATACATACAATACTAAGTTTATGTCAATTTATTAACTCACTTAACCCACCTATTTTTTCACATTTCTTTTATACATGTTGTTAGACTTATTTAACTTAAATAACCAAAAATAGGTCACCAAGAGAATTTACCATATTTGACAGCTAACCTCAGGACATTAGATAACAAATTACAAGACTTTTGGACAACACGATAACAAATTCTTCTGCTTCGTGCTCCCAGTTAGTTGTTACTTATACTGTCCTTACTCTGATTTTGTTTTTAAAATTTTATCAGCAGGTATTTAACTTTTACTGCTATTTTACTGGAGGAGACTTTCTTTGCCATAGTATGATAAACATAAACACAATTTATGTTTAACTTGAGTATAGGAGCCAAATTTGACGAGAAAAGCATAATATATTTAAAGTGTTTTTAAGGATTTTTAGCTGCAAATATAATTATGGACCTGTTATATTCCAGCAGTCACTAAATTCAGGGGGCAAAAAAGAATGCAGACATAAAACTTCCACATGAATGGATTCCTGGGACTTCAAATGTAATGTTGTCAAACCATTTACCACCTAATGGGAATAATGCATGGGAACAACTGTACCTCTTTGTACCCAGCCTACTGAACATTACTCACAGTGTGTCAGACAGAACATTACAAGGCGACTTCATCGTGGGGTTATGTAATGAAAAGAACATTCAGTGTGGAGTTACAGGAACAGCTTGAATTCTAGGTTTACAATTCATTAAATGTATGTCCTAGGAGAAAGTATCCCTCTTGTCTCAATGTTATTTTCCCCCTCTGAAAACTGGGAATGGTCTTGTAAGAGTCAAATGGGATGAGCTATTAATGTAATGGTACTTTGTAAGAGAAGAGGCTTGGTAATTCCCCAGAGTTCCTTCAGGATACTTCCTTAAAATACTCCTGTCTCAAGGCTAAACTTTTCCTTGGACTCTCACCCTTCTTCCTCTGGATGATGATGCTCTTAAGATTGTCACCTTGTCACATTACCTGTTCTCCTCTTGCTACTCGGATTGCTATTAAATCAGCGGCTGGCTCTTCCAAGAAACATGAACCAAAAGAACCTTCCCTGGAATCGGTATCTCCTTCTTGCTGACACTTTAGTCGTGGCTCTTCCCATGGCAGAAAGGAAAACATAGCTTTCCTCACTTTCTATCTTTCTATCTTATCTCCCTTTTAGAACCCCTTTATCTTGGAGCTCGACCATTCTGGCCAAGGCTATGCTTTTTTGGGTCATCATTCCCTTTCCTATTTCCAAACGCAACAGCCATTGCCAGGGGTGCGTCAGCTCCAGCTGTAGCTATGCCTTCACGGTTGCTGTTCTGCTTTCAGTGGACAGCATTCTTCTCCTCTCTGGTGACATCATGCTTTCCGAATTTCCCTCTTTCTTCACTTACCCTCATCCCCACTGTCCCATCAGCTCCTTGCCCTTCCATCCACTCAAGAGCCCGGGGCCTGGAGTCCCCTGCTTTGCCCCAGCTCCATTCTGTGCTTAGGTGACTGTCCACTCCTATGGCTTCAATACCATCGTGGGCTCCTGCTCCCAGGGTCGCAACTCTAATCCTTACAATTTCCCTGAGCTTCAACCGTCTCAATGGCACCTCCACTTGGATGGTTGAAAATGCATCTTAAAATGGACAAGTCTGGCTGGGAAGGTGACTCAATGGTAGAGTGCTTGTCTAGCATGCATGAAGCCCTGGGTTCGATTCTTCGGTACCACATAAACAGAAAAAGCCAGAAGTGGCACTGTGGCTCAAGTGGTAGAGCACTCACCTAGGCCCAGAGTTCAAGCTCCACGACCAGCAAAAATAAAAAATAAAAAAATTACAAGTCCAAAATATATCTGTGACTTCCCATCCTGTCAGATTCTCCCACCCCTGGCCTTCTTGGGCCCATTGTGTGTCACTCATTTGCCACTCCTTTGTCCCTAGTTGTACAAGGACAGAACTTCCCCAAGTTATCTTTGATTCTTTTCACTCACTCAGCATCCATCCTGTAGCTATCTTCCTGTAGCTGCTGACTCTTTCAGAGTTCTCCCTCTGTCCACTGACAGCCTTCTTCCAGGTCCCATGATTCTACATCCAGATTACTGAACATCACAGCCCCAGTCATCCTTTTAAATGAAAAATCTCCTCCTACCTTATTCTTGCTTAAAGCCTTTCCAGTGGGTGTCCATAACTCCTACAATAGAGTATGATCCCTGGTGCCTCTGCCCCTTTGCAAACCTTTTCCTTCCCTATTAAGTACTGGCCACCTAGCTTTCATTGTCTTCCAATCAACAAATTCATTCCTACCCCAGAACCTTTGTACTCCTGGGGCTGGAATGTTCTCTTTACTGTTTTCTTTTTTTTTTTTTTTTTTTTTTTACATAATTCAGATCATAGCTTAATTGTGTGCTCCCAAAAAAAGCCTTCTCTGATGAACTAACCAGCCCCCAGTCATCTATTTTAATCTCTCCATACTACTTATCGCAGTGGTACCCACAGATTTGCACTTCAGCTGCACCTTTATGCCTAGCTGGCTGATACATGCTCAGAGCGCGCCGGAGACAGACTAAGTACACAACAAATATTTTTGGACTGGGCAATGGAACAATTTTATCCTACCTATTGTGTAATTAATGACGAATTTAAATTTATCTTTTTTTGGTGCCACTTGACGACTTAATGCCTTACAGCTTAGTTTGAAGTCAGCTACATATACAGTTACTTTTTTGCAAATTGGCTTCAGCATACAAAGCTTCACTAACTATGGTGGCATTGTGATCCTTTTTACTTTAATCCTCCACCCTCCCCTCCCGTACCCTTTTCTGCTTCCCTTCCTTTCTTTCTTTTCTTCCTCCACCCCTCCCTTCCTCTTTCTCTCTGTCTTTTCCTTTTTTTTCTTTCCCCTCTGCTGTTTGTATTGCTTGTTAGTCAAAGAAATCAACAGTACAATGCATCTACCCTTGTCTCTCTTATTTTACATTTTGTTTGGGAAGTAAATAATCTCCCTGACTGTTCACATAGAACTCATGCATGACTAAAACCTTTGGAAAAACAAGTCCTTTGGGGGAGGAGAGAGAATGGTACAACTTGTATCATCCCAAGAGTGTTGTGTGAGGCTGCTTTGCTGAAGTCCTTACTTTGCCTTGTGTCAAAACAAGAACTAACTTCTGTGACAGGGCAATGAGGTTTGAAGAAGCGATATTTCCTTTTGCTTCAGGGCCCTTTGGCTAAGTTTCTTCCTCAAGCATATTGCAGCCAGTCTGCCAGAATCCTGAACATTCGGAGAGAAAGTTCAAACCTTTTCTGTATTTCTTTGCAGACATTATGCTGTCCTTGCCCATAAAGGAGGGTTGATCAAAGTTTCTATTTATTTAACAAGCTGAAAATACAATGCATAAGAAACATTTTCCCTTTAGTTTTGGTCGAATCTTTAATTCTGCTGATATTTCACATTTTATTTTTTTAAACTTTGTATTTTTGTTTTTCTTTTCTGATACTGGAGATTGAACTCAGGGTCTCCTGATCGCTTAGCTAGCGTTTTATTATTTAGGCCACATCTCCAGCTCTGTTTCTTGCTGGTTACTTGAGAATTGTTTTTATCCTTGGGGAACTTTGCCTGCCTAGCTTTGAATCAAAACTCCAGTTCTAAGCCTCCTGAGTAGCTAGAATTATAGTCCTGAACCAGGGCTGCCTAGCTTATTTCTTAAAACTTTAATCCAGAATTTTAGAAGTGTAGACAAGGAGAGAATTTCCATCATATTTCAATTTCCTTATTTGGTAGGTGAGGGAAGTCCCAGGCAGGTGAAATGACCTGCTCATTGCCAGAAACTGATCTGAGTTTACAGCTCTTCAGATTTCTCTGCCTTACTTCACTGCCTCCCATATAGTACCTGTCATTTCTGATTGATGAAAGATAGATTGGTCCTGTCAGAACTTTGTTCACAGACTAACAAAATTAGTGAACACTAATGATGAAGTGAACATTGTACATCTTGAATAACCACACATATTACTTGAAAATTTGTTTTAAGGTTTAATTTACACAGAGGTGGAATATGCACTGTTAAAGACAATGCAATTTTTCTTTGAAATAAGCTTATTTATTGTAGAATATAATGTACAATAAATAAATATATTGTATATTATTTTATATGTATATTATTTATATAATGGCTATTATATATTATATATTAATGTATATGGTGTATATGTATCAATATGTATATATGCATATTGATGTATGTTATATAATGTATCTTATATAATGCAGTTAATGCATATTACTTATATAAACAATATACACTAAATATATCTTGTGTTTATTGAAATAACTTTAATCAATTAATTGTTTTTATTTTTGCTAGTACTAGGTCTTGAAGTCATGGCCTGGGTGCTATCCCTCAGCTTTTCCCCTTAAGGTTGGTACTCTATCATTTGAGCCATATCTCCACTTCTGACTTTTTGCTGGTTAATTGAACATAGAGTCTTGTGGACTTTCCTGTCTGGGCTGGCTTCAAACCAAGAACCTCAGATCTCAGTCTCCTGAGTAGCTAAGATTACAGTTATGAGCCACTAGTCCCCAGACAAAATGAAATAATTTTATACTTACAAATTGTGACAATACTGGCAAAAACTCACACTTGCTTTTACATGTTAATCAATTTTAAACATTTTAAATTACAATTATATTTCTGTTCTATGTGTGTTTATGTATTATTTTTGCAAGGAATTTGAGAGTAAGTTGCCTGCACTGTGCCTCATTACCTCTTGTACTTCAGTGTGTATTTCCTTCCAGCAAGAATGTTTCTCTATTGTAACATGATACAGTTATCACATTCAAGGATGTTATCACCCTACTACTGTCTAATTTACAACAACTCTTTCTATTTTGTTAGTTGTTTCAATATTGTCCTCTTAGTATTTTTCTGCTTTAGGGAAAGGTTCAGCCAAGGATAATGTACTGAAGGTAGTTATCATGTCTCTTCTACTCAAGGACAGTTCTTTACCCTTTCTTTGTCTCTTACAATTTGCCATTTTTAAAATGTATGAAGCAGCTATTTTATAGAATCAATCTCAGTTTGTTCTGTCTTGATAATATGGTGTCATGATTACATTCAGGTTAAACATTCCCCATTCAGATTCCAAAAAATTGATGCCAGGTTGTTCTGAGTCCCACATTTGGAGGCATACTGATTTCCCAGGGACTACTTACAGACGTCCGTCTTGTAGTTCATACTCAGTGAGTAAGGAAACACTTCATACAATTCCCTGTTTCCTTATCCAACTTTCCTCCACAGTGAGCATCCACAGAGGATTCCTGCCTGAACCAAGATTGCAAAGTGCCGATTGTCCTTTCCCAAATCACCAGAGTGCTCAGCTGGAAGCCTGGCTACCACTAAAAGATCTTGGAAAAGAAAAAAATAAAATAATTTCATATACTCTCTTTAAAATAAGCAAAAAAGTAATAGGTGTGATGTATGTCTGTGGTCCAAGTTACTTGGGAGGTGGAGGTGAAATAAGAAAAAATTAAAAAGAAAAAGAAAATGGGGTGGGGTTCTGGGAAGATGGCTGAGGAGAAGCTGGAGGCTAAACAAGCTCTCTCATAGAAAGCAGTTTTAGTGTTCCAGTGAACAGTCCTAGCCTAGAGAATCACACCAAGTGTGCCATCACAGGACAGAGAGTTTGGCCAAAGAGGGAAAATCAAGGAAAGGAGACAGATCTGAGCACTTGCTGGTAGCCGCAGCTGTGGCAACGGTGGCAGCAGTGGTGGTGGCTGGCTGTAGCCACCATACCTACAACACAGACAGTCCAGGACAAAGGCTGCAGACACAGTGGTTGAGCAGATTCCACTCAACACCAGCAAGAACTGACAAGGAGCAGTTATCTTCATCCTGCAGATTGCAGACCAGAGACAACCCAGGAACTAAGATTCTGGCGTGAGTAGAACCCTGACATCCAAAATCCTTCTCAGGGAGCAGAGGAGGGAAGGCCACCCCTCCCCTCCCCTACCCACTGGAGATCTCCATCTTTTTGCTGAAAGACCTCAACTCTACCCAGAACCTAGCCTCATCACAGCATTTCCACACTAGAGGAAACAGCTATCTCCCTCTTTTGTGATACTCAAAGCAGATCTCCCTCCCACTGAACTAGCCTGGGAGGAGGATCACAAAATCCTGGGTAAAGCAGAACATTATTCTGTCTGCTCAAACAAACTGACTTAAGAAACCAATCAAGCCACAGAAAAACCAAATACCACAAGCGGACAAGAGACTCCGCCAAGAGACTGGTTACAGACACAAGGGAGATACAGAATCTTCTCATCCACCCCCCCAAAAAAATAATCAAAATAATCTCTCATAATTTTTATTTTAGGTGTATATGTGTCTGTGTGTGCTTTTTTAAAAATCTCTACTACTTTTTTCTCTTTTCCATTCTTTTCATTTTTTCTTCTCTTTTGGTCTTTTTTTGCATACCTTAACTGCTGTTCTGCTCATCCCAGATATATACCCATCGTCAATTATTAGACCTTATCCCCCATTGTGTACAGATTTAATCCAGAATTTTTTTTTTATTATTCAATTGAAAACCTCTTAGGGGGGCTGGGAAGGTGGCTCAGTGGTAGAGCGCTTGCCTTGCATGCATGAGGCCCTGGGTTCGATTCCTCAGCACCACATAAGCGAAAAGAAAAAAAAGCTGGAAGTGGAGCTGTGGCTCAAGTGGTAGAGTGCTAGCCTTGAGCTGAAGAGCTGAGGGACAGCGCCCAGGCCCAGAGTTCAGGCCCCATGACCAGACCCCCCCATTCCCACCAAAAAAAACCTCTTAGGCTTAAATTCCTTAAGAGCAGTATTATTTATACCTATATAATTTTTAAAGAATTTTTATTTTTTAATTTTTCATGTCTCCTTTCTATCCCTCCCCTCCTCTCATCAACCCCTTTCTTCTCTCAATTTCACCTTCAAAATTAGATAATTTTTAAGTTTCACTTTTTAAACTTAAATGTTTGTTTTTCCATTTTTTCTTGTCTCTTTTTTAATCTCTCATATCATTCTGTCCAATCCATTTCCCTCTTTGAGATTAGGACTTGGTTAATTTCATTCTCCTTTTACCTCTCCACATCCCTCTAATCCTATTTTTCCCCACATTTCTCCCTAAACCTAATAATTTCTGGTTTGCCAAATTCTTCTTTGCTGTTCTTAGCCCATTAATCCATAGTTGTCTGATGTTGAATAGATTGTATCTGTTGAACTAGATTGTATCTGCAGCCTTTTGACTGTGCAACTACAGGACTTTGGATGATGCCTGTCTTAAAATAGTGTTCTAGCACAAAATTGGTGTTACTTTCATATCAAATGGGCAGAACAAGCCAGAAAAACACAAGAAAAATGGCAAGTCTGAGTATCTCAACTACCACTCATGATAATCAGGTGACAGAACAGTAAATGAAAAATCCAGAGAAGAGTTCCCAAAAAGCTCGACAAACACTACTGGTAAACATGGTGAATGAAAAGATTGAAAACCTGCAAAGGATTCAGTATGAGTGTGATAGGGAGAGAGAGGAGGCAAACCAAAGATCAATACAGGAATCTCATGAGCATGAGGAAGCTACTCAAAGATTGATGCAGGAATTGCGTGAGCAGGTTGAGAACACTCAAAGAGAAATAAAGGAATTGCATGAGCAGGCTGAGAACAAAGAAAATCAGGAATTGTGTAAATAGGTTGAGAACAGTCAAAGAAAACTACAGGAATTGCGTGAATGTGAGGAAGCTAATCAAAGAGTAAAACAGGAATGTGAGAGCAGGATGAGAATAGACAAAGATCAAAAGAGGCATTCATGGAATCCATAAACAGACAGCTGAAAGAATTCAGGGAGATGACAAAGGGAATCCTGAATGGAGCCAGACAGAAGGAACGGGAATCCAAGGAAACCATAACCAACTAAGTGATTTGAGAATAAACGCTGAACACCAAATTAAGGAAGAAGTTCAAGATCTAAAACAAAGATCTAAAACAAAGCTCCAACAAAGAATTTGAAGCCATCAAAACCAACCAATTAGAAGGAAAAGGAATAAAAAAACAAAGTAGAAAGTCTTGTCAGTAGATAAGACTATGCAGAAGATTGAATCTCGGGGATTGAAGATAGCCTAGATATTGTAGAGAAAGAACATATAACTATCCAAGACAAATCCAAGAAATACCATAGATCTATTCAACATTTGGAAGAAACCATCAGAAGGCCTAATCTGAGGATAATGGGTGTAGAGGAACACCTAGAGACAGAAGTTAATGGTCTAGGGAATTTGTTTAACAGGATCTTAGCACAGAACTTCCCAAACATGCAAAGAGATAGGCCTATTCAGATACAAGAAGCTTTTAGAACCCCAAATACACCAGACCAGAACAAGACATCCCACCATCACATTATAATCCACACAGGATCAATTCAGACCAGGTAAAAGATCCTTAAAGCTGCCAAGAAGAAAAGATCATTCACCTATAAAGGGAAAACAATTAGAATCACCTCAGATTTCTCAGCAGAGACAAAGCAAGAAGAGCCTGGCATGATGTATGCCATTCCCTAAAGACAAACAAACAACTATCAACCAAGAATAGTGTACCCAGATAGACTCTCCTTCATAACTGAAGGTCAAATAAAAACCTTCCATAGCAAAGAAAAACTGAAACAATATATCTCCACCAAACTAACCCAACAAAAGATATATAAAGATGTCCTACACATAGAAAACCAACAAGACCACAAGATAGGCCAAGAAACCACACCTAAACTGAGAATCCAAGAACTATAGGAAGAACCCAGTTGTTGCAGCCCCCAAGAAGGTGGAGAAAATGGCAGGAACTCCCAAACACCTCTCAGTCTTAACTCTAAACATTAACGGACTTAACCCTCCAATTAAGCAACATAGAATGTCTAGTTGGATTAAAAAGCAAGATCCTTTTATCTGGTGCCTTCAGGAGTCAAACCTTGCCCATAAAAACAAACATTGTGAAAGTGAAAGGCTGGAACAAAATCTACCAAGCAAATGACCCCCATAAACAAGCGGGAGTTGCAATCCTAATATCAGATAAAATAGACTTCAAATTAAAATTGGTGAGAAGAGATAAAGAAGGTTGTTACATACGAATTAAGAGATCTCTCCTGCAGGAGGATATTACAATTCTAAATCTCTATTCGCCAAACAACAGAGCACCCAAATTTATCCAAGAAACGCTACTTTCCCTCAAATCTCACATAGATCCAAACACATTAATTGTTGGAGACTTTAACACACCACTATCCCCACTAGATAGATCAACTCGGCAAAAACTCAACAGAGAAACCGCAGATCTAAGCAACTGCATAGATCAACTAGATTTAACAGACATCTACCAAATATTTCACCCAGCAGCATCAGAATACACGTTTTTCTCCGCAGCACATGGAACATTTTCCAAAATAGACCACATTTTAGGTCACAAAGGAAACTTGTTCAAATTCAGAAACATTGAAGTTATACCTTGCATTCTCTCAGACCACAAGGGAATAAAATTAGAACTCAACACCAGAAGCCACCAAAGAAAGTCCTGTAACACATGGAGGCTGAACAACACACTGCTGAATCATGAGTGGGTCATGGAAGAGATTAGAATGAAATTCAAGTGTTCATGATATTCAACAAAAATGAGCACACAAACTACCAGCTCCTCTGGGACACAGCAAAGGCAGTACTCAGAGGCAAGTTTATAACTCTGAGTTCCTCCATCAACAAATTGGAGATATCTGTAACCAACTATTTAATGAGACATCTGAACCTTCTTGAAAAACAGCAGCAAGATAAACCCCAATTCAGAAGATGGAAGGAAATAATTAAAGTTAAATCAGAATTAAATGGATTAGAATCCCCCCAAAAAAACCATAGAAAGAATCAACAAAACAGAGATGGTTCTTCAAAAAAATTAACAAAATTGACAGACCCTTAGCAAATCTTATCAGAAAAAGAAGAGAACACACCCAAATAAATAAACTCACAGATGAGAATGGAAACATTACCACGGAAACAACCAAGATTCAGAACATTATAAGGGAATACATCTCAAGCTTTTATGCTAATAAGTTTGAGAACTTGGCAGAAATGGACCTTTTCCTAGCAAATATTGACATGCTGAAACTAAACCAACATGAGTTAAACCATCTTAACAGGCCCATGTCAAGCATTGAAATAGAAACAGCAATAAGAGACCGCCCATCTAAGAAAAACCCAGGCCCAGATGGATTTACAGTGGAATTCTAAAAGTCCTTCAAAGCAGAGCTCACACCAATACTCCTCCAACTCTTCAATGAAATTGAAAGAGAAAGTTCACTCCTGAACTTATTCTATGATGCCATCATAACCCTCATCCCAAATCCAGGCAGGGACTCATCAAAGAAAGAGAGCTATAGACCCATTTCTTTGATGAACATTGTTGCAAAACTTCTCAACAAAACTTTGGCCAATTGACTTCAACAATTCATCCAAAAATCATGCACCACGATCAAACAGGACTCATTTCAGGGATGCAAAGGTGGTTCAATATATGCAAATCAATTAATATCATTCATCACATCAACAAGAGCAAGGATAAGAACCACAGGGTTATCTCAATAGATGCAGAAAAAGCATTTGACAAGATCCAATACCCCTTTATGATGAAGGTTCTGGAAAAATTAGGAATCCAGGGAACATTCCTCAATACAATAATATGATAAACCTACAGCCAGCATTATACTTAATGGTGAAAAACTAAAGCCATTTCCTCTTAACTCAGGAATAAGAAAACGATGTCCACTCTCTCCACTTCTCTTCACTTTAGTATTAGAATGCCTAGCTATAACAATAAGACAAGATGCAAACATAAAGGAGATCCAAATACGGAAAGATGAAGTAAAACTCCCCTTCTTTGCAGATGACATGACCTTGTATTTAAAGAATCCCATGTACTCCATTCCCAACTTACTCAAGCTGATTCAAAACTTTGGCAAAGTAGCAGGGTATAAAATTAACCTTCAAAAATAATGGCTTTTCTGTATGCTAACAATTAGAAAAGCGTGGCTGAAATCAGGAAAGCATTTCCCTTCATAATAGCCCCACACAAAAAATAAAATACCTGGGAATTTACTTAACAAAAGAAGTGAAGGACCTCTCTGATGAAAACTTTAAAAACCTGAAAAAGGAAATCAAAACAG
The DNA here is from genome assembly GCF_024711535.1 of Dipodomys merriami. Classification (NCBI taxonomy): domain Eukaryota; kingdom Metazoa; phylum Chordata; class Mammalia; order Rodentia; family Heteromyidae; genus Dipodomys; species Dipodomys merriami. The sequence continues at coordinate 250,426 of NW_027204560.1, forward strand.
AACTTAGAAAGTGGCAAAACCTCTCATGCTCCTGGATTGGAAGGATCAACATCGTGAAAATGGCAATACTTCCCAAGACTATCTACAAGTTCAATGCCATACCTATCAATATTCCAACCACATTCTTCAAGGAAATAGAAAAGGCAATCCAATAATTCATATGGAACAATAAAAGACCCCGAACAGCAAAAACGATCCTTAATACAAAGAACATTGCTGAAGGAATATCAATACCAAATTTCAGTCTCTACAACAAAGCCATAGTAATCAAAACAGCTTGGTACTGGCACAAGAACAGACCTCAGGACCAATGGAATAGAATTGAAAACCCAGAAATGAACCTACAGACCCATAGCCATCTAATCGTTAATAAGGGAACTAAAAAAATAGAATGAAAGAAAGACAGCCTCTTCAGTAAATGGTGCTGGCAAAAGTGGTTAACTACTTGTAGAAAATTAAAGCTAAATCCTTGTATATCACCCTACACCAGAATCAACTCCAAATGGATCAAAGACCTCGGAGTCAAAGCAGACACTCTGAGAACATTACAGGATGGAATAAGAGAAACCCTAGGTCTCCTAGGCACAGGCTGAAATTTTCTTAATAGAGACCCAGAAACAGAACAAATCAATGAAAGGTTGGACAAATGGGATTGCATAAAATTGCCGAGCTTCTGCATGGCAAAGGACACAGCTAGCAAGATCAATAGAAAGCCCACGAATGGGGAGAAGATCTTCACTAGCCATACAATGGACAAGGGTCTCATATCTAAAATATACTTGGAACTCAAAAAATTAAATCTCCTAACAACTAATCTTCAAAAAAACAGCTGCCCAATAAGTAAGTGGACTAAAGACTTACAGAGAAACTTCTCTGAAGAGGAAAGGAGGATGGCCAATAGACACATGAAGAAATGCTCAACCTCTCTAGACATAAAAAAATTGCAAATCAGAACATTGAGATACCACCTCACCCCAGTTAGAATGGCTATAATAACAACAGATGCTGAGGTGATGTGGACAGCAGGGAACCCAACTGCATTGTTGGTGGGAATGTAAACTTGTTCAACCACTTTGGAAAGCAGTATGGAGGTTCCTCAAAAGACTCCACATAGAGCTCCCCTATGACCCAGAAATCCCACTTTTGGGCATTTACCCAAATGATCACAAACAAGACCACACTAAAGCTACCAGCACAACTATGTTTATTGCAGCATTATTTACCATAGCTAAGATATGGAACCAACCCAGATGCCCCTCAGTAGATGAATGGATCAAGAAAATGTGATCTATATACACAATGGAATTCTATGCCTCCATCAGAAAGAATGACATTGCCCCATTTGTTGGAAAATGGAAATACTTGGAAGAAATTCTATTAAGTGAAGTAAGCCAGGCCCAAAGAAACATAAGTCCCATGGTTTCCCTTATTTGCAATAACTAGTATATGTCTGAGACAAGCAGAAAAAGTCAGATAAGTTGCTGTTAGGTGAAATAAACCCCAAGATAAGTATTCAAATGTTTTTTCTTTCATGGTATTGTTTCTAACATATTTATAAGATGATGTCTTTGTTGCTTTGTATATTCCTCCCCCACAGTATAACCCCTGCTCTCACTGTAGTTGATGCTGGTATAATTTGTGGAGGGGAAGGGCAAAAACGTGTCATTTAAATAGGGATACAGGTGGATCAATTGCAACAATGAGATGTACAAGTTGTTATGTCAAAAAAACGAACTTTACAACTTTGGCCTGGGGTGGGGATGTGGGGGAGGGTGGGGCCAGATGGGTGGGAGATGGGAAGGGATGGGAAGGGGAAACAAAGGAGGAGGCATCAATGCTTGATAAGAAACATACTCCTTAGCTTGCCCATGTAATTGTAACCCCTCTGTATGATATTTCACAATAAAAAAAAAAACCAAAAAAGGGCGTGGTTCTAGTGGTAGAACACTTGCCTAGCAAGCTAGAGATACTGTACCACAATCAAAAAAGAAAAAAAATTATAATACCCTCCATAAACCAAAAAATACTTAAAACAAAAGCCCCAAAACAAAAAAGTAAAAGCGATGATTTTACATAACCCAGTCCAAGGCATATCTCCAATTCTTTTGTTTTAGAAATGAGGGCTAGAGAGGGCAGACCTTTGGCTTTGGATGAAGACATTTTGTTGGTTCTGAGTCTAAGTTTCCAGCATGCTCATATTGCATCCAAACACATTTGCAAAAGCATAAAGTTCTCAGTAGTTAGTAGCAAAATCTTGAGGCACAAAGTGAGATAAATGTGATTTATATAGTAGAGACCAAAAAAAAAGTCTATCTTTCCTTAAAAATTCATGAATCCAGTCATCTATGTGTTGTTTTGTAAGCAACTACTTTGTGTCATGACTTATCCTATCACTGGACTACCTCAATTCTCAAGGAATTCATCGTTCATGTTATTGGCATCATCATCTTCTGGGATCTATTAGGTCCAAGATCCCCCAGAATTTGGCATTAGTGGGACCAGGATGATAGGTAGAAATGTGCATGTGATGCAAGCAATGGAAAACTAGAATGGGAATAACCCAAGCCCAAAGAATTCAAATGGATACAGCATATGAAATAAACCTTTACCTATACAACAAAACAAGTAAAAATATCCAACAAGGTTCAGATTTTCATGAGAAATTACTTTCATGTCCCTTTCATTCCATTGAACGTTAGGTGAGTTGTCCCAAAGAACTTTTTGCAAATACTACTCTTCTAAGGACTCATGGCCAGTCTATCCGTGAAGATTCTGATATAGGTGGTCTGATGATTATGCTTGCCACAGATCAATGTGTTCTTACACACTTTTCCTTGATGATGTAAAACTGGTCCCCTGGTACTGACGAGGCCGCGTGCCAGGAAAACTAAGGCTACATTAGCTGTGGAAATAATAAAATATTTTATGGTCTGTTTGCCTATCTTCTAACAAATTGGTTTATAAAGATGGATGGATTCATTCATCCATTTCATCAACACTTTTTGAGTTCCTACTAGGTAAAGCAATAGGGATGTATCCCATCAGTATTACAGGTAACAGATACAAAGTCCTGGGTTCATTCCCCATCATTCTGCCCCCATCTCAGATACTGGACTGATTCCTGGGGGGTTACAAAGATGAATAAAATGGATTTTGCTCCACAGAATCTGGATGAGGGAATCAGAGATTCAATGAAAAGATTCTTCCCTGAAAAGATGTTCCATGATCAATAACTGAAGAGACAGATAAGATAGAAGATGAATTTGGGCTTGGAGAGATATGAGTTCAAATTCTAAATGTCTCTTCATACATACATTTCTGGAGCTCAACTTTCTCTTCCACAAAAGGTGAATACTAATTTAGATCTGAGATAACTAAAGGATTAACAACAAAATAACATGCTAGGAGCTAGCGCTATATACAGAATATATCTTCTGTATAGAGGTAAAAACTTTAAGACTCAAAGGTACAATCATTCTATTGTCTGGTATTGTCACACTGCAAAAAAAGATAAATGCTAACTATATTCACTGCCAAGAGATATATGGCAAGCCTAATTTATTCTCAGCTGTATTTTCCCCATGGTTTTGACTAAGCAAGACCATAAATATAAAAAAAATTTAATTAAAAATTTAAATTCCTATATATGCATTATGCAGCTCAGTTGATGGTTCTATTCTGTGGCACCCCTTCCCTAAACACAAATGGTGACAAAATCAAAGTAAAGTGAACCTGCTTAATTTAAAGGATAAAAGTGAAAATCTGAGATTTGTTGGAATGCAGTATGTCTTCCATGAACTTAGTCAGTATTATGAAAAAAATGAATCAAACATCCATAATTACACACAGTACTGAACTTTAGGTACCCTGAGCTCTTATAAATTTTTCAATCATTGGAACCATTTTCTCCACAGATTGCACTGGCCTCCTGGTTTCTACCGTGACTATGAAAATTAAACCATGCAGAAAGGCATAGCATATGACCATCAACCAAGATAAAGGGATGGCTCTACTAGCATCAGATTAGTAGATGTCCTGGAAAGAAGCAGTACTGGAAATAAAGAAGCCAAGCCCATTATTTATCAATTGTCTGCCAGCTCCATACCCACACTTCTCCCTGAACTGTGATACTAGAGCTGAGCTCTACAAAATACACTTTTATCTTTTCAGCTGGTGCAACTTAGGCTCTCTCAGTAGAGAGTGGTGGAGAATCCCTTCAAGACTGGCAGAGGAAAAACAGATTTTCCCTTCTGATGTGCTGTTTTGATCAGTAGCAAGTGCATCTGTTTCTAGGGTTCAGGCAGTGTTTGCTACTAGGATCATGCCTACATGGTTAGCAGATATCTCCTTTTGGCAAATTTCTTTCATTACTACAGCTACACTGCTTTCCTGGATTCAAGGCAAGTGAACCCCATCTCAGCAAGTCCCCTTACAGTCACCCCTATCTGCTAGGGGCTCCAAATCTTAAGCCTTTCAGGAGCTGTCCAAAATTCACGATCATCTCCTTGTGCAGGTTCCTTTATTTCTGAGGAAGCCACAGCCTCCTCCCTCACTCCCCTATCCAGTTCTCTTCCTATTCCTTTTATTCATTAACCAGTTTTTATCCAGTTAATAATTTTTAATTATACACCTTATCTTGTCTCTGTTTTCAGATTGTCCATAATTGATAGACATATTTTTAGTTTTTTTACATTTTTTATTGTAAAAATGCTGTACAGAGGGGTTACAGTTACATGAGCAGGGTAATGAGTACACTTCCTATTGAGCATTGTTGCCTCCTACTTTGTTTTCTTGACAATGACAATTCTAACTGCAGTGAGGTGGAATCTCAATGTTGTTTTGATTGGCATTTCTTTTATGGTCAGAGATATTGACCATTTCTTCATGTGTCTATTGGCTATTCCTTCCTTCCTTCCTTCCTTCCTCTCTCTCTCTCTCTCTCTCTCTCTCTCTCTCTCTCTCTCTCTCTCTCTCTCTCTCTCTTTCTTTCTTTCTTTCTCTCCTTGTAGGCACTTCTATGTCTCTGTCACAAAAAATGACATTGCCTCTTTTGTTAGGAAATCATATTAAGTGAAGTAAGCACATCTAGGATATTCTTAGCAGAGGATCACAATGGCTTCATAGTGATGTACATATGACCATATAAAATAATGCTTATTGAAAGGAACTCAAGAAGTGGAAGCAAGAGGTTTTATTGTATTGTAGTGATTGTAGTTATTTCTTTTTTCTTTCTTTCTTTCTTCTTCCTTTGGTTTATTTACTGTTGTCACTGTTTTTTATTTCTGTACCCTTTGTCTTATATATAACTTTATCTGATCTGGGGAAGGGAAGGAGAATCACAGAAATGTGAGACAAAGTGTGAACCAATGATACTCACTATACACTACGTTGGAAATAAACTTTACAAGTTGGGGAGAAGGTTGGTCTTGGAAGGGAAAATGGGAGAAAATAAGAGAAGGAGCAACATTGTTCAAAATAATTGCCTTACTTATGTAACTGTAACCCCTCTGTACATCATTTTACAACAGAATTTTTTGGGGGGTCTGGTCATGGGGCCTGAACTCTGGGCCTGGGCTCTCTCCCTCAGCTCTTCAGCTCAAGGCTAGCACTCTACCACAGCACCACTTCTGGCTTTTTTCTTTTTGCTTATGTGGTGCTGAGGAATCAAACCCAGGGCCTCAGGCATGCAAGGCAAGCACTCTACCACTGAGCCACCTTCCCAGCCCCAACAGAATTTTTTAAGAAGAAATAGTTTAAATAAAAAGGGACTACTCAAAAGAAGTTACTTATGTAACAGCAACCCCTCTGTAAATCACTTTACAATGAATGTTTTTAAATAAAATTATTTTTTAAATTAAAAGGGACTACTGGAGAGAAGTTATCAGAAGTTTAAATGTATAGTTAGTTGCATATCTTTAAAATATATAAAATAAATTTGAAATAAGGAAAATCTCATAAAATCTCTGATCATATTTGTTAGTAGCTCATAGAATTTCAAGCCTAAATAAAATAGTAGAAAGACAATGAAATAGATAAAGGAAAATATTTTTAAAAATACTCCTTAGGAACACTGAAGATTGTCATCAACTTGAACCTAGTTAACATGTGCAGACTTTTCAATCAAGAAATCTGAGAGTTAAAAAGTTTACACTTCCACCAACAATGTAGTAAGGTTCCCTTCTGTCCACATCCCCTCCAGCATCTGTTGTTATTAGAGTTCTTGTTTTAGCCATTCTAAGTGGGGTGAGGTGGTATCTCAATGTTGTTTTGATTTTCATTTCTTTTATGGCTAGGGAGGTTGAGCATTTCTTCATGTGTCTATTGGCCATCCATCTCTCCTCTTCAGAGAAGTTTCTCTTTAAGTCTTTAACCCACTTATTTATTGGGCAGTTGTTTCTTTGAAGATTTATTGTTGGGGGATTTAATTTTTTGAGTTCCAGGTATATTTTAGATATGAGACCCTTGTCCGTTGTATGGCTAGCGAAGATCTTCTCCCAATCCATGGGATTTGTTGCTATGTATGTCCCTCCCCCACAGTATAACCCCTGCTTTCACTGTATTTGATGTCGGTATAATTTGTGCATGGAAAGGGGAAAAACAAATCGTTTAAATAGGGATACAGGTGGACCCATTGCAACAATGAGATGTACAAGTCGTTATGTCAAAAACGAACTTTACAACTTTGGTGGGGGGGGGAGTGGGGCAGGGAGGATTGGGTGGGGGGGTGGAGGGAGGATGGGAAGGGATGGGAAGGGGAAACAAAGGAGGAGGCAACAATGCTTGATAAGAAATGTATTAATTATCTTACCCATGTAATTATAACAGTATTTTCACAATTAAAAAAAAAAAGAAAATTAATTGAACCCAAAGAGAAGAAAAAAAAGAGAGTCTCACAGACTTTCCTGCCCAGGCTGGCTTTGAACCACGATCCTCAGAATTTAGCTTCTTGAATAGCTAGGATTATAGGCATGAGCCACCGGTGCCTGGCTTTATAGGATAGTTTTATATTTAATTTTTTGAGAAACCTCCACACTGCTTTCCAGAGTAGTTGAACAAGTTTACATTCCCACCAACAGTGTGGTAGCATTCTCTTTTGGCCAGTTCCTCACCAGCAGCTGTTATTGTTTGTTTTATTTTTTTTAATTGGAAAGGTGATGAGCTGGGGGGTTTCAATTACATAGGTAAGGCAATAAGTAAATTTTTAAATTCATTGTTACCTGTGCCTCCTTATTTCCCACTTACCCCTCCTCTCCTCCCTCCAAGTTGTAATGTTCATATCCAACATAGTGTCAAGTGAGTATCAATGTTGCTATAATTCACCTGTTGTTCTGGTGTTTCTATGATTCCCTTTCCCTTTCACATATTGCATTGTCTATTATGCAAAACATGAAGAACAAAAACTAAGAGAAATAAAGAGAGAATAAAACAACAACAACAATAACAAAAAGAAATCTGAGAGTTAAAGTTTTTTCAAGTGCACCTGAAATCTTTACCAAATTTGGCCTAAGCTCAAATCATGAATGAAGACACAACAAACTTCACACTTCACATAAAAAAGAGCAAGAATAACCACATTAATCCTGAACACTAAAGCTTGAGCACTTAAAACAGCTGTGTAGTGGGAGTTATTATAAATAAAGACATGGCAATTTAAACAGATTTTGATGCAAGGATAAACAATTAGACTATCTGAACAGAATAAAAAGTCTAGAAATAGACTCAGATATAAATGGTCAGTTGATTGATGACAGGTTACCTTGTCAGGCAATGGAAAGAAATATAGCTTTCTAAATAAGTGGTACTTGACTAAGTGTAATGCCAAGAAAGGGAATTTGCTTCATATCTTACATTAGATTCATATAGCAATTCCAAATGCATTGTAAAACTATGTCTAAAAATGGCATGAGTGCTTTTAGAAGAAAATGAAACATTTTCATGATGAGGGTAGAAAAGATTTATTAGGCAGTAAAAGTAACTAAGTATGATTATCTTGTAAATACAAGTTGACCACCCCTAAGCTGAGAGTCCAAAGCCTGAAGTCTAAAATGATGTAAATCTGAACTTTTGCAGTGCTAACAAGATGTTACAGTGGGTAATTCTAATACATATATCTATATATATCTATATATATATATATATAATTCTGAAGATACTGTACAGAGGGGTTACAGTTACATGAGTAAGGCAATGAGTATATTTCATGTGGGCATTGTTACCCCCTCTTTTGTTTTTCTCCTACCATCTCTTTCTACCCCACCTCCCCAACTTTTCCTCCCTGCCCCCTGAAGTTGTAAAGTTTGTTTTCAACATAATGTCTTGTACATCTCATTGTTGCAATGGGTCAACCTGTATCCTTGTTTCAGCATTTTGTTATTTCCCTTCCCCTCCCCAAATTAGAAAAAAGTATATACAAGATGCAGGGCACCAGAAGCAAATACAATGAAAACAGGGGTTATACTATGGGGGAAGAACATACAAAAGAAACAAAAAAAAAATCACATAGTACATTAAAAACAGCAGCGATAAAGATAAAACCTCTTGTGTTCCTATCTTGGGGTTCATTTCACTTAGCATCATCTTATATGGTCATATGTACATAGTTTTTGACCTTTTCTGTTTGTTTGGTAAGACTATCCTAGATTATCCTAGGGAAACCATGGGACCTATGTTTCTTTGGGTCTGGCCTATTTCATTTAACATGATTTTTTCCAAATCTTTCCATTTCCTAACAAATGGGGCAGTGTCATTCTTTCTGATGGAGGCATAGAATTCACACACACACACACACACACACACACACACACACACACACACACACACACACACACACATGTATACTACATTTTATTGATCCATTCATCTACTGAAGAGCATCTGGGTTGGTTCCAATATCTTGGCTATGGTGAATAATGCAGGTACCTTTAGGATGGCCTTGTTTGTGATCATTTGGAAAAATGCCCAGAAGTGGGATTGCTGGGCCATAGGGGAGCTCCATGTGCAGTCTTTTGAGGAACCATCATACTGCTTTCCAAAGTGGTTGAACAAGTTTACATTCCCACCAATAGTGCAGTAGGGTTCAGTGGTGAATTCTTTACATGACAAGTCACAGAAAAAAAATAGTAAAAATATTACATGTACTTAAATGTGCATATAAAACCTATGTCCACTTTGCGTCCATCTTAAAAATCATAAATTGGGACTGGGAAGGTGACTCAGTGGTAGAGTACTTGCCTTGCATGCACGAGGCTCTGGGTTTGATTCCTCAGCACCACATAAGCAGAAAAAGCCAGAAGTGGCACTGTGGCTCAAGAGGTAGAGCACTAGCCTTGAGCTGGAGAGCTCAGGGACAGCTCCCAGGCCCAGAGTACAGGCCTCATGACCAGGAAAAATAATCATAAATCTTTGGATTTATGATCCCAAGCATTTTGGATAAGAAACGGTCAACCTGTGTGTAAAAACTCCTGCTTATCAAAATATACCATAAAAATGAAAAGACAATTCACAGAATAGGAAAAATATGTCATATACATATCTGACAAACTCATATCCAGAATACATAAAGGACATCCATGAATCGATATAAACAAAGCAAATGACCTTGTGGAGAAATTGGCCAAAATTTTAAATAGATACGTCAGAAGATAAAATCTCCAAATGACCAATACACTTTCAGAAAGATGATCAGCATCATTTGTCATCAAGAAAAGGCAAATTGAACCCAGAGGTTGACAGTCATGATAAATCCATCCAAATGGCTGAAATTTAAAAAGTAGGCACTAAATAGCAAGTTCATGGACTAAATGGAACACCTACTCATGGCAATTAGGAACATAAATTAGTATAACTACTTGAGAAAATTGGCATTATTGACTATCTCCGTCGTGTAGGCAAGTTTTCTCAGTACATCCAACAGAAATGCACAAATATGCCTAACCAAATCTATGGAGAAGAGTATTTATATCAGCTTCTGGTTTGCAGGCATCACCACTTCATCTGAAATGGTTAGACAGAATGTGTTCTCATGGTAAAAATTCAAGAAGCTTTGTACTTACAATTTGTGTATATTATTAGGTTATGTGTTATTAAAAAGACTTTACGTGAACAAGACTATAGGTCAGGACAGCCTGAATTTCCATACATCAAAGGCTCTGAGGTCTTCCTTCAACTCATGCCTCTTCTTGCCTCCGACCTCTGTGTAGTGTAAAAATATAAGCCCTAGGCAGGGTAAGAATTTGATAGTTTCTCTTTAAGTCTTTTTTTTTTTTTTTTTTTTTTGGTCAGTCGTGGGGCTTGAACTCTGGGCCTTGGTGCTGTCCCTCAGCTCTTCAGCTCAAGGCAAGCGCTCTACCACTTGAGCTACAGCGCCACTTTCGGTTTTCTGGTGGTTTATTGGAGATAGGAGTCTCACAGTCTCTCCTGCCCGGGCTGGCTTTGAACCGTGGTCCTCAGATCTCAGCCTCCTGAGTAGCTAGGATTACAGGTGTGAGCCACCAGCGCCCGGCTCTCTTTAAGTCTTTAGCCCACTTATTAATGGGGTGGTTGTTTCTTTAAGGATTTGTATTTTAAGGATTTAATTTTTTGAGCTCTAAGTATATTTTATATATGAGGCCCTTGTCTGTTGTAGAGCTAGTAAAGATCTTCTCCCAATCCGTGGGCTTTCTATTGATCTTGCTAGCTATGTACTTTGCCATACAGAAGCTCTTCAGTTTCATGCAATCCCATTTGTCCAATCTTTCTTTGATTTGTTGTGTTTCTGGATCTTTATTAAGAAAATTTTGACCTGTGCCAAGGAGCCCTAGAGTTTCTCCTATTCCTTCCTGTAATGTTTTCAATGTATCTGCTTTTACCTTGAGATCTTTGATCCATTTAGAGTTGATTCTGGTGCAGGCTGATATAACTTTAGTTTTCTACAGGTGTTTAACCAATTTTGCCAGCACCATTTGTTGAAGAGGCTGTCTTTCTTCCATTCTATATTTTTGGCTCCCTTATCAAGGATTAATGGCCATAGGCCCATGGGTTCATTTCTGGGTCTTTAGTTCTATTCCACTAGTCCTCAGGCCTGTTCTTGTGCCAGTACCAAGCTGTTTTGATTACTATGGCTTGGAAGTAGTGTTTGAAGTTTGGTATTAATATTCTTCCATCACTGTTCTTCTGCTAAGGATTGCTTTTTCCATTCAGGGTCTTTTATTATTCCATATGAATTTTGGACTGCTTCCTCTGTTTCACTGAAGAATGAGGTTGGGATATTGATGGGTATTGCATTGAATTTATAGATAGCCTTTGGCAATATTGCCATTTTCATGATGTTAATCCTCCTAATCCAGGAGCATGGGAGGTTTTTCCACTTCTTTAGTTCTGCTTTAATTTCCTTTTTCAGGTTTTTAGAGTTTTCATAATAGAGGTCCTTCACTTCTTTGGTTAATTCCTTAGGTATTTTATTGGGGGCGGATATTGCAAAAAGAATTGCTTTCTTGATTTCAGCCTTGCTCTCTCATTATTGGCATTCAGAAAAGCCATTGATCTTTGAGAGTTAAGAGAGAATTCTCTGAAGAGGAAATAAGAAGAGCCAATAGACACATGAAGAAATGCTCAACATCTCTGACCATAAAAGGAATGCAAATCAAAACAACATTGAGATTCCACCTCCCCATTATCATGAAATCTAATGACAATAGATGCTAGAAGGGGATGTGGCCAAAAGGGAATGCTACTATGCTGTTGGTGGGAGTGTAAACTTGTTTAACCACTCTGGAAAGCAGTATGGAGGTTCCTCAAAAGACTAAACATAGAGCTCCCCTATGATCCAGCAATCTCACTTCTGGGCACTTGCCCAAATGACCACAAAGAAGGCCATACTAAAGCTATCAGCACAACCGTGTTTATTGCAGCATTATTTACCATAGCTAAGATATGGAACCAACCCAGATGCCCCTCAGTAGATGAATGGAACACAAAAGAATTCTATAGTTCCATCAAAAAGAATGACACCACCCCATATTGGTAAGGAAATGGAAAGACTTGGAAACAATCTGGAGTAAGCCAGACCCAAAGAAACACAGTTCCCATGTTTTCCCTCATAATAGTTATTATATGTCTAGGATAATCCTAGCAAATGAGCAGAATAACTCAATAGCTATGTACATGTGTTCATATAAGATGATGCTAAACTAGATGAACTCTAAGACATAGAATCAAGAGGTTTTTCTTTATTGTTGTTTTTAACATACTATGTGATTTGTTTTTACTTTTGTGTTTTTTTCCTATGGTTTATCCCCTGTTGTCACTGTGTTTGATTTTCATACCCTGGGCATTGTATATATGTTTATCTGAATAAGGGAAAGGAAGGGGAACAACAAAAAGGTAAGACAAAGGACACAGTGATAATCAAAGGGAAATACGTTGGAAATGATCTGTAAAAACTTGGGGGGGTTGGGGCCAAGGGAAAGTGGGAGACAAATGAGGGAGGGGGTAACAAGTTTGACAAGAAATATACTTACTACCTTACGTATGTAACTGCAACCCCTCTGTACATCACCTTGACAATAAAATTAAATTTAAAAAAGAATTTGATAGTCAAAAGGTGTTTTTATTCAAAACTGTCCAGGAGGGCAAAAACCACATAAAAACAAATAAAAGGCACTTTATGTAAGCAGTGCTGGAATGATGAAAGTGGGGGTGGGGGGATGATAGAAGAGAGTCTTTGACCACAGAGCCTGGGCAAATGTAAATTGGTAAATAATAAGACTATATAATAGTTTCAGACATGAAAAATTTGCTTGCTATCATCATCACAAGTGTAAAATTGTAGTGGTATTAGGAAAAATCTCGGTGTGTTTGTGACAGCCACCTCTTTGCAAATGTCTTTTATATTCATTGGAAAGTATGGTGACTAAACAACAGATACATGACCTCAAGAACAGCCTGAGAAGCGAGGAACGAAGGAAGGAAAAAAGAAAGAAAAAAAGAAAGAAAGAAAGAAAGACAGAAAGAAAAAGAAAGGAAAAGACAATAAAAAAGAAAAGAAAGGAAGAAAGGTTTCTTTTCTCCTAGATCTTGGGAATGGGAAAACATGATCATGACTTGAGAGGGGAAAACAGAGTAGAAGGGAGTTTGAAGTTCAACTTTAATATTTGTTTAGTGGTTTTAAATCATTATCTATGATTGACAAGTGTTAATAGCCTTTTTCCCCTGTTCCCACATTAGTGTAAATGGTACCTCAAGAGCTTTCTCCTGAGCTCTGCCACAAAAAACCGTCTGCCTCTGCCACCATTTTATGTCTAAATCAGCCTAATCAAGCTATAGAATATCTCCAGGTATTGGACGTGTTCTGTCCCAGACAGAAGTAGCACTTTCAAACTTGGGGCACGAGAGACTCTGGAGAGAATTCTCCAAATAGTACTTCCTTCCCCATGTACCTGAACTCCATTATTTTTTAAAGCAGTGTGGATATGAAAGACTAAAAAGAAAGAAAAGATATTGAGAAGTAAGGAAGTTGAGAGATAGGTGGAAAACAGAATGAAATGTGAAGAACCCAACCAGATGGCCAGTTCAGTGGAGGGACTGGCCAGTGAAATTCTGTGACAGTAGAATACCATGGTGGTCTAGGTAAAGCAGTATGTATGGGAAGAAAATGGAAGAAGAAATGGCACGTGTGAGAATGGGAACATTTCTTTTCTTCCCTGTATTCATGGTCTTGGCCAGAGATTACATAGGCATTGAAGGGATTCTGCACATTGTCGGTTGAATGGAAACATTTACATTTCTAAATACTGTCAACTCTGACGTATATCAAGTATTTGACCTCAGTCTGGTAGTGACTGTAATGTTCAATGCTCCTTTCACTGTCAACCACAGAAGGCTTGCTCTCAATACATAAAGTGATTTGGACAATTTCTATGCTATTCCTCCATTATCCACCTTCTCTGAGCACTGATGGGGATCTTTCCCCCTCCCTGCTTCTCCCCACTCCATCCAGCATGTCCCCTCCCCACCCTCCACCTTTGCCCTTTCCTCTCCCCCTTCTCTCTTTCCCTCTTTTCCCCTGATCATCTTCTCTCTCCTCTCTTCCCACTCGTCTCCTTCTTCCCTTTCTTCTCCCTCCCCCTCCTTTTCCTCCCTTTTCCTCCCTCCTCTTCTTTTCTTTTCTCTTTCTACTTCTCTCTCTAGGGACCAGATACAGATTCCATTTGGCATTATCCACTGTAAGTTAATATGGAGACTATGAGACTATTGCAATTCTTTTTTTTCCTACACCTTAAGCTTGGATTTCCAAATATTTGTGTAATGGGCTGGGAAGTGATTATTATGTCATGGTTTTGTCCTTACTTGTACATGTTCACTACAGAAAGCTGATTTCTACCAAGGTAATGGCATAGTTTGGGGGGAGAAGAGGAGAAAGAGAAAAGTGATAATACAATGTCTTGTCGAGCTATAATTCAGGGGATCTTTAAAGACAGCAATGACTTCTTCTGCTTGAGTTGTGCTAGCTAATAGAGATTTAAATGAGGCTTGGTAGGAAAGCATGGGAGCATTCATGCAGGGAATCAAATGAACACCCCCAATATGGAGTTTCCTATGAAAAGCTATTTTAACTGAAAAACACAGGCCTGGGTTGAATGCCAGAAACTTCGAAACACACATGTGCAACCATCCTCCTCCTAAGTAATAAGCTAAAGTTGCCAGAGGAAAAGCGAGACCAATATTTTCAAGTGTGCATTTTCAGACACATTTTAAATACATCATCTCCGAGTTTTATACATCCCTGACTGTAGAAAGCAATTCGATCTCTTTAAATTTACATTCTATAGGCCAATGCTTCCTCTCAGAAGGCAAATATACAACTTCTAAAAGTAAATCTGAAATTAACAGCAAGATGGAAAAAGAAATTCATCCAAAAAAGAGATGAGCCCCAGAAGTTCTGATTTCTACTCAGTGACTATAGCGTGAGTCTCCTGAAACATTTCCTTTTAAATGGTCCACTTAAAACTACATCAATTTTCCACTTGTCATGCAATTCTCCTGTGCGGTATGACTTCAGCTCCTGTTTCTTCTCATTAAGATCAAAGGTCCATATTCTAACACTTAGTCTGTGTCAAATCAGTTCAATTACTTTTTGAAGCTGCCTAAATTGAGGAAAATTAGTGGTTCAAATCCACAAATCCTCAGATCTATGCAGGTATACACAGATGTCTGTGAGATCATATCACATGCAAATAGGTTTACCACTGAAAGCTTTCTAACATGTAGAGGTAAATCAGAGTCTTTGCCCTCAGGCTATTTATACAACATTTTTTTTCCCATCACACAGAGAATTTGGAATGGTGTTTCAGTTATAGCCATTGGCATCTCAGTTTTTCTCATTTACAAAATTGGGTTAATGGCACTACCTGCCTCATGTGCTTGTTGAGGACGATAATAAAGGACAGTAATAGATAATAATCCTAAGTGTTCAAAAATGTTAACTATTCTATTACTGTCATTTTATTTTTGCTATTATTATTGCTCAGCAATTTTTTTTGCAAAAACAAAATCAAACAATAAGGAAACAGTCTTTCTTATTGGACAGATGGCTCATGCTCATTCTTCATGTATATTTTGAAACTTCACCAGAGCTGTGATAAGTTATAGTATCTATTTGGGTGATCTTTAAGCCAGACTGCTATAATATTTTATTTTATAACATCCTTGAAAAAATTCAGCAGGGCTGTTTATGAGTGTAAAATGTTACAACTTGAATGTTTCTTTCCAAGAAGATGACTCAATATATTCTAGACTAGTTGAGAGACAATATTCTGGTTTCGCTGATATAAAAGGATTTTAAAAACCCTTGAGCATATGGTGTTTGCATCCCATTGGTTACACTGGCCTACCACTGTGGGACTCCTATTCATCTGTTTTGAACTGATGTGGGAAGCAGAGAGAGAGAGGAAGGTAGAGAGGGAGGGCAGGAGAGAGGGAGAGAGAGATAACTTGCTACAAATTTTGGCATAGACAGAGGTGGCTTTAGTCATCATGCCTCTTAGTTAGAAAATTTCTCCTGCAGTAAGCAATAAACATATATTTATGCCTAGAAACCATTTTCAAGTTCCCTATCTCATGATTCATACTTATTTGTTGCTTTCTTTTAAGTTGTAATCAGTTTTTCCAAGGTGCTGGCTCCACTGTACAGATGAACAATTTATAAGTAGTTCCCTTCAATCTTAACAAAGGGGGAAAAAGGATATTTTACTGAATGGCTTTTAAAATTATTTTTCTTTGAAAATGCCTTTGAGATTGACCAGATGGGGAGTTTTAGCCAATTTGTAATAACCCTGATGAGTAGGAGATTGCGTGAGTTTGAAAAGATACTTCAGTGAAAAGTCTTTAAGGAACAAAGTCCTTAATTCTGTCTTGGTGTGTGTGTGTGCACAGTACTGGGACTTGAACTCAGGGCCTGAGTTAAGCTAGTACTCTACAAAATGAGCCACAGCTCTACTTCCCAGTTTTTTTGGGTTAACTGGAATTAAGAGTCACACAAACGTTTCTTCCCAGGCTGGCTTCAGGATCTTCAGAGCTCAGCCTCCTGAGATTATGTCTTATTAAAAACATGAATAATGCATTATATCAGATTATTTTATTAATTAAGATTAGCCATCTTGATTATGTCTATACTACATTCCACAGCATCCCACCCAAGTTTGGTGGAATTTGCATTCTAAGGTTTAAAAACTGCTTTCATCCTCACTGAAATGCTAACACAACAGCTTTCTGTCACATTCAAATTTAATATTACATTCTTTGTTCAAATCGGGACAATGAACAACACTACAGTCTGAGCAGACACTAGGTAGTGTTTCCTCTTGTCTAATTTATTTCTCTTTTTAAAAAATCATGGAGCCAGGCGAAGGTAGTTCACATGTCTTAATTCTAGCTACTCAGGAGGCTGAGAAATGAGTTTTAGTTCAAAGCCAGTAGACAAGTCTGTGAGACTCTTATCTCCAGTGAAGCACCAAAAAGCTGAATTTGGAGCTGTGGCTCCAGTGGTAGAGTGCTAGCCTTGAGCAAATCTTTCAGAGACAGCCCCAGGGCCAGGAGTTCAAGCCCCAGGACTGGCACAAAATAAAACAAAATAAAAATAAATTCTTGAGCCTTTGTCAGACCTGGGCTTCACTAATAGTGAAAAGAGAGCAACTTTGCAATCCAGTATTTTTGGTGAAATCTGTAAAATCCTTAACCCCTCACTGGACATATTGTTAGTCTATTAAATTGAATCCTAAAGAGATTAAACAAAAACACCAACTTAAAGGAAGTTTTCACGCACTTAGTTCAAACTTGCCAAAAAGGCGAATTCTGCAGTGGTGTTTCACAAGCAGAGACTTTTTACTCTTTGCTCGTCAGTAGTTCACAGGTAATGAAGACGAAATGTAAATTTCATTCAGTAAACAGGCAGCTGGCCTTGCTGCTGAACGTCTCCTGAAAGGCAGGCTCCCTGTGGAAGGCATTCATTCATCTATTCATTCACTCACTCACTCACACAAAGGACATCGCAAACATCCCCTGCCGGGTATGGCATCAGGATCTAGAGTTGATGACAGGGACGGTCTCGGTGTCCCTGCCACCTGCCCGGGCCCATCGCTTCCCTGGACCACGCAGTACCACAGCGGAGGGGAGCCAGATCGCAAAGCAGAGGAGCACAGTCCCAATCCGAAAGTTATCCTCTCCCACTCACCGGAGGTAGAGGATCTAAATAACGCTGCGTTAGGGGGACAGGTTAGACGGGGCGGGACGGGGGGGTCGTCCTAGAGCACCGATCTCCCCAGCGCCCCGAGAGCGAAAGAGGAAAGGGGTTCTAGTCTCCCCTCCACTCCAGCCTCACCAAGCCAGCGATCGGGAAGTTTCAATCTGGCGGGACCCACAGTCCCTACCTGCTAAGGTGCGGCCCGCCGGGGCGGGGCCAAGGCCGGCTCCTGCGCAAACGGCGGCGCCAAACGTCCCACTCGGTGAGCGGCGCTGTCCACGAGGCTCCGCCCCGCTCACCGGCATTGGTCCCGCCCCCGGCATCAGCCACGCCCACAGCCTCGCGGGCCCCGCCCCCTGCTTCTATAGCTCCTCCTCCATGGTAGCTGAGCCTGGGGACTCTCACAGGCTCTGCCATTGAGAGCTCGGCCCACAGTTTCACAGGCCAGGCCTGGGGACTCAGAGGCCTAAAGCTCCTCCCGAAGCCTCAGGCCGCCAAGCTCCCTCCCCAGGGCAGTGCCCTGGACTCTTTGGCCACGCCCCCCTCACCTGGCTTCTGTGCTGAGGGCAATTTGTGTTTTTCCCGTTCAGTTTCTAAAAGTAAAAGGATCCTTTACGAATAATTTGGGAAATACAGAAAAACATGCCCAAAATAAAGATTACCTGGGAAGCACAGAGAACATGTTAGCGCGTATCTTCACAGTCTATTCATTATGCATAGTTGCAAAATAGTTTATTTTCCTCACCCACACAATAACAACTATACCTAGATGCCCCTTTTAAAGCTTTGTATATGCTCTCTTTTTTAAAGGAAAAGTACTTTAAAATTTTTCTTCTAATACACACACACACACACACACACACACACACACACACAGATAGTGATTGAGCTATTCTGCTCATCTGCTAAGATTATCCTAGATGTATGCTATTTATTACAAATAAGGGAAGCCATAGAATCTATGTTTCTTTGGTCTGGCTTCCTTCACTTAATATAATTTTTGCCATATAAGATGATGTGAAGCAAAATGAATTCCAATGGACATGGAAACAAGAGGTTTTTCTTCGTTGTTGTTGTTTTTAATGTACTATGTGATTTCTTTTTTTCTTTCGTGTTTTTCCCCCTATGGTTTATCCCCTGTTGTCACTGTATTTGATTTTCATACCCTGGTATTGTATATACATTTATCTGAATTAGGGAAGGAGAACAAAAAAAATGGTGAGACAAAGGACAAAGAGGGAACCAATGCAACAGTGATACTCACAAGACAATATGTTAGAAATGATCTGTACAATTTGGGGGGCTTGGGGAGGAGGGAAAATGGGAGAAAAATGAGGAAGGCAATAACAAGTTGTACAAGAAATGTACTTACTACCTATGTACATCACCTTGACAATAATATTAAAATTTAAATTAAAATTTAAATAAAAAACATATAAATAAACAGTTGTTGTGTACCTTCCCTGAATTTTAGTAAGCATAACTTCGTACTTGCATTTTATTCCCCTGTATCCTATAAGGCTACATTTTTCTCCTAACCACAGCAACCTTTCCCTTCCCTTTCTTATTGTAACAAAACTGATGTGTTTCACCTTCATTGAAAATATGGTAGAAATAAAGTATGAATAAACCCCAAGTGTGCTAGTAAATTATCATAAAATCAACTCACCAGGGTAACCACCATCCTAATTAATGAAAGAAAATACATCTAGACCCAGAAGGCTGTGTGTGAGGGAGGGGATAGGGGTGGACAGGGAGGGGGGAGGGCTGGCCCTGGAGTTAACACTCTTGGCCTGGGCATTATTTCTGAGCATTTTCCTCTCAAGGCTGGTGCTCTACCATTTGACCATTTGAGCCACAGCTTCATCTTTGGCTGTTTTGGTGTTTGGAGATAAGAGTCGCAAAGACCTTCACATCAAGGCTTGCTTTGAACCACAATTCTCAGACCTCAACCTCTTGAGTAGCTAGCATTACAGGAATGAGATACCAGCTCCTGTGGTTTTTTTTAAATCACTATTTTCTACTCCTCAAAGATAATAATATCATAATTTAGTTTTGTCCATTTTAAAACTTTTTAAGAATAACCTAGTGGTGTTTTAACTTAATAAGTTAATTAATTATATTGGGACTGGTGAGTGAACTCAGGGCCTCAAGTGTTTGCTTGACTTTCAACCCCACGTTTGCTGTTTATTTTGGATATGAAGTCTTGGTGAACTTCTGTGATCAAGCTGGCTTCAAATTACTATTTTTCTGGCTCTCTTGAGTAGCTAAGATTATAGCTGTTAGAAACCAGCATCTGACTTCGTTATGGTTTGAGTACTCCACATGAGTCATTCTTTACAAAGTGCACTCAAAGCAATTATTGAATTTCACTTCTTGGTGAAAAATAGAAACACAATTGGTTCAAATGGTCTGATGGTCAGTGTCCATCAACCTTTTCCAAAAATGGGCAAAGCTCAGATTGGAAGTGAGTAAGGTGTGTAAGGGGAAGTTGAGATGAGGTTCCTGAAGCAGATCTGCATCCTAAGTAAGGTTTTCCATCCTCTACACTCATTAGCATTTTCTCACTTTGGTCACTATCACTGACACACACATCTCCATGCAACTTCCAAACTTCTCATTCCCTGGAAAAACATTCTCTTAATGCAGTAAATAGTTTTGTGACCCTTTATTGTAATTACCATGCAATCAAGATATATAATGGTTGTTCAATAATTTCATGTTACTCTCCAAAAGACCATTCCCAATTTCTGGCAACTACTGATATGTTTTGGTCCTAGGGTGTTATTTTCCCCAGATGGTAAAATAAATATCTGTGACTATATAGCCTTCAGATATTTGAACCTGGATTCTTTCATTCAGCATGGTGTTTAGGAGATTCATTTTGTTGGATCTACCAGTAGTTCAATACTGTATTATGTTGTTAGATTTATACCTAAAGATTTAATGATGTCAGTCACAGTATCCTTACGAACCTCAGTGTTAGTAGCTCTCTCTCTCTTCTCTCTCTCTCTCAATCTGTGTGTGTGTGTGTGTGTGTGTGTGTGTGTGTGTGTGTGTGTGTGTGTGTGTGAGTGTGTGTGCTGGTACTGGGGCTTGAACTCAGGGCCTCTGTCTCACTTGGCTTTTTCATTCATTGCTGACACTCTACCACTTGAGCTCTATCTCTTCTGGCTTTTTGCTGGTTAATTGGAGACAAATTAATCTTGGAATTTTTTCTGCCCAGGCTGGCTATGAATCATAATCACTAGATCCCAGCCTTCTGAGGATGGCAGGTGTGAGACACTAGCACCCAAGCAAGTAGGTTACAAAGTTTCTTGGGGTTTTCTACTTAGGTAAAAAAGACATAATTTCTTTTTTTCCCCTTTCCGGTCTGTTTATTAATGCATTTTATCATTTGTGCTTTGTTGTGCTTGCCAAAGCCTGAATATGATGTAAAATAGGAGAGGTAAGAAAAAAAAGAAAGGAGAAGTAGGTATAGCTATTCTTGTCTTAGTCCTTATTTTGGTGACAATGTCAGGTTTTTTCCATTAAGTACAATGTATTAAGTGAAGACTTTCCTTCTTTTGCTGACAGTTTTCTTTTTAAACCATCATCTAATGCTTTCTCTTCACTAGTTGACATGAACATACTATTTTTCCTCTTTAGCTTATTATTCTAGCAGATTACAATTAAGATTTTTGGACTAGTCTTGGGTTCCTGGGGGGGAAAAACCTACTTTAGTGGGCATAGCACCAACTCAAGGTTTTGTTTTCTTTTTGACTTGTCTAATCCAGTTTAATTAACCTACATTTTAAAATAAGTTATTCATGGTGTTCTTTTTTGTTAATCTTTGAACATACTGGCAATTAAGGTTTTTTTCATTTCTCTCTTCCTCTCGCTTCTTCCTTGAAAAAATGCTGCTAAAATGTTCTGTTGATTTTTCTCTTTTCAAAGAATTTGTTTTTGTTTGTAGTTATTTTGCTTCTATTTTTCTACAAAGAATTTGTATTTATTTCTATTTTTATTTCTACCCAAGCTTTCTAGTTCTTGTGTATTAATTTTGGGATCTTTAATTTTATCATTATAAATAATGATATATAATAAATTTCCCTTTTGTTTCTATAGCAGTATATACATGTTCTATGATGTTGTCTCTCAGTTCTGAGTACTTTTTCTTGTTTTTTTAAATCTTGTTATTTCTTATTTAGATGCATATTTTTAGGTGCCCAACAGACATTTTTAAAGGAAACCTTTAAAATATTGACGTATAACAGGTTCATTTTCATTTGCTGTCAACACATAATTGTATGTTTCAAGATTCAAGGTATACCCTCCAAACATACAATTATGTAATGATCAAATCAGAATAGTCTATGCATCAAACATTTATTACTTCTGTGATAAGAAGATTAAAAATATTCTTCCAGCTACTTTGAAATATGTGACTCACCATTGATCACTGCCATCACTCTTCAGTGTAACAGTCTGCTGAATTTATTTAGTTCCATTTTAAATACAGTAATGGTCTTCAAGGCATGGTTCTTGAATCAGCTTTGAGTGGACTGAATTCACATCAGGTCAATGGGCAGCTTTGTTGTCAAAGAATGTGTTGAAATCCTAATCTAGGGAAGCTGTAAATTGACTTTTCTTTTTAAATTAGTTCTTTACAAATTTAATAGCTTTAAGAAGCTATACTAAATTAGGATGAGCCCTAATCCTATATAGATGATAACCTTATAAGAAGAGGAGAATCAGGGAGACACACAAGGACAAGGTACCCACAGAGGCAAAAGTAATGTCTTGAAGTAATGCTTCAAAAAACCAGCGATGCCAAGCATTACATCAATGAGCAGTGCTAACATCAATAAGAAAGGCCTTGAACAAACTCTTGAGTTGAACTTGAATTTGAATTTGAACTTGAGTTCAAATTCTATCTTCAGAAATGGGAGAGAATATATTTGGGTTCTTTTAAGATACCTAGATGGTGAGGTTTGTGTTACACCAGTCTTAGGAAACAATATACCAGGGACCTTGTTAAAAAGGTCAATTTTTACACTGAGTATCAGGGGCTCCTATCTATAAGCCTAGCTACTCAGGAGGCTAAGAGGAGCATGGTTCAAAGCCAGTTCAGGAAGAAAAGTCCATGAAACTCTTATTTCCAATTAGCCATCAAAAAGCTGAAAGTGGGGATGTGGCTCAAAGAGTAGGGCACCGATATTGAGTGAAAAAAACTAAGGGACAAATAATACTCAGGCTCTGAGTTCAAGCAGCAGTACTGAGGGTGGGGGAAGGCAAGTTCTTAGTGTGCACCTGAAATCTACTGGATTAGTCTCATTGTGGCTTATCAGAGCAATGCATGTTGTTGCAAAGTTCTCTTGGTATTTATGCTTCTCCAAAGTTTGAGAAGCACTGAATCAGAAAATGTGGTCAGTAGAACACCAATTATTTGGAATTTGTTGAGATCTGCTTTTTAATGTAATGTAAGGTTAATTTTTATAAATGTATATGTCCCAAAATGTGCACTTTGCAATTTTTAAGTGCAGAATTCTATTTATGCCCATTAAATAGAGCTTATTAATTATAGTATTCAAATTTTGTGTCCTTAGTAATATTTTGTGTCCACTTTAGTTATCATACATACATTAAAATATTCTACCATGATGATAGATTTATTTACTTTTGTAGATCCACCATGTAAAGATATTTTTATATAATATTTGTGAAATAACCCATTAATTAGCCACAAGATTTTTTCTGTGCTTGTACTGAACTTTTAACTCAGCGCTTGAGCACTGTTCCTTAGCTTTTTTATTGAAGGCTGATGCTCTCCAGTTGAGCCACAGCTCCACTTCTGGATTTTTGCTGGTTAATTGGAAATAAGAATCCCTTGGATTGTCTTGCCAAAGCTGGTTTTGAACCATGATCTTCAGATTTCAGCCTCCTGAGTAGTTAGGATTACAGGATCACTAGCATCCAGCCACAGGCATATTTAGATTAGTGTATCTTCCTGTTGTCTGAGACTGTTTGGAGAAGCTTAAAGAAAAAAAAATCAATTGTAAGGCTTAAACTCAGGGCTGACAGAGCAGTCCCTGAGCCGATTTGTGCTCTAGACTAGTGCTCTACCACTTGAGCCACAGCACCACTTCTGAGGTTTTTGTTTTGTTTTGTTTTGTTTTGGTGGGTCATGGTGCTTGAACTCTGGGCTTAGGCGCTGTCCCTGCACTCTTCAGCGCAAGGCCAGTGCTCTAGCACTTGAGCCACAGCACCACCTCCAGTTTTTTAGTGGTTTATTGGAGATTGGAGTCTCCTTTGAACCTTGATGCTCAGATCTCAGCCTCCTGAGCAGCTAGGATTACAGGCCTGAGCCACTGGCTCCCAGCTTCCCCTTCTGAGTTTTGAGTGGTTAATTGGTAATAAGAGTTTCACAGTGACTTTTCTGCCCTGGCAGGCTTCGAACCACAGTCTTTAGATTTCAACCTCTTAAGGCTAGATTTACAGTGTGAGCCACCAGCACCTAGCTAAATTTTTGATTCAGAGTTTTCCATCTAATACACAGTGTGAATTCCATCTTTAAATCTTTCTAAATGTAAATTTATGTTTAGAAATAATCAGGAAATAATGTCTTCTCTCCTTTTGTTTTTTTCCTTCTGTCCTGTCTTCCTGTTCTTTTTGAGATAACAAATCTCTTCATTAATGCTCTCTAACTCCCTACCCCAACCCCTATTTCTCTGATTAGTTCCTGAAAATGAGAACCTTGGAAATCTCCATTCTGCCTCTCAGTCCTACTAAAAGTACAGCCCTCTTGCTAAATTCAACATCTGTGTAATGGCCAACATTCAGGAAAAGATGAGTTCAAGTGTTCATCTACCTCTGCAGATTTGTCTTTGCTTCTCTTCTCTACATCCTGATTAATTAATTTCTTTAATTTCCTATGAATCCAGCCAGGCATTAAAATAAATGCATTTTATATTTTATCCAGCATTCATTTCTCAGAAAGCTCATTCTACCCACCTTACTGCATAAATTGGAATTCTGCTCTATCTTCTTCAACTTAACATTACAAAAGGCACATTATTTGCATGGCATTTAATGTTCTGCGAAATATTATTGTAGCTTTTGTGTTATATTATATTGGAGGCATGCACCATGATTTTATTAGGAGTACAGGATTTTTATTTTTTGCCAATTTTCTTGATATATATTTATCCCAATGCAAACTTACTTTTCATATATATATATTTATATTTCTTTAGGTTTATTCCTATAAGTGGAATTTCTAAGTTAAAGGACATTAGTTTTTAAGTAGGCATGCATCCTAGTTTGATAATATACTCTGATAATATATTTTGATAAAATATTACTTTATCAAAAATGACATCAATTTATAGTTTCATAAGTGGGGACATGCAGAGCTCTGACTTAGACTTCCTCAATGGCAATGTTTTCTTCAGTTTTGCTAATTTAATAGGAAGTGTGTTTCTTGATATTGTTCACATTTGCATTTCTTTGATATATGTATTTGTTTTTAATTTACTTTTTCTCTTGCCATGATTTGTTTATGTTTCCTTTAAGGTTTCTTTTTATCCTTCTCTTTTCTTTTTGTGCCAGTGCTGGAGTCTGAACTCAGAGATTATATGTTGTTCCTTAGCTATTTTGCTCAAGGCTGGTACTCTTATCACTTGAGCAGCACTTTTACTTCTGGCTGTGTGTGTGTGTGTGTGTGTGTGTGTGTGTGTGTGTGTGTGCGTGTGTGTGTGTGTGTGTGTGTGTGGTTAACTGGAGAGTCTCAGCCTTTCCTTGTCTGGGCTGTCTTTGAACCTTGATGCTCAGATCTCAGCCTCCTGCGTACATGGGATTACAGATGCCAGTCATTGGTGCCCAGCTTCTTTTCAAATTTTGACCCTTGTTTCTTTATGAATTGACCATACTTGCATCCGTTAGGTTCATGAGTGGATGGTGACATTAACACTGGGGGGAAAGCTTGGGGCTACTATAGGAATTAGACTATCATTTAATAAGATCCCCTCTGGATGACAGGAACTAATCTGGCTGATTTTGATTTTATTACAGCAGTGCAGTAAACTGAAGGCATTAGTTAAGTTCTATTTAGTGCCCAATAATGACAGGTTTAGGTCCCTGAATGGAGATTTTGGACTTGTGTCTTTCCCTTTAAGAAAGGCTGACCCATTGTAACAATGAGATGTACAAAACACTATGTTGAAAATGAACTTTACAACTTAGGCAGGAGGTGGGGGTAGTTTTGGAGGTGGGAGGGAAAACAAAGGAGGCGGCAACAATGTTTGTTAGGAAATGTACTCATTACCTTGCTCATGTAACTGTAACCCCTCTGTATAGCATTTTTGCAATAAAAAATGTACAAAAATTAAAAAAAAGAAAAGATCAACCAATACAAAAAAAAGAAAGCTCTGCTTTGAACAGTCTTGCATTGGTTGAAGGTTTTCCTTCTGTCACCAGAAATTAAGTAATTAAGGTTTTGTTAAGCATATTTGAGATGCAGGGGAGGAATTTACAAAACTAGACAAAAAGGGAGAAAATCCTAAGTTGTTGAAGAACATGAAACATATGATTTGCTCTCTCTCTGTGTGTGTGTGTGTGTGTGTGTGTGTGTGTGTGTGTGTGTGTGTGTGTGTGTGTGTGTGTGTTTATGCTCATGTTCTGGTCTTGAGATTGAATTTAGGGCTTATGTGCTGTCCCTTAGCCTTAGCTTTTTACTTAAGGCTGGTGCTATGCCACTTAAGCCACAGCTCTACTCCTGGCTTTTTCATGGTTAATTGGAGATAAGTTGCCTACTCAGGCTGCTTTCAAACAGTGACCTCAGATCTCAGCCTCCTGAGTAGCAAGAATTACAGGCCTGAGCCATTAGCACCTGGCTATGATTGGCTTTTAAATTCTATAATTGAGTATGAGAAAATGAGATGCATGAAGTGATGATGTTACCATGTATAGTCACACAGTTGTACTTGATACAATTCCACATGTGGGTTAGACAGCTGGGCTGAATGAATCCTGGGGAAATATGCAGAGCCATATCTCCATGGTATTGTAGCAATTTCTTTACATTGATTTAAATTTTTACAATCACAGGTGGTTTTCAGTCATAGGTCAGTGGTGTTGGAGTAGAAACCTTTTGAGCTTTGCTTTGCTTTTAGTTGTTAAAACAATGGATGCAAACATTTGATGTACCTAGGGAGTCAATGTTCCAGAAAACACAGACGAATGTTAAGGGTAAATAATTTAAAACAAAGGTAGTCCTGTGGAAATGGAGTTATAACACGTTGTGCTGTGTATAAAGGCCTCTCATGCACCAAGAAACAGGGTAGAACAGTTGATTACAAATACCAGGCAAATGCAATATAGATCCTATAGCACCTTCCACACAGGCAATGCAGTTTTTTCATGAGCCAGTGAATAGCAAAGTACTCATGTGGATGAGGAAGTGACCATGGGTTAGAAGCGAATGCATTATTGGAGAAGGCGTTTCAGCGCTCATTTCTCTTGCAATGTTCAGCTGTGACGATTCACACAGCAGGAGCACAGAAGTGTTCAGACATCCAGCATAATTCTAGTTGAGTCTCCCTTGTATCACTGACGGACAACATAACATCATTCAAAACATCCAAGAACTTTGCTTTCTGTTAGCCTGCTTTTGTTCTTAATCTTTATTACTCAAGGCTGGCACTGTAAGTGTGAGCTACCACTACTTGGCTCCACCTCTTCAACATATTCTATCATTTAATATTTTGTACACCTCAGTCAACAGACACTAGGTTGATATTTCTTTTTGTTATCATTGTTGAGTAGTTGTACAAAGAGGTTTTAATTCTGTAAGTCACGTTCTGAGTACAAAGCACCTTGATTCATGTCACCCCTTCTATTATTTCTCTCCATCTTTCTCCCTCCAGGCCTTATCCTCAAGTTACATAGTTCATTTTTTACACGATGGATATTGAATATAAAGACTTTTACTCATGCTTCCTCCTTCCATTTATAGCCCCTCTCATTGCCCTCTTTCTACCCCTTAATCGTATTTCTACTTCCTGGTATTCATTTGAAACAGTTCATTAATTGTTCAGAGGAGTGACACCTTGGTATTTCTTTTCAGAGAAACACCATATCCTAGTTTTAGGAGCTGTTAAGATTCTATATATTGGAAGACTAGATCTACTTTTTGATTGGCTACTTAGTTGTAAGCCTGATTCTTTACATGCTTCATTAAGAATTCTGCATTGCTTATTTGTACCTCATCTGCACAATGCAGACCACTCATTATTCTTTCTCCTTCTGCTAAGATTCCATCTGCTTCATGAAGAAAGCTACTTTATCTCACCTTACTTCAGGACTAGACAAGTCCTGATTTTCATGCCCGATTTCCTTGGAGTATGATTTCATTTATTTGAAGACGGTATCCTTTAGGAGCTTGGGAACAAAGAGGTGTATATTGCCTGAAAAACAGAATCAGTTGGGAATTATATAAAGAGACAGTTATAAGGAATGGCAGTATGGGCTGAGAACAGCAGTCTGAAGGCCTGAGAACCAGAAGAGCCAATGGTGTAAGATTCAGTTCTAACCCCAAGGTGGTAGAAAACTGATGTCTCTGCACAAGGACAGTGAAGAAAAGAGAGGAGAGAGAGAGAGAGAGAGAGAGAGAGAGAGAGAGAGAGAGAGAGAGAGAGAGAGAGAGAGAGAGAGAGAGAGAGAGAGAGAGAGAGAGAGAGAGAGAGAGAGAGAGAGAGAAGAGAGGGGAGAGAAGGAGAGGGAGAGAAGGAGAGGGAGAGGGAAAGAGAGAGAGAGAAAGAGAGAGGGGGAGAGAGAGGGAGAGGAGAAAGATAGAAGAGAATCATTTCTTTTTCCACCTGTTGTTTTCTTCAGGCTTTCAACATATTGGACGAGTCCTAGTCACATGGGAGAGAGCAACTTGTTTTACTCAGTTATCAATTTAAATATTAATCTTATCCACAACACCTTCACACACAGATCTAGAATCATGTTTGACGAAACATTTGGGGACCTTATGGCCAAGTCAAGTCAATGCACTAAATTATCCATCACAGGTGACCTTGAGAATCATATGCCTGAGGTCTTACTACATTAAAATCAGATTACACATTAGGGAAATATAATATGCCTCATATCTATGAGTATTTTGTCTATTCTCTGCTGGTGGAGTAGGTAGAATTTTGTGAAAGAGCAGAACCCTATTTTGATTCCACAAAAGCAACTGTGTTCAAGCACAAATAACTTGATGTGTCCATTGTTCATGTATCTTAATATTGATTGTATTTACATTGATAAATGTCACATATACCGCTAAGATTCTGCCACTGGGTATAATGGTGCTTCTACAGTTCTAAGGAGAATGCTTTAATGCCGCCAAGGACATCTCCAGTCACATGATTTATAGATACTTCCAGCTGCTGCCTCTTTTGTTACACATCCTTATCTTTTCTCTTGGCTTACTCATTAGTCTGCTTGATATTATATTATAAGCTAGTCAATTAAGGAAATATTGAAATGATTGTGAAATTGTCTGAAAGTGGATCAATAACCATCTTCTACTGGGTGGGCTGTGGCTGGCCAGGAAACAGGAAGTGACTTTTGAGGAGATATTTCTGGAAGTAGCTCTCACAACCAGATTTAACAAAAAAACCCATTGAGATGGGGGTTGGATACATAGATCAGTTGGTAGAGGGCTAGCCAATAAGTGAAAATGTCAGGTACTGAGTTCGAGTCCTAGTCACAGACCAGCCACCCTCCTCCCAAAAAACCCAAAAACAAAACAAAAAAACCTCCACCAGATGGGATACGTAGTTTAATTTGCAAATAGTATTTTAGTGTAACTATATCCCATGTAAGAGCTGAGACACATGCAGATGAGAAAAACATTTGCTGTTTATGTGAAATCAAACATTGTTCTGTATTTTACCTAGTAATCATAGGTAGTGGCAGGTAACCTATTTTTTCTGAACAAGTTGGGTTGGACAAGTAGGGCATTAGCTTGTCAAGTCTGACTTGTTTGATACTTCTGCATCATGGGGTAGGAAAGGTGACACATTTTCTTTTTTTGCTCAAGTTGTAATACCACTTCTATGATTAAAGAAAAACTGTGACATTTTAGTACTGACATAAGAAGTCACCAGGCTAATCCCTGAATAGACTTGAAGACTCTACATGGAGTCATAGGCTGGAATGATCAGTTACCAGGCGCAGGAAAGATGAAAGAAAAGCCTATTCGACAGACTTTCTTTCTTTCTTTTTTCTTTTTTTCTTTCTTTTTTCTTTCTTTCTTTCCTTCCTTCTCTCTCTCTCTCTTTCTTTCTCCTCCTCCTCCTCCTCTTCTTCTTCTTTTTGCTTAAGGTAGAAAGTGTTTTAATCAAGTCTGGTTTAGGAATTGAGCTGAATAACTTTGTAGTTTGTACATTGAAATGGAAAAAGATGAGTTTCCATTAATAGATGAATTTTAAAGTTTTCCTAAGGATAGAGTGTAAATGACTAACTATATTTCCTTAATCATTTGCTGTTTACAAAATGATGGTCATGTGTTTGTACAGACTTTTGCACTGCCCTCTTTTATTAATGTAGTATATATTTAATGGATAAAGTCTACAAACTTGCTAACAGGAGCAAGGTATGAGTATTTTGTGACTGGGATTTTTCTCTTTTTTTTTTAAATTTATTTTTTGGGGTCTGGTCATGGGGTCTGAACTCTGGGCCTGGGCGCTGTCCCTCAGCTTTTCAGCTCAAGGCTAGCACTCTACCACTTGAGCCACAGTGCCACTTCCGGCTTTTTTCTTTTTTGCTTATGTGGTGCTGAGGAATTGAACGCAGGGCCTCATGCATACAAGGCAAGCGCTCTACTACTGAGCCACCTTCCCAGTCCCTGGGATTTTTCTCTTTTGTGTTATTACTGAGACTTGAAGTCAGGGCTTGGGTACTGTTCCTCAGCTTTTTTGCTCAAGAATAGCACTCTATATCTTGAGCCACAGCTCCACCTCTGGTTTTTTGGTGGTTAGTAAAAAATCCAAGGCTTTCCTGACCAGGTTGGCTTTGAACCACAATCTTTAGACCTCAGCCTCCTGAGTAGTTAGGATTATAGGCATGAGACACCAGCGCTCAGCCTGAAATTCTTCTTTTCATCCACTACTTGGAGGACCTTTTACTGACAGCAAGAGATGTCCCAACCCTCAACTTGCCCAGGTACAATCATCTTAAACTACATCCAAGCTCCACATTCGCCCTGTCTGCATGTACTAAGAGGTTACTTTATGTCTGATTCTGTGGTTCAGATGAGTATCCTAACTCATCTAAGGTGGGCAAAGGTTTTTCCTTCTCTTCAATCTTTCCTTAGAAACATAAAGATCGGGGGGCTGGGAAGGTGGCTCAGTGGTAGAGTGCTTGCCTTGCATGCATGAGGCCCTGGGTTCGATTCCTCAGCACCACATAAGCAAAAAGAAAAAAGCCGGAAGTGGTGTTGTGACTCAAGTGGTAGAGCGCTAGCCTTGAACTGAAGAGCTGAGGGACAGCACCCAGGCCCCACAACAAGACCCCCCCCCCAAAAAAAAAGAAAAAAAGAAAAAAAAAGAAACATAAAGATCGTATAAACAGTTGAATAACAGTTGTATAACATCCATGGGCTGACTTCACCCCTCCATCGCCATTCAAAACTGCTTAGTGCTTCTGACCTTGGCATGAGAATGGAAAAATAAAAGCAAGTTACCAGAAAATCATATTGCACTTTAAATGCTGAGAAAGGGCTAAAATGCAGGGAATGGAGCTGTTACTGTGAAGGCAACTAATCTATGATAGGAAGCTGAGCACAAAGGCTTCTTGTGGATAACAACTTCCAAATTAAGGCTGGGAATAACACAATGGAATAACACAGAAGAGGGAAGACTGAAGAGGTGGCTGGCTATGAGACCTTTACACAAGGTGAGCGTTGAGGAGATCATGGTGCTTGCTGTCGAATTCAGTTGTTTCACAGGAAGTTGGCAAAAGAGCAGCTATGTGAAGGGGTGAGATGCAGGACTAGGCCCAAGCCACACTGTGAGCATCTTGGTTGTCCTGCTGCAGAGGTTAGCAACTGCTGGGTGCTATGGGAAAGCAATTGGAGTATTTCTAGAGGGGATTCAAGTTTCATTTGAAAGAAGGATCCCACAGGGAGCTGGGAGATGAATTAAGAAGCTACTAAGTCATCCAGGAGACTGATGATGTGAACTCAATGGGGAAAGTAGTATTTGGGCCCAGAGAAAAGCTGACCGGGTCAAGGTATACTGAGAAGGAAGAATTATCTCCATCTTGTGTTTAATATGAAATGTTAGAAAATGATTACTCTGTATAAAAATACTACCCCATTTGTACATATATGTACCTACACACATACATACATGCACACACAATACCTATCTATGTGTTTCTGACTTGAGAGAATTGGGCATACTATTTGCTAAGTCAGAAACAGGACAGAATGGATGGATTTGTACAAGCCAGAAACCTATCTGATGAGTTTTGCTTTTATCCCTTGAATTTTAGGACTCTATTGCATTGACCTAGTTGGAAAAAAAAATCTCATAGCAGTTGTTTTATATGGATCTGGGTTTCAGCAGAGAAGTCTGGGCTATAATTCTGGAGACTATCAGCATGCGGACAGTAAATGAGTGTTGGAAGTCAAATAAATCATCCAGGGGAAATTTTTCACGGGAGAGAAGCTGGCTGAGGGTGGTGCTGTGGATGCCTGCTGTAAGGAGATGGGCCGTGGTTTGTCTGGAGACAAACAGGAGGCATGGCACACGTTGGGAAGAAAATCATCACGAGAGTACCGTGCCTCAGAAGACATGAAGAGGGAGGATTCTAGCAAACATATGGTATAGATCAGATGTAGGATTATGAAGCATTTTCTGGGTGTCAGTGGCTGGACAAGGGTAGTTTGAGTAGTTTGGGGAGCAAGTGAGGTGAGAGAAATGGAGAAATATGGGGGAGGAAGAAAAGAGAAACATTCACAGGAGAAGCCAGGAAAGACATAAGATGGGTGATTCTTGAGTGAGGGAAATACAGGAGAAAACAATACTGAGTAGAGAAGGAATCCTGAGTGGAAAGGAGGGAGAGGGCCTAGAGCATGAGAGCCGATGATCTGAAAGGGACACAGGCCCACATGGAAGATAGGACAGCGAGGAGGAAAGCTCTCTGTCTCTACCTCTGCCCATCTCTGTCTCTGATTTTAGGAAGGAGGTCTCCTGTGGCAAGTTGCAGAGGAGGAGATGTGCTGGGAGTTGTGAACAGAGGAGGAATACATACCTGTGAAATGGCCATCGCGAGCGTGGGAGAGCGACCTGCCCAGCCCAGCACAGAAGGGCTGCCTGGTGGGTGCCCCATGGATGCGAAGAGTCATAAGCTGAAATGGGGATCGATCGGAGTCGTTGTGCGATTTTCTCCATCAGACCTCAGAAGCACCGAAGGGGAGGTAAAAGCACGGGCAGAGCAATTGATCCCGGGCTGGAGTGCGCTGGGCAGAGTGAAGATGACAAATGACTCCGGGCACAGAGCCAGACGTGGGGGACTCGGAGAAGAGGAAGATGGAGAACTGAGGATTGAAGTGCAGAGAAACCTTAAGGACGTGGAGAAGAGAATTTTGGTTTTCAAAACCAATGTCTGCTAAGACTTTTAATGGAACTTATAAAACCCGAAGTGAATTCAGAATTAGGATACCTCATTTAAAAAAATGTACTAGTCTTGTGGTATATATACACAATGGAATTCTAAGCCTCCATCAAAAAGAATGACATTGCCTCATTTGTTAGGAAATGGAAAGATTTGGAAAAAATTATATTAAGTGAAGTAAGCCAGGCCCAAAGAAACATAGGTCCCATGGTTTCCCTTATTTGCAATATCTAGTATATGTATGAGTCAAGAAGAAAAGGTCAGATAAGGTGATGTTAGGGAAATGAACCCTAAGATATGTATTTAAATGGTTTTTTTCTTTCATGCATTTGTTTCTAACGCAATTATAAGATGATTTCTTTGTTGCTTTGTATGTCCCCCACCCCCCCAAAGTATAACCCCTGCTTTCACTATATTTGATGTTGGTATAATTTGTGGAGGGGAAGGGGAAAAACAAGTCGTTTAAATAGGGATACAGGTGGACCCGTTGCAACAATGAGAAGTACAAGTCGTTATGTTGAAAACGAACTTTACAACTTTGGTGGGGGGGGGGGAGGATTGGGTGGGGAGGCAGGGGGGAGGCTGGGAAGGGATGGGAAGGGGAAACAAAGGAGGAGGCTACAATACTTGATAAGAAATGTACTCATTATCTTGCCCATGTAATTGTAACCCCTCTGTACAGTATTCTCACAATAAAAAAATAAAAATAAAAAAAGGTGATGCCCAGAGGGATTATGTTGACATGAGTCAGGTACTGAGTACATTTCCTTTCTCCTAGTGCCATCTGTTCCCTCATTCTCTCCCCGTCCCTCCCTCCCATCTCATGGGTCGTATAGTTCACTTTCATCAACATCCAGTGTGCTCCATTGCTGCATTTTTTTCAAGCTTTTTCCTAAAGTCTGTGCCCTGTGCCCACCCTCCCAAAGATATACATGTGAATTCACCATATATGGTAAAGAATACAGAATCATCAGCAAAAGAAAAAAATAAGTCTTTTGTTTCTGTATCTTAGGAGTATACTATTTTATATAAATATGAAGAGATGCTTAGGCTTTGCACTTTTGTAATTCTCTCCTAAGTGGTCTCACTGTATGTGAGTATCTAGAATCCTGTGTAATTTGTCACACCCCAGTGTGTTTTAGATCAAACTTCTGCATATCAGGGAGAACGTGTGTTGTTTGTCTTTCTGATCTTGGCTTACCTCACTTAACATGTTCTAGTTCCATCCATTCCCCTACAAATGACCTTTCTTTCTTTTCTTTCTCCTTCCTTCCTTCCTTCCTTCCTTCCTTCCTTCCTTCCTTCCTTCCTTCCTTCCTTCCTTCCTTCCTTCCTTCCTTCCTTCCTTCCTTCCTTTTTTTGAGGAACCTTCAGACTGCTTTCCAGAGAGGTTGTAATAGTTTACATTCCACCAGCAGTGCAGGAGGGTTCCTTTTCCCCCAAGTCCCTGCCAGTATTTGTTTGAATTCAAAATGTTGGTCAATCAACTGGGGTGAGATGGAATTCCAGGGTTGTTTTGATTTGCATTTCCCTTATGGCCAGGGAAGATGAGCATTTCTTCATGTGTTTCTTTGCCATTCTTACTTCTTCTGAGAAGTCTCTCCTTAGCTCTCTTTCCCGTTTAGTGATTGGTTTATTAAGTTTGGGAGGGGTTAGTTTCTGGAACTTCTTGTATATATTGGAGATTAGGCTTTGTCTAATGTATTGCTGGTAAAAATCTTTTCCCACTTGGTTGGCTGTCTTTCTAGCTTGGTAACTGTGTTCTTAACTGTGCAGACACTTTTTATTTTAATGTAGTTCTACTTGTTGAGCCTCTCTCCTATCTGTTGTGCCCCTTGGACTCTATTCAAGAAGTTCCTGCTTATACTTATAAGTTCTAATGTTTCTCTTCTCTTGTAGTACTTTCTCTTGAGTAGTTTCAGAGTTTCAGGTCTGATGTTGAGGTCTTTGATCCACATTGAATTGATGTTAGTGCATGCTGACAAGCAGAATTCCACTTTTAGTTTTCTGCATATGGCTGCCCAGTTTTCCCAGCACCAATTTTTGAAGAGGCTATATTTTCTTCCACTAGTAATACCTCAGTTTTGAAATATTGTATGATTACCAAAAATGATGGGCTATTACATGGAAATAAAGCTTACCAGTATCAAAAGAAATATATTACATAGTTTTAAAAGGAAACAGATGTTGCTTTTTCATGAAGAAGCACATATCACAAGCAATAAAAAAATTGTTAATTTTTTTATAATCCTAGGTATTCAGGAGGCTGCGATATGAGGATCAAAGTTCAAAGCCAGCCTGGGCAGGAAAGTCTGTGAGACTCTTATCTCCAATAAACCACTCAGAAAACCAGAAGTGGAGCTGTGGCTCAAGTGGTAGAGCACTAACCTTGAGCTGAAGAGCTGAGGGACAGTGCCCAGGCCCAGAGTTCAAACCCCACGACCACAAAAAATAAAAATTATAGAATAACTATTAAAAGTCAGCGAGAAAATAATGAACATCCATATGTACTAGTATATGTCTTTTTATTCTTTGTGCTGGTATTATGGCTTGAACTCAGGGCCAGGGGACTCCCTATTAGCTTTGCTGTTCAAGGTTGGCACTCTAACACTTGAGTGACACTTCCACTTCTAGTTTTTGTTAGAGATAAGAGTATCAAATCACAATCTTTAGATTTCAGCCTCCTGAGTAGCTAGTATTACATGTATAAGCTACTTGTACCTGGCTGTAAATCCTTTATATTTGTAATCTATTTGAGCCTATGAAGCTGGACAAACATTAAAGTGCCATATGATATACGAAAAAAAATAATAAATGTGTTGACAATATTAAAATGTACTAATAGGATTCCATAAGTAAAGCCCAACTTATATGCATTTCCTGTTAAAAGTGGTTTGGGGAATATGTTATGAGATAGAGGCATATTATTCTATTCTCTAGAGTCTATAAGTAATACCATTAAACTTCAGAGTACATGAATAGTACATACAAAAGTTTTTGTTGGAGTGTACAATTAGTTTCATTAAATTATGTTCAATGGTAATAAAAGAATATTAAAGTATCTACAGTTATTTCATAGTTCAGAATATCACCAGGACATGCTTGTCAAACTACTACTTTGGGCTACTGTTTTTCTTTTCTTTCCTTTTCTTTTTTCTCCCTCCCTGCCTCCCTCCTTCCCTCTCTTCCTCCCTCCCTCTCTTCCTTTTTTCTTTCTTTCTTCCTTTTCTTCTGTTTCACTTTTTTTTTTTTGTCGGTTGTGGGGCTTGAACTCTGGGCCTGGGCACTGTCCCTCAGCTTTCAGCTCAAAGATAGCACTCTACTGCTTGAGCTATTGCACCACTTCTGGTTTTCTGGTGGTTAATCGGAGATAAGCATCTCAAGGTCTTTCCTGCCCGGGCTGGCTTTGAACCTCGATCCTCAGATCTCAGCCTCCTGAGTACCTAGGATTACAGGTGTGAGCCACCGGCAGAATCTGTTGTTTTTACACATTGAGCATGTCCCCATGACAAGAAATTAAAATATGCCTTTTGGGTCATTCAATCAAAAAATGTAAGTAGGGCTGAATTTTGTTTTAACTCACATTGGCTATTTATATCACATGGAAATTTCATATCAAAAGTGGCTACAGGTAAGCCACACTGTTTCATGAAGGCCTGAATGATTCTAGTGGTAAGCCCCTTCATTTACTAATATAAATTGATGTACAGAGGCCTTCACTGTGATATTTGCACACACATGTCTAATATATTCTGATCAATTTCACTCCCTCTATTGAATTTTGTTAAGATCTTCTCTCCACTTTTAAAGCCAGTATTTAGAAAGTTTTATTATCCTATTTTCTAATATATATATTTATACATTTATAAATATTTTCATATATGTACATTTATAAATATTTTTATATATAATATATACTATGCTTTACTTATAATGTAATGTATATTATATTACAGTATACAATATACACTTTTTGTATAGTACTTCAATCAGCTTCAAATTACATTTGCCCCCTTTCCCCTTCTACTTGTTCTGTCCACTAACATTGCTCCTTTTACAATTATATTATTATTATTGCTCTTGTTGTTGTTGCCATTTTACATCTAGATTCTGTGTGAGTGAAAGTATGAGCTATGAATCTTGTGCATAAACCACCACTTCTTTATCCATTCATCCTTTGATGGACCTCCAAGGTGATCCCACATCTTGTGTATGTTCACTATTGCTGCAGGGAAGATGGGTGCTCCAGCATCTTGATTGTGCACTCACAGTTCCTCAGATGTATGCCAAGAATGGAGTATCTGGGCCATATGGTCGTTGAATGCCTTTAAAGTCAACCAGCATCCTCCAAATATAATAATGTGCTCAGAAATTGTCGTTAAGTGATTTAGAAAAATAAAATACAAAGTAGATATGGGGAACACATATGTGTATATGTATATATATATACATGTAGGTGTTGGTGTCTTAACCTGTGAGCAGTGCTGTAAGAACTTTCACTTTCTCCAACATTTCATATTAAGCTGCGAGGTATCGTGTTTATTACATTTTAGGCATTATGTAAGGAAGATTATGATACACAGGATGAGAAGGAAAAGGAGAAGGAGAAGGAGGAGAAGAAGAGGTAGAGGAGGAGGAAGAGAAAGGAAGAGGGAGGAGGAGGAGAAAAAGGAGGAAAAGAATCATGAAAGGGAAAGAAGGAGAGAAGAGCTGTAACTTTTCAGTGAAGCACTTAAGAAAGTCATAAGAACACCTTTTTAGTTACACATAGATTTACAATTTTTATTTTAGATAAAAGTTTTCTGGGGCGTAAAGCCCATGTTTTATTCTCAGCTCTGCTACTGAGTCATTCTCTGCCCTTGGACACCTCACTTAACATTCTGTAACCTAGTAAGATTTTTCCCAGTACAAAAGCTAGATTATGTTTGGAAAGAGAAAACTTCAGTTTCCCTTAATGGGATGTGCTCTGTTTTCTTAAAGTACTTGAGATCCCAGACATCCTGCTGTCATTTGTTCAAGCACAATTTGTAACCAAAGAAAGATTGGAAGGCTTTCCTGTGTAGGGCTAGGAGTTCTTTTAAAGGCATCTTTAAAGTTGAAGTATGGCTAACCTATCATTTTCTTTCCTATTACTTTGTATTGGGTCATTTTACAACAATGTATCATGCATCTATCCAATGCTTGCTTCTCTTCAAGGCTATAACATGGGCTTGCTAAGCAACAAAGACACAGTGACTGCAACTTTTACCTGAATTTACTTCATAAGTAGGACAGTGTAGGGGCTCTCACTTGACTTATTCATTCAAGGCTGGTATTCTACCACTTGAGCTTCACCTCTAGCTCTGGCTTTTTGTGGGTTAGCTGGAGATAAGAGTCTCACAGACTTTTTTGACCAGGCACTTCAAGCTCTGATCCTTAGATCTCATCTTCTTGAGGAACTAGGATTACAGGTGTGAGCCACCAGCACCCCATTGTATATTTCACTTTTAGGACTCCTAAATACTTTTTTTGGGGGGGTTCGGTCGTGGGGCCTGAACTCTGGGCCTGGGCACTGTCCCTCAGCTCTTCAGCTCCAGGCTAGCGCTCTACCACTTGAGCCACAGCGCCACTTCCAGCTCTTTTTTTTTTTGCTTATGTGGTGCTGAGGAATTGAACCCAGGGCCTCATGCATGCAAGGCAAACACTCTACCACTGAGCCACCTTCCCAGCCCAGGACTCCTAAATACTTTTGAATCCCATAAAGCTATTTCTAACTAATATTCCTTGTGACAAATCACTTTGCTTTCCCTCCCATATAAGATATATGTATTTAGATAATAATAAATATAATAACACCCTTACACTTATTAAAACTAAGGTCACAGGGGCTGGCAAGCTGGCTCAGTGGTAGAGTGCTTGCCTTGCATGCATGAGGCCCTGGGTTCAATTCCTCAGCACCACATAAGCAGAAAAAGCTGGAAGTGGCGCTGTGGCTCAAGTGGTAGATTGCTAGCCTTGAGCTGAAGAGCTGAGGGACAGCGCAAAGACCCAGAATTCAAGCCCCACAACTGACCAAAAAACCCCCAACAACCCCAAAAACTAGGGTCACAAAGATTGGTCATTAAATTTGATCACCTGAAAATTGCTTAAACTAAATAATCCTTTTAATTATTGGTTGTAAAATATTACTATGTATTAATTGTTCAAACCAATATTTCATTTTGATCTTTTCATACTCATTGATTTTTAACTGGTGCTTTGATTTTGAGGAAAATGTTGCATGATTTGAATACTCAATATAAAGTTTTATTTTGTTAGTATATATAAAACATTCATTAATAGACTTAAGAGCTTTTCCTCAGATGGTGTTGGCTAAAGAGAAATTCAAAAGCAAATCATGAGGAGGGCTCAAGTGGTAGAGTGTCTAGCAATCACAAGGCCCCGAGCTCAAACAGTACCACCATAAATATGTAATTATATGAAGAAGGAAAAGAAAATCTTTCAGTTTTATTTCTGTGGAAGTCAAGTATCAGATAGTTTTCTGAGTGACAGATATAAATCTGGTTCGATGATATAATTATTCTAAGATTCCTGCCTTTAAAGTACTAATAGTCTAGATGGAAAACATTAGCTTAAAATTAAAGGTTTATGAAGGTTGAAAGCTCTACTCATGTAAGAGCTGTCACAAAATAGTGGCTAATTATTAAATGAGGGTTTATAGTAAATAAAACATTAGCTAATCAATAGAGGAGGCATAGAGGGAAGAGGCTTGGACTAGACCTTGAACAATTATGTGAGTATTTATTAAGAAGCTAGAAATAAGTTGAGTCATGGAGGCAGGTGGTATAAACTGAATCAAAGCAAAGACATGACACAGAATAGATGGATATCAGCAGAAAATTCTTCCTACTGAGAAAGAGTGTTTTGTGTAAGTAGAGAGGAAGTACAGAATCAAAGAAAGTTTTACGGAAGGGGAAATGCACAATAAAAATATCATTTATAGAAGACATATAAATGAAAAGATATCTCAATAAAGTAAGTAGAAGAAATTAACACAAAAGATTCAGCTTGTAATGCACAAGGCAAAGGAAGTCTGGAAATTCTCATTTCCTCAATATTGAAAGAGTTTTTTTTTTTTTTATTTC
The DNA here is from genome assembly GCF_024711535.1 of Dipodomys merriami. Taxonomy (NCBI): domain Eukaryota; kingdom Metazoa; phylum Chordata; class Mammalia; order Rodentia; family Heteromyidae; genus Dipodomys; species Dipodomys merriami. The sequence goes on from NW_027204560.1 coordinate 290,920, forward strand.
ATTCTGGATTCAAGGGCTAACATATACTTGGTTATATACTTTTAGCTAACAAATAGTAATTTGTTTTAATTCCCACAGACTGTGTTGTGTGAAGCTAGATAGTACCATGATGTTAGTAACACTTCTTGATTTATAATTACTACTCACTTCATTTTTATAGGTACAGGGTCTAGATCAAGCAAGACCAGAGTAAGAGGAATTCAGAACAAGTGCAAAAAATAGATTTATTTCACCACATTCACTTTTGTTGTCAGTGTTAATCACAAATTCACTGGTGAGAAAGAGTCTGGGTTTATGCTTAGTCTGACGGGATGGAGTATGATTGATTACGATCTTCTATGACTATGGAAAGGGAAGAGCTTTTCCATTTTTATTTCCCATCTTTTTACTTACATCTGATTTTGTGTAATAGGACCAAGTTGGAACCCATTTTTAGTCAGCAGTTCTATGAATACAATAAATCCTTATTAAATATGAGGAGAGTAGAGTTTGTTCTGCTAGTCTTAATGGCTTGTCTTTCCTTCATCCTTATGTCACCTAAATGGCTTCAGGTGAAACAAGTTTAATTTTCCCGCTACAGCGGAATGACTTCAGGCATGAGTGTGCAAGTGTCTGCACAAAACATATTGGATTGTGTGTTTGCTCTGTTCATCTTCTCAGTGACAGCACACACTTCTACAGGAAACTGCCACTCAAGTAAAAATTTTGTTTGCTCATTATACTATGGACATAATGGAGAAAGTAGGAGTTTAAAAACTACTGACAAATGCATGGGTTTTCAAACCTTCTGAGGATTACAGATAGTTTTGACAATATTTTATCATGGGTCTACTTTGTCTTGTTTCAGTGTAAATGCTCTTGAAAAGCATTTATTGAACAAATACTATCTGCTAGCCATTGGGATGACAGAATATTCACAAATTCAGTTTGTGTGCTAAGCCTCATTAGGCATGGATTAGTTAGACATCTGCTAGTCTGCTTTCAAATATTTGGTCATTTTCTACATGATCTACATTTTTTCTAGTCTAATATTACAATGGATAGTGCATATGGTCTAAGTGATTTAAATTCTTTGGTATTTGTTGCAAGCTGGATCATTTATTTCATCTGTGGGTTTGAGTTCCTCAACTTTGTAGTATTTGACTGGATAGTACTTTGTGGTGGGAATTGTTTTTCTGCAGCTCCAACCAACTGAATGACTAGAAAGAAGTTGGACCTCCAGAGCTGTAACGGTGAAAAATGTGTGTGGATTTTCCACACACTGCAGACTGGTCAGCAACATCTCACCGCCCTGTTTGTGAGGACTGATCAACATAAAAGTTATGTGAATGGCCTCGAAAAGCACAGATGAATAGTTGCTGAATATGGTGTTCTAAAAATATCATTTAGGTGTTGGTTTTTACAATCAGACTTAAAAGTCTGCTTAAAAGTGATTTATCCTTTAAAAATCACTTATTGAGCCAAGTGCTGGTGGCTCATGCCTACAATCCTAGCTACTCAGATGGCTGAGATCTGAAGATCTCGGTTTGAAGCCAGCCTGGGTAGGAAAGTCCTTGAGACATCTATCTCCATTTAACCAGCAAAAGCGAAAAGTGTGGTTGGTCTCAAGTGTGGAAAACTGGATTTGAGCAAAAAAGCTGAAGAACAGTGCCCAGTCCCTGAGTTTAAGCTCCAGGACTGGGACAAAAAAAAATCACTTATTAAAACAGAAATTGTAAATATCTTTGATTATGACTATGCTTTTGTGTGCTATGGCAATTAATTGGAACAATTTTGATGCATATATTAAAATGTCACTATTGTTTATATTTATATGTACATATATACATATACACATGTTAATCTATACCTTTATATTTATAATTTGCTTTATGTTTAAAAATTGATTATTTTGCTATTATGAAATTTTCTTATTTTTCTAGTACTTTTCCTTGAAATCAATTTATATTAATATAATCAGTTCAATTTCTTATGCTTAGTGTTACCATAATTTATTTTTCAGTGTGTTTCTTTAAAACAGAACAGAGTTTGGCTTGTAGTTTTGTTTAGCCTGACACTTTATTTGGGAATGTTTTTATTTTCTTTTCTGCAATTATTGATGAGTTAAATCTGTCATCTCATTTATCTTTCTTCAAGACATGAGCTCTGTGATCACTAAGCTATCACATATTAATGTTATTTTAATACTTCCTGTGTCTAGTGCCCATGTAATTTCGTTCATCCTCTTCCTATGCTTTCTACTTGTTTCTTTTTTTTTGTATTTGACTGCAGCTGCTTGTATATTTCCATAGCAAATTGTTTTTATTTTTGCTTTATGCAATCCATATTCCTTTAAGTAAAATTAGCAGTAATTATACAATCATTTTATGTGTTTGTACATATAGATAGACACACATATGCATACATAAACACATAGAAATAAAATGTATTTTTACATTTTCTGGTAGACTTCAGTTTTTCCTACAAATCTAGGGTTCTATCTGGTATCATTTTTCTGGTGCCTAAAGAATGTTTTAGCATTTACACAGAAAAAGAATACTGTCCTGCTGGTAGCTTTTATCTGCTGGGAATATGTTTGTTTTGGCTTGTACTGTGATGAGTTTTTCAAGGTATATCTAATTCCAGGCTCCCTGTTCTCTCCACCCCCAGCATGTTATAGAAGTCATCTCTTTGTTTCTCAGCTTCTATTATTTCTGCTGAACAGTCTGCTGTCACCAATATTACTGTCCTATTCTGTATAATATGTTTAGTCCTTCACAATTTTAAGATTTACCCTTTATTGGTGGGTTTCATAAATTTCATTATGATGAACCTACAATTTTTTTCTGATTCTAAGACTTGAACTTGGTCCTAGATACTTCTAACTCATTGGCTGGTACACTACCATTTATGCCATGCCTCCAACCCCAGTGCTTACAATTTTTAAAATAGAATTTGAACTCAGGGCCTCACTGCTTGTCAGCCTAGTGCTTTACCAGTTGAGCTATACCTCAAGTCTGACATTTTGCTGGCTAACTGGAGAGAGAATCCCATAGAGTTTTCTGTCAAGGCTGGTTTTGAACCATAATCTGTCAGGTCTTGGGCTCCTGAGTAGCTAGGACTACAGGTCATTGCTGCTCAGCCTTGCATCCTGGTTTCTGAACCTCACAAGGCCTCATTTGGGTTGGCTTTGAACCGTGATCCTCAGATCTCAGCCTCTTGAGTAGCTAGGATTACAAGCATGAGCCACTGGCGCCTGGCTAGTAGGCCTTGTTTGGCTCTATTCTTCTTCCCAGCCTTTGGAGGGTTGTGGTTTAATCCTCCATGAAGGCACAGACCACCTTGAGGAGATATTACTGAGCTTTGGCTTTCAGGGCAATCAAAATTACAAATTATAATTTACCATTACAGATTATACTTCTGTGTAGTCAGTGTGTGCATGATCTACCTTCCCTCACTCCTCCATCTTTCCTCAGGTGTAAGTTCTCCTTGCTTGCTTCTAAGCTCCACTACAACCTGATAGGAAATACCTTTGCATGTGAACAAGGATCCGAACAGCAACAAGCATCTTAGAGTTTCATTTTTTACATCACTTTCCAACTTTTTGTGAACTATTATCTACACTTGGTGAGTACCCATGGGCCAGAGATGTCAATTTTGGGCAGATTTGGTTTATGGGTGAATTCTTTCAAATTATAGTCTTCTATGCTACCCTTCATATGGATCCCAATATCTCCTAACATCTGTGTCTACTATCTGCTTTCCTTCTCTCAGAACAGACTGCTTCCTCAGCAAGGTAGTGTCTCTGCTTCTATGAAGAACTCAATACTTTCTCAATAGTATTCTGCTTGGGTCTTCAACTCACTAACGTGTTTCAATAATGGAATTTTCTAGATTATCTGTCATTTTTGTTGCTCTTGTAACTTTCTCATCTGATTGGAAAAGAAACTCATTTGTTATTCTACGTGTGTGTGTGTGTGTGTGTGTGTGTGTGTGTGTGTGTGTGTGTGTGTGTATTTACTTTGTGCTGGTACTGGAGCTTGAACTCAAGGCACTATCCTGTAGCCTTTTTGTTCAAAGGTAATGTTCTACTATAGCTTCATTTCTAACTTCTTGATGGTTAACTGGATAGAAGAATCTCACAAACTTTTCTGCCCAGGCTGGCTAAGAACTGATATTCTCAGATCTCGTTTTGCTAAGTAGCTAGGGTTATGTGAGCCACAGGCACCTGCCTTCTATTATTTTTATTATATGTCTCCTTTATGGATGAGCTATCTAGCTTAGGTGCAAATCATACACATAATGCAATTACAGCTTTCTATTCTCAATAGAAAATGTTTGTAGCTAATTAAAATCTTTTTGTTCTCTTCTTAGATGAGAAAACTGAATTTTATAGCTCTTGAAACATGAAGGACATTGAAACGGACACCTCATTGAGTGACTCATGCTTTCCTGCTTCCTTGTAATTCTAATTGGGAAACATTTGACAGAAATACTTTGATTATCTGAACTGGTGATAATGCATAGAGGGTCCTGTCACTGACTCATTGCAAAAATAGAATTATTTTCTGTGTTCTATTTTATACTCCTTTAACTTACAATATTTCTGATATTTAAAGAAGGCTTGTGATTTCATTACTTTTACTTTACTCAAAGTTTAAGATATTCTCTGTATTAAAGGCCATACTTTTACAGATAGTGCATAATTTAATTATGCTATTTATCTTCTTGAAATTTTGTAAATTTGCTAACTTTAATATTTCTTTATAAATCAGTGTTTCATCTATTTAATTAGTTGTGTTGTACTATAATGCAATCCAAGTTGTGAGTATATGTATATTTATTAATCTACATATGCTAATAGGATTTATCAACATAAAACTTATTGTGTTACATTAATACAATCTTCACTCTGAAGTAGAGTAGTTGTGTAACTTTTTTCATTCAATACAAATATTTTTATTAATATATATGTATGTATATATATGTTTACCTATTATTCTTTCTGTTGTGGGAATTGTCACATTTGTAATTTCAATAGATCACTGTGGCAATTTAATCTGGCACCTTATGCTGATTGAATTTTGCCTGGACAAGGATTAACTAGCAATATGACACACATTTATTTCCCTTTGGTGCATATAAATCTCTCATTTTTGTAAGGGAGAATAGATGTCTCATTTATTTATTTATTTTTATGTTTTTAAGCATCTAACTGCAAAATCTTCAGAGTAATTCCCACCCCTAAGATCTCCTTTATAGGTTTTATATTGTCAAGGACTCATGGTATAATAATAGAAAAATTGCATAGAAAAAAATTGCTTTCTTTCATAGAACAAATTGCTTTCTTTCATAGAACAAATTGCTTTCTTTCTTTCTCTCTCTCTATTTTTGGTATTTTCTTTTTTTTTTCCTGATTGTCCAGTGTTGGATGAGACCCAGTGGATACTGTGCTCCAAGCTGATTTACACTTTTGGTGATCTAAGTGCAGTTGGGGTTTGAAGTATTGTATACTATTGCCAAAAAAATTGAATAAAGTAACTTTCATATAGAAGTCTTGGTTAGGTATGAAGAGTTTTATTCAAATGTTTGAAATTGATGTCTTTTTAAACAGATGCTCCTTTGACATTGAAAATATCTCTGTCTTCAAAATCTAGACCTAAACAACAGGGTCCTCTTCTCTGTGATAACAAGTTAGATATTCCTGCATAGCACAAACTTGCACAAAAGGACACAACACCAATGGTGGCTCACACTTGTAATCCTAGCCACTCAGGAGGCTGAGATCTGAGGATCACATATTGAACAAAGCCTAGGTAGGAAAGTCCATGAGACTCTTATCTCCAATTAATCATCAGGAAGCCAGAAGTGGCAGCTGTGGCTCAAAGTAGTAAAGTACTAGCCTTGAACAAAAACGCTTAGGGACAGTACCCACACCCTGATTCCAAGCCTCATGACAGACAAAAAGAAAAAAAAACCAAGAAGGAGAAGAAGGAGAAGGATAAGGAGAAGAAGGAGAAGGAGAAGTAGCAGCAGCAGCAGGAGGAGGAGGAGGAGGAGGAGGAGGAGGAGGAGGAGGAGAAGAAGAAGAGGAAGAAGAGGAAGAAGAGGAAGAAGAAGAGGAAGAGGAAGAAGAGGAAAAGGAAGAGGAAGAGGAAGAGGAGGAGGAGGAGGAGGAAGAAGAGAAGAAGGAGGAGGAGGAGGAGGAGGAGGAGGAGGAGGAGGAGGAGGAGGAGGAAAGAAAGAAAGAAAGAAAGAAAGAAAGAAAGAAAGAAAGAAAGAAAGAAAGAAAGAAAGAAAGAAAGAAAGAAAGAAAATTAAAAAAGAATACTTCTGTCACTTGAGAGCTGGCACTCAGCACTGGTTACAATATGAGCTTTTTCCCTCAACATTTTTCTGTGATCAACTCTACACAGACTCCAGGAGTAACTTCTTCATGTCTTGAAGTTTGTATTATAGAGATAACAGTATTACTGCTACTCATGTGGTGAGGGTTCCAGGTAGTAGCCTTATGTCAACTTCAGAAATTGACACTGCTTTCCAGTACAGGAAGGATTTGAGAGGCAGAAGGGCTTCATGTGAGAGAAAAGACACCTTAATTGACTTGTCAAGTGCTTCCTTCCCAATAGGAGGATTGCAGTTTATTTCGCACTACAACAAAAATGTTATTTCTCAGTCATGAAAAGTGTCCTTTATTCCATTTTTCTTTTCTGGTTCAGGGTTTTGTTAATGAAATAGTATCAAATTTATATGTTACATATGATGACTGAGGAAATTTCTTTTTTTTTTTGGTCATGGGGCTTGAACTCTGGGTCTGGGCACTGTCCCTCAGCTCTGAGCCACAGGGTCACTTCGGTTTTCTGGTGGTTTATTGGAGATAAGTCGCATGGACTCTACTGCCCCGGCTGACTTTGAACTGTGATTCGAAGATCTCAGCCTCCTGAGTAGCTAGGATTATAGGTGTGAGCCACTGGCGTCTGGCTGACTGAGGGATTTTTATAATAAGAAACTGTTTTTTGTTCACTCTGAAACTTGCATGTGTGTAGATCAAGAGATAATTTAGAGGACTTATAATAAAATTTCTTATTCTGGCAATGAGATGGACTTTGGATGTAAGAATTGAAAATGGCTGTGGTTATATTCAAAAGTAACCATTTAATTAACTTGCCAATATTATACTTAAGGTATACTATTGTCTTTGATTTTACTGCTCATAAATTACAGTATATATTATATTGTAGCTATTGAGAGAATATTTTATTAGAAAATACCTTTTTGGAGACGCAAATAATTTTAATTAAAATTTTGACAATAATAAAACATATTCACCTTTTGTCTATATTTTTAAATATTGCATCATTTTAAAAATTAGTTAAATCACTCAACAAGAGACACAACTATCTTAAATAAGTCATCCTAATAATAAAAATCATTGTTTCTGTTGAAGTGAAATTAAGAAAAATAAACCTCAAGAAATAATATGTAGTAGCTTCTGGAACATATTTCTTGGTGTTTTATTGCACATTCAAACATTACCAGTCAATCAACTTTTGAAATGCTTAAAGTTTTCAATTGCATAGAATTATAGATACATGTAAAAATTTCAATTTCTGTTATGACAGAAAGGTATATTAATCAAGGGATATTTTTCCAATAATGTATATAATTTCAATATTTAAATGTGTAGTGGTTGAATATTTAATATAAATTTCTAATATTTAATTATGGTGTGCGAATCTCTTTTAGCTTTTGTTTTGTAAGGTCCTTATCCTTTCAGAGTTGATTATGGACTGGCTGCTTTTGATTAATGAGTTATCATTCATATCTGCAGGAGTAACAATAATATTGTACAATGAAATATCTATGTGTTGTACATATATTTACATAATTAATTAGTCAGGAACTGAAAAATTACATAATCTTAGAAATCTGCTTCCACATCTTACTAAATTATTGAATTTCTCATTTTTATTATTCATACCACTCACGTTTCATGAGAAGAAAAGCTATATGAATATATATATACATACATACACACACATATATATATATATAATATATATAATATATGTTCAATTTGTAAATCAGGGCTTGAAAAATGTCTCTTTTATTGTTTCATTTATCCAAAAATATCATTTTGAGTGAGGGTAGACAAATGGAGGGAGGAGGAGTAGCTGAATACAGCCACAATATTCAATGTATATACCTGAAAACAGAAGTAGGTAGCTTGAGGGGATGTGTGGGGTGGGGAGAGATAGTGAAAAATAATGAAAAAGGTGATACTGGTGAAGATACATTGTTCTTATAAACTGACGTGTTAAATTGAACCCCCTTTTTACAGCTATGTAAAGATAATTTCAGAAATTAAAAATATTTAAAATAGAATATTACTCATATCTTTGCTTCAAAATGTATTTTAGAAGCTCTTTAAGATTCCTAAGGCATTGGAGCGTAAAGGTTAAAACAACGTGTCTTACAATGAGTCTGATCTGAGTTTAAATTCTACATTTTCTTCTAGTTTTCTTATGTAAGCAAGTTATTTAGCCACCTGAAATCTCAATGTTCTCACTTTTGAAAATGACAGTAATATTACTAACACTAATCTGGTAGCATTAGAGCAAGGATTAAACAAAGTAATCTGTTTTGCTTAACACAATGCTTGACTCCGAACGAACAAGGACTCACTAGGATGATAGCTGTTTAATGGTATCCATAAGCAATAGCTTTGCCATAGAAGAAGGCTATTCAGACATGAAAGAGGTTGCTGTCCTCCGTTTATGGAAAGAGGTTGTTGGTTATTGTTACCGCTTGAATTTGCACTGGCCCCAAAGCCTCTGTTAAAGGCTTGATTGTCATCTGATGGGAATTGGGAAGGGTTTGGTTCATGGCGTCTCTGACTTCCTCAGTGAATAAATCCATCAATGGCTTCATAAGCTGATGGCATTATTGGATAGGAAATTAGGAGAGAAATGAGAGAAAGCAAGTTATGGGAAGGTTTCCTGGTCACTCACTTTCTCATTCTCTCTTTGGGGAGAGCATCTGTGCTCTACTTGCATCTCTGTCATGATGCTCACCTTATCCTAGGTGCGGAATCAACACAGCCACTCTACCATGGATGGAACTGTGTGAAACGCTCAGAACTTTTGTCATAGGAGGGAAGGTGACTAACACAACGATATTTATAAAGTACTCTTCTCCCTCCATCAGCAAGGACATTCAGTTAATTATAGCTTTTGATAAAAGTGTTCTTTTTCTCTCGGTCCTGAAAGGAAAATGGGCATTTCTCGTTTGGAAACAGAATTGTTTTGATTTTCCATTGGATGTTTGTGGTAGATTTAATGTCATTTGAGCTGAGGGGAGGATGTGCTGGTAGTGGGAGGGAAAGAGTGAGCATAAATAGGGGGAGAAAAGGAGAAAGAGAAAGATAATAGGGGCCATTGTCTAAAACTAAAGGAATTAATTCCTTCTAGTCACTTCAAAACAGCAGACAACAGTAAAAATGCTCTAACTTTTTACAAGGAAGTCCTCAAAGGACACAATGTAAGCTATTTTTATTATTAAAGGTAGAAAGTTGAAGGTTAGAAAGAGAAGATGCATGTTAAAACTAATACTGATGTTTTTGTTCTTATCATCTGGGGAAATACCCTTCTGGTATTACTATCAGAGATTACTAGACTCTCTCTCTCTCTCTCTCTCTCTCTCTCTCTCTCTCTCTCTCTCTCTCTCTCTCTCTCTCTATTTGTATATATATATATACACAGACAGACAAACAGACAGACACACACAGACACACACAGACACACACACACATATATATAGACATATGTCATATGTCTATATATACATATATATGGCATTATGTTTCTATGTATCTATCATCTGTCTTTATATCTATCAATCATATCTACCTACCTACCATTAATCAATTACCTACAGCACCTTTATATATCATATCTATCATCTCATCTATTATTTGTCAATAATATATATCAATAGTATATTTACAACATAGATATGCAGTTTTTATATATCTATAGATTCATATCTATTCTATAAATATAGAAGAGATCTGGATATATGTCACATATTTGTGTATCAATAAAGCTCTATCTGCATCTAGGTCTAGATATCTATATATGGATTTATATAATATAGATACAGACCTAGATAGCTATATTTATGTAGATAGATTAATAGGTCTATATGTATCTACAGATAATATCTATATGTGGTATTTGTATGTTAATTGGTGAAGAAACCAATAGTCTTATGATTTTTCTGTTGCATGACACTGTTAGACAAACTAAAGTACTCCAAACATTTGTACAAAGATGGCAGAGACTTAATGATGCTCATTTTGAATATCCATTGGGTGAAACTCCTGGACCTTCGTGCACATAATACCATACTTCCCTGCTAGTGTTAGGGGTTTCAGAGGTCTGGGAGAACTATAATAATATTTATATACATGCAGTATAATCTAGAAAAATCTCCTTGTGTCGTCTTGCTCTTTCTGACTTAAAACCTCTAAGTATTTCTAACACCATTCTCATTCTGTTCCATTCAATGTATAAGATTGCATGACACCCAGTACTCTTTTGGAGTTTTAGCAGAACATGGTGGCCTATTTATTCCCACGAGGCCAGTGTTTCCTACCCGGAAACTCCATGTAAAATAAGAGAAGCAGCAAATGCTGCTGAGACAAGAAAGCTGGACTGTCTGCGTTCTGGGCATAGGGAATGCCTTGACCAAAGGGAAATGCTGCTGGAGGCTTCCACTGCTCGTCCTCTGATGAGCAGAGCACTGGAGAGATGTTTGACATCTTGTTTAGGACTAACTTTCAACAGCAGGTTCATAGGTTAACACGTTGGCAAGGATAGAACCTAAGCAAGGAATAAGTGGCTTTTCCCTCTGGGAATGGGAGCTGGAAAGAGAATATTCCCACATCAATTCCAAGGTAGAAATATATCAGAGGAACTTAAAAAAAAAAAAAAAAGATCTCGAGACCTCATTAAATTTGTCATGGTGGCCTCTGTTCCAGCAATGTGCCGCCTGTGTGCCAAGCATGCGTTTTTTTTCTTCCTTGAACGCTCATTGGCCGTGTGGGCTACGAAATCATCTCGATGCTACAGGCAATGGCAAGAAGAAAAGGCTTGACAGCAAAGTCTAAGGGGGAATGGCTTCGGGGAAGGTTGAAAGATAGAAGTCATCCAGATAAGCTTGGAACAGAGGAAATCATAGACAAGGAGTTCTAGGGATGGGGATTCTGTAACTGAATGTAAAGGAAAAAAAAAGTGGAAATGGAAAAGGTAATCATAATAACCATAACAAAAAGGACACGAACAGAAAACGTATTCACCTTGAGAACTGTATCCCAGGTAAAGAACTTCCTCCCTGCAGTGCTGACGCCTGAAGATGGCTTGTTCTTTTCTCACTGATAAAGAGTATGCAGGGCTTCGTCAAAGGGGAGTGACCCGCTGAAAGCCTGAGGGTTGCCAAGGCAACCCATTGGGATGGGCAGAGAGGCATCCTCAGGAGGGCGTGGTATGTGTATGGCTGGAAGAAGGCTCTTCCAAAGTAACAAATAGGTTCATCAGTGGAGTGAGTGGTGAAGGAAAGTCCTAAATGAGGAGAGTTAATATGCAATCAAAGTAAAACGAGAATGCTGATGTCAATAATGGCTCTACTTAGTCAAAGCACAGTATTAATGACTACAAATTATCTCCTGATTGAACTACAGGAGAGCTCTGGGTGTTTTATCTCAGTTAATTCTCTCAAAAGTCAGTGAGGGAAGCCAGGCACTGGTGGCCCATGTCTGTAATCCTAGCAACTAGGGAGGCTGAGATTTGAGAATCGTGGTTTCAAGCCAGCTGGGGCAGAAACATCCATGACACTTTTATCTCTAACTAAACACACACACACACACACACACACACACACACACACACACACACTACCATTGACTGAGATTTTTCTTGTTTTACAGTTTCTAGATGGTAAAGTGACTCAGGCGTGCATGGTTCATATGTCAGAGCTACGATTTTTTAACAAAATTTGGTTCATTTTCCCCACAATTGAGTAAGTTAGGTTCTATCACTTAATCTACCTTTTACAGACAAGAAAATTGAGGCCACTCTAGCACATGGGTTGAGATCCCTACCTGAGCATACTGTTAGGCTGAATAATAAGAGATAAACACATAGTCTAATCACATAGTAAAAGATTGGGTAGAGTAGAAAGTAAAGCTTGGGAAAAAAAACCCTGCATATGATTTATGATTTTGTGAACAGGAAAAGAGAAGGCTTGCATTGTAGTTCTCCGTTATCATTTATTAGCTATGTGCCCTTGGGCAAGAGCATTAAACTCTGTACCTCACTTTCATTATCTATAAAGTGTGGAAAATAATATCAGCTTCCATACCTCATAAAGCTTTAGAAGAAGAAAATGCAACAAAGTATGTGAAATGGATGTGAAACCGAGAGTGGTATGCAAATATGTGATTTTGTTTTTGTTTTATTTTGAAAAGACAACTGGTACAGAGATAGTCAATAACCTGAAATGAGGCGATAAAAGGGTTCTTTTTATGCTTATATGAATTAAAGTTATTCAGAAACATGATTTTAGAGATGAAAGGAGATAGAAGTTTGCCTTCGCAATTAAAATAAAAATTAAACACATTTCAAAGCTCAGCATAATACGATAACATTGGGGCTTCCAAGAGAGGTATCCTCTCTGAAAATTCCAAGGACTTTTTATTACTCTAAGTAAAGAAGAAAGGAAAATTAAAACAAGGTTTTTAAAGAAGACATCATGTGGAAATTCCAGGCATAAAAAAGCCCCTTACTAGTGTAATACACAAGCATGATTTTTAAAGTATATATATATACATAATATATAATATATACATATATATGTATATATATTTTTTTCCAGTCATGGAGCTTGAACTCTGGGCCTGGGTGCTGTCCCTCAGCTCTTCAGCTCTAGGTTAGCACCCTACCACTTGAGCCACAGCACCACTTTTGGTTTTTTTTTTTTTGTTTGTTTGTTTATGTGGTGCTGAGGAATTGAACCCAGGGCCTCCTACATGCAAGGCCAGCACTCTACCACTGAGCCACTTTCCCAGCCCTAAAAAGTATATTTTTAATAGAAAAAAGTATATTTTTCTAAGTTGGGTGATAGTAGAACATGTCTGTAATCATAACTACTCAGGAGGCTGAGATCTGAAGATCAGGGTTCAAAGCAGCCCAGGCAGGAAAGTCCTTGAGATCTTTATCTCTAATTAACCAATGGAGGAAAAAAGAGCAGGAAGTGAAGCTGTGGCTCATGTGGTAGAGGGTCAGCCTTGAGCAAAAATATCAAGTGACAGTACAAGATTCAGAGTTTTAATCCTTCCACCAGCACAAAACAAAGTAAATACCCATATATTATTGTTTGCCTTTCCTGAGGGAGTATAAATCTATTTATTTACAGAATTGTAAATTTACTAACCCATACTATTATCAAAACAAACTATTTCTACACATGAACAATTGCAGTTAATAAACTGAAGATTTATATTCCTCTGGATCAAAGAGAATGTTGTAAGAGAAACGAAGGTAAAACTAATTTCATTTGCTTAGCAGATTAAAAAAAATGTGCCCTTAGAAATAAAGATTGAAGCTTGATAAGAAATGTACTCATTACCTTGCTCATGTGATTGTAACCCCTCTGTAAAGTATGTTCACAATAAAAAACCTTATTTAAAAAAAAGAAAAGTGGTATATATACACACAATGGAATTCTATGCCTCCATCAGAAAGAATGACATTGCCCCATTTATTAGGAAATGGAAAGACTTGGAAAAAATTATATTAAGTGAAGTAAGAAACATAGGTCCCATGGTTTCCCTTATTTGCAATAACTAGTATATGTCTGAGACAAGCAGAAAAGGTCCAAAGCTATGTACATATGACTAGATAAGATGATGCTAAGTGAAATGAACTCCCAGATAGGGACACAAGTGGTCTTTATCTTTTTTGCTATTTTTTAAAAATGTATTTATAATGTACCATGTGATTTTTTGTGTCTTGTATGTTCTTCCCCCACGGTATAACCTGTTTTCACTGTATTTGATTCTGGTGTCCTGCATCTTGTATATACATTTTTCTAATTTGGAGAGGGGAAGGGAAAAAATAAGGATACAGGTTGACCCACTGTAACAATGAGATGTACAAGATACTATGTTGAAAAGGAACTTACAACTTCGGGGTGAGGGGAAGGAGGAGTTGGGGAGGTAGAGAGGGAAGGGATGGTAGGGGAAAAACAGAGGAGGTAACAATGCTTGATAGGAAATGTACTCATTACCTTACTCATGTAACTGTAACCGCTCTGTACAGTATTTTTACAATAAAAATATATACAAAAAAGAAAAAAAGAAATAAGGATTGAAGCCGGGTGCTGGTAGTTCATGCCTATAATTCTAGCTACTCAGGAGGGTGAGATATGAGGATCATGGTTCAAAGCCAGCCTGGGCAGGAAGTCTGTCAGACTCTTATCTCCAATAACCACTCAGAAAACCGGAAGTGGCGCTGTGGCTCAAGTGGTAGAGCGCTAACCTTTAGCTAAGGAGCTGAGGGACAGCGCCCAGGCCCAGAGTTCAAGCTCCATGACTGACAAAAAAAAAAAAAAAAAAAAAAAAAAAAATTGAATTCCTTCCACCATGCTTATATCCTGATTCCAATTCCTCATGAGAGGACAGAAGATTCTCCTTGAACAAACAAGATAGGAAAATGAAAATACATACGGTAAGTATGGAATGCTTCAGTCAAATGACAGAGTTCCAGGTATTTTCTAAAACTGAAACCTTCCATTCTCAAGCCTCATCATCAGAATCCAAAAGGAGTTTTTACTCCTTAATTATGACAACTAGTGGATAATAATGTATACAATATAACACTGTTGAAGAAAGAATAACTTAATCAGATTATTTAAAATGAAGAGAAGTCACAGAGAACAAACATGGTTAAGACATTTTCCTCTGGAACATGGAAATGAAAGTTCTTGTAGTGAAGCTGCTATGCATTGGAAATGTTTGTAGAAATTTGGCTTTTGCAGTTATGTACAATGTATCAATTTGATAAACAAAATTAAATTTACAGAGTGCAATATTGTTCAAATATGCCCAAATTCATATAGAAGAGACTACTAATAAAGAAATACTTAAGATCTAAGTAAAAAGTTACTAAAATTATTGATGAGAAGTAGAATGGAAGTAATACTAGTTAACTGAAGGCACTAGGTGGTAGCTTCTAAGGACATTGATTTATATATTCTAATTTGGTTTTATATGTGCAGTACTGGAAGGCTTGAATGCAGGGCCTGGATGCTTCCCCTAAGCTTTTACACTGGCCCTCTATTTGAGCCACAGTTCCACTTCTGGCTGAAAGCAAGGTTGGGTTGGCTTTGGGCAGTGATCCTCAGATCTCAGCCTCCTGAGTAGCTAAGGATTATAGGTGTGAGTTACCAGAGCTAAGCACTTTATATATTCTGATCTACGGTACATTGCATATAGAAAAAATGGTCTTAGATCAAGAAAGAGAAAGAGAAACCTTTTAAACTTATTGCACATCATTATCTTTTTTTCCTTTCATAAAGAAAGAGCAGGTTATAGTGATTAAGAATTTAGGCAGAGCTAAACAGTCTGTGTGTGAATTCCATTATATGCCTGAACTAGCCATGTCTGATTTCTGATATGTAATAATATCTAGTTCATATCACGTTAATGAGGATTAAAGGAATTAGTACTAATAAGTTAAGTATGTATGTCCCATAATAAGCATTATATAAGATTTTTAAATTAAAAACAATAACAAAATATTTTGTCATAATTTTTTTTAATTTTATTTTATTTTATTTGAGAGCATACGGTACAGAGGGGTTACAATTACATTGGCAGGATAATGCATACATTTCTTACCAAGCATTGGAGCCTCCTCCTTTGTTTACCCTTCACCTCCCTTCCCAGCCTCCCCCCTCCCCCCCACCCAATCATACCCCCCTCCCCCCCACACACCGACATTGTAAAGCTTGCTTTGACATGACATTTTGTAATTCTCCTTGTTACAACAGGTCCACCTGAATCCTTAAACGACTTGTTTGTCCCCATCTCCTCCACATGTTATACTGACATCAAATAAAGTGAAAGTGGGGGTTACACTGTGGGGGAGGGACATACAAAGCAACAAAGAAATAATCTTATAAATGCTTTAGAAACACATGCATGAAAGAAACGAAAACATTAAAATACATATTTAAGGGTTCGTTTTCCTAACATCACATTATCTGACCTTTTCCGCTTGACTCATACCTATACTAGATATTGCAAATAAGGGAAACCATGGGACCTATGTTTCTTTGGGCCTGGCTTACTTCACTTAATATAATTTTTTCCAAGCCTTTCCATTTCCTAACAAATGGGGAAATGTCATTCTTTCTGATGGAGGCATAGAATTCCATTGTGTATATATACCACATTTTCTTGATCCATTCATCTACTGAGGTGCTTCTGGGTTGGTTCCATATCTTTGCTATGGTAAATAATGCTGCAATAAACATAGTTGTGCTGGTAGCTTTAGTGTGGTCTTGTTTGTATACATTTGGGTAAATGCCCAAAAGTGGGATTGCTGGATCATAGGGGAGATCTATGTGAAGTCTTTTGAGGAACCTCCATACTGCTTTCCAAAGTGGTTGAACAAGTTTACATTCCCACCAACAATGAAGTAAGGTTCCTTTCTGTCCACATCCCCTCCAGCATCTGTTGTTGTTAGAGTTCTTGATTTTTGCTGTTCTAACTGGAGTGAGGTGATATCTCAATGTTGTTTTGATTTGCATTTCTTTTATGGCTAGGGATGTTGAACATTTCTTCATGAGTCTATTGGCCATCCTTCTTTCTTCTTCAGAGAAGCTTCTCTTTAAGTCTTTCGCCCACTTATTTATTGGGCAGTTGTTTCTTTGAGGATTTGTTGTTGGGTGGTTTAATTTTTTGAGTTCCAAGTATATTTTAGATATGAGACCCTTGTCCGTTGTATGGCTAGTAAAGATCTTCTCCCAATCGGTGGGCTTTCTATTGATCTTGCTAGCTATGTCATTTGCCCTGCAGAAGCTTTGCAACCTTATGCAATCCCATTTGTCCAACCTTTCTTTGATTTGTTGTGTTTCCGGGTCTCTATTCAGAAAATTTCGGCCTGAGCCAAGGAGACCTAGGGTTTCTCCTATTCCATCCTGTAATGTTTTCAGAGTGTCTGCTTTGAGTTCAAGGTCTTTGATCCATTTGGAGTTGATTCTGGTGCAGGGTGATATATAAGGATCTAGCTTTAGTTTTCTACATGTAGTTAACCAATTTTGCCAGCACCATTTACTGAAGAGGCTGTCTTTCTTCCATTCTATTGTTTTAGCTTCCTTATCGAAGATTAGATGGCTATAGGTCTGTAGGTTCATTTCTGGGTTTTCAATTCTATTCCATTGGTCCTGAGGTCTGTTCTTATGCCAATACCAAGCTGTTTTGATTACTATGGCTTTATAGTAGAGTTTGAAATTTGGTATTGATATTCCTCCAGCAGTGTTCTTTCCATTGAGAAGTGTTTTTGCTATTCGGGGTCTTTTATTGTTCCATATGAATTTTTGGATTGTCTCTTCTATTTCCTTGAAGAATGAGGGTGGAATTTTGATTGGTATTGCATTGAATTTGTAGATATCCTTGGGAAGTATTGCCATTTTCACGATGTTAATCTTTCCAATCCAGGAGCATGGGAGGTTTTGCCATTTTTTAAGTTCTGTGTTGATTTCCTTTTTCAAGATTTTAAAGTTTTCATCATAGAGGTCCTTCACTTCTTTAGTTAAGTTAATTCCTAGGTATTTTATTTTTTGTGGGGCTATTAGGAATGGGGTTGCTTTCTTGATTTCAGCCACACTTTTCTCATTGTTGGCATACAGAAAAGCCATTGATTTTGGGGGGTTAATTTTATACCCTGGTACCCTGATACTTTGCCTAAGTTTTGAATCAACTTGATTGGTTGGTCTTGAACTCACAAGCCTCCCTTTTCTGCCTCTTGCTAGCAGAAATTAAAAGAAAATGCCATCATTCTTGACTGGAAAATGTGTGTTTCCTGATAATTTCTAAGGTCTCTCTTTTTCACTTTAAATCGTTGGTAGTTGGGTGATTTTCTCTGTTCAAGATCTCACATCATTTATAGGCCTACTCTATTAAATTTTGAAACTAATATTCCAAACCTACAAAACTCTTTTGTACTATATTTTGTATTAAAATTTACCACAACTTTATAAGAAGTGACAACTTTTCTATTTTACACCTCTATATGAAAATAAATATATATACAAGTATAAACCATTCATATATCTTCCTCCACATTTACATAATAAAGTAGGATAAAGTTAAGAATAATTTACAAAAGTAAACAACATGTACACATTCTACATCAAGATAGAAAGCTTTGTACTAAAAGGCAATCTTAATAATTTTTATTATGCCACTTTAATTATGGGTTTGCTTTAACCTGTTCTCTGATGATCAAACCATTGCATCTACAAAAGGACATTGGAAAAGGAAATTGTTTTGGGACTGAAACAATGGGAAGTAGCAAAATGAAATCCTGAGTGGCAAATTTTGAGAGCATCATTCATCTGTTAGCATGTGGGTAGGATTTGTGGTATTTGCACACATCTTTCTTAGTGCTCAGACTTTACCAATTTTCCCCACTAAGAATTCCTTTTCCACTGAACAAAGGAGAACTGTTTTGGCTCTTGTCAATAATTATTGAGAATATGGCAAACTTCTAGGGCAAATAAGCCTGGAACTAGTAGCTGAAGCTTACCATCATAGCTACTTGGGAGGCTGAAAGTGGAATGATCCAAGTTTGATCCCGTGCTTTCCAGCGCATAAAAGTCTACTGGACCCTTTCTCAGCTGGGGTGCAGTGGTATACTCCTGTCATCCCAAATTATGAGAGATACAGAGATTAGGAGGAAAGTCTACCAGGTTCCATTTCCTTAGTGGGAAGATGGGTGTGGTAGCACATGCCTGCTATCTCAACAACTATGGCAAGCTGAAATAGGTGGATTGTTGTTCAGATGTCCCTGGGCAGGAAATGAGACTATTTTGAAAATAGCCCATGACAAGCAGAGCTGGTGGCCTAGCCTGGCTGAGCAGTACAGTGGAGGTCCTGAGTTCAAACCCCACTGTTACCAAAACAAAAACCCAAAACAACCAACCAAATGAAACCCTACAAAATAAACAAATAAATAAACAACTTTCAAGGCAAATTAAAAACTAGACTTTGTTTCTGGCCATATTGGAGAGGTAGGACATAGATATGAGTTAAGCAGTTTATGAAAAATTCACCCAGTGTCATTACACTATAGAAATCTTAACTGAAATGAAAGATGGATGCTGAACCTGAAAAGCACATAGAGGTGAAGGAGGAAGAATAACCAATGTGGCCGCAGTGATGTGAATTCCAAACTCTTAAGGAGCGGATGGAATCCAGCTGCTGGTTAGAGAGGAAAGGAGTTCATATTTAATTCATGGAGGATGAAAATGGCAAGATCTGATCAAGAAGCTACTTGCAATCTAAAGTTAGGATTAAAAAAGGTATCATCAACCCATCTCTGACAAAGTAGTAGTAGCTTTTTTAATTTTTAATTTTTTGGTAGTTAATTAAAGAGTCTCACTCATGGGCTTTCCTTTTCAGGTAGGCTTAGAACCATAATCCTCAGATCTCAGCCTCCTGAGTAGCTAGGATTTCAGATGTTGGCTACTGGCATCTGGTGGCTGTTCTTCACCTGGTTTCTTAGGGACAGATATAATTTCACTTCTTTGTGATATTCTTGAAGCTAAGTAGTAGAAAGCAGATTTTTTTTTATTGTTAAGGTGATGTTACAAAAGTAAGATAATGAGTACATTTCTTGTCAACTGTTAGCCCTTCCCTCAATTTTCTCCTATTTCCCTCCCTTCCCCCTCCCAAGTTGTACAGATCATTTCCAACATACTGTCTTGTGAGTATCACTGTTGCATTGGTTCCCCCCTTGTCCTCTGTCTCACCATTCTGTTGTTTCCCTTCCCTTCCCTAATTCAAATAAACATATATACAATACCAGTAACAAATACAGTAACAACTGAGGATGTACCATAGCAGGGAGAACATACAAAAGAAACAAAAATTCACCTAGTACATTAAAAACAACAACAAAGAAAAACCTCTTGTGTCCATGTCTTGGAGTTCATTTTGATTAGCTTCATCTTATATGGTCATATGTTGAGCTATTTTATGTTGAACTCTTCTGCTCATCTGCTAAGATTATCCTAGCTATATACTCATTATTTTGAAGCCAGAGCTCACTCATTGTTGAAATTCCTCCAGGTGGAGCTGGTTGTGGTGCATCACCAACTTCAAAACTTTTGTTGAGTTGAAAGGCCAAGCAGCCCAGTTGCCTCAGATGTAAAATATGGAAGAGGCAAGATCATAAGATTTGAGAGCAGTTCTTCTTAAACTTTAATGTATACAGGATTCACCTGAGAGATTTTGTTAAAATCCCAACTCTGATTGTGTATTTCTGTGGAGAAGCTTCACATAGGGTATTTCTCAGATTGTCTGAAACTGAACCACATTTTGAGTATCAAAAGACTAGAAATCAAATTAGAAGATTTGTAATGTGTAAACAGGCTCTGTTTGTGTTCTTCCAATTTCCTGTTCAGATTCCCTCTCCAGCTTTCTCTCCTTCACAGTGTGCCCAGGAGGCTGACCTTTATGGATCATGGAAGTTGAGTTATTTCACACCTTTCCTACTGGATTTGCCCATTACTTAAGAAGCATCAACTAAAACAAAAGGAAGAATGTGACTGAAATCTGAATTAGTGCAGTCAGTTTTCCTATAACTGGATGTATGAGGTCTTAAACAAATCACCTTTGTACAAAATGCTGTTCAAACCACAAGGTTTTTGAAATATTATATTGGGGAATAGCACTCAAAAATTTAGTCTGTGAAACACAAATATTAAGATGAGAACCTAATAAAAACTGTAGCAAAGTATTATATAAATATACATGCCCATATTTATGTATATATTAAGTGATGAGGAAACACAAATATATAGTCTAGTAAATGTTGCCTGAACTACACTTTTGGACATTAGGAACACTGTAGGTTGAGAGTTTTTATGAAATGGCCAGAAATAACGCCAGATGTGAATAATTGTGAATAATTGGAAAAAACACCAGATGTGAACGATTGTAGCTGACAACATGTAGAGTGAATGGATAAAGGCAGATTCTGAGGCATATGAAAGTGGGTGTTTTGTGCAGTTCAGCTATGTTGACTTCTCTGTCTCTTCTCACAGGAGAAATTGTGCAGAAGCAAACATCAAATTTGATTGTGCTCAGATTGTCCGGTAATAAATCAATCACTCTGATACAGATTTGCATTTGGAAAACATATGTTTTTTCCAAATTTCCAGATTATCTGCATGTCTCTTAATAGAGACCCAGTTCTTGTAGATATATGCATTTACACATTCAGAAATATCTATTTCTACTGTTTCCTCCTCTTTCTCTTGGCACAAAATATGTTTCTTTCTGATTATGTGGAAAGATGTTTGTGTAGTTATCCTGAGGACATATGAAGGCTATTTTCAGAGTTAAAATATAATCTATAACCAATACCAAATTTTCTAAGTCTGTGGCTACCTGAACATTTTCTGACTAGATTGACTAATCTTTCATCTGATCAAAAGCAAAGTGATATTGTTGGATCATGCTGGAATCTTCTTAACAACATTCTTGAGGCCAGTCGTAGAGTTACAGCCTGGAAATACACTGGGCTCTGTTTATATATTATTAGCTTCTAATCTGAAATATAACTATTTGGTATTTATATATAATATATACTTATATAACTATATGATAGATATGATACATAAATAAGCAAATATATAATATTTGAGGCTTGAACTACGGGTTTGAGGCCTGGAATTTTGCTTAAAGATGGTGTTATACTACTTGAGGCCACACCTCCACTTTCTGACTTATGCTGGCAAGAGATTTTTGAGGTATTTTGGTTGGGACTTTTCTGATCCTCAGATCTTACCTTCTCGAATAGCTAGGATTACAAGCATGAGCCACTCACGCCCAGCAAAGTAAACAATTATATATATATATATATATATATATATATATAATATATATACACACACACACACATACACACACATACATACACACACATACACACACACACACATATGACATAGCCTCTGAGTCTTCTTATTCAAGAGTTTCAGCTAGGCACTATGGCAATAAGATGCCACTGTTTTCCCATTCATATTAAGATTTTATATTGTGTTTAAGGCTTTAAAAGTTTAAACCCAATAATCACCCTTTCCATTTAACAAGCCCCATCTAACCTTGTCTTGAACCAGAACACAGTCAAATTTTTTTCTGTTATTTTTTTCAGTCAGTTGTGGGGCTTGAACTCAGGGCTTGGGTGCTGTCCCTGAGCTTTTTTGCTCAAGGCTATAACTCTACCACTTGAGCCACAGCTCCACTTCTGGTTTTCTATTCATTAATTGGAGATAAGAGTCTCACGGACATTCTTGCCTGGGTTGGCTTGGAACTGCAATCCTTATATCTCAGCTTCCTGAGTAGCTAAGATTACAAGTGTGAGTCATAGGCACCAGATCTGTTTCCATTCTTATCAACTAAGTTCTTAAGTGATTTAAGGCAAAAATAGTTTCCTTTCTAATGAGAAAAATGTTTTAAATTCTATAGTTTGAAAGCTTAATAAATGTATACTTCCCACACTTTCCCTAAAATTGTTAGTATTGGCTATGATAGATTGACGCTGAACATTAAAATTTTCACATGTTTACATATAGGAAAGACTAGAGTTGTGTGAGTGCCTCTAAAATATCTCTTTCCTAGTATTTCTATCGGAGAATAGTTCTTTTTGAATATTCTGGACTAAGGTTAAGACCAGTATTTCTTAAGCTTTCTCTTGGTTAGGCTAAAAGACTACCATTTTTATTATAGATAAATGCTACTCTCTGTTTTTTCTTGTATATCTATTTGTGTTATGCTAACAAAACTGGATACCTGAAATGGGTGAGACTTACAGTCTTACATCGTTAAAGTATTAAGTGAGGAGTTCAAATTGAACAAATGTGTTGAATAATGTAAAATAATTTACAGGATCATGCAAATGCGTAGTGACATAAACCAATAAAACATCTGCAAAATTAAATCTATGGTTATGTCCATACTTAGCTGTTTTCCACATGTGCTCTTAAATTGAAAGAAAAAAACTTTCACTAAAAGTCTATTAATACTGAATATAGACTGATATATATATGTATGTATGTATATATATTATTAACAAAGTGCTTCCTAAAATTGGATGTGGGAAACTATGAATCAATGATTGTTTTTCTTTAGGACTTGTCTTTTATCAGCAAAGTCCAATGTGCAGAAAAGATGTTAGAAAATAGTACTGTAAAATGGGAAAAGAATCACAGAAAAACAAAATGATACAATGTTTTAAAACACAGGAAACTCAATTATACTTGAAAATAACAGAACAGCAATTGTACAGTTCTACTGATTAGAGGATGTATGTAAAAGTGGCACAAAGGGAGATGACCAAATATCTTCATGATAGCTGGCATACTCTGGGCCAGATAGACAGGAAAGTCTTCTCTGAAGAAGGCATTAGTGTAGTGCTTCAAGGAAGTGGGTGCAGATCCACAGACACTCGGTTCTCAGCCAATTTTCTTGTGTAGAAACAGAAAACCTACAGTGATGTTTGCAACATCTGTTGATTGTTTTTAATGTACCAAATTAGAATGGGATTTTCAGTCTAAGAAAGAGGGTTTAAAAGAGAAACAGGAGGGGGGATGTGACACAAAACTAGGGAAGAAAATATTTATGTGCAGAAATCTCAAGAAATACTGTTGGAAAATTGACAGAAAGCTGGATGGTAGAGCTAACAGAGGCAGATGAGGGAATTTATTTTTTCATGCAAGGACAATTAAAAGCAACAGCGATTTGGTACAGTTGGCCTTCAGAGAAGACATAATTTTTTGTCACACACATTTCTGCTGCTCACTGATTTGTGGGAGACAAAGGCATAGAAGAAATGAATGGTAACAGCCATCTGTCTAAAATGAGGAAGATTTTATGTAACTCAGAAACCTCTGGAAGGTGAATGGAAGCTGACATAGGATGGTCACTTTTCCTTTCCAAAGAGTGAAGGAAGATTTAATACCAAATTCAAAGTATCACTTACAGGGAAATGAACAATACTCTGTTTTTATGATGCCATTGTAAGAAGCCTAATAAAGAAGGCACCTGCCATGATTTCTGGGACAGTCAAACATTGAATACAGTTGGCATCCCTGTCTAATTCTATCAGTTAAGATGAACTCATAGTTAGATTCTTCCATCTTGGTCTTTAACCAAGATCTTTTCCACAGCCCACCATCGGAATCTGAGCCTGGAAGGACAGTAAGGTCAGTGATAGGAAATTAGATGAATGGGAAGGAAGAGCTATTTGCAAAGGGAGTTTCCTGAACTTGGAAGTAAGCAAATAGAACAATAATGTGTTCCTTCTTTTCTTGGCTTTTGGAATCACTCTTTCCCTCAGAAACAACATAATATATTCACATGGAATTCTTTAAAAATCAGCTATTGAATAATTATAAGACAGCAGTTTCTTGAAAGTAACTTGATGTTGCATTTTTTTCCAGGATTTCCTGATTTACCATTTAGATTAATTCTGTGTTGCAAATAAAACAATTTCTGAGGAAAAAGCCTCAACGCATTGAAGGAGGACAAGACATTTTATTCCACTCAACTAAAATGCATAGAGGAATAGAAGCATAGTAGTGAAAGTTTTATTTCACATGTTGTTGTCCATGTTTATACTAAATAATACTAAAAATAAGATACATATAAAAATATGTGCCCTGAAAACACTATATTTTACAGGCAGTTGCATCAGTCATAAAAAAATCACAAAACTACCCCCAAGATGTTATATAACCAGTCATACATAACAGATAATTTTCCTGGTTATAAAACAGGAGAAATTTCAGAGATTCAACCATATATACTCTCACCATTCCCTCCCATTCCCCGAAGCACCCAGATGTCAGCACTAGGTAGTACTAAAAAATCCAATCACATCTTTACAATTAATATTTCAAAAGAAAACATTAAGTTCCCCACCTTAGATTCTAAAGCTATTGGGTAGTATTTGATATATAATGGAAGAATTGATATATAGCTCTATAATAAAATAGAAAAAAATGTGCACAGTATAATCAACTAGTAATAGCTAGTAGATAGATAGATAGTAGATAGATAGATAGATAGATAGATAGATAGATAGATAGATAGATAGATAGATAGTAGTGGATAGCTATTCCTCCAACATGTTAATCTTGGGACATTGGAACTTTATAGTTACGACAAAGGCAGCATCATTATTGGCACTATAGGTAGGAAAAATATAAAGGAATCCACTGACATCATTGTTTAACATGTCAAGGGGGATGGCAGCCAACGAAAGTAGACAAGAGAAGAATTCAGGAGGTACAAAAAGCAGAATGTGAAGTACAGGTGTGCTTACCTAAAACAATCAACCAGAAAACTATTCAGTGTAAAAGACTTAAGAGATGATTCTTTAAAAAATCTTTGGTGGTACTGGAAGTTGAATTTAGGACCTTGAGCTTGGCATGTTCTCTATCACTTGAGACATACTCTTACCTCTTTTGGACTTCATTGTTTTCAAATTATAGTAATAACTTCAAACCAATTATAGAATTAAAGTAAGAAATCAAGTATATTATTTCATATGTAAGAACAACATTACGGTTACATATCTGGATTTAAATTAAAACAAATATTTAGGCATATGCTTAATCTATGTATATGCATATCTTTAAGGAATATAATAAGGGCTTAGGTAAAGTTCTCAGATAAAAATATCAAATATTAATACAAATTTAAAAGCACCGACATTGTTCAATTAATCTGAAAGTGTAGTAAAATATCACTGAAAATAATAGCAAGTATTTTGAACTGAATGAATAGCTTCTACATCTAGAAAAATTAAGTAAGAAGAAGGAAGACAATCTCAAATAAAAGAAGGCAATGAAACCATGGAGCAGCAAAGATTACTGCAAGACATGGTGAAGTAACAGTGCTTGAATGGACAGAGGCATGGGGCAGAATGAGGAGCACAGGACCAATCTAAACAGTCTGAAAATTTGCTACACAAATGAATATAATTCTCAAAACCACTGCTGAAAACAAGGAATTCATCAGTAAGTGGTATTGGGAAATGGGATGAGTATATTGGAAAGGAAATTTGACTTTAAACTTCACAGTTAAAGTCTCTATGTCCACAATTTGTCATGAAGAACAATTTGAAAGTATAAGAGTAAATGGATTAGTATTGGCTCATCCCTATATTCCTAGCTATAGGAATATAGAGAGATTGAGAGAATTGTGGTTTGACACAGAGCAGGCATAAACAGAAGACCTTATTTCAATCAATAGCTGGATGTGGTAGTGCATGCCTGTCTTCCCAACTATATGGGAAATACAAGGAGAAAAATCAAGGTCTAGGTCAGCTCAGGCATGCATACAAACCCCTATTACTATCATTTAAAAATAATGAAGACTAAAAGAGATAGAAGCATGACTCAAGTGGTAGAGCACCTGTCAACCTCAAGGTCCTAAATTCAACTTCCAGTACCATCAAAGAAAATAAGAAGAAGATAAAAAAAGAAGGAAAAGGAGGAGAGGTAGAGAAGGAGAAGAAAAAAAACCTTACACATTTTCTTTCTTTTTTTTTATTGTGAAAATACCATACAGAGGGGTTACAATTACATGGACAAGGTAATGAGTATGTTTCTTATCAAGCATTGTTGCCTCCACCTTTGTTTCCCCTTCCCATCCCTTTCCATCCCCCCCCAAAGTTGTAAAATTGTTTTTTTGACCTAACATCTTGTACATTTCATTGTTGCAATTGCAATAGGTCCACCTGTATCCTTACTTAAACAATTTGGTTTTTCCCTTCCTCTCCACACATTATACCAACATCAAATACAGTGAAAACAGGAGTTATACTGTGGGAGAGGGACATACAAAGCAACAAAGAAATCATCTTATAAATGTGTTAGAAACAATCGCAAGAAAGAAAAAAACATTTGAGTCCTTATATTGGGGTTCATTTCACCTACCATCAACTTATCTGACCATTTCTGTTTGTCTCAGGCATATACTACTAATTGTAAATAAGGGAAACCATGGGACCTATGTTTCTTTGGACCTGGGCTTACTTCACTTAATAGATTTTTTTCCAAGTCTTTCTATTTCCTAACAAATGGGGCAATGTCATTCTTTCTGATGGAGGCATAGAATTCCATTGTGTATATATATCACATTTTCTTGATCCATTCATCTACTGAGGGGCATCTGGGCTGGTTCCGTATCTTAGCTATGGTAAATAATGCTGCAATAAACTTAGTTGTGCTGGTAGCTTTAGTATGGTCTTGTTTGTGATCATTTGGGTAAATGCCCAGAGTGTAGAAATTCTTCATGGCCCAAGTCCCTAGAGAAATAACTTTTTAAAATAATTTCAACATATAACTTCAGTATAAAAAATAATTGTACAACCTGGGAGCTGGTGGCTAATAACTGTAATCCTAGCTAGGTGGGCAGAAAGCTTACTTCTCCAAAGTAACTAGCAAAAAGCAGGACTAGAGGTGTGGCTCAGGTAGTAGAGGTACAATCTAGCAAACCTGAGGTCCTGAATTTAAACCTTAATCCACCAAACTCAAATATAATAATAACTATTTATACAAAATCCAAAAGGCAAATAACATGAATTTTCAACTTATTTTACAGAAAATAATCCCTTGATATAGAAAAACCACTTGGAACTCATCAAATAGGTCAAAGATATGCATAGCCTACAGAAAATAAAGTGTAAAAATTTCCTATAAACACTTAAAAAGATACCAAATTCAATGATGTCAAGAAAAAAAATCTTATATACCATCTTTGCCCCTTAGACAGGCATATATGAAACTATTTCTCAGATTGTAGAACAGTAATAATGTGTTTCGTAAACCAAGCTTGACAGCCTACGCCTGTAATCTCAGCATGAGGAGACTTGAAAGAGAATTACAAGATTGCCAGATTTTGTGTCAGGAAACAGAACCCAAACAAAAACTGTACTTTTTTGATTAACTATTTTCTTTGAGTTCATACTAAAGATATACTTGCACACAAGAGAAATGACATAAAAATATACTTGTTACAGCTGATTTTTACTTTAAATGAAAAAAAGAATTCCTATTGCTAATAATCTGGTCAAATAAATGTCAACCTATCTCTGCAAGGGAATATATATATATATATATATATATATATATATATATATATATATATATATATACTATCTATTGCATATAAGCATATTTACAGATAGGAATCAGTTAAGTTCTGCTGTAGAATGATCTAAGAAAAATTAAGTATTAAAAGAGCTTAAACCAACATGTATATTGTTATGTGTCTTTATATATATACACGTGCGTTCATGTACACATATATGTACATTTGCAAATGTGATGAATATGTCTTGAAAAATGTACTGAGAGAAATGCCCTGAGGGGGAGCAGGTGAGGGTCTAGGTTCAAGGACTTCATGGTTGCTGGCATCACAAAGGTGGGGACATCTGGGCGGGGAACGGCTCCTAGGGGCGAGGCAGAAAGCCAGAGACTGATGTGGTCCAGAGACGACCAATGGGGTCAAGCCAGGCATTGTAATAACCCTATCAGGAGAATTAAGAGTTCCATGGGAAAAATCTTAGTCCTTTCCAATTGAATGCTTCCAACTGACCTACGGACCTCTTACTCCATCACACAGCTTCCCACACTGAGGATCAAACATTCCACACACCAGCCTTTGGCGGCACACACTTAATCCATCTACGTTAGAGAACCAACTCCGATGATGCAATTTAACTGACGGAGACAAGTGTGTTGTCCCTTGTATTTTATCTGCCATGAAATGTTGAGTTGGGAAGTGGTCCATGGGGGTAATGGAGCTCTACTCTATGAGATTCCTAGATACTTACTTGTCTTGTTCCGTTGTTCATCCTGTTCATCCTGTCCATATGGTTAAAAAAAGTCATCACAGACCCTTGCCATAATCCACATCATAGGCAGGGAAAAAGAAGTAGCAAGCTAGCCTCTTCTCATGTCCTAACTCAGAAGCTACTTATGCCACTGCCACTCACACGCCGTATTGGTCAGGAGTAGCAGTAAGAGAGTTTTAGTAGACATTTGTATTGAGGACAGTTCTAATACATGAAGTAAAAAGGAAAAATTGAAATCCACATGCCTGATTCTCCACACCAGCTTCTAAGTTTGAATTAGCTTTGCAAATTCTGACCCACCCTTTTTCCATGACTCATTTCTTTTTGACCATAAGGAGTGTGACATTTATTATAACCATATGATTTAGCCCTTTAAGAGATATTATACTTGATATATTAGTAATTACTTCATAGATATTATTTCTCTGCTATTGGATTAATTGCTACTCTATGATGAGTAGAAATTAACTAATGATCAATGACTTTATTACCTGAGTAATTAAATTTCCTGGAAGCATTTTCAACCATATTAGACACTACAATGTTTCCAATACTGAAGTTTTACTCATTCTAATGAAATTGAAACATCTGATTGTGGTATTTTTAATTCCAATAGTCTGTCCCCAACAAAATCATATTAACTGTACTAACTTTACCAGTTTTTAAAAATCTGGGAAAAAATCATCTCAATTCATATAACAGAATATGTTGGAAAATGGAGAATCTTCTTAATTTAAAAACTCTTTTAATGTGAAAGAGACTACTAATTCATAACAACAATATGAGCATTTGTAGAACAGGATATCATGTCATATGACTACAGTCTCAGCTACTTGAGGGGCTGAGTTAGGCAGGAGGAATACTTGAGCCCTGGAATTTGGAGCCAACCTGGACAACATAATGAGACCTCTATCTTTCTAATAAAATTGAAACATTTGTGGAGTGAAAACCGATGACTGATTAGCACATGAAATGCTTTAAACTTTACTGATATTGATGAACATAATCTGAAATGTAACAACTAGAACATGATTAATTACAAGTATGTCGGCTTATCTTTGTTGTTAAATATTATGCAGCCATTTTTGTTAAAAAGACCAAACACTTATGTTGATTTAAAATGGTAAGAATTAAAATAATAACATAGTTTCTAATTTCCAAACCTATATAACAAAAAAGGTCCGACGTGAGGCTCCTTGAACAGTTTGGGTGCTAGGAGGGGCAGCCAGGAGGCCGATGGACCCTTGGAAAAAGAAGTGGAGGGGATTCAGCGACTCCTGACCCATATACTCACCTGGGTTTTGGCCCCAAGTGTAAGGGTTGCTGGAAGGAGATCACCATGTGGTTCAGGCAGAAGAGAGATTATTGGGAGATCCAAACCGTGGCCTGCACCACATGGAGGTGTGCATAGAAGGAACTAATGTTGGAGAGAGAGTATATGGGGAAAGGAGAGGGGGAGGCGTGGCCGCAGAGGATACAGAAGTGACCTCCGAGGATGAAGTAGTACCTCTGGGGTAGTTGGTGTCTTTTCCCCATTATACTGCACTCTCTTTTCTCTAAGCTAATTTTTGGTAAACAGTTGCTTGACTACATTTTTACATATTTTTCACTGTTGGTGTGAAAGCTATGAAGTTTCCAAAATTTTACTCCCCATGCCCTTCCCTTTTACTTGTAAGCTGTATTTTTTTTAAGAATTCCTTGTCTGTTTCATCTTACTATATGAAGATAAAAGCAGACACTGTGCTCTCAAGTGCTTTGCTGCTTAGATATTTCTCCTCGTTCATTGCACTTAAGCCCTGGGGCAGGGATCTAATGGCAGCCAATTACTTTCTCACTTTGCATCAAAGATGACTCTTACTTCATTTTCCAACAAATAATTTCCCATTTCTATCTGAGAACTTACTAGGATAGGTATTTTTGTTCATATTTCTACTAATATTCTAATAAATCACAGCTCCTTAAGAAATCTCTAAGAGACTTTGAGCTTCCTAGTCTTTTCTTCTTGTCCCTGGCCAACATTGCCCTTATAGCTCCATTCATGACAATATAGGTTGTGTGTGTATGTATGTATATGTTTTATATATATATATATATATATACATATATATATGCTTGCATATATATAAATATTTTAAGTAGTTGTACAAAGAGATTTGAATTCACCATTTCAGTTTACAAATACAATGAATCTTTTTGTTGTTGTTGTTGGTAGTGGGGCCTGACATCTGGGCCTGAGCACTGTCCCTCAGCTCTGCAGCTCAAGGCTAGCACTCTACCACTTGAGCCACAGCACCACTTCCAATTTTTTCTGTTTATGTGGTGCTGAAGAATCGAACCCAGGACCTCATGCATGCGAGGCAAGCACTCTACCACTGAGCCGCCTTACAATGCATCTTGATCAAGGTCAACCCTCCTGTCATTCCCCCCACCTCTCTTCTAACTCCACCCATCCCCTCAAGTTGCCTGATTCCTTTCTCTCATATATACATTGACTATTATGACTGAGTTCACTCACTTTTCCTTTCTTTATTTTTCTGCCCTTCTCCTTACCTCCTCCCTCCTGACAACACATTTCAGCTTCCTAGTATTCATTTTGTTAAACTGGAGTTGTTTGAAAGAGTTACCGTTGCAGTCCTTGCCTTGTTTATACCATACTTCAGTCAGTATGCTTGGGTATATATGCATATGACCCTGAACATAAGTTTTTACTAGCATTTACTTAATAACTGTTTCATTCTCTATCTAGTTCCAATGCCACTTTCATATTGCAAAGTTTTCGTTCTTCTTCTGTTGTTATTTTTTAAATAGAAACAGCTCCACTCAAGCACAATTTTTTTGTGTTGTTGGGTTTTTTTCTATAACAAAATAACACAGATTGGGTAATCTACAAAGAATGGAGATGGAAGGGATAACCTAATGAATTGGAGAATGTCTGCCATCTTTTCTTCTGATGGGGGATTAATAGGCATCATATAAAAAGTATTCAAGCTAAGTACCAGTGGCTCATAATTGTAATTCTAGCTATTCAGGAAGCTGAGATGTGAGGATCATGGTTCAAAGTCAGCCAAGTCAGGGAAGTCCATGAAACCCTTATTTCCAATTAGCCACCAGAAAGCTGAAAGTGAAGCTGTGGTAGAGTGCCAGCCTTGTGAGAAAAAGCTCAGCATCAGTGCCCAAGCCCTGAGTTCAAGCCCCAGTACTGGTATAAAAAAAAACCTCAAAATTAAACATTAAAAAATATAGGATTGAGTTGGTACATTGGTGAACTAATTGAAAGACAGTCTCAAAAGGAAAAGTACAGTAAATAAATGAAAAAAGTTTAGCCTCTTCAAAATGATACCAAGATTCTATCTCATCCTAGTCAGAATGACCAACAAGAGAACAAACAATAACAAATGCTGGTGAGATACAGAGGGAAAAGACCCTTATATATTGCATGTAGGAATGCAAATTAGTTTAGTCACTGTGCTAATCAGCAGGGTGTTTTATCAAAAAACTAAAAAAAGTCCTACCCTACAGTAGACATCTGCACACTCATGTTTATGGTGGTACTACTCACCATAGCCAGACTAAATGCCAATCAATAGATGAATGGATAAAGAATGTGACATATATGTATAAATCTATACATAAGTACACACCTACATATATGCATGCATGTATATATATATTTATACACACAATTATATTATTTAGTATTATCAAACTTATGGAGTAATGAAATTATGTCTTTTCATGAAAATATACGGAGCTAGAAATTATGTTAAGCAAAGAAGCTAGACTCAGAAAGACAAAAAAGTACATTTTCTATCACTTGTGGCATCTTTACTAAACGCATGAAAGTAGAAGGGGGATGGAGATATGTGATCAAAGAACATGATACAGATACATGAAAATATCATATTGAAATAATTTATTTAGTCCAATTATGTATGCTAATAAAAACACTAAAAAAATATAGAGCCAGATGCTGATGACTTGTGCCTATAAATCCTGAACTACTTTGGAGGTTGGGATCTGAAGATTTTGAATCAAAGCTAGCTCAGGCTGACAAATCCTATAGTGATTTATTGCCAGTTAACTAGACAAACACTGGAAGTGGAGAACTAGAGGTGTGTCACAAGTGGTAGAGCACCAGCCTTGAGCAAAAATGCTGAGGACAGTGTCCAGGTCTTGAGTTTAAGCCCCAGTACTGGCACACACACACACACACACACACACACACACACACACACACACACACACACACACACACACACACACACACACACACACACACACACACACACATACTCTAAAATCTATGTTGGCCTAGGACAATTGTTCTCAACTATACTATCTGAGGTGCCAAGTAGTCTTAAAAAATATCACTCTGCCTTACTTTGAACATTTCTGATTCAATAATTGAACCACAGGTTAGAAAATCTTAATTTTTTACAAGATCTCAGGCAAATGGGAGCACCCAGAGTGGGTACTAACTACACTTTTAAGAACCACTGGTGTAGGGGATGGAAGCCAGCATAAGAGTGTTCTAACTTTTAAAGAACAATTAGAATATGCTTTTTTTCTATTATTGGTGCTGGTCCTAGGGCTTGAACTCAGAGCCTTAGCATGGTTACTGAGCTTTTTTGTTCAAGGCTAGTGTTTTAACATTTGAGCCACACTTACCACACTATACATCTACTCCACTTCTGGTGTTTTGCTGTTCAATTGGAATTAAGCATCTCTAGAAGGCTGGCTTTGAACCAAATTCTCAGATCTCAACCTCCCAAGTAGCTAAGGATTTATAAGCATGAGCCCAAACTCCTGTATGTTTTTTTGGTAGTTAATTGAAAATAAGCAAATAAGTGAGACCAAGTGCCAGGAAACCATGTCAAGGACTTTCAGGTAAGCATGGACCTCCAGTCAGTTATGCCATCATCTTCATACACAGACACAGTGTATTTCAGCATTGTTTAATCTTTGAACATTCTTTTTTTCTGCTCTTGCTCCTCTTATTCCCCTCAGACAGTGTTACAGTTACAAACATTATATATATATATATATATATATATATATATATTTACAAGATCCTGAGTATATTTATAAAGGTGTTTATATTTTAGATGTAGTTTCCTCATATAAAGAAGCATACAAAATTTGTCCTAAATCTGACTTGTCTTTAATCTCTAACTTCCTCCATTTCCCTGCAAAAATATAATTGTTTTACATATTAATCTTTATTATTGTCAGATTTAATATGCTTTATACTGCTGCATGTTTTTGATTTTTTAATTTTTAAAATTTTATTTTCTTATAAAGATGTTGTACAGAAGGGTTACAGTTACATGAGGAAGGTAATGAGTACATTTCTTGTTGAGCATTGTTACCACAACCTTTGTTTCTCTCCTACCATCCCTTCCCTCCCCCAACTCCCCCACTTCTCTCTCCCCACACAGTTGTAAAGTTCATTTGAACATAGTGTCTTGTGAGTATCATTGTTGTAATGGGCCATCCTGTGTCCTTTCAGCCTTTTGATATTTCTCTTCCCCTCCCCAAATTAGATAAGTGTATATACAAAATGCAGGTGGACTGGGAAGGTGGTTCGTTCCGTGGTAGAGTGCTTGCCTTGTATGCATGAAGCCCTGGGTTTGATTCCTCAGCACCACATAAGCAAAAAGAAAAAAAAGCCGTAAGTGGCACTGTGGTTGAAGTGGTAGAGCGCTAGCTAGCCTTGAGCTGAAGAGCTGAGGGACAGTGCCCAGGTCCAGAGTTCAGGCCCCACGACTGGACCCCCCCCCCAAAAAATGCAAGGTACTAAAATCAAATACAGTGACAACAGGGATATACCACAGGAGGAAGAATATACAAAAGAAAAAAAGTCACATAGTACATTAAAAAAACAACAACAAAGAAAAATCTCTTGTGTCCATATCTTGGGGTTCATTTTGCTTAGCATCATCTTATATCGTCATATGTAAATAGCTTTTGAGCTTTTCTGATCATTTGATAAGATTATCCTAGATATATACTAATTATTGAAAATAAGGGAAACCATGGGACCTGTATTTCTTTGGGTCTGGCTTACTTCACAATATAAATTTTAACATAATTTTTAATATAAATTTCCTAAAAAATGAGGTGGTGTCATTCTTTCTGATGGAAGCATTCCATCAGAAGAATTCCATTACACACACACACACACACACACACACACACACACACACATCACATTGTCTTTATTCATTCATCTACTGAGGGGCATCTGGGTTGGTTCCATATCTTAGCTATGTTGAATAATGCTATGATAAACATAGTTGTGCTGGTAGCTCTGTTTGTGATCATTAGGGTAAATGCCCAGAAGTGGGATTGCTGGTCATAGGGGAGCTCTATGTGGAGTCTTTTGAGGAACCTCCACATTGCTTTCCAGTGTGGTTGAACAAGTGCAGTAGGGTTCCCTTTTGGCCACACCCCCTCCAGCATTTGTTGTTCTTAGATTTCTTGATTATAGTCATTCTAACTGGGATGAGGTGGAATCTCAATGTTGTTTTGATTTGCATTTCTTTTATGGCCAGAGAAGTTGAGCATTTCTTCATGTGTCTATTGGCCATCTTTCTTTCCTCTTCAGAGAAGTTTCTGTGTAAGTCTTTAGCCCACTTATTAATCGGGCGGTTGATTCTTTGAGGATTTGTTATTGGGGGATTTAATTATCTGAGTTCTAAGTATATTTTAGATATGAGACCCTTGTCTATTGTATGGTTAGTGAAGATCTTCTATCAATCTGTGGACTTTCTATTGATCTTGCTAGCTATGTCCTTTGCAGTGCAGAAGCTCTGCAGTTTCATGCAATCCCATTGTCCAACCTTTCTTTGATTTGTTGTGTTTCTGGGCCTTTATTAAGAAAATTTCAGCCTGTGCCAAGGAGACCTGTAGTTTCTCCCATTTCTTCCTATAATGTTTTCAGGGTGTCTGCTTTGACTTGGAAGTCTTTGATCCATTTAGAGTTGATTCTGGTGCAGGGTGATCTATATGTATTATATATATATGTATTATATATATATGTATTATATATATGTATTATTTATATGTATTATATATTATATACATATATATTATACATTATATACATATATACATATATATAGTACATTATATACATATATTATATGTATATATTATGTATATGTATTATGTATGTATTATATATGTATTATATATATTATATATATATGTATGCTTTAGTTTTCTACAATTGTTTAACCAATTTTGCCAGCACCATTTACTGAAGAAACTTTCTTCATTCTTTTTTTTTTTTTTTTTTTGGCTCCCTTATTGAAGATTAGGTGGCCATAGGTCTGCGGGTTCATTTCTAGTTCTTCAGTTCTATTCCATTGGTCCTCAGGTCTGTTCTTGTGCCAGTACCAAGATGTTTTGATTACTATGGCTTGGTAGTAGCTTGAAATTTAGTATTGATATTCCTCCAGCACTGTTCTTTCTGCTAACGGTTGTTTTGCTATTTTGGGTATTTTATTGTTCCATATGAATTTTTGGATTGCTTCTTCTATTTCATTGAAGAATGAGGTTCGGATATTGAATTTGTAGGTAGCCTTTAACAGTATTGCCATTTTCATGATGTTAATCCTCCCCATACAGGAGCATGGGAGGTTTTTCTACTTCCTTAGTTCTGCTTTGATTACCTTTTTCAGGTTTTTTAAGTTTTCATCATAGAGGTCCTTCACTTCTTTATTTAACTCCTAGGTGCTTTAGTTAACTCCTAGATATTTTATTTTTTTTGTGGGCTATTATAAAAGGAGTTGCTTTCCTGGTTTCAGCTGCGCTCTTCTCATTAAATAATTTTGTTTTTTTAATGTCTGAATCATCTCCCGGTGTGTATATGTACCACATTTTCTGAATCCATTTGTCAGTTATTGAACATCTGGGCTATTTCTATAGCTTAGCTCTTGTGAATAGTGTTGTAATAAATGTGTTTGTGTGAGTGCCTATATTGTATCCTGACATTCTTTTGGGTTATACTTGTCTCTGATAGATGCTTAAGAGGAGTATTGACGGATTGTATGTTTCTTCTATTTGTACTTACTGAATTCCATAGAGATAGCACTAGTTTACGTTCTCACCAAATTATGTAAGGAAGGGTTACTTTTCTTCCACATCCTCACCAACATTTGTTGTTGTGTTATTGATAGTGTTCATTCTATCCAGAATGAGATTCTCAATGACATTTTTATCTGCATCTCTTAATGTCTACTGATATTGAGCATTTCTTCATTGAGTTATTGACCAGTTGTACTGGTTTGAGAGTTATCTTTTCAGTTGATTTGTTCATTCATCAATTGGGATATTCAGTTTAGTTTTTGAACTCCCAGAATATTCTTGTTACTAATATCTTGCCAGATAAATAGGTGAAAAAGATTTCCCCCTGTTCTGTAGGCAGTCTATTCAGCCTGGAATTATTTTAGTTGTTGTACAGAAGCTTTTTAGTTTGATGCAATCCTATTTGTCAATCTCTGATTATATTTGCTGACCCATTGTGGTTCTATTCAGAAAGTTATGTCCTATGACATTAGGTTCTAGTGTTTTCCTATAGTGTTGCAAAGTTTCAAATTTTACATTAAAATCTTCTTTTTATTATTATTTTTTAATGTGAAAATACCGTAAGAGGGGTTACAATTACAAGAACAAGGTAATGAGTACATTCCTTATCAAGCATTGTTACCTCTTCCTTTGTTTCCCTTTACCATCCCTGCCCTCCCATTTCCCCCTCTTCCCCCCCCCTCCACACCAACGTTGTAAAGTTTGTTATTTCCCCCCTTCCCCCCCCGCCCCCCTGCCACCAACGTTGTAAAGTTTGTTTTTCGACATAAGGTCTTGTACATTTGTACATTTCATTGTTGCAATGGGTCCACCTGTATCCTTATTTAAACAACTACATTAAAATCCTTGATGTATTTTGAAATACTATTAGTACAGGGCGAGAGTTAGGGGTCCAGTTTCTGTCTTCTATATGTGGATATCCAGTTTTCCCAGTACCATTTGTTAAAGAGACTTCTTTCTCCAAGATATTTTACAGGATTCTTTCAAAGTAATGTCTGCATGTGACTTTGAATTCTTTTCCTTCAGTCTACCTTGAAGTTTCATGTATTACTTTATCTCCTTAGTGGTAACTAAGGAAATCTGTGCTTTGGTTTTATGTTTCCTTTGTATTTCCACATTCTTAGGTGTACTTAGAGTTCTTTTCTTGATATCTTTTGAATTTCTGTATCACATCAGTTTCATTCTGACAGATGCAGACTCTAAAATAAGCAGTGTGATGCACTTACATCTAAAATAAACCATTATTTCAGGGCTAGGTGCGTCATACCTGCAAATAACCTCATTTATCTAGAGAAATGTATTTAATGCTTATTGTATAAATACCAGTGTTTCAGCATGTGCTATAATACCATCTGTCACTTCTTTTTGTACAATACATAATTCAATATATCCTTTATTCTATTTTTTTGAAATGGAGCATTCTTGCATATGTCTGTAGCTAACAAAACTCCAGGAATATTATGAAAATTATATCAAATGTGATTCAAGATGGAGGTTGAATGAATTACTTTCTTTGGAGATAAGATATGTATGAAAGTAAGCTTGTATCATTGGCATCATACACCTACTTCAACGTGTATTTAAACACAGTGTTCAGGAATGTGGGAATATAACTATTGTTTCTGTTACAGTTGGAGCATGGTTATAGCACAGAGGACCAGCAAGAGAAGAAAATAGAAACAGAGAGTGGTAGCCTGCTGTTGAGAATGTGATATAATTTTATTTCCTCAGGCTTTGGTGGAATCCTTTCCCCTCAATTAGAATAAAGTCTCAACGAAACTGGGATTTATTAGAATTTACATACAGGGCATATACCACACAAAGCTTTCATTAGAAAATATTTGTTGAGTGGAGAGCAAGTGCCAGGTAATCAAGCCAGGTTCAGGATCCTAAAAGAGGTCTGAGCATATTTGCTCCTGCTGTGTAGCATGGCTGTAGAGCCCAGTTGCTCCCGCTGCATAGTATGCCTGTGTAGAAGAAACATCTGTTCTACAATGGTGGAATGCCAAGGGATGGGGCATCCCAGCTTTGGATAGAAGGAAGTATGAGGATTTGCTTTCCAAGGGAGTTCTTACCTGAGCCACATTTTGAAACATGAATAAGGGTTGGTTTTAGGTCACTTGGCTACTGGGTAGTTTCAGGGCAGATGCAATTGAAATCTAAATTCTGAAATGATCTATAGGTTGTATCTAAGAAGTTTCTTCTCCTCTATCTCTTCTTATATACACCAGTGTGTCTTCAATGTGTGGATACAGGGGCTGGGAAGGTGACTCAGTGGTAGAGTGCTTGCCTTGCATGCATGAGGCCCTGGGTTCCATTCCTCAGCACCAAATAAGCAGAAAAAGCTGGAAGTGGTGCTGTGCCTTAAGTGGTAGAGCACAAGCCTTGAGCTGAAGATCTGGGGGACAGCGCCCAGGCCCAGAGGTCAGGCCCCATGACTAACCAAAAAAAAAAGTGTGGATCCATTGTTAGATTCTTTTTCTTTTTTCTTTATAGTTAGAAGTATTAGAAGTATTTTATGTAAAGGTATATGGTGAGAATAGATGACAGGAATTATGTAGTGTGTGTGTGTGTGTGTGTGTGTGTGTGTGTGTGTGTGTGTGTGTGTGTGTGTGTGTGTGTGTACACGCACATGTGCACATGTGCTTGTGGGAGTGTGCCAGTACTGGGGCTTGAACACATCTCCCTTAGCGTTTTTGCTCAGGACTGGTACTCTACCACTTGAGCCAGAGTTCCATTTCTGCTTTTTCTTCTTTTTATCTAGTTAACTGGATGGAAAAGCCTCTTGGATTTTCCTGCCAGGGCTGGCTTCAAACCCTGTTCAGCCTGCTGAGTAGGTAGGATTATAGACATGAGCCAGTGGCACTTGGTGTCTGGACTTACATATTTGATCATCACTTTAGCATAATTAAAACTCACCTCTTAATCATACATTTCTATTAGTACTTGCTGTGTACAATAAACATATTTTTAAAGCTTGATGCAAAGTCTCTTCCACTGGCTGTGGTCTGCATTTACTTAGGAGACATTTTATTACTATAGAGGCAGTTTTTTTGTTCTAGACATTCCTAAAGTGGAAGGAAGGACATGAATTCAAGTTTACACCACAGTGTCTCTACATGGGAGAATTAACTACATACTTTAATGTGAACACATTTCATGCCACAATTTTGGAGAGAAGATGTGGCATGTACTTCATTATCTGAACTTGAGATAGATTTTTTTTCTTTCTTTTTTTGTTTGCCATGGGGCTTGAACTCAGTTCCTGGATGCTTTTCCTCAGGCCTGTTGTTCAAAGCTAGCACTCCACCACTTTGAACCACCGCACCACTTCCAGACTTCTGGTATTAATTAGAAATAAGAATATCACAGACTTTTCTGCCCTGGCTGGCTTTGAACCTCAATCTTCAGATCTCAGCCTCTTTAGTAGCTAGGATTACAGGTGTGAGCCACCAGTGTCTTGCTGAGATAGATATTTTGTATTTGTATTTTTAATGGGATAAAATAAAAAAGTATAAGAGGTTATTTTAAGCTGTGTTACAGCATTCTAGAGGAAAAATCTTCTTGGAGAAGCTGTTTGTCATTTTTAGAGAAGAGTCTCTGGAAGGTTAGTTAGAAAAGGGAATCAAAAGACTTATGAATGTTGACAAATGACTTCCCCACTTATTCCTAAAAGTCTTTTTTTTTTAATTAATTCTTCTAAGCTCTACCTTCCTAAGCTGTAAGAAGTGAACATAGTGTCTATAGGCAATAACTTTCCACTCTTCTCCTTATCTTGCCAGATAGCTCCATGGTGCAGGGTTTATTTTGCTAACTTATCTGTGGTGTGCTATACTTCACACTTAGATAAAATGTGAAAATTATACAGTTGTTCCTTCTACTAGGTGGCCTACCAGGAAGTATAAATTCATATAAAACTCTTATGTACAGCTTTGTGCTTTCATCATATGAGATCAGACTTCTGGGTTACCATTATCCTAAATTGCTGTTTAACCTATTTATTTTCATAGTTTTTCTACTTCTGTATTTTTAAGGACCATATCGTATCACTTTTCATAGTTTAGTATCTTGTCCTGTATATAGCCTTAGCAACTTACTTCTTTTAACAGCATGTTTCTAAATTTTCCCCACATTGATGCATGTATTCTACATCACTCATTTTCCCTATATTGATGCATGTGTTCTACAACACTCATTTTTTCATTGCTATGTGACATTCTATTGTGTAGCATCATCATAATTTATTTGCCCATGCACATATTGAGATATTTATATTGCCTCAAATTTTTTATTATTTCTCTTCTCTCTCATTACTTTTATCTTCAAATAGTTGTAGTGGGTTTCACTTTTTTAAATTTGTATGTGTAATAAAAAAAGGATTGTGTTTTAACACATCTGTATTTGCTGATCATATTCACTTCCTTTGTTGCTTTCTCTCCTCACTGTTGTTAAAATGATGTCAACAGATTTATGGACTATTTACATACATGTATATAAAGTACTTCTGTTACCTTTATCCTCTTTTACTTTATTTGCCCTCCCTCTTCTCACCTATACTCTCTCTCATAGAGCATTTACATTCCTATTATACATTTTTTAGGTGTATGATAACTGATCAGAACAATTTCATTGGTGTATGTCACATGGTTATCCTTTAGTTTAATCATATTTACTCCCATTATTCAAGTTTGTTCTGCCATATATGGATGGACAAAATGAATTTGGCATTCTTCACCCTTTGAGTCTATCTTCCTCTTCTCCTTCTCCCAAAGCTCCTCAGGCAGTTTCACAATTACACACAGTTTTTTCTTTATGGATATGAGATCCTATGAATTTTTGGTCTTTTAAACAAAGTTAGCAAATCCCTTTTTGTAATTTATTTCCTAGTGCATGTGTGTGAGACTTTTCTAAGTCCGATCCTTTCACAGTAGTTAATTTTGGGAAATGATAGCAAAAATTGGCAAATTTAGCTGGGTACCAGTGGCTCATGCCTATAATCTAGCTAATCAGGAAGCTGAGATCTGAGGATTATGGTTCAAAGCCAGCCCATGCAGGAAAGTCCGTGAGCCTCTCATCTCCAATAATCTACCAGAAAGCCAGAAGTGGCACTTTGGTTTAAGTGGTAGAGCTCTAGCCTTGAGTTGAAGAGCTGAGGGACAGTGCCCAGGCCCAGAGTTCAAGCCCCATGATCAACAACAACAACAAAAAAAAGGCAAATTGAGCTTCAAAATTTCTTGTACCAATTTGCCACTCTACCAGCAGTTTGCACTAAACCACCACTAATTCATTGCAAGACCTTTTATTTTTCTTTCTCTAAGGCTTAAGGGTGCAGTGTGTGTGTGTGTGTGTGTGTGTGTGTGTGTGTGTGTGTGTGTGTGTGTGTGTGTGTGTGTGTGTGTGTGTGTGCGTGTGTGTATACATACACACACACACATATATATACTATACACACAAATATATATATATATATATATATATATATATGAAAGTTAATTTTCTTTGGTAATTTTTGTGACCACATGTGTTGGTTATCTTTTTTTTTCTTTTTTTGTTGATTCTTATGGGTTCTGAATATTAAAACTTTGTTTATTCTATGAATAAGTATCTTATAATTTGAGACTCTCTTTTCACTGTGTTAATATGCTTTTTAAACCTTTTTCTTTCTACAGATAAGACTGTCTTATTTGTAATCACTGATGGCCCAGGCTATGGAGTGTCTATCTGGTGTTGTCCTGTCTTTTGTATATCAGGCCTGGATCTGCCACTTGCTTTTCCCAGAAGAAAGTATAAGAGCCGAGGCTGTGTAAGTTCTAGGACTGTGTT
Source organism: Dipodomys merriami (assembly GCF_024711535.1). Lineage (NCBI taxonomy): Eukaryota > Metazoa > Chordata > Mammalia > Rodentia > Heteromyidae > Dipodomys > Dipodomys merriami. Next base: position 334,029 of record NW_027204560.1, read on the forward strand.
TGAAGATGCCCTGGCACTTCAGACTTTTATGCATGAAAGCCCTGACTATCAAGGGAATAACTGCCACTATAGAGACCACATTGAGAAGAAACCTGGTAGGGTAAAACCAAAGAATCACATAGTGCGATGGGACAATCTAGCCCTACCAGCTGGATAAACTCGATGACAGATGGAAGCTATAACACAGACCACTAACACCAGCACCACACCAAGACTCTCATGAACTTTGTCCAAAGTGCAGGTTTGTGAGCATTAAAATGATCTCTGCTTTTTAGCCAGCACCTAAGATTTGGAGCATTTGCTTACATTGGACTGTATTCCTGAAATACAACATGAACTTTTATTGTTTTAAGGAAAGGAATTGTAATTCAACATGTCAATTTATGTATAAATGCATCTTGATCATTATCACTCTTTCCATCTTTTCCCTCCATTTTCTCCAACCTCATCCACCCTCTCCATGTTTACAGTTGTACATGGAACATTGTGACTCTTTTCTCACCTTCCTCTCTCCATTTGCCTGTCCTCTCTCCCCTTAAAGCCCATTCCCCTCAGAAAACACGTGTTTCAGCTTCTTGGGATTCATTTGGCGAAACCAACAGAAACTTTTGTTGAATGAAAGTTTTTAATTTTCATGTATGGCCAAATGGACCAATTAATTTTTCTCCATGGTTTGTAATTTTTGTGTCTATTATGAAAAAGTGTTACAACTCAAAAGTTACTAAGAGAGTCTCCTAAAAGTTTTACATTTTTACCTTTTACATTTATGCTTTAAGGCAACAGGGTGTACATGCATGAGATAAGGATGATTTTTCCCCAATTTTGTGGTTATTTAATTTGTTCTTTAAAGTCTATTTTAATATAAATTGAACCCAATACATGTGCACAATTGTATGAGTTCTGGAAGGTGTATAATTTATGTAATCATTAACACAATTAAGATGGATACTTCTATTATTCTTAAATATTAGCATATACTCCTCCCAGTTCACCCACCATTATCCCTTCTGAACACAAGTAATCAACAATCTCGCTTTTGTCAGTATAAATCATCAGATTTTTCTCTTGATTCAGTGTCTTTCTATGCTGCTCAGGCCGACCTGTAACTATGATCCTTCTGCCTCAACTTCTAGAGTGCTGAGATTATAGGATTACATCATCCTACTCAGCTCTCTTTTTCAATAGATACATTCATATATTGTATATTGCTTATATTTGTCTTTTAGCACAAAACCTGTTTTTGAAGTTCATTCGTGATTTTTCACTTGTCAAATTAATATTAATTCTTTTGAAATGTTATTCTATTGCGTGGATATACTACAATTTTCTTTCTGTTGGGTGCATTTGAAAACCAATGGCAATGCCATTTATATACTAGTCTGTGGATTAACCACATTTACCTTTCTCTTGGGTGCAATGGTCAGGTGACGTGAATAGCATGTATTTAACATTTAAAGAAGCTCCTGTTCTTCCTAATGTATGGGTTTTAGTTCCACTAGGAAAACATGGCACTTTTATGTTCTACAGTTTCAATAATGTGGAGCTGTCAGCATTTCCAATTTTTCCCATTTCTATCTGCTTATAGGTGTCAAATTGTAGATCTAATTTGCATTTTTCAGATGTCTAATGGTGTTAAATATCTTTTCATATGTTCATTGGTTTTTTCTGTACGTTGTTTTGTGAAATGCTTATAGTCTGTCCTATTTTTTAATTCTAAGAGCTCTTAAATACATTCTGGGTAAAAACAAAAACAAAAACAAAAACAAAACACAATACCTACTTTGTTACATATATAAATTACATTTTTTTCCTCTTTGAGGTTTTATTATTTACCTTTGGAATTAAGCTTCTGTGTTTTTAACCTCAATGAACCATGACCTTCTTTTTTCATTTACAGGGTTTTGTTTTAAAAAAAAATTATTATTTCATTTAGAGTGGCCTGGATTCAGTGCTTTGATAGCAGGCACTAGTTAACACGGCTTTGGGTTTCTCAGAGTTACAAATATTTGCTCTATGCTCTCTTCTTTAAAAAAAAAAGGTATTGCAATATTATAATTTCCAGAAGTTTTATAGGATGACCTATTGCAACAATGACTCCCACAAGACAGTATATTGGAAATTAATTTACAACTTTGGGGTGGGCAGGAATGAGGGAGGTAGAGGAGGGAGGGGATAGTGGGAGACCAACAAGAGAGCGGGTAACAATGCTGGACAAGAAATGTACTCATTGCCTTACTCATGTAACTGAAACCCCTCTGTAGAGCATCTTTACAATAAAATAAAATTAAAGAAAAAGAAACGGAAAAAATAATTATCTTAAAAAAGCATTTATAGCTTTGTGGGCATGTGTGCATGTGTGTATGTCAGTCTGGGGATTTGAATTCAAGTTCTGGGAGCTTTCCCTGAGCTTTTCTGTTCAAGGTTAGTATGCTGCCACTTAGGCTACAACTCTACCTCCAGGTTTTTGGAGGGTAGATGGAGACAAGGGTCTCCTAGACTTTCCTACCCCGCCTACCCAGGCTGGCTTTGAACCGTGATCCTTGGATCTCAGCCTCCTGAGTATGATTACAGGCATGAACAACTGGTGCCTGGCAATATTTAGTTTCATAAGATTGTAAGGACTCAGTTTGCTTTGACTACACCTATCTTGATGCAGGACCAAAATGGCTGCCCACAGCAACTCCTGTAGTTTGGGTTTGTTTCCTTCCTTCCTTCCTTCCTTCCTTCCTTCCTTCCCCTCTCTCTTTCTCTCTTTCTTTTCTCTGACTTTTTTTTGTCAGTCGTGGTGCCTGGGCCCTGTCCCTCAGCTCTTCAGCTCAAGGCTAGTGTCTACCACTTGAACCACAGCACCACTTCTGGCTTTTTTCTGCTTATGTGGTGCTGAGGAATAGAACCCAGGGCCTCATGCATGCAAGGCAAGCACTCTCCCACTAAGCCACCTTCTCAACCCTTTTATCTGCCTTTTAAAGTAGTGTACATGAATTATATAAAATAGTGACTTTCATTATGACATGTTTTCTGCAATTTCCTGGAAAACTTATAAATAAACAAAAACATCAGGGTGCTATACAGTGACAGCTGATTTCTGGCTTCAGGAATGTACCTAGTTCGACACTTAGTTCAGGGTAAACCAGATCCATTCCAGCTAGGAAGGATCCACCTTCATCCCAACCCATGTAGGCACCCCTCTTCCCACCTAAATGGTAGGGATCTTCCTGGCCTTGCTGTGCATCCCTAAGTCAGTTAGCCCCCACTAAATCACACTCGGTGCAACCCTCTGTCTGTCAGCTTCACAGATCCTGTTGGTGAATTGTTTAGGACCAAGACCTACCTATAAGATACTTCAAATTATTTTTGTGTATGATTTAAGATAAAGGTGAGAGTTCACCATTTTCTGTATTCAATTTCTCAGTCTCATTGTTGAAATGGCTTCTTTTTGTTGTTGTTGAAAGTTCTGGATCCTTTTGTCAAAAATTAATTAAGCATATAGATGTGAGTTTATTCCTGGACTTTCTATTCTTTTTATAAATCTGTATGTCTATCAAAATGCCAATTTCCTACCACCCTGCTTTCTGTACCATTACAGTTAAATATAAATTCAGGTAACATTAAACATTCCAAATTTGCTTTTCAAAATTGAGTTATTTTATGGCATTTATGTTTCTTAAATTAGGATCAGCTTGACATTTTTCAAAAACAAAAAACAAAAAACCCTTGGGACTTGAATTGAAACTCTTTTAAATCTATAAATACATCCCAGAGAGAACCAACATATTAGTGTAATTAACATGTCTGTCTAGTCCATGGAATGCACTAATTTAAGATTAGATATGAAATCTCTGTCTTGGATTTCTTCTACACATTCTACATGTTCAATCCTATTTTATAAGCTTATATATTATTAATGACGTATTTCTAAGATTAAGGTTCTAATGTTGGACTATAGCACAATTCATAATAGATGTGTATTGACTTTATCCTGCAACTGCAGGATAAAAATCACTTTAAATTTTAAGTAGGATATACTAGTTTATGTCATCTGTAAAAGTTAGTCAAAATCATCCCGTCCCTTCCAGAAACACATGCCACGTCTTTCACTGTTGGATAACATGATGACAGTTCTTCTTCCAGAGAGATGCTCAGCTTTACAACCTGAAGTGGATGGGAGTTGCATTAGTAATTACCAAGTAGATGAAATTACTTTTTAATCTTTGTTTGCCAAGGAGTAAAAAAGTAACTATTTTTCTTGGCCAGTGTCAGATTTCTTGGGCTTTCTGGTTATACTTAATTGGTGGCTGGTTGACATTGTGATTTTATGTAGTTGACTCTGGTTTTTATCATGTATTAAAGAGTGTTGGGAAGGTAGGCATTGGTGGCTCATTACTGTAATACTAGTTATTCAAGAAGCTGAGATCTGAAGATTATGGTTTGAAGCTAGCCCAAGGAAAAAAAGTACAAAAGACTCCATCTCCAGTTAATCAGCAAAAAGCTAATCTGGAGGCATGGACCAAGTGTTAGAGTGCCCTTCTACTGGCCTTGAGTTCAAACTTTCAGACTGTCAAAAATAAAAGACATGGGGCTGGGAAGATGGCTCAGTGGTAGAGCGCTTGCCTTGCATGCCTGAGGCCCTGGGTTCGATTCCTCAGCACCACATAAGCAAAATGGAAAAAGCCGGAAGTGGCGCTGTGGCTCAAGTGGTAGAGTGCTTCAGCTGAAGAGCTGAGGGACAGCGCCCAGGCCCAGAGTTCAGGCCCCACGACCGGACCCCCCAAAAAAATAAAATAAAAGACATTAAGACTTATTAGCTTTTTCTGGAGGACAGTTGAATTGTGAATTTTTTTTTCTGTTGAAGGATTGTTTAGTCTTTATTCCAAGAATGATTTACTGACTGCCCTGTGATCTTCTGATATTGTCCTTTCCAGTTGGAGTAACTCCTTTTCCTGGGAGACTTCTCGAAAATATGTAGTTTCCTTTTCGTTCTTTGCCCAGCCCCTTGCAGGGTGTGTGTGTGTGTGTGTGTGTGTGTGTGTGTGTGTGTGTGTGTGTGTGTGTGTGTGTGTGTGTGTGTGTGTGTGTGTGTGTGTGTGTGTGTGTGTGTGTGTGTGTTTTACCAGCATACTGTCCTTATGTACCTCATGCGCCCTTTTCTGCAGCACATTACTGCGTATTTATTTATCTCCATCATGCATCTTTGAGACTCCCTGAATCACTCTGAACTGCAGTGTTTTACATTTCAATCAGTAAAAACCAACCTGCTTTTCATCTTCCTCGTTGAGCCACATGCCTGGCCTTCCTCCTGGCATGCTTGTGGGGTCTTCGTTCATTTCTCTTCTGGGGAGATTATAGCTACTGAAGTTACTGAGGTGTGCATTCGGGACTTTGCACTTGCAAGACAGGCGTGATCATCCCTTTTTGCTTTACCGTCATCTCTCGCTATTTCGTGGTTCACTTATTGCAGCTTCACTGTATCGTGTTGTTTTTTTTTTTTGAAATATGTAAATAGTGACCTATCGTAGGAGCTACGATCCAGAGACTCCTGAGATAGGCGAAAATCCACGAAGTAGCAATGAGTGAACCACGATATAGCAAGGGACCGACTATCTAATGCTGCTACTTAGGAGGTCTCTGGAGTGTAATTCCCGGAATAAGTAAGGGACCACTTTAATTTATTTTTCAGATGGGATCTTGCTTTTTTTCAGGGCTGGCTTGAACCGTGATCCTCCTACCTGCTCCATCTGTATCTGGAATTACAAGTGCATACTACTGTGCCTGTCTTATGGAAGTGTGTATTACTAACATTTTGATCATCCTGGCTTTGAAGTGTGATCCTTGCATCACCAACTCCTGTGTACCTAGGATTATAAGCACAAGCCAATTCCTGTGTACCTAGGATTATAAGCATAAGCTCACAATTTACTATATTTATGTTAAGACATTTCTCTACTACCTTTAGATTGCTATGTTGTTGTTGTTGTTTACTTGTTGTTGCCTTTGTCCATGAGTCTAAAGTTGGACATGGTTTTATAGAATATATATGTACTTAATTTTTGTCCTTTAATGTAGTGATGTTATGTTTTATATTTATTAAGAGGTTTTTGAATATGCCATCCATAGACTTCTAATGTATCTCTAACCTTGTCAAGACTTTTTTAAAATAAGTCACTGATTTTTATGAGCAGATACATATTTTATTTGTGTTTTTTGTATTTGTAATATTATGTATTGGGTCTCGATGATAATAAGTTTATGGACAGGACCAAAAATGGGACCCCAAAATTCATAAAACTACACAATGCAATGATGATATAAAATGTCCATGCAGTTTAAGAAATTTTTAGTAGGCTCTTGAATACCGAATACCCAATACCCTGTGCTTTCCTAAGAATGAAAGGAATCCAGTGATAGGCTACTCCCAAATGGTGGGTGTAAAATTAGGCAGGAGCTGAAAAGCTGCAACCACTTCCTACTTTGTCTTTATTTCATATGCTATGAGCTTTGGTAGTTGTACTGTGCAGAGTGAACATGAATGCAGGTCATTGAGAAGTGATTCTCAGTCATCCTTCCTGGTACTCTGAATTGAGAGCAGAACTTTCTGGCCTTACCCCATACCAAACTGAAAATGATTTATCCTTGTTACTTAGGTCATTCTTTTCATACTTTTCTGATTTAGAACTATTTGTATTAGTTTTGTAAAATTACTTAAGGAATTTGTTTTTTCTTTTTTAAAAATTTGATATAAATTCTCAAAAGAATTATTTGGGTTGCTCATTCTTGGTGCTTATAAGGGTTAGAAATAGAATTTTATCTAATAAGTGAGTGCCTTTGCTATGAATTTTCTGTTTCATCTTAAATTGCTTTAGGTAAGTTATAACTCTAGAAAACAATTTCCTGTGTCTATTTTCAAATATGTTGATTTAAATGTATTTACAATCCTACTATATATGTGTGTCTCTGCTATAATTTCTTCTCTATAAGTTCCAAATCTTTTTATGAATCTTCTCTTGTGTTTATCTGCATCAGGACTAATGCTGTGATGGTCTTTTAGTTATGATTTATTGCCTTTCAGTTAAAAATGTGTATTTTAAAAATGCTGTATTCTAGAGGAATCGGGCATTATGAATATGTCTTCTTTGTCTGCCAGAAAGATCTTCAGAGGAATTACAGGAAAAAAGGGTTCCCCTTTGTGCCTCTGGAGTGCTTTGTCACAGACTCCTGGGGAATTCTCCTTTTCTCACACTCCTTGATTTGCACATTTATTAACATACTATGTATCGGTAGGGTTCAACTTTATCCAATACTTGCTTAGCTGGTGTATTTCTGTTGGGATCAATGAATGAGAACATAGCCTAAATCTCTAAAGATTATGGGCCAATGCCTCAGCCAACATCTCTGCTCACCACACCTTCTTTTCAATCTCAGAGGCTTCATGCTTCCAGCTCCAGTGGGTTCCCCGTCCAGTGGAGTTGCTAGGCAACCTCCATCATTAGCAGTTGGCCTAAGACGACTCAGCTTAAGCTACACACCAGAGTTTGAGGTTCTTTTAGAGAAAGGTTCCTCAGGCTCTAGTCTTTCACCCTTTTCTTCACTTCTACTTTCCCCTTCCCATTGCTTTTCACCATTCATGTCTCCATTCTTCTGGCTCTCCTCTCCTCTCCCCTGAACCAGTGCCTACTTGCAAGCCCCATATTCTTGTACTTAGATGTTTATTTCTTCTAGATTTTCTAATACAAAACCAGTCCTCCATCCCTCATGGCCACAGTGATGCTCTGATTCTATCTCCATTGGTTCATCACCTCCAGAGGGATGTTCCTGCTTGTCTGGTAACTGTCTGCTTGTCAGAACTGTCTGATATTGGCAATCTCAAAAATTTCTTTAATTCTGATTGGGTGCTGGGACATCTTGTTTGACAAGATTTGAAACATCTTTTTCATGATAACACTTCCTTATATATCTTCTTCAGGCCTTGGGTAGATCTTCTTTAGTGTTCTCATTGTATATTTATATAACCCTCCAATCATAACCAATAATTGTGCATACTGAAATTATACTAAACTTTCCCTGATTTTGTTCTCATAAAGATACTAACTAAATTTCAAGACATTTCTAATTTTAAAAAAATTGAGGCTATTCTTCTTTAGTGGAGAGTTTGCACATGCAATAAAGCTCTTTTATGACGGCCACTATTTCTTTTTTTTTTCCTTTTTTTATTGTAAAAATACCATACAGAGGGGTTACAATTATATGGGGAAGGTAATGAGTACGTTTGTTATCAAGCATTGTTGCCTCCTCTTTGTTTCCCCTTACCATCCTTCTTACCTCCCCCACCCATCCTCCCCTCCTCAATCTTCCCCCCTATCCCACCAAAATTGTAAAGTTCCTTTCTCGACATAAGGTCTTTTACACTTCATTGTTGCAATGGGTCCACCTGTATCTCTATTTAAACAATTTGGTTTGTCCCTTCCCCTCCACAATTATACCAACATCAAATACAGTGAAAATGGGGGTTATAGGGTGGGGGAGGGACATACAAAGCAACAAAGAAATCATCTTATAAATATGTTAGAAACAATAGCAAGAAAGAAAAACCATTTGAGTCCTTGTCTTGGGGTTTATTTCACCTAACATCAATCTATCTGACCATTTCTGCTTGTCTCAGACATATACTAGTTATTGCAAATAAGGGAAACCATGGGACCTATGTTTCTTTGGGCCTGGCTTACTTCAATTAATAGAATTTTTTCCAAGTCTTTCTATTACCTAACAAATGGGGCAATGTCATTCTTTCTGATGGAGGCATAGAATTCCATTGTGTATATAGACCACATTTTCTTGATCCATTCATCTACTGAGCGGCATCTGGGTTGGTTCCATATCTTAGCTATGGTAAATGATGCTGCAATAAACATAGTTGTGCTGGTAGCTTTAGTGTGGTCTTGTTTGTGATCATTTGGATGAATGCCCAAAAGTGGGATTGCTGGGACATAAGAGAGATCTATGTGGAGTCTTGAGGAACCTCCATACTACATTCCAAAGTGATTGAAAAAGTTTACACTCCCACCAACAATGCAGTAAGGCTCCCTTCTGTCCACATCTCCTCCAGCATCTGTTGTTATATTTCTTGATTATAGCCATTCTAACTGGAGTGAGGTTGTATCTCAATGTTGTTTTGATTTGCATTCTTTTTATAGCTAGAGAGGTTGAGCATTTCTTCATTTGTCTACTGGCCATCCTTCTTTCCTTTTCAGAGAAGTTTCTCTGTAAGTCTTTAGCCCACTTATTTATTGAGCAGTTGTTTCTTTGAGGATTTGTTGTTGGGGATTTAAGTCTTTGAGTTCCAAGTATATTTTAGATATGAGATCCTTGTCCATTGTATGGCTAGTGAAGGTCTTTTCCCAATTGGTGGGCTTTCTATTGATCTTCCTAGCTATGTCGTTTGCCATGCAGAAGCTCTGCAATTTCAAGCAATCCCATTTGTTCAACCTTTCTTTGATTTGTTGTGTTTCTGGTTCTCTATTAAGAAAATTTCAGCCTGTGCCAAGGAGAGCGAGGGTTTCTCCTATTCCATCCTGTAATGTTTTCAGTGTCTGCTTTGACTGCGAGGTCTTTGATCCATTTAGAGTTGATTCTGGTGCAGGGTGATATATAAGGATCTAGCTTAATTTTCTACAAAGGATTAACCAATTTTACCAGCACCATTTACTGAAGAGGCTGTCTTTCTTCCATTCTATTGTTTTTAGCTCCCTTATCGAAGATTAGATGGCTATATGTATGTAGGTTCATTTCTGGGTTTTCAATTCTCTTCCATTGGTCCTGGGGTCTGTTCTTGTGCCAGTACCCAAGCTGTTTTGATTATTATGGCTTTGCAGTAGAATTTGAAATTTGGTATTGATATTCCTCCAGGACTGTTCTTTCTGTTAAGAATCGTTTTTGCTATTCGGGGTCTTTTATTATTCCATATGAATATTTGGATTGCTTTTCTATTTCCTTAAAGAATGAGGTTGGACTATTGATAGGTATGGCATTGAATTTCTTGATAGCCTTGGGAAGTATTGCCATTTTCATGATAATGATCTTTCCAATCCAGGAGCATGGGAGGTTTTGCCACTTTCTAAGTTCTGTTTTGATTTCCTTTTTTAGGTTTTTAAAGTTTTCATCATCGAGGTCCTTCATTTCTTTGGTTAAGTTAATTCCTAGGTATTTCATTTTTTGTGGGGCTATTACAAATGGATTTGCTTTCCTGATTTCAGCCATGCTTTTCTCATTGTTGGCATACAGAAAAGCCATTAATTTTTGAGGATTAATTTTATATTCTGCTACTTTGCCAAAGTTTTGAATCAGCTTGAGTAAGTTGCGAGTGGAGTCCGAGGGATTCTTTAAATACAAAATCATGTCATCTGCAAAGAGGGAGAATTTTACCTCATCTTTCCCTATTTGGATCCCTTTTATGTTTGTATCTTGTCTTATTCTATAACTAGGCATTCTAATACTAAACTGAAGAGAAGTGGAGAGAATGGACATCCTTGTCTCGTTCCTGAGTTAAGAGGCAATGGCTTTAGTTTTTCATAATTAAGTATAATGCTGGCTATAGGTTTGTCATATAAAGTCTTTATTGTGTTGAGGAATGTTCCCTGGATTCCTAATTTTTCCAGAACCTTCATCATAAAGGGGTGTTGGATCTTGTCAAATACTTTTTCTGCATCTATTGAGATAGCCATGTGGTTCTTATCCTTGCTCTTGTTGATGTGATGAATTATATTAATTGATTTGCATATATTGAACCAGCTTTGCATCCCTGAAATGAATCCTGTTTGATCATGGTGTATGATTTTTTGGATGAATTGTTGAAGTCGATTGGCCAAAATTTTGTTGAGAAGTTTTGCATCAATGTTCATCAAAGAAATGGGCTATAGTTCTCTTTCTTTGATGAGTCCCTGCCTAGTTTTGGGATGAGGGTTATGATGGCTTCATAGAATGAGTTCGGTAGTGAACTTTCTCTTTCAATTTCATTGAAGAGTTGGAGGAGTATTGGTGTGAGCTCTGCTTTGAAGACCTTTTAGAATTCCAGTGTAAATCCATCTGGTCCTGGGATTTTCTTAGATGGGCATCTCTTATTGCTGTTTCTATTTCAATGCTTGATATGGGCCTGTTAAGATGGTTTAATTCATCTTGGTGTAGTTTTGGCATGTCGAAATTTGCTAGGAAAAGGTCCATTTCTGCCAAGTTCTCAAACTCATTAGAATAAAGGCTTGAGATGTATTCCCTTATAATGTTCTGAATCTTGGTTGTTTCCGTGGTGATGTTTCTGTTCTCATCTCTCAGTTTATTTATTTGGGTGTGTTCTCTTGTTTTTCTGGTAAGATTTGCTAAGGGTGAATTTTGTTAATTTTTTTGAAGAACCAACTCTTTGTTTTATTGATTCTTTCTGTGGTTTATTTTTGGATTCTAATTCGTTTAATTCTGATTTAATTTTAATTATTTCTTTCCATCAACTGGATTGGCATTTATCTTGCTGCTCTTTTTCAAGGAGGTTCAGGTGTCTCATTAAATTGTTGGTTCCAGATCTCTCTAATTTGTTGATGTAGGAACTCAGAGCTATAAACTTGCCTCTGAGTACTGCCTTTGCAGTGTCCCAGAGGAGCTGGTAATTTGTCTGTTCATTTTTGTTGAATATCATGAACATATGAATTTCATTTCTAATCTCTTCCATGACCCACTGGTGATTCAGCAGTGTGTTGTTCAGCCTCCATGTGTTACGGGACTTTCTTTGGTGGATTTTGGTGTTGAGTTATAATTTTAATCCCTTATGGTCTGAGAGAATGCAAGGTATAATATCTTCAATGTTTCTGAATTTGGACAAGTTTGCTTTGTGACCTAAAATATGGTCTATTTTGGAAAATGTTCTGTGTGCTGCTGAGAAGAACGTGTATTCTCATGCTGCTGGGTGAAATATTTGGTAGATGTCTGTTAAATCTAGTTGATCTATGCAGTTGCTTATATCTGTGGTTTCTCTGTTGAGTTTTTGCCGAGTTGATCTATCTAGTGTGGATAGTGGTGTGTTAAAGTCCCCAACAATTTGGGGCTGGGAAGGTGGCTCAGTGGTAGAGTGCATGCCTTGCATGCCAGAGGCCCTTGGTTCGATTCCTCAGCACCACATAAGCAAAAAGAAAAAAGCCGGAAGTTGCACTGTGGCTCAAGTGGTAGAGTGCTAACCTTGAGCTGAAGAGCTGAGAGACAGCACCCAGGCCCAGAGTTCAGGCCCTATGACCGGACCCAGAAAAAAAAAAGTCCCCAACAATTAAGGTCCTTGGAGCTATGTGAGATTTGAGGGAAAGTAGTGTTTCTTGGATAAATTTGGGTGCTCCGTTGATTGGTGAATAGAGATTTAAAATTGTAATATCCTCCTGAAGGAGAGATCCTTTAATTAGTATGTAGAGACCTTCTTTATCTCTTCTCACTAGTTTTAATTTGAAGTCTATTTTATCTGATAGTAGGATTGCAACTCCCACCTGTTTATGAGGGCCATTTGCTTGGTAGATTTTGTTCCAGCCTTTCACTTTCAAAATGTGTTTGCTTTTATGGGCAATGTGTGACTCCTGAAGCCAGCAGATAGAAGGATCTTGCTTTTTAATCCAACTAGACAGTCTATGTTGTTTAATTGGAGGGTTAAGTCCATTAATGTTTAGAGTTAGGATTGAGAGGTGTTTGGGAGTTCCTGCCATTTTCTCCACCTTCTTGGGGGCTGCGACAACTGGGTTCTTCCTATGGTTCTTGGATTCTCAGTTTAGGTGTGGTTTCTTGGCCTTTCTTGTGGTCTTGTTGGTTTTCTATGTATAGGACATCTTTAAGTATCTTTTGTTGGGCTGGTTTGGTAGAGATATATTGTTTCAGTTTTTCTTTGTTATGGAAGGTTTTTATTTGACCTTCAGTTATGAAGGAGAGTTTAGCTGGGTACAGTATTCTTGGTTGATAGTTGTTTGTCTTTAGGGAATGGCATACATTATTCCAGGCTCTTCTTCCTTTGATTGTCTCTGCTGAGAGATCTGAGGTGATTCTAATTGGTTTCCCTTTATAGGTGATTGTTTTTTTCTCTTTGACAGCGTTGAGGATCTTTTCCTTGGTCTGAATTGATCCTGTGCAGATTTTAATGTGATGGTGGGATGTCCTGTTCTGGTCTGGTGTATTTGGGGTTCTAAAAGCTTCTTGTATCTGAATAGGCCTATCTTTTTGCATGTTTGGGAAGTTCTCTGCTAGTATCCTGTTAAACAAATTTCCTAGACCATTAATTTTTGTCTCTATATTCTCCTCTACACCCATTATCTTTAGATTAGTCCTTATGATGGTGTCTTCCAAATGTTGCATAAATCTATAATATTTCTTGGGTTTTTCTTGGATAGTTGTATGTTCTTTCTCTATAATATCTAGGCTATCTTCAATCCCTGAGATTTGATCTTCTGCATGGTCTAACCTACTGTGAAGATTTTCTACTTTGTGTTTTATTTCTTTTCCTCCTAATTGGTCAGCTTTGATAGCTTCAAATTCTTTGTTGGAGCTTTGTTTTAGATCTTGTATGAACTTCTTTACTTCCTTAATTTGGTGTTCAGTGTTTATTCTCAAATCACTTAGTTGATTAGTTATGGTTTCCTTGGACTCCCATTCATTCTGTTGGGCTCCATTCAGCATTCCCTGTGGTGGTCTCCCTGAATTCTTTCAGTTGTCTGTTTATGGATTCCATGAATGCCTGTATTGATTTTTGTCTATTCTCATCCCACTCTCACAATTCCTGTATTACTCTTTGATTAGCTTCCTCACGTTCATGCAATTCCTGTAGTTCTCTTTGTCTGTTCTCAGCCTGTTCATGCAATTCCTGTCTTTCTCTATTTTCAGACTGCTCACCCAATTCTGTTATTTCTCTTTGACTGTTCTCAACTTGCTCACGCAATTCCTGTATCAATCTTTGAGTAGCTTCTCATGCTCACAAGATTACTATATGAGTCTTTGGTTTGCCTCCTCTCTCACCCTATCACACTCACACTGAGTCCTTTGCAGGTTTTCAGTCTTTTCATTCAGCATGTTTTCCAGTAGTGTTTGTAGAGCTTTTTCTGAACTCTCCTCTGGATTATTCATTATCTGTTCTGTCACTTGATTATCATGAGTGGGAGTTGAGATACCCAGACTTGCCATTTTTCTTGTGTTTTTCCAGCTTGTTCTGCCCTTTTGGTAAGAAAGTAACACCAATTTTGTGCTAGAATACTATTTTAAGGCAAGCTTCAACCAAAATCCTCTAGTTGCCCAGTTAAAATGGTTGCAGATACAATCTAGTTCAACAGATACAATCTATTCAACATCAAACAACTATGGATTAATTGGCTAAGAACAGCAAAGAAGAATTTGGCTAACCAGAAATTATTAGGTTTAGGGAGAAATGTGGGGAAAAATAGGATGAGAGGGATGTGGAGACATAAAAAGACAGCGAATTTAACCAAGTCCTAATCTCAGAGAGGGAAATAGATTGGATAGAATGATAGGAGAGAGATTTAAAAAAAACAAGAAAAAAAGGAAAAACAAATATTCAAATTTAAAAAATGAAACACTTAAGAATTATGTAAGGTTGAAGAAATGATATGGAGAGAAGAAGGATAGGATAAGAGGAGGGGATGGATAGAAAGGAGACATGAAAAACTAAAAACTAAAAATTCTTAAAATTATTTACAAAAATTATATAGGTATAAAGAGACAATACTGCTATTAAAGAGTTTAAGCCTAAGAGGTTTTGAATTGAGTAATTTCTGGATTAAGTGTGTACACAATGGGGTATAAGGTCTAATTATCAATGACAGCTATATATCTGGGGATGAGCAGAACAGCAATTAAGTCACAAAAAAAGAAAGAAAAAAAATGAAAAGAATTTTTAAAAAGGACCAAAAGATCAGAAGAGATTTAAAAAAGCACACACACACACATACACACCTAAAATAAAAATTAGGAGAGGAAAAAAAAGATTAATAGAAAACAATTTTTTAAAAAAATAAAAAATTGTTAAAAGGTACAAAAAAAGAGTTCTTTGGGGTTTTTTTGGGGGGTGGGGTGGGGGGTGGGGGGTGGGGGGGTGGGGGGTGGGGGAAGATCCTGTATCTCCCCTGTGTCCGTAACCTGTCTTTTTGTCTGCTTGTGATGTTTCATTTTCCTGTGGCTTGATTGGTTTCTTAAGTCAGTTCGTTTGAGCAGACAGAAAAATGCTGTGTGTTACACAGGATTTTATGATCCTCCTCCCAGGCTAGTTCAGTGGGAGGGAGATCTGCTTTGACTATCACAAAAGAGGGAGATGGCTGTTTCCTCTAGTTTGGAGATGCTGTGATAATGCTAGGTTCTGGATAGGGTTGAGGCCTTTCAGCAGACAGTAGCTTTTCCCTGAGGGGATATCTCCAGAGACACTCACAGTGCCCAGCCTGGAGCCATTCTAAGGGTTGATGTTTATTGAATTTCAATTGTTTGTCTAGGCTGCTGTAGGGAGGGGTGGCCTCTGGCTCTGTTTACCCAGTGAAGAAAGTCACTCCTCTGGAGGCAGAGCTTTTCCTGCCTAGGCTGGGTGACTTTCACCTGGGTGAAGCTGAGCCTGGCAGGTCAGGACAGGTTCCTGTGACCTGCTAAATGACTCTTTTGTTTTCTTCAAAGGCCTGAGTTGGAGCTAGCTGCTCAGCCTGGCCTTTGTCAGTATCAAAGATGGAGATCTCCTGTGGTGGGGGACGGATGGCCTTCCCTCATCTGCTCCCTGAGAAGGATTTTGGATGTCAGGGTTCTACTCATGCCAGAGGCTTGGTTCCTGGGCCATCTCTGGTCTGAAATCTGCAGGATGAAGATATCTTCTCCTTGTCAGTTCTTGCTAGTATTGAGTAGAATCTGCTTGCCCACTGTGTCTGGTGCCTTTGTCCCAGACTCTGTTGTAGATAATAGCAGCTATGGCTTCTGCCACTGCCACCCCAGCGGCCACAGCTGTGGCTACTGGCAAGTGCTCAGATCTGTCTCCTTGCCTAGATTTTTCCCTCTCTGGCCAAACTCTCTGTACTGTGATGGCACACTTGGTTTGATTCTCTAGGCTAGTACTGTTCACTGGAACACTAAAACTGCTTTCCATGAGAGAGCTTGTTTAGCCTCCAGCTTCTCCTCCGCCATCTTCCTCCCAACTCAGCCATTATTTCTTAAACAAGAATTGTTTCCCATGGTATTGCTAAACAAGAGGACGATGATGGCATAATGCACTTATGCTCTGGTTTGAACACTTTAAAAAGCCAATATATTAATAGTTGATCTTAATAAATCTAATGAAGGTAAAACAGAAAGTTCATTAGATTGAAATGTGAATAAATAGTGCTGAAGGCTGTTGGGTACTGGTGAATATAATGTTATGTCTGATGCCTAGAAACTCACATTCTTCTCTTTGGCTTAGTTTAGTCAGGTGTTTTCTCTTTTTTGGGAGCTGCCCCTCAGCTCTTCAGCTCAAGATTAGCACTCTACCACTTGAGCCACAGCACCACTTCCGGCCTTTTCTGCTTATGGGGTGCTGAGGAATTGAACCCAGGGCTTCATTCAAACACTGTACCACTGAGCCAACTTCCCAGCCCAGGTGTTGTCTCTTAAAATTTCTCACCACGTGTTTCTTTTCTCTTACTTTTGTGCATTCCACCCTTAATGTCATTTAATACCTTCTATGTTTCTTTCATACATTCTTCTTATGTTTGGCCTATTTAATTTATATAAAGGTTATTTATTAAATAATGTATGTGATTTTTACCTATGGTCTTATTGTATTAGGATGAGTACCATTTTTTATTAATGCTCTAGTTACACAGTTTTGTAGATTCTAGGTGTTTTACTCTCAGACCTATTTGCCTGACATAAGGTATTATTTTGAATGGATGATTGGCAGAAATCAGTTTTAAAAGACATACTCATACCATAGTTCATCCAGAGCACCTGTGTTTTCTTTTACTTTTCAAGTTCAAAGCTTTCCAATTTCCTAAATGAGCCATTTAAAATTCTTTTAGTTAACTTCAATATATAATTTGGAGAACTAAGAGTGTTGGTCAGTGGTTAGGTATGTGTCCATAAGATTCTGGGTTTGGGTGCTAAGCATAGCAAAAGAAAATTACATATAAAGTTTCATTTTAGTTATTCTTTAATTATTATTTTCTAATAATTGAAATCTGGTTAATGACTATGATATTAAGATATGGATTTTTTTAATGTATGGATTTTTTCTTAGTGGCTTAGCACATTGAACAATTTGAATTACTCCTCTGTGTTCTTGGAGATAATCTTTAAGTGCTAATAATATTCTTTGATTGGAGGAATCAGTGTTCTAAATATTAAGTGTTATAAACTAGATTATGTCTTCCCCAGCTCCCCCCATAACAAATGTTTATACATTGATATCCTAATCCTCAACAGGAGATTATTGCAGATTGTATCTTTGAGAGGAAATTCAGGTCAAGTGAGGACAGAGGGGTCCCCAGTGAATGGGACCAGTGGCTTTGGAAGAAAGAAAAAAGACATCCTTCTCTTTCCCCAACTCATACACAAAGAAGTCTAACAAGTATACAGCTAGCTGGTGACAGTCTCTACAAAAACCTAAGGATATTTATCTTGTTAGAAACTTCTCCCTGGAAATCAAGTCAGCTTGTGAAACTGTGATAAATAAATTCCTGTTACTTAAGCTACCCAATTTGTGGTATGGCACTTTACATAGACTCATGAATCTTTTTTTTCTTTTTTGTCAGTTGTAGGGCCTGAACTCTGGGCCTGGGCACCATCCCTCAGCTCTTCAGCTCAAGGCTAGTGCTCTACCACTTGAGCTATGGCAACACTTCTGGCTTTTTCTGCTTATGTGTTGATGAGGAATTGAACTCAGGGCCTCATGTATGCAAGGCAAGCACTCTACCACTGAACCACCTTCCTAGATCTGAATTTTAAATTATACATTATATATAGTTTAGTATATATAACTGTGTATATATATATATATATATATATATTTATTTCTGGAAGTCTTGTTTACATAAATATATTTATTAAGCTTTCTTACATGATTGTGGATTTGTCTTCTGTAAAGTTCTATCAAGTTTTGCATTAACTGTTTTGAGAAATGCTAATACCTCAACCCATTTTAGAATTGTAATAGATTCCTTATGAAATGTTCCTTTTAAAGTTATGAAGTGGCTGTATTTATTAAAAGGCTTTAGACCTCAGTCTGTCTTGTGTGACATCTATAAAACTACATTATTTTACTTTTAGCTACCAATTTCCTTGTATATAATTTTGACATTATAATTACAATTTATGTGCCATTAACTTTTACATGTATGTCTGTGTAGCAACTTTACTTTTAAAATCTTCTCATGGAGTTTCTGTATATACTGTCAATCCTGGTGCTACAGTGTGGGTTTTCTATTCATCCTACATTCAATGAAGTTAAATATCTTCAAGGATCTACATCCCCTGGATAGTTAACTCAGAATATTCTTTGGCAAGAATTGAATCAAATAAAGATGTTTACATGATATTGATGAAAATGGAAAAAAAGTCATTATTCTTTCATTAGGTCAATTGATAGTGTGTATATATGCATTTGAAGCAATTTTTCATTTTCTTTATATAATTGAGGTCTTCAGTTTCTTCTTTCTGAAGGGTATACTTTTTTAAAAATATTTCATTACTATTATTATCTTTAAGTAGCTGTACAAAGAAGCTCCCATACTACAAAACAGTATATGAATACAAGGTGTCTGACAGCATTGTCACCCATTGCTCCTAACACAGCCCTGAAGGATATTCTTTATATCCCACTACAAATAAAATTCTAGCTTCATAGTTATTTTCACTCAGTGTTGTCAAGATAACACACATTTATCCTCTGTCTTTTTGCGAGTTTTTTTTAGGAGTTGCTTTTTGGTGTATCTGTCATTCTTTTGTACATAATCTAAGGATTTTCTCTTTTTCCTTGATATTCTGATTTTTATTACAGTGCGTGTAGGTCTTCATTCCTTTTTACTTATGCTATATTATTGATATATTTTTCCAACTAAATGATTCATTTGATTTTTTAATTTGTGGTTTGCTTTTATAACTTACTGAAACTTCAAACCTCACAAAGATTACTTGTAGTCTTGGCACTCTTCCAGTCTTTCTATTTTTTTTTTTTTCTTTATCATCAATTAGATGTATGTTGTACCTTCTTAATCTATTTTCCAGGACTCTTACTTTGTTCTGATATTCTGTGTATTTTTTTAATTTTGGTTAAATTTTTAAGATTTTTGCCTTCTAGCTTACTATTTCTCTATCAATCTACACATGCTTAACCTGTTTGTATTAATTAATTAATTAAGACTGGTGGTAATCATCTTTATTGTCTACTTTTTTTTTTTTGTGCAAATTACTGGAGGTTATGATCAGAGCCTTGCTTGGCTTTTTTGCTCAAGGCTGGTGCTCTATTGCTTGAACCATTACTTAAACTTACAGCTTTTTTTTTTTGTCGGTCATGGGGCCTGAACTCTGGGCCTGGCCGCTGTCCCTTAGCTCTTCAGCTCAAGGCTAGCACTCTACCACTTGAGACAGAGCAGCACCACTTCCAGTCTTTTCTGCTTATGTGGTGCTGAGGAATTGAACCCAGGGCCTCATGCATACAAGGCAAGCACTCTACCACTGAGCCACCTTCCCAGCCCAACTTCCAGCTTTTTCAGTGGCAATAATCTTTTTTCCTTAAATTTCTATTTTGTATTGTTTCCTCAATGATGTCACATATTTTTTAATGGTATCGTTCTCTTCTTTAGTATTTTCCACAGTATTTGCCCTTCTTTGAACATTTTGAACATACTAATCATATATATGAGAGCTGAGAATTTCATTCTCTGATGCTCTTAGAGCCCTTACAGCTCTTTGTCACGTCTGTGGGTTTGCCCCTTAGTGACTGTTTCATTAGAACTTATTACAGTTGAAGGCTGAAGATGACTTTATATTTGATAAGACATGCATGAGACTCCTCTGATACCTGTATGAAGGAACATCTCTTTAGAAAGGATTTTTATGTAGTTCCCCCACCCCCAGGTGAAATTGATTTCTAACAGCATGGGGTCCACTTACGTTATAAACTTCTATCTTGTAAGTAGTTAAATTCAGACCTATGTTAAGAAGGAACATCTTTTTCACTAAGAAGATTCTAGTTGAAAGTAGAGAATTTTCTTTTCGATTACCACCATTTCTTTCTTTTTTCTTTCTTTCTTTCATTTTTTAATATTCCTTTCTCGATGGTGTAGGCTTTGGGGGAGCTTCTGTTCTAGTAACTCAATCTCTGCAGGTCCCAAGTTCCAAATCATGCAACACAGCAGTATGACGTTCCTTGGCCTAATCCTGACTAATGAAAGCACTGGCTGCAGCTACATTCTCATTTTCCCTTTACCTTGTTTGCTTGATTTGGTCTAGATATTTTAGGTTGGTTGTTTTCACTTCTTGAGATTTTTGGCTTTTTTGACTACTTGTGTAGTCAGTTGTAAACTTAAGAAGATATTTGTTATATATAATCCAAGATGTGTTAAGGTTGAAATTCTTTCAGGTTATTTCATTGTTTAAGTCCGAATCTACCATGTTTAAAAATGTAAGTGCTCATTAAAGCAGGAATTGTTTGTTGTTGTTTTTTTTTTTTAATTAAATTTGGCAAGAAGGAAAGAAACTAAAATTGTGGCGTGGCTAAATGTGATAGTTAACGAGCAGGTACTTCAAATGGTACTTTTGTTTACTTTAAACATTTGAAAACACATGTGTTAAGGAATGAGTTGTAGCCAGTAAATGGCAAAGAAAAAACAGGAAGTTTCTTATAAATCAGCAAAAAAAAAAAAAGATAATAGAGAAGACTTTCCTTTCATTATAAAAAAATAAGAAGTAAGAGGAAAAGAGACATATAATTTCTTGGTTTTTAAGACAACTTTAGTTTTATACTAGCTAGTAAGTAGACAAGAACAAGGAAGGTTTAGCTAAAAGAAAGTATTTTAAAATGACAAGTTGTCCCTTTTGTTTCTTTACTTGTTCTGTTATAAGGAGGTACTTTTACTCAGTTACTATAAACTTAGTCTTTTCTAAGAGAGTTTTCTAGATAAGCTGCTCTGTACTTGAATATTAGCTTCATCTGGTAGTTGGCATGCCATTAAAAAAATTCTTGAAAATCATTTTTGTGCCTAGCAAAGCACGGCTACCCAGTAAATAAAATAGTACTATAATAAGAATAAAAGAGTGCTAAATAGGAGAAGGAGCAGTTCCCTCTGCTGCAGAATTTTCAGAATTGGAGAATCTAGCTTGTCAGGTGGGTTCCAGAAGGACTTTTCTGCAATGAAGCTAATGGAAGAATTGGTAGTAACATGGTTATAGTGGATCACTGGGTATTAAGAATAATATAGCTAAAAGACATGAAGAAAGGCAAGGACAACTATATGAATACTGTATATATGGGTTGTTCTGGAGAATTTATTTATATAGCATTCAATAAATAAATCAGGTCTTTGCCATGGGCAGAATTATACAATCGAAAGACATGGGTCTACAGGCACTTCTTGAAAACTTTCCATTGCAGAAAAAAGACAAATATCATATAGAACATCTTCTGGCAAGCTTTACCAATTTCTTATGAAGAGTGATTTGTATGGAGAACTCCTTTTTTATCTTAATTTTGATAAAATACTAATATTTCTTCCAGTTCAAAGTATGCTACATTTTGTATACCACGTTGGAAGACTGGATGGGATGGATCATCTGAATTTGACTCTTTCCTCTTGTTTGAAAGAGAGAAATCAAACAAAGTGGATTAAATCAAAGGAAATTGATTGCTTAACATAACTGAATAGTTTAGACTTGTATCAGAGTTGAATGGTGGAATTCACATGTGACCAGACTCACAGTTCTCATTACTTCTGGTTACTTCTTAGCTCTGCTTTGCATGTATGATGTCAATACTTCTCTGGCATGTTCTATCATTCTAGCCCCCAAATGGAGGCTATGCTGTCATTATTAGGGTTTTTATTTTTATTATTTCAGCCCAAGTGCAAAATGTAAAAATATTCTAGTAGCTTTCACTAGAGTCTTGAGAGTCATCCTGGCTCTCAGTAGGTCACATTCTCAGTCATAAGCATTGGATTAGTACAGAGTCATGTCATGTATTCCCTCACTTTAGTGGACAGATACAACTCAGACTGGAATTTAAGAGATTAAAATGCTAAAAAAAACAGTATTTGGATATCTGAAAACAAGATATTTCCATTACTACCCTACATATAGACATTTTCACATTTATTATATATTTCCTTCTGCCTTAATCTATGCTTGCAAACATTCACATCTGTGTTCAGTTTTACCACTGTCCAAAAAGAGAGGTAAGTAAAATTTTAAGTCTTATCCAGTACTAAACTCAAGATCTCTAGGTAAATCATATGTCATTTTATTAAATTCTAATTTTAGATCCTAAATATCTATGTATTGATAATGATATGATAATGAAGTATACCAAACATGTGGTATAATATGATCTCTTCCCCTTCCTGCCTGCAAAGTCTGCATCTACTTGCCTGACTGTCTACTGCCCCTCCCTTCTAACTTCTCTTTCATTTCTCTTTTCCCCTGGGGATTCTCTTTGCTTGTATATATTTTTTTCTTTATTAAGTCAGGTTAAATGTCTCTAAGTTTGTCCCTGTTTCTGAGTGGATTCTGTCCACAGGTGGTATTAACTACCTGCTTATGGTTACTTGTCTCTTTACTTGCTTGTCTTCTCCTTCCCTACCAGATGCTAAGCTCTCTGAGAGCAGGTCTTTTGGTTGTTGGTTTTATGACTATGCATATGCTATCCCAGTTTCATCCTTGGTTCACTGAAACATTCTGTAAATATATACACAGTAAATGAGTTCTCTTTGAAGAGTTGTTTTGTTTGTTTAGCCGGCTTCCCTGATGATAATCTCATTTTAAAATAATTAATTTGTTAAGAAAGGAGGGTACACTATGCTTAGTATTCAGAAAGAGTAAGCAATTGCATAAATAGCCTCCCTTCATTTGTAACAGTGCAGAAACCTAATTGTAGTAACTGAGCAAAAGGGCAGCACAAACATCAAAGATGGATGGTTTTCCAGCATCAAAGCAAGGCAGCAATACTGTTTTAAATCTTCTTCTAATGATATCTTTATAATTATGAGTCCCTAAAAGGATTTCAGCTACTTTTGGTGTTTGGAAATCTGCTTAACTGGGCTTAGTTCTTGTGCCTTGGTTCATCTGCGGACTGAAATATGCTTTGCCTAATGAGAATTGCATTTTGATTTGGGAACAGAAAAACTCTTGCTATATATTTCTTCGTATGAACACCAACTGCTTGTGGAAATTCCAACTCATTATATAAATGATTTTATAAGAATAAACAAAACTTTAGATTCGTGGCTGGAACCTCAGTATTGATTTACTGTGGAAAATTTAAGTAATTGATCAAATTGGTCAATATCTTTTAGGCATCTACATGTGTGTGGGGTGGGGTGGGTGGGTGTGTATTCTTACACAGTTTCTATGAGGGCCAGGGACTCTTCATATACATATTTTTATCATATACATTTTTTTTGTCAGTTGTGGGGTTTGAACTCTTTACCATTTGAGCCACAATGCCACGCCTGGTTTTCTGGTGGTTAATTGGAGATGAGTGTCATGGACTTTTCTGCCTGGTCTGTCTTTGAACCATGATCCTCTGACCTCAGCCTCCTGAGTAGCTAGGATAACAGACATAAGCTACCTGCACCCAGCTATAATGAATATTTTTAAGACTTGTATGTACATACATATTTAACAAATATCTTGTGTTTATGTTTGTGGCAGTTACTGACAGCCAATTATTAACAATTTGATCCTCTAATCTGTGTGGGTTATTGTTGGACAACAACCCCCTCCTAGGACTACGGGTCCCATCTTTTCTTCTTATTACTCAGGTAGACCAGAGGGTCAATGGCATGTGTGCATCATCTCAAGGAGGAGATTTATAAGCATGGAAAAAACAATCCTCCATATTTTTTCTCAGGACCTCTGAAAGGATGACATCTATGTCTCACAGTGGAGTGAAAGAATGAACTATGGAATTCTTGAGTCCCCCATGGTCCCGTTGAACCACCCATCTAAAACAGTGGCTTTCAACTTTGTGTGAGAGAGAAACTTTTGTTTATATTTTACTGAGATTCTGTGCTTTATTCTGTGTTTTATTTACTGAGATTCTGTGCTTTTCTGTTAGACTAGCTGTAGTATTTACACGATGAACATTTGCAAATTTATCAAGTATATTCCATAAATGGTACATAATAATTTACCATTTTACAGAAAAAATATTTTATTATCTCTTATTGCATGAGTTAACAAAGTTATGCCCCTCAGGCCAAATCAGGCCCACTGCCTGCCTGTCTTTGTAAAATAAAGCTTTATTGAAACTCAGTCATACCCATTCACTTACATATTATCTGAGTGCTCTAATTTCTTCCTAAAACAGCATTCATAAGTAGTTTTAACAGAGTCTATATGATCCATAAAGCTTAAAAGTATTTGCTGTTTAAGAACTTAGAAAGTGGAAAAACCTCCCATGCTCCTGGATTGGAAGGATCAACATTGTGAAAATGGCAATACTTCCCAAGGCTATCTACAAATTCAGTGCCATACCTATCAATATTCCAACCTCATTCTTCAAGGAAATAGAAGAGGCAATCCAATAATTCATATGGAACAATAAAAGACCCCGAATAGCAAAAACGATCCTTTACAGAAAGAACAGTGCTGGAGGAATATCAATACCAAATTTCAAACTCTACTACAAAGGCATAGTAATCAAAACAGCTTGGTACTGGCACAAGAACAGACCTCAGGACCAGTGGAAGAGAATTGAAAACCCAGAAATGAGCCTACAGACATATAGCCATCTAATATTCGATAAGGGAGCTAAAGAAGAAAGACAGCCTCTTCAGTAAATGGTGTCAGAAAAATTGGTTAAATACCTATAGAAAAATAAAGCTAGATCCTTATATATCACCCTGCACCAGAATCAACTCCAAATGGATCAAAGACCTCGCAGTCAAACCAGACACCCTGAAAACATTACAAGATGGAATAAGAGTAACCCCAGGTCTCCTTGGCACAGGCTGAAATTTTCTTAATAGAGACCCAGAAACACAACAAATCAAAGAAAGGTTGAACAAATGGGATTGCATGAATTTGCAGAGCTTCTGCATGGCAAAGGACATATCAACGGCAAGATCAATAGAAAGCCCATGGATTGGGAGAAGATCTTCGCTAGCCATACAACGGACAAGGGTCTCATATCTAAAATATACCTGGAATTCAAAACATTAAATCTCCCAACAACAAATCCGCAAACAAACAACTACCCAATAAATAAGTGGGCTAAAGACTTACAGAGAGACTTCTCTGCAGAGGAAAGAAGGATGGCTAATAGACACATGAAGAAATGCTCAACCTCCCTAGCCATAGAAGAAATGCAAATCAAAACAACATTGAGATACCACCTCACCCCAGTTAGAAAGGATATAATCAAGAACTCTAATAATAACAGATGCTGGAGGGGATGTGGACAGAAGGGAACCTTACTGCATTGTTGGTGGGAGTGTAAACTTGTTCAACCACTTTGGAAAGCAGTATGGAGGTTCCTCTAAAGACTCCACACAGAGCTCTCCTATGACCCAGCAATTCCACTTTTGGGCATTCACCCAAATGTTTACAAACAAGACCACACTAAAGCTACCAGCACAACTATGTTTATTGCAGCATTATTTACCATAGCTAAGATATGGAACCAACCCAGATGCCCCTCAGTAGATGAATGGATCAAGAAAATATGGTATATACACACAATAGAATTCTATGCCTCCATCAGAAAGAATGACATTGTCCCATTTGTTAGGAAATGGAAAGACTTGGAAAAAATTTTATTAAGTGAAGTAAGCCAAAGAAACATATGTCCCATGGTTTCCCTTATTTGTAATAACTAGTATATGTCTGAGTCAAGCAGAAAAGGTCAGATAAGTTAATGTTAGGTGAAATGAACCCCAAGATAAGGATTCAAATGGTTTTCTTTCTTGCGATTGTTTCTAACATACTTATAAGATGATTTCTTTGTTGCTTTGTATGTCCCTCCCCCATAGTATAACCCCTGTTTTCACTGAAGTATTTGATGGTGGTATAATTTGTGGAAGGGAAGGGAAAAAACAAATTGTTTAAATAGGGATACAGATGGACCCATTTCAACAATGAGATGTACAAGACGTTATGTCGCAACTTTGGCGCTAAGGGGAGGGAAGCGGGTGGCAGGAGGAGGAGATAGGAAGCGATGGGAAGGGGAAACAAAAGAGGAGGCAACAATGCTTGATAAGAAATGTACTCATTACCTTGCTCATGTAATTGCAACTCCTCTGTATTTTTTTATTGTCACAATAAAAAAAAAGTATTTGCTGTTTAGCATTTCTATATGAACAGTTGGACATGTGCATTATATATATTTATCATATCTCTGGTAGAGATATGATAAATAGGTTAGGTTCTGATTTTATATCCTCCCATATTAGTGAACATAGGAGGATCTGTTAATTTTACTTCTTTGTTTATTTTCTCTCTTTGTTTTCTATCTGTTTCTAATTTACTTTGTGAATTAGACTTCCTCTTCCCCTGTTTGGAGACTGGTGGATCTTGTGTCTGCTTTTGCTTCTGATTGTTACTGAAGACAGGATTATAGGAGGCAGATTTTGAGGCTGAAATGATGAAAGACTGAGGCATGTTTTCTACCTCATCTTCATCCTATGCCAATGTTGAGACCAAGCAGATACTGATTCATTCATTCCTCTAGACTGTACCCCATTGTGTCTGATCAAACAGCTAGGATAATAAGAGAACTAGAGTTTTCAATAAACCTAATTTTTTTCTGTCATTTAGACACTTGGGAAGTTGAGGCAGTAGAATCTTTTGAATCTTGGAGTTTAAGACCAACCTGAACAAGAAGACAGGGCCTACCTCCCTGAAAACTATTATTCTTTTTTTTTTTTTTATTGTGAAAATACTGTACAGAGGGGTTACAATTACATGGGCAAGATAATGAGTACATTTCTTATCAAGCATTGTAGCCTCCTCCTTTGTTTACCCTTCCCATCCCTTCCCATCCTCTCTTCCCCCCACCCAATCCTCCCCCCCCCAAATTGTAAAGTTCGTTTTTGACATGACAACTTGTACTTCTTATTTTTGCAACAGGTCCACCTGTATCCTTATTTAAACGACTAAACCATTATTCTTTACAGTCATATTTCTTATCACTTCCCCCTCCCCTGCCTAAATTCTTGGTGGTATCAGTGCTTTGAACTCAGGAGCTTCACACTTGTGAAGCTTGTTTGCTCCGAGCTGGTGCTCTCCAACTGAAGTAGTGCTCCTATCCCTGCTTCTTGCTAGTTAATTGAGGATGGTGTCTTATGGATATATCTTTCCTGATATATCTTCATGATCCTCTACATCTGTCTTCTGAGCACCTAGGATTACAGATGTGAGTCACCTGCACCTGGAGCCTAAGCACTTTTTCAACATTTGTCTCTCAAGGGAAGGTAACCATATTTACATAAAGTAGATCACAATCACTGTTTAACTCCCAATTTGTATATGTATAATCTATAAATGTACATAGGAACACATATACATTATATATATATCTTTTTATGAATACATTATGTACACATATATTGTGCAGAATAATGTATATTATATAGACACATATTATATGTCTTTATATAGAAATTTATATATAAATATATTAAATATATGCATTTATTTATTTTTCATATATATTTTTATTGCAAAGATTCTGTACAGAGGTGGTAAAGTTACATGAGTAAGGTAATGAGGACATTTCCTTTCGAGCATTGTTACCTCCTCCTTTGTTTTTCCCCTACCATCCTTTCCCGCTCCACCTCCCCAAGTCCTCCCTCCCCCGCGAAAATTGTAAAGTTTGTTTTCAACCTAGTGTCATGTATATCTCATTGTTACAATGGGTCCACCTGTATCCTTATTTTATTTTATTTTATTATTTTTGGGGTCCAGTTGTGGGGCTTGAACTCTGGGCCTGGGCGCTGTCCCTCAGCTCTTCAGCTCAAGGCTAGCACTCTATCACTTGAGCCACAGTGCCACTTCCGGCTTTTTTTTTCTTTTTGCCTATGTGGTGCTGAGGAATCGAACCCAGGGCCTCAGGCATGCAAGGCAAGCGCTCTACCACTGAGCCACCTTCCCAGCCCTGCATCCTTATTTTAGCATTTTGTTATTTCCCTTCCCCTCCCCAAATTAGAAAAATGCATATAGAAGATGTTGGGCGCTGAATCAAATACAGTGAAAACAGGGATTATACCATGGGGGGAAAACATACAAAATAAACAAAAAAAATCACATAGTACATTATAAGTACATTAAAACAACAGCAACAAAGATAAAACCTCTTGTGTCCCTTAGCATCATCTTATCTGGTCATATGTACATAGCTTTTGACCTTTTCTGCTTGTCCTAGATATATACTGGTTACTGCAGATAATGAGAGTGCCGCCATCTTGTCTAAAAGCCTATATAAATAAAGATATACACATTTTTATATAAACCACAACTGTCTCATGTTCTCAGTGACTTAAGGATTTTCTTCTGGATCTCATCTCTCTAAGACCCCACCACCCCAACCAGGCCTTTTTCCATAATAGACTCTTCACAGACACAAACCCCATTCAAATGATAA
Source organism: Dipodomys merriami (assembly GCF_024711535.1). Classification (NCBI taxonomy): domain Eukaryota; kingdom Metazoa; phylum Chordata; class Mammalia; order Rodentia; family Heteromyidae; genus Dipodomys; species Dipodomys merriami. The sequence goes on from NW_027204560.1 coordinate 362,842, forward strand.
CATTGCCTCATGGTAAATTGTAGGAAAAACTGACCTAAGCTGATAACAGTTAGAGAAAACAAGACAATGAGTTTACTTGAAGAAATTTAAGCAGGAGGAAAGATGGGAAACTACATTATGCTGTTTCTGAACATGTTTGAGAGGGAATAAATCCAGGTAAGAATTAAAAGGTAATGCTCTCACTCTTCCACTTCTGGGGATATAGCCAAAAGAATCAGTCAGCTGACTGTAGAGGTATCTGCATAATCGTGTTTATTGCTGCAATATTTATAACAGCCAAGTTACAGAATCACCTAGATGGCTTGTCATATATACTGCATTTTCTTTATCCTTTTATCCTAGGGATGATAAAAATGTGAGGTATATCCACAATAGAGTATTACTTATCTTCAGAGAAGAACAAATTGTGTTGAAGAAAGGAAAACAGATGGAAAGTAGAAATCGTTACGTTGAGTGAAATAGGCTGGTGTTGTAAAGACAGGTTTCTCTCATTTGTAGAATTTAGGAAATAGCCATAAAAAGACCTGAGAGTAGAGGAGATAGAAAGGGGGGTGGGGAGAGGGTGCATAATGAGAGACAACAGAGCTTCAGAAAGGGAATGAAGATGATTAACGTACATGATATACTTATGGGAGATGTTTCAGCAAACCTCAGTACTTTGTACACTTAATATTAATTAATTTTTTGAGGGATCTCCATACTGATTTCCAGTCTTACAGGGTGATCTATCTGTTTTTGAGGGCTGACAACAAAAATCAAAAAGATGCTTGGCCGATGTTACTGAATCATTTCCAGGGTACCACAACTCAGATCTTAGGGATAGTTGTAGCTAACTTTTCTTCCTCAGTTCTACCTTTTATCCTGCCTGAGCTTAAACCAAAGGATTCTCTATTGTAACTGAGGGATAGGGATGGAGTGGGAAGAATTTCTCCTCCACTTCAGTAAACATGGGATACCTTCTTGACACATTTTGAAAAGTCAATTAACTGTATTTTCCAGATAATTCTTTTTTTATACTTAGACTAAACTTTCCATAATTTATTCTATAATTCTGGTATTTTATGCACTAAATTTATTTTACTAGTTGACCCGACCATGTATCACCATGGAAATCATTTTGAGTCTAACAAAATGCATTCAAACAGCCACCTACAAGATGCGTTTTAAAATACAACTCTTTGGCAAGTTAGAGATTGCCTCTCTGTTTCTGTTTTATCAGGAAAATTTTGTTTTGCATTATGGTTAAGATGAGGTAGGTCAGTACAGGATGGCTTCCTAGTGTATTGAGTGACATCCTGACAATTACCATAACAAAAAGCTTTTTTCGGTGGTTTCATCTGTAAATTTAGCTCTTTGACATAAGCTAAATGTCTAAGCAAGGAAAACAAGCTTTGTTTTTTTTAAATCCATTTCAATATGAATAAAGAAAAATTTGAACACACCTACATGAAAGCAAAAACTCATAATTATGAAGCAAGTTGATTATGTAAATCCTTTGTGTTTTGGAAGTGTTTCACTTAGGTCCACTAAAGACAAGTAAAATTATAAACTGTTATGTGTGGTATTACAGTGACATTAAATAATTTGTGATTTTTTTTCATTTTGACCACCAGTTTTAAGTGTTGTCAAAATGATGGTTGGTGAAGTTAATGTGAATCAGTCACTGTGAACTTATTTCATTGGACAAACTCATGTCTCATAATTTGTGTATGTGTATGTGTGTATGTGGGGGGTGCATGTTAGTCCTAGGGCTTGAACTCAGGGCTTAGGTGCTATCCCTGAGGATTTTTTGCTCCAGGCTAGAGCCCCACTGTTTGAGCTATGATTCCACTTCTGGCTCTTTCCTGGTGATTACTTGGAGATGAGAGTCTTATGTACTTTTCTGCCCCAGCTGGCTATGAATCCAAATCTCTAGATCTTTGCCTCCTGAGTAGCTAGAATTATAAATATGAACCACCAGTGCCTGGCTCCATGTACAATATATTAACAGTTTTGTGTGTACTAGAAAAAAATTGTATGTAATATTAGAAGTATAATAAAATTATATTATGTGAACAGTCATCAAAAGCCAAACTGGGAGATGTTTATTTGATAAGATGACAGGAACTTAATATTTTCATTTGTAGATTTACCTTATGTGCTGCATATTTGATTACTAAACTCAACAATTTTTTTAATGTGAGAAATCAAACTGCAGGTCAGTAATATTATTCTTTTTCTTGATGTATAATTGTATTCCTTTAATAATTGGAAGATATAGTAAAGGAAAACAAGGATCATTCTATATTTATACAAAGATTTAGATAGACAGACAGATAGCAGTTTGAACTTGCTAGGCAAGCATTCTATCCCTTAAACAATAACTAACTAAATAGTTTTGCCTGGGTTATTTTTCAAGTAGGATCTTCTGTGTTTTCAAAGGCTAGCCTGGTCCACAATTCCCTGTTTTCTCCTCCCAAGCAGCTAGGATAGGTATGCATTCCATACATAGTATATTAGGTTGAGATGAAATCTTGCTAACCTTTTTCAGAGGCCAGTCTCAAAACACAATCCTTTTCAAATCTCTGCTCTAGAAGTAGCTAGGGATCACAGACCTGAGCTAATTCTCCCAAGTGTCTTTGCTTTCCTATTTGGAAAGGCCTTACCCTCCCTTTTCATTAATTTATGTTATCTTTCTTGTTTCATAGGAATGAGTATTTCTTTAGTTTTTATAGGCCGACCTCAAGTCTTTACTTTCTCCTTGTTGTGAATACAGATACAGCTTTTAAATTTGGTTAAACTTTGGAGCAAGCACTTTTATGTCCAATTTAAGGTAGTATATTATTTTATTAACTTCTTGAATGAAATTTAACCTTTTTTTTCTTTGCTGGTCCTGGGGTTTGAATTCAGGGCCTGGGTGCTATCCCTGTGGCTCTTTGTACTCAAGGCTAGTGCTCTACCACTTGAGCCACAGTGCCACTTCTGGCTTTTTTCAGTAGTTTATTGGAGATTAGAGTCTTGTGGGACTTTACTGCCCTAGCTGGCTTCAAATAGTGATCCTCAGATATCAGCCTCCTGAATAGATAGGATTACAGGCACCAGCCACCAGCCCCCTGCTGATTTCTGTTTACTTTTATCTCAACTTTCCCCCTTTTTATATCTAATTGAGTTTAAAGAACTTTATTGCCTTATAAAGACGGATCTTTGCTTCTTCATCGTCTTATCCATTACAATTATCCCAGTAAGTTTTCCAGTTGACCTCTTGCATTTTCAGTCTTGGAAATTTCAATTTTTCTTTTTTCATAATTATGTCTATTTTCCTCTTAATTCTCAATGGTATTTATAATATCTACTTTTAATGCCATACTCTGCTAATTCCATTATCTCGATCACTTCAGGGTCTCTCTTAATGATCAACTCTTCTCCTGGCATTAGATCATGTTTCCTGCTTCTTCTAATAACTGAGCTATTTTGTATTCAGGGTTGAATGTTGTGAACCCTAGGTTGTTGGGTATATGTGTAGTTTTTCCATTTCTTTTTAAAGAGTATTGAAAATGGTGAGTGAAACATTTGTAAATGAGAAGATGAAATTAACAGATTTATATGATAAAAATATTACTTAGGTATTAATGAGACAAGAAAAGCTGAGATAAAAATGACAAGCTATTATTGAGAGTTCTGACATTTAATGAAGACAGAAATGGGGGTAAAGAGACAGAATTGGGAAATGTCTAGTTGATAGATGGATGTCTCTATTTTCACGACCTATTTTCCAACCTATTTGAACTAACTTGTACTTCTCAAGTACAACCTGAATGTTTCTCTCTTCTGTGCTCTGGTGGTACTTTCTCTCCATTTGGAATTACACTCATCTTTCAGTATCTAAATCCATGCCAGCCCCTCTTTGAAGTTCCCTCTCCTTGTCACAGCTTTCGAAGTAGTGCACATCTCTAGTGTAGCAATCTGCGAGTGTGCCACTTGATGGCAAGAAGGGACCTTAGCCACTATTCTCTTCCATGATTTTCTATATGCCTCATAATTTGACTTTTCCTCTCCAATTCTTTTCTTGGGTTGGTATGGGGATAGGCAGAATGTTACTTGGCAAAGTGATCACTGCCTCTAGTGGATGTCTCCATAGTGACAGATTTCAGAGACAGCTACTTTTGTCTCCTTGACTGTCAGGAAACCAGACCAACTTTAATTGTAATGTTTTGGAGGGAGTCAAAAAATTCAGGTGCAATTTATAGATTGAAGATGAAAATGCTCTCACAATATGTCCTCTATGATGCATAGAGAGATAGAGTTAGAATTTGGACTCAGGAAAAAAAAAACCCTAGCTTTATATTTTTAGATTTTTCCACTTACTAGCTGTTTTGCCATGGGCGGGAAATATTTGATTTTTTTAGAGTGTTCTCATTTGGGAAAATATGTGATAGCATATTGGATTTTTAAGACTATGAAATAGAAATGAAATATATATATATATATATATATATAGAGAGAGAGAGAGAGAGAGAGAGAGAGAGATGTCTTGTTTCATGCTGCATTTGAGAAATTCAACCATTGTCAGATTTTAAAAAAAAATCCTTTTCTTACTTTTTAAAAAGTTTTACCTTTTGCATGCTTCTCAATGAAACACTTTTTACTTTTACTCATTGATCTTTTCACCAAAATAATAAAGTTAGCTGAAGAGGAAGAGAAGGAATTTCATAGAAATGCATGCTATACACACACACACACACACACACACACACACACACACACACGTGCACACACACACACACTCACTCACACAGTGGTTTAGATATATTGGTATATGCTTAAGTATTGTCCAATTTTCATAGATAAAGAGTTTAGAATCCCCTGAAGTTGCTTACGAGAGCTATTTGTTCCCTGCCTTACTTGCTCTTTCTTCTTTTTACCTATCTAACTCTTATTTGTCCTCTCAGACTCAGTGATGACAATTTCTTCTCCTGCCTGGTCTTCTTTATCTTGACCAGTTCTGGGTGGAATTTTCTCCTTTGTGTTACTCTTGCTTGTACCCTACCAGATGCTCATAATCATCTATGTAATTGCACTATTTGAAGAAAGAGGGAATTACTTGCTTATGTCTTTCCCTATGTTTTTTATACATTATGTTTTAAATTATGTGTTGAAGAAAACAACAAAAGTTAATAGCGACTGAGAAATCAAAATTGTTTAAGGGTAGATATGAGAAAAAATTGAGATTCCTTTATAGAAAGAACTAGGATGAATTGATTTTCATTTGTGGATCAAAGTATGTGCTTATATGCATGTATACATGTGTGTGAGTTTGTGTGTATGTGTATGAGAGAGATAGAAAGAGAGAGAGAGAAAGAGAGAGAGATTGATTGTGTGTTCATGTGTTAAGACTACAGTTTTAATATCCATACTGGTAACTGTGTCCATTCTTTGTTGTGCCCCTTAGGCTGATATAATTGATGTGTACAGTATATCCTGCTAAAAGGAGTATTGTAATTCTTGGAGAAGAATAGAAGTCATGAAAGAACAAAATAAGCTTTGTGCAGAAAATGGAAGACAGAAACATCCTTTTGTTCTGCAGATGATGCTGGGAAAGAGAAATTCCTAGTCATAAGAAGCTTGGATTATTTTCTCCCCCAAGAGCAGCACAGAGTCGATCCTTTCTTCCTCCCCTTCCCTACCCCCCAAAGTAACTCTGGGTAGGGTTATTGGTAAAGCTGAAACTGTGATAATGTTCATGGACTCTACGTGGAGAAAAGGGAGAGAGACAGCTGAATTTCAAATGCCCAAGATTCCTACCATTTCCAATTCTGCATAGGATCTACAGAGAGAGCTGGGCATCCTGGACGAGTCTCCCGGATAACTGACAAACACTCCCCTCCTCTGAGGGCAGAGATACCCTCACTACCACCCCAGGGCAGATCAGAATTCACCCACACTTTCTAATAAATAGAACATTTACCCACAGATTTCACTTTGCTCTAGTGTCTTAATGATCTTCCCCCAGTGCCTCTGATAGACTTAAACATAATAGAACCAATTTTGACTCTAATTCAATGTTCTCTGTAGGAGAGGATGACTGAAGTTTAATTACAATTCTTTTATAGCAAATGTGCACACTCTCTCCAGCTTGTGATGTGATTCCTTCCCAAATTTCCATCTAAAAATCAGCCCATCAGTAGGACAGTCACACGCAGCACAGTTAATTATAATGGGATATGATGGTTCGGGGCTGTAATACAAACTGAACACCATGGCATCTACAAAAGCAAGCTTCTGAGCAACGAATAAACCCAGGGCCTTTGTGCTATTGCAGATATTGTTTTTGGTTCGGTTTTGCTTTTATGTAAATGTACTGAGGAGGGGCTAATAAAAAATGTTGGTTAGAAAGTCTTTTTTCTTTCTTTCTGTGAAAGCCCCTACAATGTCGGTCCTTTTCCTTCTCTCCTCTCCAGCGAGGGAGAGCACACACAGATTGTCAAGAGTCCCAGAAATTCAAAACATTTTCTAGCACATGATTCATTGAAATTGTTTCCACTACTATTTTACAAAACAGAAATTTCCTCAACATAATTTAGTTTTAGAAGGAAATCCATGCTAGGCCATGTAGGGGAAGTGGTCAAGGGGTTTTATTTTGTGTCTTTGAAATCACAGATCTGATTGATTGATGCTGAAGAGCAAATTTCATTGATTAGATCTCAGACCTTGTAGATTGCTGTGTATGTTCTACAGGCTACACATTCAGTGTTGTGGCTGTGTGGGGATCACAGTACAGCTTAGTGGAAACCATCAGGAAGGCAAGATCAAAGAGCTCAGGGAGAGTGCTCAGGTCCTGGGATCAAGCCCCAGTACCTGCACACATGAACATAAAAAAGAAAAAGAATGTTTGAAGAATCTGATTTTGGTAATCAACACTGTTATGAACTGGTTTCCATCTGTCAGTGTCTACCCAGTGTGGGCAATAGTTTAGCCTGTTTAATGATTCAGGATCTACTTGTAGAGAAGAACAGAGGAACAAATACATCATCTCTTAAGTGTGTGTAGCTGTACAAAGAGGTGGAGAAATATTGTAAGCAAATAGGAATCCCCTCTTTCCCTCACTCCCCAGTGTAATAAAGAATGGAGCAAAGCCGAGAGGTTAAAGGAAGCAGCTGAAAAACACCACTCAAATATAACCCAAAATAACTTTTGGGATAATGCTAGAAAGATGAAGATAGAAACAATAAATAAAATATAACATGTTATTAGTATGAGGATTAGTGATATGAATGATTAAAATTTTAGACTGAAAGTAATGAAGATAAATAGTTCTGATTATTTTTTACAGATTGGCTGAGGACAATGTTTTAACATAGTAAAACCCAAATTTCACCCCAAGTTTGGATTTTATTTTTGCATGGTTTGGTTGATGAATTTTTATGCCTTTATTAACTCCATAAACTAAGGTTATAAGGAAAATCTTAATTTTCATGAAAATATAGTAATGTGTTACCATAGAATCTTGTAATTTATAGAGGACAAAAGATAGGAGTAGATGCACAAATAGATCTTTTATACTCCATGAAATATAATATGTTTATGTATGTATATATGAGTACATATGAATTACATTAGTTTATTATATGGGATTTAAAGTGGTATGAAAATGAGATTTCTAAAAAATGTATTTCAATTTGGCAGATGTATATATTTCTTTGTGCAGAGTTTTACAAAAGCACACTTATTTTTATAAGTAAATAGCAATAATTAAACGTAATTTTCCAATACAGTCGTGTAGTCATATAAGCAGAATTAGTTGATTATATTAACATTGTTATGGTAAGTGCAGATAGAAACATTTAGATGCATCCTTTTATATTTTATTCTTTCAGAATGGTCACCTTTGGCTTAAAATTCACATAATGTTGTTGCTGTTCATGAAGTACTAAGATGATATGCAGATTCTTTCCCTCTTATAGAAAGGAAGAACAATTGCTCTAGGAATAAGTCTTAGGTAGGGTATCAAGACATAGCTTGTGCCACTTGCATTCTTCTTTGTGCTTTTCTTTTTTTTATTGTGAAAATACTGTACAGAGGGGTTACAATTACATGGGCAAGATAATGAGTACATTTCTTATCAAGTATTGTAGCCTCCTCCTTTGTTTCCCCTTCCCATCCCTTCCCATCCTCCCCCCGCACTCCCACCCAATCCTCCCCGCCCCCCCCACACCAAAGTTGTAAAGTTCGTTTTCAACATAACGACCTGTACTTCTCATTGTTGCAATGAGTCCACCTGTATCCCTATTTAAGCTATTTGTTTTTCCCCTTCCCTTCCACAAATTATACCGACATCAAATACAGTGAAAGCAGGGGTTATACTGTGGGGGAGGGACATACAAAGCAACAAAGAAATAATCTTATAAATGTGTTAGAAACAATCGCATGAAAGAAAAAAAAACATGTGGATACATATCTTAGGGTTCATTTCCCTAACATCACCTTATCTGACCTTTTCTGCTTGACTCAGACATACACTAGATATTGCAAATAAGGGAAACCATGGGACCTATGTTTCTTTGGGCCTGGCTTACTTCACTTAATAGAATTTTTCCAAGCCTTTCCATTTCCTAACAAATGGGGCAATGTCATTCTTTCTGATGGAGGCATAGAATTCCATTGTGTATATATACCACATTTTCTTGATCCATTCATCTACTGAGGGGCATCTGGGTTGGTTCCATATCTTAGCTATGGTAAATAATGCTGCAATAAACATAGTTGTGCTGGTAGCTTTAATATGGTCTTGTTTGTGATCATTTGGGTAAATGCCCAAAAGTGAGATTGCTGGGTCATAGGGGAGCTCTATGTGGAGTCTTTTGAGGAACCTCCATACTACTTTCCAAAGTGGTTGAACAAGTTTACACTACCACCAACAATGCAGTAAGATTCCCTTCTGTCCACATCCCCTCCAGCATCTGTTGCTATTAAAAAATATGGAATGCTTCACGAATTTGCGTGTCATCCTTGCGCAGGGGCCATACTAATCTTCTCTGTATCGTTCCAATTTTAGTATATGTGCTGCCGAAGCAAACGCTGTGCTTTTCTTTATATGTCTCCTTCGGTTCATTTCTTTGAGTGGTGGAAAGGATTATTCTGAGAGAGCAGTGAGGACTTATGAGGATGAGCTGAGTCTCCAACAGTTTCATTAGTTTTATTAGAGATTCCATTTTAATTATTAGAGATTTATTCTATTAATCTTGGAGATTTAATCTATCAGGGAAACTTACTTAATGCAAATATTCCTTGAATATTTAACATCTTTTTCATGGAGAAGGTTAAACTCACTCAGAACCTTATACTCAGTTGACTTGCTTGTCCAGCTAGTACTCTTCCAGCCCAACTTTTGCTAGTTATTTTGGAGATGGAGCGTCAAAGATTTTCTGCCAGAGCTTACCTTGAATGGTGGTCTTCTGTATCTCAGCTTCCTGAGTAGTTTTAGGATGACAGTTGTGAGCCACTGGTACTCCAATGAAAGACATCTTCAAATATTGGAAATTAGTTAAATATAAGGTAAAAGAAGTAAAATATAGAATAGACTTTGGAAGTAAAAATGAGAATAAAATTCTGTAACAGAAAAGGCTTCTAGAGGCACCAAAAATAACAGTTATTACATTCCTTTTAATAAAAAGTTATCCTTAAGTAGTTGTACAAAGGGGTTTTAATTGAACCTGTCAGTTTGGAAATACAATGCATCTTCATCAATGTCACCCCTTCCCATGATTCTTCCCCATTTCTCCAAACTTACCACCCCAAGTTTCCTGGTTCCATTTTCACACTTGCACATTGAATACTAGGGCTGTACTCACTTACTATTTTTCTCTGAATTCATCTGCCCTTCCTCCCCTTGACCTCCTGCCTCCTTACAACACATTTTAGCTTCCTTGTATTCATTTTGTTAAACTATGGGTTAATTATTCAAAGGAGTTACACTATTGAAGTGCTTTCTTGCTCATCCTGAATTGTTAAAACTTTTACATTTACTAAATATATGAAAAATGCTTACTGTAAAGGGTGAATTTATGAAACTTTCGTGATTTAACTGAATCATAAAAACTTTTTATGAAATTTTTCTTTTATTTTATCTGAGACTGGGACTTGAACTCAGTTCCTGATGTTTTTAGTCATTGGCTAGCATTATATCAACTGAGCCATACCTCCAAACCCATGAAAATTTCATCTATTAAAATATCAGATTAATTTTTCTAGTGAGCCCGGGCTTTTATACCTCTATACCCTGGCTCAGACTTTTCTATCCTAAAATACCCCTTTCCCTTTTCATCCTTTGAATAGCCTCTTTATCCATAGCTCAACTCTACCCTTTTACTAAGAAACTGCCCTTTGTTTCACTCCATTCTTTTTTTTTTTGTTGCCTCTCTGTTTATGGTTGAGCATTCAAAACTTGAACTTTCATTGAATTGAATTTAAATTTCTTCAATTGACTGAGAAGGTGTGCTTACTCCAGTTGCTGGTTGGTTGTTCTTTTTGTGCCAGTACTGTGGCTTGAACTCAGGACCTGTGCACTTACCCAGCTTTCTTGTTTACTACTGTCACACCATATTGCTTGATCCATGTCACCCCTTCCCTCATTCTCCTCCATTTTTTCTAACTCTAATGAACCCCTCCAGTCATTCAGTTCCATTTTCACATATGTACATTGAATATGACTGCACTCATCTACCTTTCCTCTCTCCATTTGTCTGGCCTCTTAAGTTTTCCTATGTTTTTCTGTGTCAAACTAGCTAACTCTGGCTTGACAATCAACTTTCTCCTGTAAATATGTGTTGAAAGTAGTGAAGTATGTCAATACATTCATCGATCCTTAGATTACTTTCACTCTTCCTTGCAGAGATTCAGGTGTGGTTGGCACATAATTAGTCATCTGAGTTACTTAAACAAGCATTTGACCCAATGGTTTGCCACTATGTAATAATATATTATAGATTATATATGTATATCTTATATAATAAATACTACTTTGCAGGCTACTATGTCTATTTTCCTGGTGCCCACCATAAACTACATAGCCACTGCCCTGTGTTTCATTAGCCATTCATTGTAAATTAGTTAGTGAATAGGCTAAACTACTAGACAACTCTCAGGACTATACTTGCACAAGCAAGACAGAAATAGGTTCCCCTCATTCCAGAGGAAGGTGAATAATCTAGAGAAGGTGACAGTGTGCCCGTGGCTACCTATGAATTCAAGGCCCTCTTTTCCCTGATGGCTTGCTTTCATCTGTCCTGTTAAAAGTAGATCCTTATGCCTGTGCCTATGCCCTTCAAGTAGGAAAAGCACAGAAAGTGCCATTTTTTCAGCACAATAACAAGAGGTTACAAACATAAATCCTCACATGCCATTAACTGACGTTGAACATGCAGCTGCCTCGAGAGCAGTGGAGGTGGGAATCCTCCAGTTACATGCTATGTGTCAGGCTAACGATGCCCAGTGCTATCACTAAAAAGAAGAAATGAATTTCTATTAGGGGATGGAAGTAGGGTTTCTACTAGCTGACTGCAGTGTCAAGCAGGACATCTCAGACAGGAATAGGTACATCAAACAGAAAGAACCCTGAGCTTAAGTCTTATCAGGGACAACTCTGTCCTTTACCTGGAAGGTGGCAAGAAGGTAGCAGAACTAGAGGACAGCAATGGATGGCTCTGGCCTGAAGTAAGTACAAGGCCACACACAGCAAACAATATGGATTCAAATAGAAAGAGCCAAAATATAGGATCTATGGAATTTTGTCACAGAAGTAAATGCCTCAACTTGATTGATAGGGAACTCTATGCTAAAGAGTTGACTTTTTTCTCACTTTTTCTTTTTTCTTTGACTGCTAAATGCTCCCTATCTTAAATAGTGAGAATGCAAAGTTATAATTTTATCTCTTCTTCTGCATCCTCATTAAATGTTTTTAGCCAAACTGTCTACTCTGTTCTTTTCTCTTCTTTTCTTTGTTTTTTTTTTCTTTCTTTTCTTAAAAATTATTATTTTTGGGCTGGGAAGGTGGCTCAGTGGTGGAGTGTTTGCCTTTCATGCAAGAGGCCCTGGGTTTGATTCCTCAGCACCACATAAGCAGAAAAAGCCAGAAGTGGTGCTGTGGCTCAAGTGGTAGAGCGCTAGCCTTGAGCTGAAGAGCTGAGGGATAGCACCCAGGCCCAGAGTTCAGGTCCCATGACCGACAAAAAATATATTACTTGAATTATCTGAAAGAGATTCTAAGGCCTACGAGTTTTTAGTTTGGTTTAAGAAGACCCTTGTATCTTATTACTATTATCTTTTGCAGCATGATATACTTTTCCTCACCTCCTAGGCCTGTGCCTGTTAAACTTTGATGGCTGATATGTTTAAACATATGTTTAAATTATGTTTAGCTATGGGCAGGACTTAGTGTGTTCTTAATAAGAAATCAACGAGGCTTAAGATATGAGATCTGAGATATTCATTTTATAATAAAGGATATTGATATTGTAGTAAGCTCTGATAAATAATTTGCTGCCTACAAAGTATGAGCTATATATATATATATATATATATATGTGAGGTGTACTGGTTATTACTTTGTTCTAATTTTAATGCTAATAACTACTAAGGGTTACTGGCAGCAGGAGTGGGGAGCAACTGGCTCATGGGCAGAATAATCATTTGGTGTGTGACTGAACAGACATGGAGACTTCCCATTGGCTGCCCAGGGCCATCTGCCTGTGTTGATAATTTTGTATGAGCTGTGAATGATGTTCTAAATATCCAAATAGCCCTGACAGAAACTTTTTCCACTCTATAGGGCCTCATTCTATCAATAAGAACTTGGTACATTTTAATATCTTCTTCCTTAAAACAATCACATAAACTAGGTGTTATTTCTCTCCCCATTTTCTTAATGAATCATAGATAAGTTAAATGATTGACTTAGGTTACAAATGATAGGCAGTTGGCTCCAGACCTCACATAGTTAGCCATGAAATCCATCCGAAGAACTCTACCCACATGAAACCTTTAGAAAAGAAAGAGCTGAGCATTTTTGGCTCATGGTGTAATCTTAGCTACTCAGGAGGCTGGGATCTGAGGATTGTGGTTCAAAATGTGCCCAGACAAAAAAGTCTAAGCGATATCAAATACAGTGAAAACAGGGGTTATACCGTGGGGAAATTTGATGGAGGTATAATTTGTGGAGGGGAAGAGAAAAAACAAAATGTTTAAATAGGGATACAGGTGGACCCATTGCAACAATGAGATGTACAATACGCTATGTTGAAAAATGAACTTTACAATTTAGGTGGGGAGGGGGGGTATAGTTGTGGAGGTGAGAGGGAAGGGATGGTAGGGGAAAAACAAAGGAGGAGGCAACAATGCTTGATAAAAAAATGTACTCATTTCCCTGATGTTAGGGAAATGAATCCTAAGATATGTATTCAAATGTTTTTTTCTTTCATGCGATTGTTTCTAACACATTTATAAGATGTTTTTTGTTGCTATGTATGTCCCTCCCCCACGGTATAACCCCTGCTTTCACTGTATTTGATGTTGGTATAATTTGTGGAGGGGAAGGGGAAAAACAAATCATTTAAATAGGGATACAGGTGGACCCATTGCAACAATGAGATGTACAAGACATTACGTTGAAAACGAACTTTACAACTTTGGTGAGGGGAGGGAGGATTGGGTGGGAGTGCCGGGGGAGGATGGGAAGGGATGGGAAGGGGAAACAAAGGAGGAGGCTACAATGCTTGATAAGAAATGTACTCATTATCTTGCCCATGTAATTGTAACCCCTCTGTACAGTATTTTCACAATAAAAAAATTATTTTAAAAAAGTCTAAGTGACCCTTATCTCCGATTAACCAGAAGGAAGAATTGAAAGTAGAGTTGTAGCTCACGTGACAGAGTGAAAAAGCTGAGTTGAAGGTTCTCTCTCTCTCTCTCTCTCTCTCTCTCTCTTTCTCTCTCTCTCTCTCTCCTCTTTCTCTTCATACACACACACACACACACACACACACACATATGTATATGTGACATTGTCTAGAGCTTTCTTTCATGCCAAAATAATTTTCAAGTCTATTTTATAGAGAAGTATTTGTTAAGTAACTAGTGCAGTCTCTTGGATGCAATTGCAAGGAGACATCTCTAGCAACAGACCTTTGTAGGGAATCTTTGATACTTGTGGAAAATATCCTTAAGAAGCCACTATTTAGACTGATTTTTTTAAGTTGGATAACATGGATTTGTTGAAGAAATTGTATTAATTTCCAGGTGTGAAACTGGGAATTGGTAACTTTTCCTTGAGGTGGCCAGACATGTTGATTATAGAAACTAACATTTCAAATACTATTCCTGCTTTGACAATTATAAGGGATAATTTTGCAAAGCTGATAAGGTGTAATTACATCAGAGGTGTTATTAAAAATGCAAAATTAATTTATATTGCTGAGGACTATGGAGAATTTCACACTCATGTGTATCTATATATAGAACTTTCAACAGTAATATGAAATATTTGAAAACTTGGATATTGTCCCAGCCTTACAGTATAATAGTAAAAATAATATTGTCCCATATTCTAAGAAAGCATTTTACCTGGTGACTTCATTGCACATTATTTGCAAGTCATGTCTATATATTGTATGTGCCTTTAGGTAGTGTATGTAATCCTGAATTTATTTCCTATGTTGTTGTTGTAACAAATTACCATAAATTTAGGTGCTGAAAACACCATCAACTTCTTATCTTAAACAGTAGAGGTCAGAAGTCCAAAATCAGTCTCATTACACTCAAGGTGTTGGCAGAATTGATTTCTTCTGGCTATTCCAGGAGAGAATATATGCGTGTGTGTGTGTGTGTGTGTGTGTGTGTGTGTGTGTGTGTGTGTGTGTGTGTGTGTGTGTGTGTGTACCTATATGGATTACATTCAGGGCCCCTTACTCTTCCTTAGGCTGGTGCTCTGCAATTTCAGTCACAGCTCCACTTCCAGCTTTTGTCTGGTTAATTGGAGGCAATAGTCTCTGGAATTACTTTGCCTGGACTGGGTTCAAATGTGGATCCTCAGATCTCAGCATTTTGAGTAGCTAGGATTACAAGGGTGAACCAGTAGGGTTTATTCTCTGCCCCTTTCAACTTCTGCCAGCAATTGTTCTGTGACTGATACCATTTCGCACCAACTTCTGCTTCCAACACATTGCCTGTTCTTATGGTGAGCCTTTTCTTTGGTCTCTCTTACAAGGAACCTGTGTGATTATATGAAGCACATCTGGACAATCCAGAAGAGTTTTCTCATCTCCAGGTTTTTAATTGCAATTGAAAAATCCATCCTGCTGTATAAGGTAATATACCTCAAGTTCCAGGGAGTAGAATGCTGATGTCTTCGCCAGATCATTAGCTTGCCGATTACAGACCCCAGCCTGATATTTATTTCATTCTTTCCCAAATTTTCATTTATTAATTTTCATCTGTTGAATAGCACTATTGTCAGCAATATAAAAAATGACTTGGAACTGTAAATTGATTACTTAAATCAGCTCACCAATTTGTGCTTAATTATTATAGTCCAGTAAGTTTATTGGGCTTCTTCTAGTTTATTGTCTTGTCCTCATAATTATTTTCTGTAGCCAAGAGTTGGAATAATTAACCCTTTTAAGATTTTAAATAATGTAAAATACTTGAGTTTGGGGCACCCTTCTCTTCTTTTCTAGTATCTAGTCCAGGCAGACAAGCTCCAGAGGTTCTTATCTCCAGTGAACCAGCAAAATGCCAGAACTGAAGGTATAGCTGAAGTGGTAGAACACCAGCTTTGTGTGTAAAAGAGTGAGAGCAGGAAACCTTATGTGCAAGCCCAAGACTGGCACACAAAAATGACAACAATAAATGCTTTTCCAAAATGACACAATGGGATGTGACTTTGGGATGAAAGTATAATATCTGACTTGTTGTTCTCTGGCAGAAAGTTCCTCCTATTGTCTGGCCTCAGTCCCTCCTGATGTTGGGAATGTACTCTCTCCCCTTTCCCTTGGAAAAGAAGGATAGCCATGAGAGTTAAAATGCGCAATCAGAAAACAGAACAAAATTATTGATAAAGGACAAAACCTTTTGGTAAAGAAAAACCCCAGACAAAGGCTGACAAGTGGTCAGCCTTTGCCCTTCCTCCATTCTTGCTAAAAAGCAAAAGAACATCTCACTCAAGTTTACCAAGCTGGCAGCTTTGCAGAAGGCTACTGTCAACATTGAGGCTTATCACCAACTGCATTGAGTTTCTGTATTAGTCAGGAGCTTATAATAACAATCACTTCTGTAATAGTGTCAATAGCATTGGTAGTACCCATCATGCTGACCAAGTCAAGCTTATGTTCTGCTTATGCTCCTGTGACTCGAGGCTATGTTTCTGCTATGTTTTGCTGCTGTAACCTTGCTGGCTTGCCTCAGTAGCAAGGCCTTGAGCCCACAGGTGACATCACCACTGTCCTCCAATTGAAGACCACCACCAAGTGGTCCCACTATACTTACCATAAAAAACAAATAAATTTAAAGGTCATATAATCATAACCGATGAAAATGTGCCAACCTGCCTTGCATGGCTCGGCTATGTAACTCTATGTAACCTACCTCTATAAAAACCCATCGTACCCTGAGCTCGGGGCCATTCTCCTACTTTCCCTGTAGTAGCAAGGGGACCCTGTGCGGCTGTAATAAAGTTCCCAGCTCCTTTAACTGGGTGTCTTGGAGTCTCTTTTGGATCTGGGATATAATAGAAAGCAAGCCTGAGATATTACTCATGGGGCAAAAGTGGATGAAGCATTGCTGGCTGCTCACACCCCAGGTGACAGACAGGGTCACACTTATTTGTTACACAGGAAGACCATTTTCTGGTTTTGCTCACAAAACAACTCAGGACTAGAAGAGCAGTCTTATTTACCTGCAGCGGAACACACTGTGACAATGAGTGCTGCTTTCTAAAGGGATATGTTACTACAGAGCGGGAGTAGAATGCTGCATTCATTTTATTCCTTAACCTTTTGGATGAAGCAATTGCTACAAAAATAAGAGAGTGGGCTGTTTTCACATCATCTTCAGATACCAAAAGTGTTTTGACAACGGTGTGAATTTGAGAGTGTCTTTCTGGGAAGGATGAAAGGAAGTACCTACATTTACCAAGAGAAGAAAAAAGAACAATCTTCTTTCCTTCCTTCCTTCCTTCCTTCCTTCCTTCCTTCCTTCCTTCCTTCCTTCCTTCCTTCCTTCCTTCCCTTCTTCCCTTCCTTCTTCTTTCTTTCTTCCTTCCTCCCTTCTTCTTTCTTCCATCCCTCTCTCTTCCCTGCCTTCCCTCTCTTCTTCCTTCCTCCCTTCCTTCCTTCATCCCTCCCTCCCTTCCTTCCTTTGTCCCTCCCTTCCTCCCTCCATTCCTTCCTTCCTTCCTTCCTTCCTTTCTTCCTTCCTTCCTTCCCTCCCTCCCTCCTTCCCTTCTTCCCTCCATCCCTTCCTTCCTTCCTTCTTTCCTTCCTTCCTTCCTTCCTTCCTTCCTTCCTTCCTTCCTTCCTTCCTTCCTTTTTTTTGTTTTTTCCCCTCGTTCATGTCCAAGATTTCCACCCAAACTCAGTACCTGATGATTTTGCTCATTGGCTAGTACTTTACCGAGTCATACCTCCAACCCTTCCTTTTTTCTTTGTTTACACTAGTACCGGGACTTGAATTGAGGGCTAGCAATATGCAAGTAGGTTTATGAACCACTGGACTAAGAAGGAAGAAAATATGGCCCTCTCAATGCAATGAATCAGAACATAATGAATACAGAGCCAGGGTGCTCACCTCAGAAATGATGGAAGTCAGGGGAAGTAAGCTATTCCTGAATCTAAAAAAAAAGCCCAGAAGGCAAACTTTGGGACAATCTCATTTGTACCTACTGAATTCTTGCTGGGACAAGTAGCAAGGTTACTATAAGCTTCAGGAGTTTGTGGAAGACAAACACTACCACCTATTAAGTATTGAAGTTGAGTAAAATGGTGAAACAGCCATAAGCAGTGGATAATCCTTGCTTGTAATAAACTAGAAAAGGCATTCAGGGACCAATTCGTGAAACCTGGAAGAGGCATTAACTAATACATCAATGATAATTTTGTTAAATGAATGGAGAACTTGGTGGAAGAATATGCAGGACGGAGACAATGAGAAATGCTTCTTGTATTCAGCAAAGAGCTAAGCTGCAGAGACAGGCGAGCTGTGGAGAGAGACAGAAGTGGGGCCTCTCACAGCTCAGATATTCCGCTGTGTTTTCTGGTTAGGGTTACAAGGATTTTTAATTATTTCAAAAAATTTTTTTTGTGTTGATATGGGGATTTACCCTCAGGTTCTTTCCCTTAGCATTTTTGCTCTAAGATAGAACTCTACTATTTGAATCACAGTTGCACTTCTAGCTTGTTGGTAATTAATTGGAGAAAAGAATCTCATGGACTTACCTGCCCAAGGCTGGCTTTGAACAAATAGTATCAGATCCCAGCCTACTATGTAGCTAGGATTATAGGTGTGAGCCACAAGCATCTGGCATTTTTGCTTCTGTTTTAACAAAGATACCCATACAGAAACAGAAAGATGATCACTTCTGTTCCCAGTGCATTGTTTCTTGAGATATACTTGGAATAAACTGGTAGTGGTGTTTATAAGCTCTGAAGAGAAAATAACCTGTGCCATCTAGACTGCAAAGTTATAGCTAGGCCTCACCAGCATATAAGGGGCAATTGAAGCCAATTGTAGGGAATGAAATTGCCTAGCAATAGTGAGATGAGAAGGAAAGAAAGCCAAGAAACATCAATTTTAAGGAGCAATCAAAGGATGGAAATTAGACAAAAGAGACTGGACAAAAGGAGTGTCTTTGATTCCATCCCCACATCTCTAGTCCTGCTGTCCTTTAATGGGAGGGAGGTTGCATTTCATACTTTTTTCCAATTGTAGGGAGGGCTTGAATTCAAGGCCTGGGTGATACCCCTGAGCTCCTTTGCTCAACGCTAATGCTCTAGCACTTTATGCCCTACTGCCACTTCCGGTTTTCTGGTGGTTAATTGGAGATAAGAGTCTCACAAACTGAGTTCCGGGAAGATGGCGGAGGAGAAGCTGGAATCTGAACAAGCTCTCGCATAGAAAGCAGTTTTAGAGTTCCAGTGAACAGTCCTAAGCCAGAGAATCACACCAAGTGTGCCATCACAGGACAGAGAGTTAGTCAAGAGAGGGGAAGCCAAGGAGACACATCTGAGCACCTGCCAGCAGCTGCCGCTGCGGCGGCAGGGACGCGGCGGCGACCACCGCCGCGGGGTCATACCTGAGACACAGAGAGTCCGGACGAAGGAGCCAGACGCAGTGGACGAGCGGATTCTACTCAACACCAACAAGAACCGACAAGGAGCAGACATCTTCATCCTGCAGTTTGCAGACCAGAGACGACCCAGGATCCAAGACTCGGCGTGAGTACAAGCCCGACGTCCTCACTCCTTCTCAGGGAGCAGAGGAGGGAAGGCCACCCCTCCCCCCCCAGCACTGGTGATCTCCATCTTGGATACCGACAAAGCTCGGAGGAGCTGCTAGCTCCAGCTCAGCCCTTGGAATAAAACGAGTCATTTAGCAGGTCACAAGAACTTAACAGCGAAGTGACCTGCCAGACTCAGCTCCATCCAGGGAAAAGTCACCCAGCTCAGGCGCCAGCCATTGGAGTGGCTTGCCTCACTGGGTAACCAGAGCCAGAGGCTGCCCCTCCCTCTAGCAGCCACCACAATCAATTGAAAAACAGAAACCCTGAGAATGGCTCCAGGCTGGGCGCTGTGAGCTTTATCACAAAATAGCCCCAGGGAAAAGCTACTGTTTGTTGAAAGGCCTCAACTCTACCCAGAACCTAGCCTCATCACTGCATCCCCCTCTTTTGTGATTCTCAAAGCAGATCACCCTCCCAGAAACTAACCTGGGAGGGGGATCTCAAAATCTTGGGTAAAGCAGAGCATTTTTCTGCCTCTTCCAACAAACCGACTTAAGAAACCAATCAAGCCACAGGACCTCAAGCTGACCAGAGACTCCAACAAGAGACTGGTTACAGACAAAAGGGAGATACAGGATTCTTCCCACCCCTCCCCCCCCAAAAAAAAATCAAAAGACTTTTTTTTCTTTTTTTTTTCTTCTTCTTCTTTTCTTTTTTTTTTTTGTTTTTTGTTTTTTGTTACCTTATATATATATATATATATATAATTGTTTTTCTCTTCTAAAATTTTATTAATCTTTAATTTTTGCCTCTTCTGAAAAAATAATTGTTTTCCAGTAACTTTTTTTTTCTCCTCTTATAATTTTTATTTTAGGAATATGTGAATGAGCATTTTCCTTTCTTTTCTTGTCTTCTTTCTCTTTTTCTTTCTTTCTTAATTATCTTTTTCTTTTTTGTCTAGCTCTACTGAACTTCTGATCTTTTCTTCTCCCTTTCCCATCCTTAAAGTTTTTCACATCTCCTCTATGTCCCTCCCTATCTCTCAACATATTCACATTCCTCTCTAAATAGACGGTCTTTTAACCTCTATAATAACATTAATTTTTACGTTTCTATTTATTTTTTCTGGTCTCTTTTCATTCCCCTTTCTGACTCTTCTTTTTCTTTCTCTCTCTACTTGCATCCTACCCAACCCATTTCCTGCTTTGTGATTAGGACATAGTTAACTCTCCCTGTGACTCCCCACACCAATCTATTCCTATTTTTTACCCACATCTCTCCCTAATCCTAATAATTTCTGGTTTTCCAAATTCTTTTCTGCGGTTCGAAGTCCTTTAACATATAGTTGTTTGATGTTGAATAGATGTATCTGTTGAACTAGATTGTATCTGTAGACTATTGACTGTACAAACGCAAATTTGGTGGATGGTTGCCTTAAGATAGTGTTCTAGCAAAAAACTGGTGCTATCTTCATCTCAAATGGGCAGAGTAAGCCAGAAAAACACAAGAAAAATGGCAAATTCGGGTATCTCAATTCCCAATCTTGATAATCAGGGATTAGAACAGATAAAGAATAATCCAGAGGAGAGTTCCCAAATAGCTCTACAAACACTACTAGCAAACATGATAAATGAGAAGTTTGACAATGTACAAAGGACTCTGTATGAGCGTGATAGGGAGAGAGAGGAGGCATCCCAGAAGTTTATACAGGAATATCATAAGCGTGAGGAAGCTACTCAAAAACTGATACAGGATTTGCGTGAACAACTTGAAAATACTTAAAGAGAAAGGGAGGAATGACATGAGCAGGCTGAGAACACTCAAAGAGAACTGCAGGAATCCCACGAACGGGAAGAAAGAGAACTGCAGGAATCCCACAGACAGGAGGAAGCTAATCAAAGAGTAATTCAGGAATTGAGAGACCAGGTAGAGAATACACAAAGATCACTAAAGGCATTCATAGAATCCATTAACAAAGAGCTGAAGGAAGTCAGGGAGACCACAAAGGGAATGCTGAATGGAACCCAACAGAAGGAATGGGAGTCCAAAGAAACCATAACCAATCAACTAAGTGATTTGAGAACAAACACTGAACACCAAATTAAGGAAGTAAAGAAATTCATACAAGACCTAAAACAGAGCTTCAACAAAGAACTTGAAGCCATCAAAGCTGACCAATTAGAAGGAAAAGAGATAAAAAAACAAAGTAGAGAGTCTTGACAGCAGGTTAGACCATGCAGAAGATCGAATCTCAGGGATTGAAGACAGCCTAGATATTATAGAGAAAGAACATACAACCATCCAAGACAAGTCCAAGAAATATGATAGGTCTATCCAACACCTGGAAGACACCATCAGAAGGCCCAATCTAAGGATAATGGGTGTAGAGGAGCACCTAGAAACAGAAGTTAATGGTCTAGGAAATTTGTTTAACAGGATCCTAGCAGAGAACTTCCCAAACATACAAAAAGATAGGCCTATTCAGATACAAGAAGCTTTTAGAACCCCAAATAGACCAGACCAGAATAGGACATCCCACCGTCACATTATAATCCACACAGGATCAACCCAGACCAAGGAAAAGATCCTTAAAGCTGTCAAGGAGAAAAGGTTAATCACCTATAAAGGGAAACCAATTAGAATCACCTCAGATTTCTCAGCAGAGACAATCAAAGCAAGAAGAGCCTGGAATGACGTATGCCATGCCCTAAAAACAAACAACTATCAACCAAGAATACTGTACCCAGCTAAACTCTCCTTCATAACTGAAGGTCAAATAAAAAACTTCCATAGCAAAGAAAAATTGAAACAATATATCTCCACCAAACCAGCCCTACAAAAGATTCTTAAAGATGTCCTACACATAGAAAACCAACAAGACCGCAACAAAGGCCAAGAAACTGCACCCAAACTGAGAATCCAAGAACCTTAGGAAGAACCCAGTTTTCACAGTCCCCAAGAAGGTGGATAACATGGCAGGAACTCCCAAATACCTCTCAGTCCTATCTCTTAACGTTAACGGACTGAACTCTCCAATTAAGTGACATAGACTGTCTAGTTGGATTAAAAAACAAGACCCTTCTATCTGCTGCCTGCAGGAGTCACACCTTGCCGTAAAAACAAACACATTTTCAATGTCAAAGGCTGGAACAAAATCTACCAAGCAAACGGCCCTCATAAACAGGCGGGAGTTGCAATCCTAATATCAGATAAAATAGACTTCAAATTAAAATTCATGAGAAGAGATAAAGAAGGTCGCTACATACTAATTAAAGGATCTCTCCTTCAGGAGGATATTACAATTCTAAATATCTATTCGCCAAACAATGGAGCACCCAAATTTATCAAAGAAACACTACTTTCCCTCAAATCCCATATAGATCCAAAGACATTAATTGTTGGGGATTTTAACACACCACTCTCCCCACTAGATAGATCAATTCGGCAAAAACTCAACAGAGAAACCGCAGATCTAAACAGCTGCATAGATCAACTAGACTTAACAGACATTTACCGAACATTTCACCCAGCAGCATCAGAATACACGTTCTTCTCAGAAGCACATGGAACGTTTTCTAAAATAGACCACATTCTAGGCCACAAAGCAAACTTGTCTAAATTCAGAAACATTGAAGTTATACCTTGCATTCTCTCTGACCACAAGGGAATAAAATTAGAACTCAACACCAAAAGCCACCAAAGAAAGTCCGGTATCACATGGAGGCTGAACAACACACTGCTGAATCATGAGTGGGTCATGGAAGAGATTAGAAAGGAAATTCAAATGTTCATGCTATTCAACAAAAATGAACACACAAATTACCAGCTCCTCTGGGACACAGCAAAGGCAGTACTCAGAGGCAAGTTTATAGCTCTGAGCTCCTACATCAACAAATTGGAGAGATCTGAAACTAACAATTTAATGACACATCTAAACCTCCTTGAAAAAGAGCAGCAAGATAAACCCCAATCCAGTAGATGGAAAGAAATAATCAAAATTAAATCAGAATTAAATGAATTAGAATCCAAAAAAACTATAGAAAGAATCAACAAAACATAGAGTTGGTTCTTTGAAAAACTTAACAAAATTGACAGACCCTTAGCAAACCTTATCAGAAAAAGGAGAGAACACACCCAAATTAATAAACTCAGAGATGAGAATGGAAACATCACCACGGAAACAACCAAGATTCAGAACATTACAAGGGAATACTTCTCAAAACTTTATGCTAATAAGTTTGAGAACTTGACAGAAATGGACCTTTTCCTAGCAAATATTGACATGCCAAAACTAAACCAAGATGAGTTATACCAGCTTAACAGGCCCATATCAAGCATTGAAATAGAAACAGCAATAAGAGACCTCCCAGCTAAGAAAAGTCCAGGACCAGATGGTTTTACAGCAGAATTTTACAAGGCCTTCAAAGCAGAGCTCACACCAATACTCCTCCAACTCTTCAATGAAATTGAAAGAGAAAGCTCACTACCAAACACATTCTATGAAGCCATCATAACCCTCATCCCAAAACCAGACATGGACTCATCAAGAAAGAGAACTATAGACCCATTTCTTTGATGAACATTGATGCAAAACTTCTCAACAAAATTTTGGCCAATCGACTTTAACAATTCATCCAAAAAATCATACACCATGATCAAACAGGATTCATTTCAGGGATGCAAAGCTGGTTCAATATACGCAAATCAATTAATATTATTCATCACATCAACAGGAGCAAGAATAAGAACCACATGGTTATCTCAATAGATGCAGAAAAAGCATTCGACAAGATCCAACACACCTTTATGATGAAGGTTTTGGAAAAATTAGGAATCCATGGAACATTCCTCAATACAATAAAGGCTGTATATGACAAACCTACAGCCAGCATTATACTCAATGGTGAAAAACTAAAGCCATTTCCTCTTAACTCAGGAACAAGACAAGGATGCCCACTCTCTCCACTTCTCTTCAATCTAGTATTAGAATGCCTAGCTACAGCAATAAGACAAGATGCAGACATAAAGGGGATCCAAATAGGGAAAGAAGAAATAAAACTCTCCCTCTTTGCAGATGACATGATCTTGTATTTAAAGAATCCCATAGACTCCACTCCCAAATTACTCAAGCTGATTCAAAACTTTGGCAAAGTAGCAGGTTATAAAATTAACCCCCCAAAATCAATGGCTTTTCTGTATGCCAACAATGAGAAAAGTGTGGCTGAAATTAGGAAAGCAACTCCATTTGTAATATCCCCACAAAAAATAAAATACCTAGGAATTAACTTAACTAAAGAAGTGAAGGACCTCTATGATGAAAACTTTAAAATCTTGAAAAAGGAAATCAACACGGTACTTTAAAAATGGCAAAACCTCCCATGCTCCTGGATTGGAAAGATTAACATCATGAAAATGGCAATACTTCCCAAGGCTATCAACAAATTCAACGCGATACCTATCAAAATTCCACCCTCATTCTTCAAGGAAATAGAAGAGGCAATCCAAAAATTCATATGGAACAATAAAAGACCCCAAATAGCAAAAACGCTCCTCAACGGAAAGAACACTGCTGGAGGAATATCAATACCAAATTTCAAACTCTACTATAAAGCCATAGTAATCAAAACAGCTTGGTAATGGCATAAGAACAGACCTCAGGACCAATGGAATAGAATTGAAAACCCAGAAATGAACCTACAGACCTATAGCCATCTAATCTTCGATAAGGGAGCTAAAACAATAGAATGGAAGAAAGACAGCCTCTTCAGTAAATGGTGCTGGCAAAATTTGTTAACTACATGTATAAAACTAAAGCTAGATCTTTATATATCACCCTGCACCAGAATCAACTCCAAATGGATCAAAGACCTTGAACTCAAAGCAGACACTCTGAAAACATTACAGGATGGAATAGGAGAAACCCTAGGTCTCCTTGGCTCAGGCCGAAATTTTCTGAATAGAGACCTGGAAGCACAACAAATCAAAGAAAGGTTGGACAAATGGGATTGCATAAGATTGCAGAGCTTCTGCAGGGCAAATGACATAGCTAGCAAGACCAATAGAAATCCCACCGATTGGGAGAAGATCTTTTCTAGCCATACAATGGACAAGGGTCTCATATCTAAAATATACTTGGAACTAAAAAAATTAAACCACCCAACAACAAATCCTCAAAGAAACAACTGCCCAATAAATAAGTGGGCGAAAGACTTAAAGAGAAGCTTCTCTGAAGAAGAAAGAAAGATGGCCAATAGACACATGAAGAAATGTTCAACATCCCTAGCCATAAAAGAAATGCAAATCAAAACAACATTGAGATATCACCTCACTCAGCAAAAATCAAGAACTCTAATAACAACAGATGCTGGAGGGGATGTGGACAGAAAGGAACCTTACTTCATTGTTGGTGGGAATGTAAACTTGTTCAACCACTTTGGAAAGCAGTATGGAGGTTCCTCAAAAGACTTCACATAGATCTCCCCTATGATCCAGCAATCCCACTTTTGGGCATTTACCCAAATGTTTACAAACAAGACCACACTAAAGCTACCAGCACAACTATGTTTATTGCAGCATTATTTACCATAGCTAAGATATGGAACCAACCCAGATGCCCCTCAGTAGATGAATGGATCAAGAAAATGTGGTATATATACACAATGGAATTCTATGCCTCCATCAGAAAGAATGACATTTCCCAATTTGTTAGGAAATGGAAAGGTTTGGAAAAAATTCTATTAAGTGAAGTAAGCCAGGCCCAAAGAAACATAGGTCCCATGGTTTCCCTTATTTGCAATATCTAGTACAGGTATGAGTCAAGCGGAAAAGGTCAGGTAATGTGATGTTAGGAAAATGAACCCTTAAATATGTATTTTAATGTTTTCGTTTCTTTCATGCATGTGTTTCTAAGGCATTTATAAGATTATTTCTTTGTTGCTTTGTATGTCCCTCCCCCACAGTGTAACCCCCGCTTTCACTATATTTGATGTCAGTATAACATGTGGAGGAAATGGGGACAAACAAGTCGTTTAAGGATTCAGGTGGACCTGTTGCAACAATGAGAAGTACAAAATGTCATGTCAAAACCAGCTTTACAATGTAGGTGTGTGGGGGGGAGGGGGGTATGATTGGGTGGGGGGGAGGGGGGAGGCTGGGAAGGGAGGTGAAGGGTAAACAAAGGAGGAGGCTGCAATGCTTGGTAAGAAATGTATGCATTAACCTGCCCATGTAATTGTAACCCCTCTGTACAGTATGTTCTCAAATAAAATAAAATAAAATTTAAAATTAAAAAAAAAAGAATTTAGATTTAAAATAAAAAAATACAATAAAAAAAATAAAAAAAATAAAAAAAAAAAGAGTCTCACAGACTTTCCTGCCTGAGCTGGATTTGCACCACAGACTATGCACATTGTTTTCCTACATACCTGGAGGATGTACATGTGTATAACTTAGTCAAGTCAAACAATTCTGTGCATTAATTATAATTATTCCCTTGAACTATTTGTGGCCAGAGAAATAGTGGCTGTTCCTAGCTGAATTAAAAACAAACAAACAAACAACCAAAAAAAACCCACATTAGTCTGAAGAGTAGGTACAAGTAACGTTAGATTACTTGCACACAATATCCGATAATAGATTTGTTTTTCTGGTTTTCTAAGTCACGAGGAAGCCAGGGTAATTCAGCAACAACTTGATTACATAATTTTAAAAAATGTACTTTTCTTCTGTAAAGTTATTTAATATTTTGCTGTATTTGTATATTAAATTGCAGTTGAACTAATAGCAACTCCTACAACTGAATTTGGCATTAATGTGAATAGAGATTCTAATATTTGGGAAAACCATTTTGCGTTATTAATATAGTTCTAGCTATAAATTGACCTGGCTGACAGGAGCTGCCTATAGACTGGTTTCAGCAGCACTTCAAGTCCTTTGTCCATACTGACAAAGTTCACACTTGCTCTCTGACTGGCTGGGGCTTGAACTCAATACTTTTTGCTCTCTTTTAGCTGTTTTTGCTAAAGTCCACCTCTGCCTCACCTTTGCTTACACCTTTCTGCTGTTCTCTGAAGATCAGAATCCTACAGAGTTCTCTGCCTGGGCTGGTTTTAAATGACAATCCTCAGATTTTCAGCATCCTGAGGATTATACAGGCATGAACCAGTAGCACCAGCTGTGATTTACATTTTAATAACAATGATTTGCAAAGGTGAAAGTGGAAAGATAGTATAACCTTATATTTAAGTACAGTTTTTAGAGGAAGTTGTTAGTTCCCGTTAATTATTCAGGAAGATATATCATTCAGTGCATTGGTATCACTTTCTCCAATTGATTATTAAGTTTCTCCCATGTTCTTCAAAAGCAGATCCTGGTTACAACTTGAAAACTCCTGAGGTTACACACTTCACCTTCATCACCTTCATATTCTGGCCCTATCTCTGGAAGCTAGTAGAGACTTGCCTAGAGGAGAATAATAAATCTCTGTTGTAGAGGGTGTGTTCAACATCTCTGACCATAAAAGAAATGCAAGTGAAAACTACATTGAGATTTCACTTCCTTCCAGTTAGAATGGCCAACAATATTATCAAGAAAATGAACAATAACAAATGCTGGCAGGGGTGTGGCCAAGAAGGAACATTACTACACTACTGGTGGGAATATAAACTTGTTCAACCACTCTGGACTAAGTGTAGAGCTTCTCTATGACCCAGCAATCTCACTTCTGGGTATTTATCCAATAGAACACAGACAAGGCCACAAAGCTACCAGCACAATCGTGTTCATTGCAGCATTGTTTATCATAGCCAAGATATAGAATCAACTCAGATGCCCCTCAGTGGATGAATGGATCAAGAAAATGTGAAATACACACACCCACACAAACACACACACACACACACACACACACACACACACACACACAGTGGAATACTATTCCATCAGAAAAAAATGATTTGCAAGACAATGGAAAAACTTAGAAAAAATTTATATTAGGTGAAGTAAGACAGACCCAAAGAAACCTACCCTAATTTGTAGTTATTAGAATGTGCCTATAAATCTACAAGTAAATCTACAATTGATGGTAAAAGACAAAAAATTACAATTGGGCATGATAAATTAAGTAAGACTCTAAACATTCATACAGTGAGACCAAAGGAGGCTATTTTAGGAGAGGACCACAAGTGCTCAATAGTTATGTGCATATGATCATATAAAATGGTGCTTATTGAAATAAACTAGAAGAAATGAAACAAGAGGTTTATTTATTTACTTTTGTGGGTTTTTTCTGCTTTTCCCATCTTTAAATTTAAAAAAATTACATATTTTTTTAATTGTGAAAATACCATACAGAGGGGTTACAATTACATGAGTAAGGTAATGAGTACATTTCTTTTTCTTTTTTTCTTTTCTTTTCTTTTTTTTTTTTTTTTTGGTCCGTTGTGGGGCCTGAACTCTGGGCCTGGGTGCTGTCCCTCTTCAACTCAAGGCTAGCATTCTACCACTTGAGCCACTTCCAGCTTTTTCTGCTAATGTGGTGCTGAGGAATTGAACTCAGGGCCTCATAATGCATGCTAGGCAAGCACTCTACCACTGAGCCACCTTCCCAGCCCCAATGAGTACATTTCTTATCAAGCATTGTTACCTCCTCCTTTGTTTCCCTTTACCATCCCTGCCTTCCCGTCCCTCCTCCCCCTTCATTAAAGTTGTAAAGTTTGTTTTTCGACATAATGTCTTGTAGATCTCACTGTTGCAATGGGTCCACCTGTATCCCTATTTAAACAACTTGTTTTTTCCCTTCCCCTCTACAAATTATACCAACATCAAATACAGTGAAAACAGGGGTTATACTGTGGAAGAGGGACATACAAAGCAACAAAGAAATCATCTTATAAATATGTTAGAAACAATAGCAAGAAAGAAAAACCACTTGTGTCCTTATCTTGGGGTTCATTTCTCTTAACATCATCTTATCTGACTGTTTCTGCTTGTCTCAGACTTATACTAGTTATTGCAAATAAGGGAAAGCATGAGACGTATGTTTCTTTGGGCCTGGCTTACTTCACTTAATAGAATTTTTTCTAAGTCTTTCCATTTCCTAACAAATGGGGCAATGTCATTCTTTCTGATGGAGGCATAGAATTCCATTGTGTATATATACCACATTTTCTTGATCCATTTATCTACTGAGGGGCAACTGGGTTGGTTCCATATCTTAGCTATGGTAAATAATGCTGCAATAAACATAGTTGTGGTGGTAGCTTTAGTATGGTGTTATTTGTCCATTTTGTTGCTGTTTTTTTCTGTTCCTTTTGTCTTACTTGCATGCAAGTTTATTTTATTTGGGGAGGGGAAGTGGAAGCACAAAAATAGTGGGACAAAGGGTGAACTAATTTAGTAGTGATACTCATTAGAGACTAAGTAAGAAATGAACTATACAACTCGGAGGAGGGATGGGGGAAAATATGGGGAGAAAATGAGGGAGGGGGTGACACTGTTCAAAAAGAAATATACTTAGTATCTGATGTCTATCATTGTACATCCCTCTTTTTATTGTTAAAATGATGTACAGAGGGGTTACAGTTACATAGGTAAGGTAATAAGTACATTTCTTGTCAAACTTGTTTTCATTTCCCTCATTTTTCTCTTATTTTCCATTCCCCCACCCCACCCCCAAGTTGTACAAATTGTTTCCAACATATTGTCTTGTGGATATTGCTGTTGCTTTGGTTCCCGCCTTGTCCTTTGTCTTACAATTCTGTTGTTCCCCTTCCCTTATTCGAATAAACAATAAAAAATTATTTTTAAAGAAATGTGTAAAAACTAAGGAATCAAGGAACACCAAAAATTACTATTCTAGAAATATCTCTTCAGAGGAAACACAATGATGCAGGGGAAAAAATGGGAAATGCCCTTTCTTTGAGAAATGATGTGCAGGAATTTTCATTATTAGAGATTTGTCGCAGCTGGGATATTCTTTCTTTCTTTCAGCAGACAAGGAAGGTTGATGCTCTAGGGTCAATGCTTAGTTGGGGCATGCTGTTTTGAGACCACATACTGTCTCTTTATAGTAAGCATGTATCTGAGTGAATTACCTAAGGAAATTAATCCATGATTACAATTAGTATTCTCTTTTTTTGTTAGGTTTTGCAAACTAAGGTAGAAATACCCAACTGAAGGAAGCTGATGAACACAAGTAACTCCATTGTGAAGTTGCCTTTTCACAAGGAAAATTGGATATGTGTTATATAATAAAAAACTTTGATTCCTCAAAAATAGAGAGAAAAAATAGTGAACAAGCTCAGGACTTTAAACCATCACAATTTAGTCAAATATATCAAAATTACTCAGAACCATTTAAAAATGTTGTCAATTGTAGGGTCACAGCTGTGTGTAACAGAAGACTAAACTTTTAAAATAAAGAGCAAATACTAAACCACAGGTATAAAGCATTATTTTACATATGTGAAACCTAATTATGTAAAGTGGCATTTAACTGGAAGATAAATTCAAAGGACAGTTATGAAAATGAGAATATCAATTTAGATATGATGATGGATAAATTGTACGGTAGACCATGCTGCAATATTTGTCTTCCTGAAGTTATACATATCATGTGTAAATTACTGCCAAATTCACTGCTGGGTGCAATGTAATTATTTCCTGTGTCCAGAAATGAGCCCAAAGGGAAGATGGTAATATTGCGTATAAATATGCAATTGAAACAACAAAGTCTTTTCTTACACTAATTCAATGTTTTATAAGCAAAGTATTAGGACATGGTTATGTAAATTTAAAATTTACATATTGGAAAACAAATAGCAAATAGAATATTTTCCCCCTTGGCATAAGGTTATCCTTAACACATTAACATGAATTGTGTGAATTTTAATAATATCTTTAAACAATGTGTTTTGTGCCATTTATTCAGGAGCTACCTAACAATCACTGAGACTTCTTTAGTCTAATGCTCTCTCTTGCCTCGTGGGCTTATGCCTCCAGAAGGCCCTTGGAGGCAAACAGGATCAAGATATATGTTGAAATCAGGCACTCAACTATCCGCTAAAGTTTCTTACCATGGTAGGGGAAATATAAAGAAGGGTGTAACAATGTTCGATAGGAAATGGAGTCATTACCTCGCTCATGTAATGGTAACCCCTCTGTATAGTATCTTTACAATAAAAATATATATTAAAAATCTAATGTAATAAATATACAGCAACAGATAAGCATGGAGCTTTGTGAATTTTTCTCACACTGTATAAGCCTGTGCAATGATACATGGATCAAATATCTTAAAAACTTAAAATTATCCTAAAAGCCTTCTTGTCACTCACTCTCATGGTAAGCACTATTGCTCCACAGTGATCTACTTTCCTTTGCTTTGGTTCTGTCAATAAATAAAATCCCACAGTTCTAAAAATAGAATTCTTTTGGGTTCCTTTGCCTTTAGTGAATATTACATTTGTGAGAGAAATCTGTGTTATTACGTTTAATTGTAGGACATTCATCTTTATTGCTAAGTAGTATTCCCTTGTATGGATTCATCGCAATTGATCTAGTTATCTGTTAATTACCGCCTGTAAGTTTCTATTTGTAGCTGTGATGCCTAATATTGCTTTGAATATTTTAACATGTAGTTGTTCATTTCTTATCTGGGAGTGGAATGTCTGGACGTGGCTTACGTTTTTCAGTTCTGGAAGTTGTTTGTTTTAAACATGGGAGTGGAATTTCTAGGAGTCACACTGGTTCAGCTGTAGTATAACAGATGCCACCAGACAACCTCCCAAAGCAATGCTACCCCATGGGAATGTAAACCAACCCCACAGGGTCGTTTCTGCCTGTGTTCTTCTGAGTTACCACATCCCTGCACTAAATTTGAAATTTGAAGCAAATCCCCAAATTTGAACTTAATTATTTTAAACAAAGGAAAAGTTTTATAGAACCTAATTATTTTAAACCAAAGGAAAAGTTTTGTAGAATAAAGAAATTATCTAATTAACCTATTTTGAGGTTTCTTGTCCAAATAAACAAATTGGGGAGGGAAATGGTAATGGCGGCGACCACTACTCTTAGTGTACATTACATTTTTCTCTACTTCCCACGGAGAGCACAGGTGTTACTATTATTTTCTCTGAGTGGCTGAATGCTGCTGCCTAGGGTGTTCTAGCTAGTAAGGGTGGGGCAGGAAGTTACTCTACTGCACTTCTGTCTCCAAAACCTCCATCTTGACTCTGCCATGCATCTGTCACTACAGGACACCACCCAATGGTGTCCCAGTGGTTTCCTGTCCTCTACAGGACGCACCTCCATGCTGAACACTCACCCTTCCACACACAGAGGGGAGGGGGCAGGGAGGAGGGGAGTCGCTGGGAACATTCTACCTGGACTGATAGAGCCATGCTAATTTAGAATTACTAGTTCCTGGTAACTTCCCACTGACATCCATAAGTACAGTCCCTTCAAGCCAGTCAGGTCAATCCATATTAATTATGGAAGGGGTGTTCTACTCTAGCTTCAACCACAGAAACACTGGTTTTGATTTTCTTTTCAGTTTTAGTAATGGGTTTCATAGTTCCAATATTACAATTAAAGACATAAGTCCTGTTTTTCAGGATCTCTTCTTATACTTTGAAAACATGAGCAAGACTAAAAAGGAGATTTTCTGTACTATACTGAAAGTGCATATTGGTTGATAACCAGTCAGTAGACATCTAGTCATAGATATTTTTGTAGGTTAAAATTCTATTTTCTCCTTGGAAAAAATTATATTAAGTGAAGTAAGCCAGGCCCAAAGAAACATAGGTCCCATGGTTTCCCTTATTTGCAATATCTAGTATAGGTATGAGTCAAGCAGAAAAGGTCAGATAATGTGATGTTAGGAAAATGAACCCTTAGATATGTATTTTAATGTTTTTTCTTTCATGCATGTGTTTCTAATGCATTTATAAGCTTATTTCTTTGTTGCTTTGTATGTCCCTCCCCCACAGTATAACCCCTGCTTTCACTATATTTGATGTCAGTATAACTTGGGGAGGAGATGGGGAAAAACAAGTCATTTAAGGATACAGGTGGACCTGTTGCAACAATGAGAAGTACAAGTTGTCATGCGGAAAACGAGCTTTACAACGTCGGTTGGGGGGGGAGGGTAAGCATTGGGGGGGGAGGGGGGAGGCTGGGAAGGGAAGTGAAGGGTAAACAAAGGAGGAGGCTGCAAGCTTGGTAAGAAATGTATGCATTATCCTGCCCATGTAATTGTAACCCCTCTGTACAGTATGTTCACAAATAAAAGAAAATAAAATGAAATTTAAAAAAATTCTATTTTCTCAGCTTATTATTTCATCATTCTATACAAGATTTACCATTTCCATGTACATCTCATATTCTAAGCCATAGTGTTTTAAATGTTTCCATTGTACCTTGGCTTTAATTCATCTCATTAGCGAGCTACTGCCCAACTGACCATTGTCAGAACACATCAAAGGCAGTGGAGTTGGTTGAAGCAAATAAATTAGACTTCAATGGCAACATTTTGGCTTCATTCCATGACCTCGGAGTTGGTATCCTCTGTCGCTATTTAGTACTAATTAGAACTTTAAATGTTGTTGGTGAGATGTTCAAAGAATTAGATGTGATTAATATAAATGGTCCAACTTCTTAGACATAAAGAAGATCACACAGTGTCTTTATTCTGTTCACCTTTACTTTGGTTTGAGATAATTTCCTCTACTTTTTCATCTTTCTCATAATTAAGAAATTATGCTGAATGGCCACATTCACTCTTAGAGTGAACTGATTTAATTCACTGTGTCATTCCCCCTCACCCCAAATCTTTGCCCTTGGAAAAGTGGAGCACCATAGTGTTCTGTCTTTGGTCCAGCGTAAGTCACTGTCGTCAGCAATGTGTAACTCAAAGGATAAAAAGATGCTTTTCAAATTTTTAGGACACTGGAAAAAAGTAAATGCAGTATTTCAGAATGAAAATTTGATTTTTTTCCAGGAGGCTAGAATATGTGAGAAAAGAGGACTAAAACATTAGAATCAAAATAGGAGAAATACAAATAGAAATATAATAATTATTAATGATATTACATGTACATGTGGTGGCTACTCTGAAAGAAATTTAGTGGGTCTAGTTTACTTAGATAGTAGCCAATAATATCATATAAATCCAGCATTTTTCAATTTAATTTACTGTTTCCAAGCATTAATGTGGATCTGGCATTTTACTTGGCAATATGGTGCATTATCTAGAAAAGTTAAATTTAATTATTTTAAGGGGGTACATCCTTATCTGTGCTTAAAACTAATAGCATAGCATATAGGTGTAATTATTTAAAGGGCTAGCCTTTCTCCTTTCCTTCCTTCTTCCTTCCTCGTTCTGTCTCTCCCTGCCTCTGTCCCTTTCTCCCTCCTTCTCTCCCTTTCTACTCTTCCCATCCATCCTCCCCTTCTTTCTGTAATACATAATACTTGATCATATGTTTGAAAGGCTAGGTCATGCATTGCAAAAGAATAAAGGAGCTAATTCACCTAGAAATATTATTTTTAATATATATTTACTGTAAAGATACTGTACTGAGGGGTTACAGTTACATGAGTAAGGTAATGAGTACCTTTCCTATTGAGCATTGTTACACCCTCCTTTATATTTCCCCTACTTTCCCTTCCCTCCTCACCTTCCTAACTCCTCCATCCCCCAAGTTGTAAAGTTCGTCTTCAACATAGTATCTTGTACATCTCATTGTTACAATGGATCAACATGTTTCCTTGTTTCAGCATTTTGTTATTTCCCTTTCCCTCCCCAAATTAGAAAAATGTATATACAAGATATAGAGCACCAGAACCAAATACTCTGAAAACAGAGGTTATACCATGGGGGAAGAATGTACAAAAGAAACCCAAAAAAATCACACAGTATATTATAAGTACATTAAAACAACAGCACCAAAGAAAAAAACCTCTTTCTATTTTATTTATTTATTTTTATTTATTTTTTATTGTGAAAATACCGTACAGAGGGGTTACAATTTCAGGGGCAAGATAATGAGTACATTTCTTATCAAGCCTCCTCCTTTGTTTCCCCTTTCCACCCCTTCCCCTTGTGTCCCTATTTTGGGGTTCATCTCGCTTAGTATTATCTTATATGGTCATACGTGGGTTTTGATCTTTTTTGCTTGTCCTAGATGTATACTAGTTATTGCAAGTAAGGGAACCCATGGATTTATGTTTCTTTGGGTCTGGCTTACTTCACTTAATATGATTTTTTCCAAGTCTTACCATTTCCTAACAAATGAGGAGGTATCATTCTTTCTGATGGAGGCATGGAATTTATATATACATATATATCACATTTTCTACTGAGGGGCATCTGGGTTGGTTCCATGTCTTAGCTATCAATGGTGAATAATGCTGTGATAAACATGGTTGTAGCTTTAGTATGGTCTTGTTTGTGATCATTGGGGTAAATGTTCAGAAGTGGGATTGCTGGGTCATAGGAGAGTTCTATGTGGAGTCTTTTTTTTTTTTTTTTTGGTCCGGTTGTGGGGCCTGAACTCTGGGCCTGAGCACTGTCCCTCAGCTCTTCAGCTCAAGGCTAGTGCTCTACCACTTGAGCCACAGCGCCACTTCCGGCTTTTTTCTTTTTGCTTATGTGGTGCTGAGGAATCGAACCCAGGGCCTCAGGCATGCAAGGCAAGCGCTCTACCACTGAGCCAACTTCCCAGCCCATATGTGGAGTCTTTTGAGGAAGCTCCACATTGCTTTCCAGAGTGGTTGAACAAGTTTACACTACCACCAACAATGTAGTAGGGTTCCCTTTTGGCCACATCCCCTCCAGCATCTGTTGTTATTAGAGTTCTTGATTATAGTCATTCTAACTGGGATGAGGTGGAACCTCAATGTTGTTTTGCTTTGCATTTCTTTTATGGTTAGAGAAATTGAGCATTTCATGTGTCTATTGGCCATTCTTATTTTATCTTCAGAGAAGTCTCTCTGTAAGTCTTTAGCCCACTTAGTAATTGGGAAATTGTTTCTTTGAGGATTTGTTGGTGTTTTTAAGTTCTAAGTATATTTTAGATATGAGACCCTTGTCCATTGTATGGATCGTGAACATCTTCTCCCAATCTGTGTGCCTTCTATAAATCTGGCTAGTTATGCCTTTGCCATGCAGAAGTTCTGCAGTTTCATGCAATCCCATTTGTCCAGCCTGCCTTTGATTTGTTGTGTTTCTGGGTCTCTATTAAGAAAATTTGGCCTGTGCCAAGTAGTCCAATAGTTTCTCCTATTCCTTCCTGTAATGTTTCCAGGGTATTTTCTTTGACTTCAAGGTTATTGATCCATTTGGAGTAGATTCTGGTGCAGGGTGATATATAAAGCTCTAGCTTTAGTTTTCTACAGGTGTTAAACCAATTTTGTCAGCACTATTTATTGAAGAGGCTGTCTTTCTTCCATTCTATATTTTTAGCTCCCTTATCAAAGATTAGGTGGCTATAGGTTTGTGGGTTCATTTCTGTCACCTAAAAATATTATTGACAGCCATTTCCCTCCCACCTTACCTATAAAACTATTGTCTTTATCACATGTTAAAGTGTGAGTCACACAGTGAGAATGCATGTGAGTCTAGGTTCCTATCAAAATACACTTTCATGGTAGGCATAAATACATTTATTCATAGGAAAGTAGAGAGGCTTAATGATAAATACATTTATTCATAGGTAACTAGAGACTTACCATTCAGGAGCACTATAGAACTGACATCCTTGCCCGTGGATCACACAACTATATCTCATAAAGCCTAAAAATCAGTGTTTCTGGGTCATTTCTGAGCTTGATTAAATGCTAGTTCCTTAAGCTCCACCAAACTCTATTAATACTGCCCTCATTTCCTCACCGGATTTCCATTTGATTTCGATGAGCCAATAAAATCCAAATTGAGTCCATTCAAAGATCCAGTGGCTTATCTGAGCCCTTGCATTAAATGGTGTTGAGATGATTACAAAATGTGGGAAAGGATGTATTCTTAATGTGAGAAACTTAGTATTCAGTCGGTATTTGAAGACATATCCTCTGCTCCTATTCAAGGTAATGGGATTTTTGAAGGCACCTAATGAACAGTATGGGTATAGCCCTTAGGGTTAAGGAAATTTGAATCATCTTCGGACAGTTTCTATGAAGTTTTCACAAAGCAATCAAAATTATTCAAAATGGATTTTCTGCATTAGTAGCATAGACATCTAGGTGAAGTCATATTGGAAATCAATTCTTACTGAATTATATCCCTGCTGAATTTTTTTCAGTTACATGAAGCAACTATTTTCCCTCTGGAAAATAGGCTAAGAAGGGTCAAAACATCCCATCTCTTTGGCATCTACAATGGGCTGTCCAAAAGGAATGGTGAGTCAAAATTAGAGAGTCAATATGTTTTGAGTATGCAGATCACAGGTTAGCTCCACCTTTAGTTCTGGAGACAAGAACAAACAAGAATTAGAAAGCTGTTGGCCCCAAAATATACAGAGACATGGAAGCTTGAGTACAGAAACAATGAAAACAGAAGCTATTTATGAGTGCTTGTATAAGACATTTAAAAATACTGAGAACATAGCCTATCTCTGTGCACACATTCCTTTCTAGTATAATACATGAACTGTGTGTTTAAAAATCTTTATGTCACCTGGAAATTCCACTTCATGGTCACTTTAAATTTTTGTTTGTTTGCTTCTATTTTCTCTTCAACTTTAAATCTTTTCCAGATGCCAGCAGGTCATACCTGTAATCCTAACGACTCAGGAGACTAAGAGCTGGAGAATCATGAGAAAACATCTTTAAAAAAATGAGATAGCAAAAGCAGGGCTGGATGGGTGGCTCAAGTGGTAGCATTCCTGCCAAACAAGCATGAAACCCTGAGTTTATATCTCCACCATATCATTTAGTTCATTTATGAGTGAATGCCAGATCAGCAATAGATAATATTTTAATCAGATAAAAATTTCACCTACCATTTTGGAACTTTTAGATCTCATTTGCTTTGGGGAAAAAATCTTATAATAGTAGTTTTGACATTGACAATTTGGAATTAGGTGTTGAATTGAGTCTTGTTCATGAGTACGCATGCTCCTTATTACAAAAATAAATAGGTTTCAGTTTCTCTTAGCTAATTACATATTTGAATATTTTGGAATTGAAGCTCCTTAAGGCTAGAAGGAACGTTAAACCTCATATAGCTCAATTGCTCCTATATTACTGCATCTACAGATTTCCTGCTAAGTGCCTCTATTATCTGCCGCAATTCTTTAGTGAACGGGAACTTACTTCTTATTGAGGTAGCTTTTGTTCTTTCTTTGGAGAGTGTGACCTATTACAAAGTTCTTATTATTGAACCAAATCTCTCTGTGAATAAGTTGCAGGTCATACAAAATGTGTGATTTCCTTTCCCTCCTCTTCTCTCAATTTTTTTTACAATGTCATACTATTGATGGTGTTTTTAGGAGTTCCAATAGCCTAGACTCAGCCACCTGTCTCAGTATATCAACTGAGGAGATGAGTAGTTTGTGTGGTGCAGAGAAAAAAAGGTTTCATTGATGTGGCTGTGCTAGGAAAAACAGATAAAATAGTTCAGTGATCCAAGTCCATCTTGGGGACATTGATGTGAGCTTTAAGTTTGAATAAAAGAAGTGGAGCCTGGGAACCTGAGGTACACAAAACAGAGGAGTCTGTCAAAATGAGGCCTGGTTGAGTATTATCACGATTCTACTTCTGCAAGATGCCTCCCCCTCTCCTGTCAAAGTCTTAATTGCTTGAGTCCAGTTCTCTTAAGAGAGTTCCTCCTATTTATGTATGATCTAAACAGGCAGGGATTTGTCTGTGATGCTTTGCTGTTTCCGGAATCCTTAGTGACCACTTAGTGACCAGGTTTAGGACAATGACTGAAGACTTTCAGCCCCTCCCTTCCCCCAGCTTCTTTAGGGGAGTGTTTGGAACCGGATTTTGTAAAAGCTGGCTGGAAGATACCTCTGTTAGGTCTTATCTCAGTGCCTCCACCCTGAAGAGCCATGAGATCAATTAACTATACTCTGAGTGATTAACATGACTATTCGCAGAATTAAGCAGGTGTCTGACCCAAAGTTTTAAGACAAGGAGATAAAAGCAAACTGAAGGTAGGGGTGTCAGGCTTTTACCCTGCTTTTCGTTACCTTACAGGTCCATGTGAGGAGTCAGTGCTCTTTCCTGAATGTTCCAACTTTGTCCTCTACTTATTAGGTATTGAAGCAAAGATTTGCTTTAATTTGCCTACAAATTGCTTTTCACAGTCCTTGTGTATGAGTGTGTGAGGAGGGGGGAGGGAGGGAGGAAGGAGAGAGAGAGAGAGAGAGAGAGAGAGTTTTAAATAATCTTGCCCACCTCTCTTAGGTAGTTGATCTTGCAAGTTATTTTCCTTCTAGGACACTGGAAAAATCCTTTCTTTATTGCATTTGTTGTTGTCTTAATTTTTTATGACTTTGATGTTTATTCTCTAGTGGGCTTGGAAAATGCGAGAAAACACCCAAAAATGAATGCATGAAAATCAAATTTTAAAAAACTCTATGCATTTGAAAGTGTACCTTTAGCGAGTAAACATGCCTCACTTCGTCTAAAATTATAGCTTCTGTGACATTTCTATGAAGGGTAGGTTGTGAGTAACTATCATTTCTTCTACATTCTGTGTTTCTTATGAGAACCTGGGTAAAAAAAAGCCCTAAAAATAGTTTCTGCTCCCAAGCAAATAGAACTCTTGAAGTTTTACTGTGAGTTCTCTGTCATTCTGGGTCATAACTTGCTGAAAGCATGGATGTTTATTAGTTGTTGGCTTTTGTTCTTTTTATAACTAAATGTCTCATTCAAATCTTATTTTTTCTTTGGTGTTATTACATTTCTAGATTGCAAACTGAAAATAATTCTAGCATACCATGCATGCTTATTTTGTCTTTATATGTGTAATAGAAATTGAATTAGCATTTTTCAAGTCATCAGGACTATCCAGGGGAAGTATTGCTGTGTTGATTTCATCCTTGGATTTTAAGTTGTCAGGCAGTTTTAGCATCTGAAGTAATTTAGAATATTGTCCATATTGGTTCAGAAACTTAACTACCATACCGTCAACATAAAACACACCTTAGACTATGTGGTCTTGCTCTCTGCTTTAGAATCAACACCAGTTAATATCCATTATAACACCTATCAATTATTACTGTGAAGGACAGATCTGAAGAAAATATTTGAGAAAGAAAACAGGCATATGGAGATCTACATTGCCAATATTAGCCAAAAGGTAAGGGGAGTTTTCTATTATTAACACATGCCTATCATCCCTTGACGTAACATCTATATGTAGAGGATACAGTTAACAATCCTGAAGTACACATCTGTATCATTATTTATAATCCAGTGGACATCTCTAGGATACTTAATTATTATATGCTATGTGAACAGGTTTTGTCTCCAATGAATGACTTTTCTTTCCATGTAATGACTTACAATTTATATTTAACTAATATAAGTTGTTCTAGTTCTAAATAAGTAATTTGACAACTCAAAAGAAAACTAAATTAACTTGAAAAACAAAAGCCAATCTCATCATAACAAATCAATGATCTAGCCACAATGTGTACTACTCCAATTGATTAATAGAAACTTAGGACAGCATTAATCATTTGAGTAAACAGACATTTTGCTTCAACAACACAGGTATTTTGTACAGAAAAATCCCACATGCATTGAACTTAGAATTGATTATAGATACTTAGGAAAAGATAGGGAGAAATATCTAAATAATATCAGGAGCAGGCATTTCACTGAGCTTGCAAGCTTCAAGTTCTGACTCTGGTGGCTACAAGATAGTACATAGCTAAGCAATATTGTATATATAAGCATATAATTTTAAAGTATATTGATGAGTTTTTTATATTGTTGCAGGCAAAATTTAAAAAGTAAAGCATACCTATAATATTTATTTATAATAATAGCTCAAACTTGCATAAATGTGGTAAATATTGTTTTAGGTGTGTATAATGTGAGTGTGTACATACACATAATTTGCTGTCAGGAATTCTGATGACTTACGTATCCTCACTTCATTTTTGAGATAGCAGTTGTGAGGTATGGAAAGTTATAGTGTCCATGTGTGCAAGTAAAGGGGCTCCAGTATCTTGCATCTTACCCACCAAACTCACTAGCAAACTCACTAGCAGAATGAGTTGATATGTATAGGTATATAGAAAAGAATGGAACAGGTATATATATACTCTCACTTGGCTTTTTGTTGTTGTTGTTGTTGAAAACTATTGCTTCTACCACTTGAGCCATTTCACTTCTGGAGTTTCGCTGGTTAATTGGAAATAAGAATCCCATGGAGATTTCTGCTTTGACTGGCTTCAAACTGTGGTTTTCAGCTCTCAGCCTCCTGAGTAGCTAGTATTACAGCATGAGCCACTTTTACTTGGCTGAAATACATTTTGATATCATAATTCATTGAGTAAACTGCAACATCTTTGAGGGAGAAGGGGTTGCTATTAATAAATGGCAAGGAGAAACTGGACTGTATCAGAGCAATCAGAATGGCTTGCAGATTTATACGAACAGAAAAAAAAAATTGAAGAGATTCTCATCCTGTAAAGATTGCACTTTTGAGGTTTTATAATGTGTAATCAAAGAGTCACATCACTTACAACTGAAGATGCCTTTAGGTTCTGTACCATTAACTATTAGTGTTACAAATTGCCCAAAACCTTGTAGCTTTCCCATCTCCATTTACTGTTCAGTTAGTCCCCCGCATGGTGTGACTAGAAGCAGCTTGTCAGTTGATTGATGTTTGGCTGTTCACGAGGACAGCTTCAAATGCCCAAATGAGACCAAACACTAATGTGAAAGCACTTTCAAACCTTCTTGTATGACATTTTCTATTGGTTCACTGGCCAAAACAATGCATATGGTTAAGCCCAGAGGTAAGGAGGAAAGAGTTATTCCAGGCCGTGGGTACAGGGAGGTCTGAGCAAATTGAAGGGGATTATTGCACTAATCCTCCTCAGAAACTTGATCCTACCACATATTTGCATGAAGAAATTAAATCATGGTATGTCAAGTGACTTCAGCAGAACCAAAAAAATAATATACCAAAAATAGTATTTTATATACTGAAAAGGGCCTAGTTTACATACTAAAAATAGTACATAATGTTTGGGATCCACCCAAGTATCAGTTAAAACAATGTCTTTCTGAAATATATGAAAGTTTATTTTGGATAATTTTAATTCTACTCTTCTAGTTGAGGTTGAATCAATTCAAAATGATCATTAAACTCACAAGTTTTTTTTTTGTTGTTAAAAAAATGGTGCTGGTTCTGGGGCTAAAACTTGGGGCCTTGCCATTAAAAAAATGTTTTATTGTTTTTAAGGAGTTGTACAAAGACGTTACCAAAGCAGTTTATGAATACTATGTGTTTTGAGCAATTTCACCCTTCCAACATTCTTAACCTCCCCTCACTTTTCTTAAATTTTGTATGATATATATTGAATTTTTGGCTGCATATCCCCTCCTCCCTTTCTTCTTTTCATTTTTCTCTCCTCCTCTCCTTAACTCTACCCTGCCTTTTCAAATATCCATTTCCTGGTGTTTATTTTGTTGAACCATGATTTTACCTAAGGAATTGCACAGTGTTTTCTTCATTATTTCAATTAATGTATTTTGCTTAAGGATAGTGCTCTACCACCTGAGCCACAACTCCACTCCTAGTTTTTTTGATATTTTATTGGGATAAGGGTTTTGTGGACTTTTCTGCACAGGGTGTCGTCAAACCATGATCTTCAAATCTCAGCCTCCTGAATAGCTAGGATTATAGGTTTGAGTCAGCAGTTCCCAGCTCTTGTAAACTGTTTTATTGAGTAAAGTCTATTATGACAGTCTAATACGGTTCTATGAACATACAATGATAAGTAAAAGGAAGAGTTGTATAATAAGTAGAAGTATTAAATGAGATGATTCTGTTATCTTAGGCATATTTGAAATTATTTTTTCCTTTAAATCTCCAGGGTCATGAAAGACATGTAAGAAAAATGCATTACAGAATAGAGCTGTAAAGCAGCAAGTGCATTTAAGCTTTGCTCTCTTCATTGACATTAACCTTGGCTAGGAAGGTGTGTTTTATTTGACATTTGTGATACCAAGGTTGGTCCTTATTCTTCCCCTATATCTTCATAGTCATTGCTGAGACAAGTCTGAGACTTGTCACAAAAATATTATTTATAGATCTTGATTATTACTAATGGATTGGAAAATTTGAGGAAAAACAATGAAACATCATTATATATAGATAATTTGATTACTTTGAGGATCATCAAAGGTAGAATTTACCTTCTGAAAACCTAGAACTAGATTGTAG
Organism: Dipodomys merriami; assembly: GCF_024711535.1. Taxonomy (NCBI): domain Eukaryota; kingdom Metazoa; phylum Chordata; class Mammalia; order Rodentia; family Heteromyidae; genus Dipodomys; species Dipodomys merriami. The sequence continues at coordinate 406,713 of NW_027204560.1, forward strand.
TAACTACTCATTAATCATATTTATTTTATTGTCCTCTTGAGCATGATGTGATATTATGTTAGTCAGACAGGTCTTATGAAACAAAATACCACAGAATGAGTGGCTTAAACAATTAAACTTTGTTTTCTAGCAATTCAAGGGGCAAATTACCCAAGGTGCCAGTGGGTTGAGTTATTCTTATGTTGACATGCAAAGGGAAGTAAAGAAAGCAGATTCAATTGCCTTTTCCACTTATCATTTCATCAGTGACACAGGAAAATGAATCACAGCCCAATCACATGAATTTTATAAAAATATGTCATCTGTGAAATATTTCAATCTTCATGCAAGAAATGCACTTTATAGTCAACTCTCTCTCTTCCATGCTAATACACTGAGTAGAGCTGGCCTACATCATCCACAATAGTGCAAGTCCTTAAATCCTTTACTTACCTTTGTAAATGTGCTCCAGATAGTCTGACTTACTTTCAATATAGCATTTTTATGACTTAGTTGGTCAAAAGCCATTATTGCTGGGCACTGCAGGCTCATGCCTATAGTCCAAGCTGCTCAGGAGGCTGGGATTTGAGGATAAAGCTTGCCAGCCTGGGCAGGAGTTTTTGAGACTCTTGTGTCCAAGTAAGCATGGAAAAAGCCAGAAGTAGAGTTGTGGCTCAAGTGATAGAGCACTAACTTTGAGCAAAAAGCTCAAGGACAGTGGTCAGGCCCTGTGTTCAAGCCCTAGGACCAGCACATACACACACCACCACCACCACCACCACTACCACCACCACCACCACCACCACCAGAAGAGAACAGAATTTTAGCAAGGTACATCATATGTAGATAATTGGTAATTACAAGTATTACTAAACAATAGCATATGTTAGTTGTGTCAACCAAAAAAAGGCAGCAAATAATAAAGTAATAGCAGCTTAAGTATTTTTATGCAGAGAAAATCAGGATTGAGTCTAGTATAATATTCCATGATGTCAGAGACACAGGCAAACCTATTTATCACCACACAAATGCAAGATGAAGCTGACTACAGTAATCCAAGGTGGGTGAAACCAAGATAAGAGTGAAGAGATGATGGGCACTAGTACTCAGAGTAGGTTTCTAAAACCTACTGCACACTTTTCCTTCAAGCTCCCGAGTCAGAACCTTGTGAACTGCCATTGGCAGTGCAAAATTGCTCTGGATTGCTAGAAAATATGCTCTTTTCTGGCAGTTATGTGACCAGCAAAACTACTGTATTATGAAACAAGGAAGGGATAGGTGTGGGTTGGGGGATGGTTAACATTCACTGTTGTTCTCATTCCTTTTGTTCTCAAATATGTAGGTGCATTGCATTTCCCACACATGAACACACTCAACCCTTCCATAAGAAGAATGCCTGGGAACTCACCAATGTACTACAGCAGTTTAATGTCTAAACATTTTCTCCAAATGACTTCAAATTTCACCAAACATGGACTTAAAATTAAAAAGTATAGTACATGTTTCCACATGTTCAGTATATGGCGGTAAATGTGCAACTTAGCAATTATTAGCTCTCCATTCCAAATTAACCCCCTTAACCAGCAATCTACTTTAAAAAAAAATTAAATGTCCTCTACATGTCGATGTAGTAAAAGCTAGGTCTGTAGTCTGTGGCTCCCTTGGGAGGAGCCTTAGTGGGAGACTATGTCAAGTCACTTACACATGTCCTAAAAGGAAATTGTGGGACAATGGCCTTTTTCTGTTCTTTACTTCCTGGCCACCATGAGTTCAACAGATCCACAAACTCTTGCCATGATAATGCTATCACATCACAAGCCCAAAGGAACAGGGCCAACCAAATATGGACTGCAACCTCCAAAAATATGAATCAAAATAAACTTCTCCTTTTATATCTATGGTATTCATTGCACTGAAAGAAATCTGACAAACCCACCTGCTTTGTGAAAAATTTGTGTGAACCCTTCGATTTTTTTTTTTCCAGGTGTCTGTAAAACTTTGTTAGTAGAGGATGTGTGAGAACCATTGCAGGTGGCAAAGACCTTCTCATCCTGGTCTGGTGCACACTGGCACTGAGCACATCCAGATGTCTGGTCTTCTACTGTTCTGAGCTCTTTCAGAAGTCACAGCATTTCCAGGGTTTAGGATGTACAATGCACAGAGACCAGCAGCACCCAGAAGCAGTATCTGCCCTTCAGGTAGCTTTGTCGACACTACTTCTGTGTCCCGTAACACTTATTCTCCAAATCCAGGCTTTTGCAATGCTTAATAGGTAGCAGCAGCACAAACTCCCACCAGATACAACATAGATAGATTTTCGTAATGGAGAGCCTCTGGTAAGATTCCTTTCCAAATACAACCTACCCTAACTCACTGAAGGATGGATTGGTGGCAAATTCCAGATGGCAAATTTCTAGCCAGATGCCATTGGCCAGACACCATAGAAGTTAACCTACCCTTTAGTGACTCATGGTATATCCAATATGTTCAGAATCTCAACCTTTCAGGGTGGGGTACTGCCTTGGATACTCTGTCTTAACCCTAGTGGTAGCTGCTGCTGCTGTGATCTGCTATCCTAATGTTCTTTGGGATTTTTTTCAACTTCTTGGACATTATTAGCATAGTTAATGCTTATTTAATCTTTTTCCTATTGAAATAACTGTAGATTCTCTCTTTTGATTCAAGAATATAGACTGAAAAAGGAATGACAATAATGAGTGTCATTTTTAGCATAAAGAATTTATTGGATTTCACTGGGAAAAGTGAAGACTGACTTCTCTGACAATCTCAAGGTTTCCTTAGCTGGGTGCCTGATGCAGGTGGTATAGTCTTGGTAGAACTGCCTTGCTCACTGGCCCTCTTGTCTTCCTATAATAGTTTTTGATACTTCACTATTTATCTTTTCTCTACTTAGGCACTAAAGAGTACACAATAGGACTTTTAGATAGGGTATGACCTTTTAAACTGCATCTTGATAATACACATTTGAGGCAAGAGGGTTGCTCTAAGAATTGGAAAAATAACTATTTTCAGTTCTATCAGCCAATAACCAGTGTGGCACTTAAAGGTGTTGGGATAGTAAATGAGCTGGAGTGGCTCTACCACTAACCTCATGGCTCAATGTCAGTACCGGTTCTACACACAAGGCAGAAAAAAAAAAGAAGCAAGAGGGGGCAAAAGGAACAATTGTATCATCTTTAGGGAATATTCCTAAGAGCTCTCACAGGGTAAGTCATACCTTGATCTTGTCACAGGTCTTCTCATCATATAAGTTACAATGCCACAGCTAATTGCAAAGGACATTGGGAAACGAAGACTTATTCCTAGTGAGCCTATGCTCAACTAACAAATCTATGGGAGAAAAGATGAAATGATATTGAAGGGGGATTAGAAGACCCTTCCATGTATAATTTCTGTGCTTTATTCATATGCACTAGCAGAAGAATATTAAATATCTATATTTATATAATAAATTATAATCTAGTACAATGTTTTCTACAATAATGTGAATTTTTCTCTTACTAAACTCATGGGCCAGTAAAAATTTTCTGAACACTTGAGAGAAATACTTAACAATAGTATAATTGCATTTAAAAACAGATTTTTCCATTTAACAACAGAAATGATTTACAATTCTTTTAGGCTCTTCTCTCTCTCTCTCTTTTTTTTTGGTGCTGGAATTGGGGCTTGAATTTAGGGCCTAAGTACTGTCCCTTTTCTTTTTGTGCTCAAGGCTGTTGCTCTACCAGCTAGAGCTCTACTTCCTGTATTTTCGTGGTTAGTTGGAATAAGAGTGTCATATGCTTTTTCTGTGTGGGCTGGCTTTGAATATCCATTCTCATATTTGAGCCTCCTGAGTAACTAAGTGTATAGGCATGAGATACCAGTGGTCAGCTAGGTGTATATTCATTTGGAATTTAACATTACTTAGTTTCATACAATCATGCAAGATGTTACCAGGAGAGAGAGGGAAGAGAAGGAGATAAAGAGAGAGAAGGGAGGGAGAGAGGGAGAGAGAGATGTGGTGTGTGTGAGAGAGAGACAGAGAGGGGGGGAGCTTCTTCCAGTTAGGAATACATGAAAATATAAAGACTTTAATTCATCCAAGGTCATTTGATTGAAAGAGGCAAAGTCTCTTGTTCTGTAGAAGCACTTATGTCTTTCATAGGGGTCATACAAACAACACAGAAAATCTAAGAGGAATCACTTCAACATTCTAATATGTCCAATGTCTGATAGAACTGAGTTTTACAGTAACCAGTAACACTTTGACAGTATGTATTTTTAAAAGCATCTTTTTTTAAACGAAAGTCTTAAAGCACTTTATATTTGAAACATTAAAAGCTCAAAAGAAAAAAGTCAGAAATCTGTAGCAGTGGGAAGCATAGATCAATTTGGGAGCAATTACTTCAATTATTTCTAATAAAATCATTTTGTATTAAGTGAAAATAGTTTCAAGTTTTAAACATTCATTGAGGATTAAGAGTGGCAGGCTCAAGCCTTTATCTTTCCATAAAAAAATGAGTCCTATTATTCTATATTGAGTTAGTAGACTTTTATAGTTTTTTGAGATAAAGGAAAGTATGTAATTGCTTAAACTAATCAAGAAGGACAGCCAAGTCTATTTTTCTTAAGTGAAGCTACATTGCAATATTCAAAAATTAGAAATATGCATGACAAATTCCTGACAAAGGTCATAAATCTTTTATATAATTCCAAACCAACATTTTTGTCCTATTGTGATATTCTCACCTTTGTTTACTTGGCGAAGATATTCATTTCTTATTAAGAATGCAGATTTTGGAGCCATTTTTTTTTAATTCCAAGTCAAAAGCTATTAAGCTTTATGGGCAAGTAAGTTAAACTTTCCAAGTCTAAATTTCCATTTGTAGGTTTGGGGGAGAAAAATAATACCTATCACATTGGACCATTGTCAGGATCAAGTAAATTAATATATTTAAGTGATATGTGGTGTTATTTGAAGTTATCTATTATTATGACTATCTACAAGGTTTCTCTAGCATGTTCTAGGGTTTTAGAGCTCCTCTGATTCCTTTTTTTTTAAGGAAAGTAAGCTACTGGTAGCTTTATCTGTTTTTCTGTGTGTATTAGTAGATGTTATAAACATTGATGCCATGTACCAACTAATGGAGTAGCTTTTGATTTATAAAATGTGCTTTATACAGTAAGAAATGACTTTTAATAGAGTATCTTCTAGAAAAGTTGCCGTTCAACTAGGAGGTCAATTTGCACAACCGACAGAGTCTACACATCTAGGTATCTTTAGGCAGCAAAAGTACTTCCCCCCAAAACTCCATGGTGTGTATATGTGTTTGTGTATTTTTCAAGGATAGGCAGATCAAAACTTTTATTTCCTCCCAGCATAGGGAGACTGATAAAAATCCTTACTAGGGAAGGGAGATAGGAGAATTGTCTTTTTTTTTAAAAGGACATCAGGTATATATATATGTATGTATATATATATATATATATGTATATATATACATATATATGTATATAAGATTTCTTCTAGTGTTTTATATTGTTTCCCAAGGCATTCTTAGGCTGGTATAAGCTGATTGCATGTAGTATATAAATACAAAATCATGTAGTATATAAATACAAAAATCAGATAATAGATAACACTGATTCTAGTGTTAATGTTAAGATTTTGATGCAGAGATTCTATTAATTTTATTCCTATTATTCTGTAAATTTCTATATTTTAAAAAGCTCCATTTTCCCCTAATATGCCTTCTGAAATTTTGGAAAGAATCTGTTTTTTCCCCTTGTTAGAATATCTGAATGAAGAATATGATTCTACATTATTTTTTTCTTATAGGTTGACTCTGAACAATGTAAATATACCACTCATTTAATGTAATTAATGATTTAAAAAATTTTATGTATGCACATTGTAACAGGTAACTTTTCCAATATGTCACAATAATAGTGGCAATAACAATGAAAGCAATAACAATATCTCTTTTTGTTAGATGCTTATTGAGACTTTTGTCTTTGTTCTAAGTATTATTTTAATCTTCACTCCTGCTGTGATTTAAGTATTTCATTACTCTCACTTTATTAGTGAGCAAATTAAGGCTTTTAGAGTTAATTTATTTTTCCAAATTTACACAACTCTTTAGCATTTAGTCTAGGTTTCTGGACACAAAGGCTGTGGTAGTAATATTTTTTATACATATACTCAGTTTACTAAATATGTCCTGAAACATACTGTGGAAATGCCATTGAAGAAAACATGATCAGCATTTTTACAATAAAAAAGTATTTCAAAAAACAACAAAAAAGAAAACATCATAGTTTTTGCAGCTACTCTTTACAGAGTTTCATCTCAGACAACATACTAATGTAACAAATCATTTAAACTCAGTTTTTCAATAGTACATACTTCTTGCAATTTTTCTTTTTAATGGATTAATCTTTTCAGTTTACATTTGTGTTGGCAATTCTGAACTAATTCATTAACATTTCTGTATCAAATTTTATGCTCCTACAAATCTCTGAAGCTATTGATACATGGTTGTGAAGAGAATATACAGAATAACACAAAGGTAACAAAAATGCAAATTCAATGAATACAAGCATCAACAACCTGAAGGTATACTTCTACTAAATAATTACTTGCCAAGACACAAAGGCCACTGGCCACTAACTGACTGGATCCAAGTTTGAGGCCTAGGTGTCCTTTGAAGAATGTACAGTAAGAGAGTAAAAGGATTTCTGTAGGGATCATGAAAACTAACTTCAATCATAATCATAATACTTTACATGTTTGTGCCCTCTCAAACCACTAACATTACCTATAGTCTACTTAATGGGCTTTGGGGAAACAAAGTTCCTTGACTTTGTATTTTGAGATAATTTTAGATATATATAATAATTACAAAAATATTTCAAAGAGCTACCTGTCATTTATCAGCATCTCCTAAGGCTGAAAACCCACAAAACCTTAGTATAATTATCAAAGATGTAATGCTTTAAACTAAACTACTTTAGTTCATTGGCTTTATTAGTACTGACGAGAATTTTTTTTTACTAATACTCTATTTCTATCACAAAATCTAATCTAGCCAGCTTAGTTATCCTGTCTACTTAGTTTACCTAATCTGCAACTATTCCTCTGTCTTTCATTAACTATGGACTTGAGGCTTTCAACTGTTAACTATTCAAGTGAAAGACTAGAACAAAGTCTTCCAAGCCAATAGCCCTCATTAACAGCCTAGGATAATAATATTAATATCAGATAAAACATATTTCAAATTATTATTAGTCAGAAAAAAGTCCATTTCATATTAATAAAGTGAACTTTTCATTAGGTTTTTGTGTGATGTGGTTCCCTGGACTTGATTATTTTCTTTGTGTTGTATTCCTCCTTTCAGTATTTTTTTGTAGTGCTGGCTTCTTGTTCATGAATTCCTTTAATTTTTCTTTATTATTAAAAAAATTAGGGCTGGGAAGTTGGCTCAGTGGTAGAGCGCTTGCCTTGCATGCCTGAGGCCCTGGGTTTGATTCCTCAGCACCACATAAGCAAAAAGAAAAAAGCCAGAAGTGGTGCTGTCGCTCAAGTGGTAGAGTGCTTACCTTGAGCTGAAGAGCTGAGGGACAGCACCCAGGCCCAGAGTTCAGGCCCCACGACCGGACAACCCCCCCCCCCACAAAAAAAAATTAGTTTCTCTGTCCAATGTGAATGCTAGTTTCACTGGATATACCAGTCTGGGTTTGCAGTTATTGGTTTCCTGGCTCTCCTTGCATTGAGGATTTGTATGGAGCCATCTGCAGTGGTTCTAATTTCCTTTCCATTATAGTATAGCTTCTTCTTTGATTTTGCAACATTTAAAACCAGCCCTTTGCAATTCAGGTCTAATGTTTTTATTACAATGTGTCTAGAAGTGTTTCTTCTAGGATCCTGTCTTCTAGGTTTGCTTCTGTTTGCTTCTGTTATGTGGGTGAGGTTTCTCTTTTGAGATCGGGGATATTTTTTGTAATAATCTTATTGAATAAGTGTTGTATCCTTCCATTCTGGTATCTCACTCCTTCATTGATCCCAATTTTATGAAGATTAGATTTCTTAGCATTGTCTACTAGTTCTTGGACTTCCCTTTGGTAATTTCTGAGTGTTTTTTCCATACCTATAACTTTCTTCTCCACCTCCTGTTTTGTCTTCAGCTCCTGATACTCTATTTTCCATTTCATTCATTCTGTTATCTATGGCTTCCACTGTGGTTTGCATTGGGGAAACTGATCTATTTATGGTTACTATATCAATTCTCAAGGTGTTAATTTCATCTTTCAATGAGATATATACTTTGTCTATTCTTGACTGCATCTCTTTTTTTGGAGGCTTGGAATTCCTTTGATATTTCTTCTTTGTACTCTTATTTTTGGTCAGTTATGGGTCATGAACTCTGGACCTGCGTGCTGTCCCTGAGCTCTTTAGCTCAAGGCTAGCACTCTACCACTTGAACCACAGCACCACTTCCAGTTTTCTGGTGGTTAATTGGAGATAAGAGTCTCAGGAACTTTCCTGCCCAGGCTGGCTTTCAGCCATAATCCTCAGATCTCAGCCTCCTGAGTAGCTAGGATTATGGGTGCCCAGCTTCTTTGTACTCTTGAAATTGCTATTGTAACTCTCTTTTTATTACTTTGGCCAATTTTGCCATCATTTCTTTGTTTAATCTTTTGTTCTCCATTTCTTCTTCACTCTCACTGGAGTTCTTTCCTAGGTTGCTGCTGGCTTTGGGGTTTGGTTAGTTGTCTTGATTGTTCTGGGATCTTGCAATCTTTCATTGTCATTTACGCATTTAGGTTCAGGATTTGTGAGGTCTGTGGCCCAGGTTCTGCTTGTTGGTGCTCATCAGGTGACAGCCTTTGCTTGGACCTGGCTAGTTCCCAGTGGGTCGCATTCTATTGCCATGGTAAATCATTCTCTACTCAAACACAATGCATACATTTTTCCATCTTATTTAAACTTGTAAACACATGTAGAATCCCAAAGAGATGACAAGAAATAGAAAACAAGCACATTAGAGCAATGAAGAGGTATGAAAAGGTCAGGTTCATGAGCGGTTCCAGAGTCCAGTGGGAATTTGTACATTAGTAAAAACATCATGGAGACTCAGAGTTATCTTGTGATTTCTTCTGCATTCTCTATTGTATATTGTTGGATATTTTTGGCTTTGTTTTATTTTAATTGGTTAAAACAAGAGCACTCATCCATCTTGCATGTGACTTGTATTGACTCAGTTCTCAGAAGTCACAATCTCAAATTGTCCTGTCCTAATATCGCAATAAGAAGCTATTTTTGTGCATACATTTGTAAGTTTCCAAATCAATGAAAAAAAGAAAAGGAATAATTGACAATTTGTAGGCCTTTGAACATAAATAATACATTTATTTATTCATGTTGGTCATGGGGCTTGAACACAAGGCCAGTTTATGAGTACTGTGTATGGGCACTGTGTATGAGTACTGTGTATGTATATGCTCAAGACTATCATTCTACCACTTTCACCACAGCTCTACTTCTGATTTTTTGGTGGCTAATTGGAGTTAAGAGTCTTAGGGCTTTGATCTCAGATCTCGTGAGCCACTCATGACCAGCCAATTGATTGTTTCTAATTAATACTACAGTGATATATACTTTCACTTTGTCTATGCCTTTTATTAAATATGAAAACTTTCTCACATTAAATAGCTAAAACTAGAGCAATTAATTGATATTGGATGGGCAAATCTCCTTATGACTGACTTCTAAAAGTAGTTTGTATTTACTATTCCAAATTAGGAGACTAGCTATTAATCCTAAATATTACAACTATTAGAATTAACTTTTCTATATCAAATGAAAGATTTATGGCACCACTCTCAATGAAAATAAAGCAAGTAATTTTAAGTAAAAGAAAAAAGAAAACATGAGAAATGGTAACTAAAAGGCAACTCTCTTGAGGGTTGGGATGCATTATTCTGAATTTTTTTGAGAAAACATACTAGGCTTTTTGAGTTTTATCACATGACAGCAAGAATGATTCAAGTTTGGCAAATGAATGTTAGCTCTAGCTAACATATAAAGACAAAATATGGAGTACTTTCTCTTAAAAATCTCTTAGTGCTTTATCTTAAATGGAAAAAAAAATAGGAACAAAGATATGTGTAACCACCATTGCTAGTCAGCCTCATGCTAGAAGTCTTAACCAGGGCAATAAAAGAAGAAAAGGAAATAAATAAGAAATTGATTGGAAAATATGGAATACACATCTCCTTATTCACAAATAACATGTTCATCCACACATAGAATCTTAATATTCTGAAAAATTAAATAAACCAAAATGAGTACACAGCAAAACTAATAACACGAGTTTCCAATATCACAAGACACAAAATCAATTCACAAAAATCTATTTGGATTTCTTTTCCTCACAATTAACACAAGGAAACCATTTTGAGAATACTATTTACAATACCTAATTTTAAAAAGATACATTTAGGGAAATATGCAGCCAAAAATGTCCAAGTCTTTGTAACACCACAAGAATAATTAGATGCACCCAAAGTAATGAAACAGAGCTGTTTTATTTTTTTTCAGCACTTAAAAGTTTCTATAAAGGCTAACTAGCTCCTTAATGAAATAGTTCCTTATACTATCTTTATGTTGTAAACTATATTATGATGTGGGGGGAAACACAAATGTGAAGACATTTGGTCTGAGGAAAGATGAAAGGGCTCCCATAAGTCCACAGTGAAAAATTTCATGTTAGAATAGACCTTGAGCAAATGGAGGACTACTTGCTAAAATAAAATAACTTAGAGAAACCAGAGGAAAATAGCCACATTACATTCCCTGGGCCTGAAAGTAAAATGACTGTACACATCAGGATTTTTATGAAGAATGAATGAAGTAATAATATCTTCAAAGCATGATGAGGAGGTGGAAAACACCTAAAAGTTTTGCCAAGAGAAAAAAATGCTTTCCAAAACCAAAGACAAATTAAGATTATTTTTTGGAAAAGTGCAATACATGAGAATTTATTGCAATATCCTCTCAGCACAATAAAAAAAAAAAGTTTTTTTGTCACATCAGAAGGATACTTAGATGTACACAAAGCTTTGGTTTTTGCATTTAAGGTTTCTATAAAAACTACATCTCTAATGCGTAAGCTGGAATAATGTTTTGTGTTCTTCATAATACATGTTTATTAAAACAGTAGTGCAAAAGGCAGAATAAGAAATAGGAATATGTTTCTGTGAGTCATGTGTGCAGTTATATGAAATTATTGAAAGTAGTTTGTGCTAAGCTAAAGGTATGTATTATAAACCCTTAAGAAACACTAGGGAAAAAAGGTACTGTTACATAAACAACCAAGAGTAGAGATAAAATAAAAGACTGGAAACTACTTAACAAAAAGCAGGAAAAAGCCAGGCGCCTGTGGCTCACGCCTGTAATCCTAGCTACTCAGGAGGCTGAGATCTGAGGATCATGGTTCAAAGCCAGCCCAGGCAGGAAAGTCCGTGAGACTCTTATCTCCAATAAACCACTGTGGCTCAAGCGGTAGAGCGCCCACCTTGAGCTGAAGAGCTGAGGGACAGTACCCAAGCCCAGAGTTCAAGCCCCACGACCAAAAAAAAAAAAAAAAAAAAACAGGAAAAAAGAGGAAACAAAATACATATGGTACAATAACACAACAGTATCTTTCATGCAAAACATGTCAATAATAGCATTAAAGGTAATTGGTTTCACACAAATGGTGAGGTTTGTAAACTATAAGATGCAGTCCAAGCTGAGTAACTGGGGTTATAGGCATGGCCACCAGTGTCCAGGTTGTCTATTACTTTTGAAAATACAAATTAGAAAAGGCAGTCTCTATATCAGGCTGCTGTCACAGATGCGTGCACGCATGCGCACGCGCACACACAACTTTGGCTTCCTGAGAATCATTTTGAAGTGCATTTTTCTTACACATTTTTACAGGTTTACCAGACAGGAGTTGAGAAGAAGCCAGAATCCTGTAGCAAGTTGTCCAATTGCCAAGAAGTGATATCTCTATCACTTTTTTGTTTTTGAATTGGAGCTTGAATAAACTTTTTGATTGTCAGTATTGATTGAGTTTGATAAGAATTCCTCTTATAGACAAGACCTGATGATTCACTTTTATTATCCTAGCTACTCATAAAGCTGAGATGTGAGGAACACCACTTAAAGCCAGCATGAACAGACAGTTCCAAGAGAATCTGATCCCCAATTAACCAGCAAAAAGATGGAAGGAAGTGGATATGTGGTTCAAGTAGTAAGGTGACAGTCTTGAGTGAAAAAGCTTAGCTCGAGCATGAGGCCCTGAACTCAGGCTTCAGCACCTGCACACACACACACACACACACACACACACACACACACACACTCAAACACACACATATACTCAAACACACACACACTCAAACACATACATACACACACAAACACACACACTCAAACACACACACATACACACACAAACACACACACTCAAACACACATACATACATTCACACACAATCCCCTTATGTTTACTAAATACATAATTATAAACTATGAACATGATGTATTTTTAAAGTTCTATGTAACTATTTACATTTAAACAAAAATTCATGTCAAATATCAAAAATTATAAAAGACAATATATTACATAAATACATAAACTGGTTATATATTTATACACACATATTCATAGCATACGTTTTAAGTTTTGTTTTCTTTCATTTAAAATATTAAATATTTACACACACCAGCCAGGTGCTGGTGGCTCATGCCTGTAATCCTAGCTACTCAGGAAACTGAGTAGCTTGAGAATGTTATCTCCAATTAATCAGTAAAACACTGGAAGTGAAGCTGTGGCTTAAGTGTTAGAGCACTAGCCTTGAACACAACAGTTTAGATAGATCACCTAGCCCCGGAGTTCAAGCCTAGGACCAGCACCAAAAACAAAAAAGAAAGAAAGACAAAGTCTCACATGAAATACTTACATATCTATACTTCTAGGGACTAAATAATGAATATTACTCAGTTGATGAATATTGAAGCTTATGAACTATATACTATATTTTGCCATTTTCTATTTATCAGACAATAACTTGATAGCTCTTCATCACAGTGCTTCTAATGACTTTGTACTTACACATGTCACATAACAATCCAAATAAAATTCTTACAAACTTATCTTAAATGTAAAATTATTGGAATAAACTTATATTAGGAACTTCTAGGTTAAAAACAGAAATATTTTTCAAGTTTTTTATTTTAGCATTGCATTTCCTTGCAGATAAACTTTCATATCTTAATCTCTAAGCAACAATGTGTGAGGCTCTTTCAATACACATAAAAATTTCAGCATTTAAAACATTTTCCTAATTTGGTGGTTTAAAATTATACTCTGGGCTGGGAAGGTGGCTCAGTGGCACAGTGCTTGCCTTGCATGCATGAGGCCCAGGATTCGATTTCTCAGCACCACATAAGCAGAAAAAGCTGGAAGTGGTGCTATGGTTCAAATGGTAGATTGATAACCTTGAGCTGAAAAGCTGAGGGACAGCGCCCAGACCCAGAGTCCAGGCCCCATGACCGGAAAAAAAAAATTATACTCTGATTTGAGTATTTTGTTACTGTTAAAACAGAATTTTATTTTGTTCATTTCTTTCATAAAGTATTCTCTTTTCTTTTTCTTTTTTCAAATAAGTTTTTTATTGTGAAAATACTGAACAGAGGGGTTACAGTTACATGAGCAAGGTAATGGGAACATTTCTTACCAAGCATTGTTTCTTCCTCTTTTGTTTTCCCCTACCATCCCTTCACTCCCATCTCCTCAACTACTCCTCCCCTCCCAAGCCTAAATTGTAAAGTTTGTTTTTCAGCATAGCATGTCATACATCTCAACTTGAAAACCCAGAAATGAATCTACATACCTATAGCCATCTAATCTTCGATAAGGGAGTTAAAAAAAAATAGAATGGAAGAAAGACAGCCTCTTCAGTAAATGGTGCTGTCAAAATTGGTTAACTACTTGTAGAAAACTAAAGCTAGATCCTTATATATCACCCTGCACCAGAATCAACTCCAAATGGATCAAAGACCTCGGAGTCAAAGCAGACACTCTGAAAACATTACAGGATGGAATAGGAGAAACCCTAGGTCTCCTTGGCTCAGGCCGAAATTTTCTGAATAGAGACCCAGAAACACAACAAATCAAAGAAAGGTTGGACAAATGGGATTGCATAAAGTTGCAGAGCTTCTGCATGGCAAAGGACATAGCTAGCAAGATCAATAGAAAGGCCACGGATGGGGAGAAGATCTTCCCTAGCCATACAACGGACAAGGGTCTCATATCTAAAATATACTTGGAACTCAAAGAATTAAATCCCCCAACAACAAATCCTTAAAGAAACAACTGCCCAATAAATAACTGGGCTAAAGACTTACAGAGAAACTTCTCTGAAGAAGAAAGAAGGATGGCCAATAGACACACGAAGAAATGCTCAACCTCCCTAGCCATAAAAGAAATGCAAATCAAAACAACATGGAGATACCACCTCACCCCAGTTAGAATGGCAAAAATCAAGAACTCTAACAACAACAGATGCTGGAGGGGATGTGGACAGAAGGGAACCTTACTGCATTGTTGGTGGGAGTGTAAACTTGTTCAACCACTTTGGAAAGCAGTATGGAGGTTCCTCAAAAGACTTCACATAGAGCTCCCCTATGACCCAGCAATCCCACTTTTGGGCATTTACCCAAATGTTTACAAACAAGACCACACTAAAGCTACCAGCAGAACTATGTTTATTGCAGCATTATTTACCATAGCTAAGATATGGAACCAACCCAGATGCCCCTCAGTAGATGACTGGATCAAGAAAATGTGGTATATATACACAATGGAATTCTATGCCTCCATCAGAAAGAATGACATTGCCCCATTTGTTAGGAAATGGAAAGGCTTGGAAAAAATTCTATTAAGTGAAGTAAGCCAAGCCCAAAGAAACATAGGTCCCATGGTTTCCCTTATTTGCAATATCTAGTATATGTCTGATTCAAGCAGAAAAAGTCAGATAATGTGATGTTAGGAAAATGAACCCTTAGATATGTATTTAAAGGTTTTTTTTTCTTGCATGCATTTGTTTCTAACGCATTTATAAGATTATTTCTTTGTTGCTTTGTATGTCCCTCCCCCATAGTATAACCCCTGCTTTCACTATATTTGATGTCTGTATAATTTGTGGAGGAGATGGGGAAAAACAAGTCATTTAAGGATACAGGTGGACCCATTGCAACAATGAGAAGTACAAGTTGTCGTGTTGAAAACGAACTTTACAACTTTGGTGGGGAGGCGGGGAGAGTTGGGTGAGGAGGCGGGGGGAGGCTGGGAAGGGATGTGAAGGGTAAACATTATCTTGCCCATGTAATTTTAACCCCTCTGTACAGTATGTTCACAAAAAATAAAAAATAAATTAAAAAAAACATTTTGTTTTTTCCCTTCCCCTCCCCAAATTATACCAACATCAAATACAGTGAAAACAGAGGTTAACTGTGGGGGAGGATCACACAAAGCAACAAAAAAATCACATGGTACCTTATAAATATGTTAGAAACAATAGCAAGAAAGAAAAAAAACCACTTGTGTCCCTATCTTGGGGTTTATTTTGCTTAACGTCATCTTATCTGACCTTTCTGCTTGTCTCAGACATATACTAGTTATTTCAAATACGGGAAACCATGGAACCTATGTTTCTTTGGGCCTGGCTTACTTCACTTAATAGAATTTTTCCAAGTCTTTCCATTTCCTAACAAATGGGGCAATGTCATTCTTTCTGATGGAGGCATAGAATTCCATTGTGTATATATACCACATTTTCTTGATCCATTCATCTACTGAGGGTCATATGGGTTGGTTTCATATCTTAGCTATGGTAAATAACGCTGCAATAAACATAGTTGTGCTGGTAGCTTTAGTATGGTCTTGTTTGTGATCATTTGGACAAAGCCCAAAAGTGGGATTGCTGGGTAATAGGGAAGCTCTATGTGGAGTCTTTTGAGGAACCTCCATACTGCTTTCCAAGTATTCTTTTTTTCTTATACAAAGTACTATACTTTCATGAGTTGTTAAGTTTCCCATTCATATGCATAAAATTCATATAAAAATTATATATTTGTATACATTTATAAATATATAAAATTTATGTAAATAAATATTTAGTATATTTGTATGTGTGTATATATTATAATACATGTTATGGAGAACCTATTACAAGGCATATCCTTGTCTTATTTACTGAAAATCTTTTCTCTGCAGTGTCTGTTTTGCTTTTTAATACTTTCTTTTTTGAATCTTTTTTTATTAGTAAGTTTTTTTATTGTGAAAATACAGTATAGAAAGATTACAATTACATGAGCAAGGTAATGGTAACATTTCTTATCAAGCATTGTTGTCTCCTCCTCTGTTTCTCCTTCCCATCTCTGACCTTCCATCTCCATCCCCACTGCCATCAAAGTGTAAAGTTTGTTTTTTGACATAACATCTTGTACATCTCATTGTCTTTCTAAGAGTAAAATTTTGACAGTTGAGCTTAATGGTATTAATCTTTCCTTATAGATCTTCTAGAAATATCCTTAGATTTCCCTTAAGGTTTTACATAGTTAAGATCTTTTTACATTACAAGGGAATTAAGAATTACTCACCAGAACTGACACATATTTACACATGATTTAGAGCAAGTATTTTTTGGTTGTTTACAGATTAATTACCTACTGAATATTATTTTTTCATTCATTTTAATTACATTTCTGATACAAAATAGGATTTCTCTGAAAATGTTCTCTTCTTTAGATATATTTTCCACATAGCCATAAAACATTTTATATATCTTCAATATTCTATTTATGTATTTTGAAGAAATGTAGATAAGAAATCATATAAAGATTTAAAATAAGGATACCAGAAATGTGGAATAAGATTGTAGTTGCTGTTCACTAGAAAAATTAGATCTGAAAATTGGATCAGAGAAGAGGGGTGAGGTTATCACAATAAATGTGAAGATAGTATTATAGGCTCAGTGTATGTATACAGAGCATTATAAAGCACATGGCATATATCATCTCACTAAATTATAAAAAAAACTGAAGAAAAGCAATAATAACGAAAGCAGGATCTTTGTATGGGTGTGTGGGAGCGCCCGCATGCGCGCACGCGCACATGCGCTGCTCATGGGGCTTGAACTCCGGGCCTGAGTGCAGTCTGGAGCACTTTTTTGAAGGGGGGATGTTGGTTATGGGTCTTGAACCCAGGGCCTGGACTCTGTCTTTGAGCAATTTTGCTCAAGGCTAGAACTCTACCACTTTGAGCTAGAGCTACACTTAAGGTTTTTGAGAAATTAATTGGATATGAGTATCATGGGGACTTTTCTTCCCAGGGCTGGCTTTGAACTGCAATCCTCAGATCTCAGCCTCCTGAGTGACTAGGATTACAGGTGTCAGCAGCGCCTAGCCAGAATCTTCATTTTTTACTTTACTTTTCTCTTCTCTTGTCTTCTTTTTTTTTTTTCTTTTATTTTCCTTTTGGTGCCATTCCTGGGGCTTGAACTCAGGGCCTGGGTGCTGTCCCTGAATGTTTGTGCTCAAGGCTAGGGCTCTACCACTTTGAGCCACAGCTTAAATTCTGGCTTTTTGGTAGTTAATTAGAGATGAGAATCTCCTGGACTTACTGTCTGTGTTGACTTCTAATCAAGATCCTCCGATCTCAGCCTCCTTCCTAGATCGCAGTATAAGTGCGAGCCACTGCTGCCCTGCTCAGGGGAGGGTCATCTTTTATCAAGGAGAAAACAAAGGCTTAAGAGAGGTAAGTTGTTTTTCTATTGAAAGTTTGGGCTAAGCCCCAAATCTTAAAATTTCAGAGTCTAAAACCATCCTCCCAACTACGATCTATACCACTTTGTCAGATTATAGAAAACATAAAAGTTTATCTAGTGAGACGAAAGCTTTCCTGTTCCTAAATTCTAGGAGAAATTTATTGTGAAGATGTTCAGTAACAATGATGGATAATGTCTTCAACTCACGCTTTACAGAAAATAGAGCAATATTTTTTAAATGGCCATTTCTTCTATCAGCCTTCAATAACAACCCGGTTTGTAACATTGAATCACAACTTATTGCCAGCATTGCTTTGGACAACTAGGCAGAGATACCTTAGATATGTTACAATCTGTGATCAACCTGGTATGAGAAGGTATTTATCATCTATCTCCTGCAGAGTGAGGGGGCCACGGGAAGTCAGAAGGCTGGATTTACCTTTGAGGAAATATCAGTCAAATGTCAGACTCTATAACAGAGGAAAATGTGTCATGCAGAAAATTCAGTGTGAGTTAGCAGTCATTCATTTTCAAGATAACCACAATAGTTGCTTAAAGAAAGAACAGAGTTGGAGCTAAGCTGAGTTCATTGTTTCCTCTTTGCTTGTGAAACTTTTAAGAGTTATGTCTCATTAAATCCATACTAAGTTAAAAAATGGTATAGGGACACAAAAGAATTTATTGCTTATGTGATTTGGCAAAGTATCACCAGTACTTGGTGAGATACTGTAGCAGGCAGTATATATTTAATAACTATTTAAACCATACACAAATGAAACATTGAACCAAATGAATAAATGAATGATGTCCCAAGGACATAATTTTCTTGGTGTCTTTTTTTTTTCTTTTAACCGTAAAGAGCTTTGTGTTTCTCTTGCTGGTCACTTTCAGATCCTGAAAAAAATTCTGACAATACAAGAATGTTTTTATTTAAGTTTTTCTAGCAAGTTTCTTTGAGGAAACTTTTCTTTAATTAGTAATGATAAAATATTATGTGGACAATGCATATGTGTATTTACTAGATGTGTAATATAGGCAATAAATCGTCCTTTGTGCAGGATTTTAATAAATCTTAAATAAAGCATTATGTTAAACTATGTAACTTGCAACCTGTGGGCAAGGATGGGGGGGGGAACGTTGAAGCTGGAGGGTAGGTAAAGGAAAGGGTAGTCCAAAACAATGTAACGTACTCATTACCTGACTTATGAATTAGTAACCTCTCTGTACAACACTTTAACAATACAATAAAATTATATTTTAAAAGTCATTATTTTTTCCTTTTGTAGATGAGGAAAATATAATCTCAGAATTGCTGACTGTGGAGAGAGGAAGGGTGAGAGAATGAGTCATAAGATTCAATGGACATATGTGAAAATGGAACCAAAAAATTTTGGGGATAATGTCGAGCAGGGGAGAAATGAAAGGATGGTGGAAGGGGTGATATTAACCAAGGTGCATTGAACTCAAAAGCTGACATGCTGGATTGAAGCTTCTTAAGGATGATAAAAAATAGTTTAAAATAAAAAGAAATGTTTCATGTCATGCTGAAAGTTGTACAGCTCTATGATAGCTTAAGGTTTTGACTCTTGAACTCAAATTTCTGACAGTCTTGTGAACCAAATATGAAGACAGAATTTCTCAATTTTACCTGTTTGCAAATGTTCAGTGCAATAAACAGAAACGGGACTCAGCACTCTGTTTTCAGTTTTTGTTTTTGTTTTTGTTTTTTTGTCAATCCTGGGGCTTGAACTCTGGGCTTGGGCGCTGTCTCTCAGCTCTTCAGCTCAAGGCAAGCACTCTACTGCTTGAGCCACAGCAACACTTTTGGTTTTCTAGTAGTTTATTGGAGATAAGAGTCTCACAGAGTTTTCTGCCCGGGCTGGCTTTGAACTGTGATCCTCATATCTCAGCCTCCTGAGTAGCTAGGATTACAGGGATGAGCCACCAGTTCCCGGCTTCAGTTTGTTTTTAAGTTGTACACACATACACACACACACACACACACACACACACACACACACACACACACACACACACACACACACACACACTCACACGCATGTGTGTTGGTCCTGAGTCTTGAACTCAGGGCCTGGAAGCTCTCTGAGCTTTTTTGCTTAAGGCTAGTGCTCTACAACTTGAACCACAGCTCCATTTCTGACTTTGGTGGTTAACTGGAGATAATAGTCTCACAGACTTTTCTCCAGGGCTGGCTTTGAATTGAAATCTTTAGATTACAGCATACTGAGTAGCTGTTACTATAGGTATAAGCCACCAGCTCCTGGCTCTGTTTTCATTTTTAGAATATACTGTAGTTTAAAATAATGGTTACGTTCATATAGGGATGTGTGTGTGTGTGTGTGTGTGTGTGTGTGTGTGTGTGTGTGTGTGTGTGTGTGTGTATAGAAGAGAGAAGGAGAAAAGGAGAGAGAAGGAGAGGGAGAGAGGAGAAGATAGAATTATGACAAGTAAGTAATACAACTCAAGGAATTTGTGGACAGATAATTACCTTTTTCAGGAATAATTCATACACAGTTTTGAAGAAAGGAAGGTACAATCCCTGTTCTCAGATGAGCAACCACCTGTACTCAGCATTCCGTGTTTCTCTTTTATATTTACTACCCTCTTCTCAGAAATGTCTCTTGCAAAGACTTTACCTGGTTCTAATTCTCTCAGCATTTGCCCAGGTACTGAGCCAAATGTTTAGATAGGAGAATTTTCATTCCCACAAGCAAACCTATCATGCAACCAGAATGCTTTTATAACAGTCTGTATTGACCAGGATACCAAATTAGTAAAACAGGTGATTAGGACCTTCTGATAATAAAACCAGTGAAAATATTTTTTTGTTATAAAAGAATTAAAGAATTTTTGCAGATTCTAAAACCATTTAGAGGCACCCCAAATGGGTAATTAGGTTCTGATGGGGAGGATTTTTTAAGAGCAAATGCAAATCTTTCCCTTTGTACTGGATTAATTGTTTCTCCACCCCCCACTGAAGGAGCTCTACTTTGATTCCCTCCTTTCATTATATTAACTGCTTCAGACTAGAGTTTCCCCCTCGACATAAAAACAAGTTTCAGTGTTTTCTATATTTAAAACAAAATAAAAGAATGATTCCCTCCTTGGGTTAATCACTCATTCTCTTTTTGATATCAATCATTCTCATTATATTTTCTATTAATTCTTATTGTTTTAGTTTTTATCCATCAGAGTTTTTATGCCTATAGATTCCTATATAAAGTTGAATATGAATAATGAGAGCTAGTATCCTTGCCCATTTTTTCTTTCAATCTAAGGGTGAAAACTCTTACATTTTTCATTATTATAAGCAATTCTTGGACAATTTTGTAGTTTTTAGCCAAGTGTAGAAAAATCCTTCTGTTACTTAGTTGACTAAAAATATTTATCATGGATATATGTTAGATTTTGTCATTTTTTCTATATTTATTGAGATGATCATATGACTATGGACTCATTACAGTGAATTTCATTGGTTAATCCCTATCCCCCAATTTCTTATTGTGAAATACATAAAACATAAAAGTACTCTATGTGGGCTGGGAATGTGGCTTAGTAGTAGAGTGCTTGCCTAGCATACATGAAGCCCTGGGTTTGATTCCTCAGTATCATGTAATCAGAAAAAACCGGAAGTGGATCTGTGGCTCAAGTGGTACGGTGCTAGCCTTGAACAAAAGAAGCTCAGGGACAGTGCCCCGGTCCTGAGTTCAAGCCCCAGGACTGGCAAAAAAAAAAAAAAAAGTATTCTATACAAGTAGAATCTTGCATTATTTTCTGTAACTATTTTATTTTATTTAGCATAATGGCTTCAAGTTTCATTCATACTGTCACATCATTTCTTTCCTTTATATGTATGAGCAATATTCCATTGTATGTACGTCCAACTGTGTTTTACATAACTTTCATAAGTCAGTGGAGATTTCAGTTGCTTCTGCCTTTTAGCTATTGTAAATAATGCTGCTATGAATATAGGTGTATAAATATTTCTTTGAGATTACCATTTCAGTTCTTTTCAGTGTCACCCGTAAATTGAACAGTTGATGGTAATAGTAATGCTTTTTCTAATTTTTTGAGAAAAAATGTGTTACAAGACAACTGTGCTACCTTCATCCTTTCCAATCATGCTCAGGATTCCAATTTTCTCCATATCCTTACCAACACTTATTATATTCTTTATTTTTCTTATCCTATCTGTCCTAATGGGTATGAGGAAACATCTCATTGTAGTTTGGGTTTGCATTTCCCTAACGATGAATGGTGTTGACAATCTTTTCATGTGCTTACCTGTTCTTGTACATCTCTTTTATTTAAAGTCCTTTGCCCATGTTTGGATCAGATAATGGTTTTTGGAATTTTTTAAAACACATTCTGGGTATTAATGTCTTACTTAATATGTAATTTTCAAATATTGACTACTTCCCATTCTGTGGACTACTTACTAAATTCTGTACTTTTAAAATATTTCCCCCATTCTGTGGACTTTCTAAATTCTGATAATAGTTTTTTGGAGGCATACAATTTAAAAAATGAAGTCCACTTTCTCTTCTTTTTAATTGTCTGTGCCATATCAGAGGGTTTTTTTTGTTTTGTTTTGGTTTTGTTTTTTGCCAAATTCACTGTCATAAAGTTTTTTTCCTTATCTTTACTTCTGTGAATTTTATAGTCTTAGATTTAATTTCAGTTCATAGATCCATTCTGACTTATGCTCTGTCTATAGTGTTAGGTAAACACTGGCTGTTCAGATGATCCAGCCCTGTTGGTGAAAAGGGCAGATTTTCTGTATTGAATTGCCCTGGCATCCTTGTCAAAAATCATTTTGCCATAATGTACAAGTTGGTTATATTTTAAAAAATTGTATTGTTATTATTAAAGTGTGTAAAGAGAAATTATCATTTCAAAAGTCAAATAATGAAGACATTTCTTTTTTGGGTAATGTCATCCCTTTGTTCACTTTCCTGTCTATCTATTTTTATGTCAGTACCACAGTGATTTGATGTATAACATGGTAATGAGTCTTGACACCCTGAACTGTGTGCACTATCTTAGCACTGTGGTTCTGTGTAGTAGAGTCCCTTGGAATTCCATATCAACTGAGCATGTGCTTTTCTATTTCTGCAAATGATATCATTGAAGTTTTAATGGGACTTAAATTGACTCTATAGATAAATTTGGGAAGAATTTACATCGTAAAAATACTCAGTTTTCTAAGTCTTTTTGCTGTTTTATGCTGTTATTAATAAGTAGGTGCACAAAGTGGTTATTATTCTGTAAGTCAGGTTTTGAGTATAATGCTTCTGGTCATTGTCATCCCTTCCTTCATTCTCCCCAATTTCCCCCCTCTCATCCCTGGTCTCAAATTACATAGCTCATTTTTTACAGTTTTTACATGATGTACATTAAATAGAATGATTGCATTTGATCATCCTTCATTCCTCCATTTCTATCTTTAAACATTAAATTTTTACTTATGTGAGGTATCTTCAATTTCTTTCAGTAACTTTTTAATCTTATAGTGTAAAGTTCATTCATCTCTTTGGTTAATTTCTAATATTTATCATTATTTATTATTATTATTATCTTTATTTGTATGCCAATACTTGTTCTTGAACTCAGGGTCTCAAACTCTTGCTTATTTTTTTCCACTGAAAAGTTAATGCTTTACCACTTAAGCCACTGCTCCACTTCTGGTATTTTTGTTGGCTAATTGAAGATAAGAACGTCTTGGATTTGTTAAATAGACCAGATCAATTCTCAGATCCCTGTTTCTTGAGTAGTTAGGATTACATACCTGAGCCACTAGTGCCCAGATATTTTGTTAATTTTGATGCTACTGTACATGACAATGTTTTGTTCATTTCTTTTCACATTGCTCATTATTATGTACAGAAATATAACCAAAATTTTCTACTTTACCAAATTTATTAATTTTCTATTTTGTAGAATCCCTAGAGTTTCATTAATTATTTTATTATCTTTAGTTGTACAGGAGTTGCCTCTTTACAAAGCAGCTTATACTGTATTTTGGTCAATGTCATTCCAAGTTTTTTTAACTTTAAAATATCATCTCCCAGTAGAGATCATTATACTTCTTCCTTTCCAGTTTAGTTACCTTTATTTGTTCCCTAACATCTCAGGGTCAGCAATGCATGAGCGAATTTTTGAAAGCATTCTTGACTTCTTGCTTCTGGTATTAGCAGAAATCTTTTCAGCCTCGCCAGTGGGCATGTCATTGTGAGTTTTTCATATATAGCTTTCACACAATGGTTGATTTTAATACAAAGACTAATTATATCTTAGGTATAAATTCCAACTGACCATGAACACATTATATATATATATATATATATATATGTGTGTGTGTGTATGCATATATGTATATATTTGTATTTTTGTGTCTTTAATTTATGTAAATGTGTATATATGTTTATATATGAATATATGTTCATATATATGTATATATGTTTACATATATGTATATATAACTTCATTACATTTGGTAGACTTGTGTAAGATTTATATCTTTTTTCTCTTTTCATATTAAAATAATTCTGCTATTCAAAGTGAATTTTTCTTCTTTCATACTCTGAAGGACCTTATTAAAACTGATATCATTTATTTTTTGAATAATTGATATAAATCACCAGAAAGTCCATACTGGTATTTTATAGAAGGCTATCAATAGGAAATACAGTTTCTTTAACACTAATACATCCAATTCCAGTTATCTTTGGGGCAAAATTTTGTGGTATTTTGTTCATATTTTACCTCCAAGTTGCTGAAATTGTGGACATATAGTTATTTCTATAAAAAATTCCTTTACTGTGTTACTAGTTCTTGAACTTTCTGTTCTGATGTTATCTCTTTAATTTATGATGCTTCTAATTTGTGATATTTCTGTTTTTTCTCAAGCTATTACGTTATATATTTTTGATAAACTTGATGTTGATAAGTCTGGTTAAAGACTGTTAATGTATTTGCTATTCACAAAAAAAGTCAACTTTGTTTGCATTTTCCTTGTTAGCTCTGTTCTTCATTTTATTGACTTCTCTTATTATTTTCTAATACTTAGACTTTAAAATTTTCCTCTATGTCTTTAAATTTCTTATGGTAGAATCTTTGAAGTTATTCATTGTCACTTTATATGTTCTGTCATATTTGACTCTTGAGAATCTTATGTCTTGAAGGTGTGGTATTCGTTTTCTTTTATATTCCTCACTTGAAGTGACTTGAGAGTGTGGCACTGGTTTTCTTTTGTATGACTCGCATGATTTTTTTTTTCTGAAAGCCTGTTACTTTGAGTAGAACAATGGATATAGGTAAATATTGCAGATGATAGTATACAAAGCTATATACTAGGATGTTACTATAATATTCACTTTTAAACATATGTATGTGCATTACAGTAAACAATATATTTCTGTGCCTCAAAGTAGAAATGTATTCCTTCCTTCTACCCTCCCTTCCTGTCTTCGTTCCTTCCTTTTAAAATCTGTGTTCTTGGCTTCCAGTGTGATGGGTTAAATCAAATTAGTCAGACCTTGCTCAGGTTTGGCCTTGCTGGTTCTCTGGTTTACCCTCCATGCTCCTCAGTATCAGCCCTAGAATTACTTTATATTTAGGGTGCCAAACACTTTGTCAGGGGCCTTTCTTAATCTGTGATAACACCTTCAACCAAATTCTTCCCTTGCACCTACACCTCTGAGAGTCTCTAAGTTCCTGCCTGTGGCTCAGCGGCAGACTGTTCTTATTAATAACTGCTCTTGCTAGCCTGGAGGTTAAGGGTGTGCTCTACTGTTCTAGTTCATCTGCCTTGATCCTGGATTCTGGGTTCTTCTCAGGAATTCTCTTCTGTCAATGGCATGGCTGTCAAAATGTCCACATCCAGGATATTTTCTCGCTTCTCCAACCTGTAGGTAACAAAAGATGAATCTTTTCTGTTTTTTTTTTCAAGTTCTTGTGGATGTCTTCCTATTACACAAGGTGACAAAGTGTTTACTGCCTCTCTCTTAAAGCTTTGGCTCCATAGAAGAGACAAGAGAAATGGGTGTGGGTGAGCCTTGGTGTTAGTCAGCTCAGACTGCTTTAGAGCCACACTGTGGAGTGGGTACCTCTGCTTCTCACAGCACTGCTCCTGGGAAGTTCAAGTTGAAGTGTTGATGGACCTGATGTCTGGTGAGGATGTATTCTCTGTTGTGTAGATATCTGTCTTCGGATCATAGCCTCAGAGAAGACAGGACAGAGGGAGAATCAGTTCTGTAGCAATTTCTTCTTCTAAAAGCACTAATTCCACCTTCAGGACTCTACCACAATGATCTAGTATTTCTTAAAATCCTCACCTAATACCATTGCACTGAGGGTTAGGATTTGAAAAGATGACCCAAACAAGCTGTCATTGAAATCTTTTTATTTTTACCACTTCTTTTTGTGTGTGTCCAGGGGGTTGAATTCAGGGCTTGGATGCTGTCTCTGAGCTTTTTTGCTCAAGGCTAGTGCTCTTCTTCTTGAGCCAGAGTTCCACTACAAGCTTTTATGGGTGCTTTATTGGAGGTAAGAGTCTTATGGGCTTTCTTTCCAAGGCTTGTTTCAAACTGCCAATCCTCAGGGTACAGACATGAGGCGCTGGTGCCCTGCACCTGGCTTATTTTTGCCATTTCTCAGTTGGCCAAAGGGGCTGTTGCTTCTAATAACTACATCTCAGACTTCCTATCATGCTTTTGTCTTTCTCCCAAGTACCTAATGAGCTAATGGAGAAATGGCGTGTGTGTGTGTGTGTGTGTGTGTGTGTGTGTGTGTGTGTGTGTGTGTGTGTGTGTTTGTATGCTGGAACTGGGGCTTGAACTTAAGGCTTTGAGCTTTGTCTTGGCTTTTCACTCCAAGCTGTGCTCTACCACTTAAGCCCCACCTCCACATCCTCCATGTTTTCTTTTGCTTGATCTTAAAGATCATGGTCTGTGTTTTATACTGAATATTTATTTAGTTAATTACTTATCATTTCCCCCTGAATACTGAACTTTGAACTCTGAGCCTTGGAAGTGGCATTGTGGCTCAAGTGGTAGAGCGTTTGCTTTAAGCTGAAGAGCTCAGGGACAGTGTCCAGGCCCAGAGTTCAAGCCCCATATGGACAAAAAGAAAAGAATGAACTCTGAGCCTTGCATTTGCTTGGTTTGTTTGCTCACCTGGCATTGTACCAATTGAGCTGTGCCTTCAGCCCTGCTTTGTGATGGTTACGTTGTAGGTTGTTATTTTGTTATCTTTGTTATTTTGTAGTACCAAACCATGATCCTTTAGACTTCAGCCTCCTGAATCCCTGTCTGCTATATTGCTTGACTATTTTCTGGCTTCAAGCTTTTCCCACAGTATCATCTGCAGTTCTACTGAGATGAAATTTCATTTTAATTTCAATGTTTATTTGCCATTACATTTTGTCTTCAAAATTAGTACATGTTGTTTATTTTTACATAAGATATATTTGTATAATATCTTTGTAGTACATATTGATCAAATTTAATGTACATATGGAAACAATGAAATGTAGTAATAAGCTTTTCTCTTTTATATTGGTATGAATTAAATTGTATAAACTAAGGGATTTCATCATATTTCTATCCATGCAAGTAATATAGTGCAATTATACTCATCTCTTCTATTGATCTGACATTAGGTTTATTAGATTAGGTATACTTATAAGCAACAAAATCTAATAATAATCTCTTTTGAAAGACAAATTAAGTCCTTCCACATTTATTATTACTACTGATAATTTACCTTTACTTTTGCAAAGTTACCATTTACTTTACTCTTTCTCATACTATTTACTTTCTTTTAGGTTGATTTGTATTATTCCCTGTCTACCTTTTATTGCTTGGAAGATTTATATTCTAATCTTATTTGTTTTGTATTTACCTTTTAATTTTCAATGTGCATATTGCCTAAAATTAAAATTTTCTACTCCAACACAATACAAGTACTTAGGAATGCCTTATTTCCACAGAACTATGTTTCAGTTAAAATATGCCACTCTCTAGTATTTAAATTTTATTGTTTTATTTTTCCAAATCCCTTAGCATGTCATTCTAATTATCTTATCGTCAGTATTTTATGTATCCAATAATTGTTCAGCTTTGCCACAAAGCTTTCTCGCTATGGCTTTTGGCATTTCCTAAAGCACAATGAGTATCACTAATAATGCACTTTCATTTTCATTGTTTTCCATGAAACTTTTTATTTTCCATGTAATACTGCATTTCAGTAGTGTAGATACAGAATTCTAGGTTTCAGTCATATTTCATCAACTTTTGGCTTCTGTTGTTGCTAGTGAAGTCATGTGGTAATTCTAATATAGACCACCTAACCATTATATAATTATCTCTCATTATACCTCAGTTACTTCTCTCTCTCTCTGTCTCTGTCTCTGTCTCTCTCTGTCTCTCTCTGTCTCTCTCTGTCTCTCTCTGTCTGTCTCTCTCTCTCTCTCTCTCTCTCTCTCTCTCTCTCTCTCTCTCTCTCTCTCTCTCTCTCTGTACTGAGTACTGATCCTGGGGTTTGAACTCGGGACCTTGGCACTATCCCTGTTTATTCAGGGCTAGTGCTCTACCATTTGAGCCACAGCTCCCTGTCCAGCTTCTTGCTGGTTAATTGGAGATAAGAAACTTATGACTTTCTTGCCCAGGTGGCTTCAAACAGTGATCTTCAGATATCAGCTTTCTAGTGATAGGATTTCAGGTATGAGCTACCACTGTATTTGTTTTTTAAACATCAGAGTTATTCAGAAGCTTTCTTGAATCCTAGTTACCTCCTCTAGCCTCTTAAGAAATATCACCATTTCAGTGTTTAAATATTATATGTTTGCCATGTCTACAAATGCTCACTCATATTTCTAACGCATGTTCACCTTTGGAATCTCCTGGATGAGACCAGGCATCCCAATCTTAATTCTTGAGATACTTCTCCAAAATTACTTCTCTCATAAACCTGATAACATTATTGTATCTTTTTAGCTAAATTGATCTGCTTTTAACTAATAATGATCCATTTTTTAAAGTTTGTGATTTGAAGTCTATTTATCTGCTAAGAAAATAGAATGTTAGTTCTTATTTGTATGGAATGTCTTTATCCATTGGGGGAAAAATGTCATTCTACGTGTGTACTTAAAGGTGAAATGTCTCTGAAATATAGTTTATGGCTGTATCTTGTTTCATTCACTACTGAGCCACATTTTGTCTTTTGGTTGAAGACTTAAAATCTATTTGTACAAAAGGTAATTATTACCAGGCACCTGTGGCTCATGTCTGTAATCCTAGCTATTTGGTAGACTGAGATCTGTGTATTGTAGTTCAAAGCCACCCTGGTCAGGAAAGTCCATGCAACTCTTATTTCCAATTAACCACCAAAAAGCTGGAAGTAGAGCTGTGGCTCAAGTGGTAGAGTGCCGGCCTTGAGCAAAAAAAGCTCAGCAGTAGTGCGTAGGCCCTGAGGCAAAATCTTTCATTTAAAAAGTCCTTCCTAATCCCAAAGCAGTTGTTCTTTTCCTTAATCAGAGTCAACATATCAAGCCAAAGCAGGAAACATTAAGCAACACACCTGAATAGAAAAAAGTTTTTCTCACAGTGTAGCAGTCACCCTTCTAGACTTTATAACCTAGATTCTCTGTGGAAAAACTCATGTGAGGGGTATGAAGAACTTCCTGGGGTGGCATCAGTGGGGACATAGTTTTAACAACTCAGCTTAATATGAATGAGAACAGAGATGCTCAGGTAAATTCTGAAATATCTACAATAGCATTGAAGGCTATTGGGGTCTTTGATGGTGATGATTGCTAAGGGCATCCTGATATCACCTTATCCCACTAGGGAATTTATGGCTGAAGGATTTCCTCTGTGCTCTGGTTTGGATTGTAGGCCCAGTCAGAAGTAGGCCACAGAAGTGAGGAACATGTGATAAGCCTTTGGCTCTAGGATGTGGGAAGTAATAGTATTTGTGGCTGAAGTGCAGGCTAATTGGCCATCATGTTCCCAACACAGTGTAAGGACTCCACAGATGCTCAGGAGGCAGCCAGGAAGCAAAGAATAGGCACACCAGCTTGTACAAAGCTGAGAGGCACTGGGGGCAGGATATTACCCTGCTGTGTAAATGGCTGAGCTCAGGACCAGAGAGATTGTGTTCAGTGAGAATGTGTCTGTAGGACTTAGAATATAAAGTAGCTTGCCAGGTCAATGGCTCTAGATTTTGAGATGTTTACAGGCCTTGTGCTGTGACCAAAAATTCAAGGTACCTGAGTTACTCTTCACTGGCAGAAAGTTCCTTCTGTTGTCTAGTCTCAGTCCCTCCTGTTGCAGGAAACTTCCTCTCTCCCCTGAACCCCTTTCCATTGGAAAATAAGGATATCCATGGGAACAAAATATGAAATTAGAAACATTCTTGCTAAAAAGCAAACATCTCTCCCTCTCTCCAGCTTCCCAGGCTCACAGCTTTGCAGTTTACCACGAATTTTGCTGAAGGCCACTGACAACCTTGAGGCTTATCACTAGCTTATAATAAAAGTCATTTCTGTAAAGAACATTTCAGTGCACACCCAATCATAGGAATGAGTTTCAAATGTTTTAAGAACCATGGGAACAAGTTTCTAATGTTTTGAGATTTAAACTATACTACCCCTTCCCAAGTTATTATTTCTTATTTTTTTTCTTTTTTTTGTTAGTCATGGGGCTTGAACTCTGGGCCTGCGCGCTGACCCTGAGCTCTTCAACTCCAGGCAAGCACTCTACCACTTGAGCCACAGCACCATTTCTGGTTTTCTAGTGGTTAATTGCTGATAAGAGTGTCACTGGTCTTTCCTGCCCAGGCTGCCTTTGAACCACCATCCTCAGATCTCAGCCTCCTGAGTAGCTAGGATTACAGGTATGAGTGAGCCACTGGTGCCCAGCTCAAGGTTATGTTTTGACTTCTGTAAGCCAAGGATATGTTTTGACTTTTTTGTAATACCATCAATAGCAATTATAGTATCTATCAGGCTAAGTCAAAATTATGTTTTGCCTATGCTCTTGTGCCTCAAGGCTATGTTTTGCTTCTGTAACCTTGCTTGCTTGTTTTGGTAAATATTACCTACTTGAAACCCCTTCCTTATCCCCCAGTGAAAAGCAAAATGCCAAGTGGCTTAATAAAAGGCTTCCATTCAGATTGAGTACTGGTGACTCCTTTCGCTGATTGTGGTTCAAGTCCCACCGGCTCCTGGGAGCTAGAATATTTCAGTGCAGCCAATTCCAGGTCTGGAGTGTAAGAACTTTAGGGTAAGCTGGCAATGGGTGGGGAGGGCTTTTTTCCTGAAGCAACTCAATAGTAGCTGGCCACTCCTTGAGTGAAGCAGTGTGCAGTTGTCTTTTCCTCTGGAGTTCCCCAACGAAAGTCTACATTTGTATTGGTGATGATGGCCAAAGCTTCTAGGGTTGTCTTTTGGAAACCATGATGGCATTATATTGTCTGTACCAAGAAGCTCCCTCTTCCTTTTTAGTTCAGTTATCTCCTGCTTTTCAGGAATGCCATTCTCATCAACCGATTCCATTGATGCGGTTGTGTTTTGCCTGCCCAGCTCTAGTGATGCAGATTTGTTCTTGTGTTTTGAATTTTTACAAATTTTATTTTTGTGCTGGTACTAGGACTTGAGCTCAGGGCCTTGAGCTTTATTGCCCAAAGCTACCACTTAAGTCACAGCTCCACTTCCATATTTTTCATGGTTAATTGGAGATGAGTCTTATGGACTTTAGCCTGGGCTTATTTTGAACTGTGATCTTCAGGCTCAACCACCTAAGAGTTAGGATTACAGGCATGAGCCACTGGTACTGAGCCTATTGCTGCAGAGTCTTTAATGGGTTCTTTTGCTCTCATAGGTCCATTCTGATTTTCAGATAGCTGTCTATACACACACATTCATGTATCTATATTTGTGTGTATGTGTGTGTGTGTGTGTGTGTGTGTGTGTGTGTGTGTGTACTTGCAGTAGCATCAAGGCTAATATCTCTTATAATCTCAGCTTAGTGACATCCACTTCAGAGACTATTTAACTTATTATGTATTTCTTTAATTAATTCATATTTTATTTGTGCAGGTACCAGGGCTTGAATTTAAGACCAAAACTATATCCTTTAGGTTTTTTCACTCAAATCTGCTGCTTTACCACTGAAGCCACACCTCCATTTTCAGCTTTTTTCTGGTTATTTGGGAGGCTGGACTTGTACCTCCATCCTCAGATCTCAACTTTTTGAGTAGCTAAGATTATAAGTATGAACCTCTGGCCTTCAACAATCCCCTTATTTTTAATATCTTTAAATAGTTGCACAAAGTGGTTTTCATTTAATACATCAAGTTATCAGTACAATATGCAATGATTCCCTCTTACATCACAGAAACTCATTTTAAGAGCATGAAAATAATATTGGAATAAAAAATCATCTTAAGGAGCAGTACAGAAATAGTCACAAGGCAGTACAAAATAATTTCTATTGCAAATACTTACAGTGGTTGGGAGCGTAGCATGTGTAAATATTTCCAATGGGTTTTGTTGGCTCAGGTTGAGTCATTACAGTGATGTAGTGACAAGCAAGGCAAAGTCTAAATGAGAAGAAAAAAATGAATCACAACAATCAACACATTTTTAATGCAGAAGAAATCTTTCACTTCAGATGTTTTTTTAAAATATACCTGTCAATCGACTGAAACTCATATTATGGAAATAGCATAAAGCTGTCCTTCTTAACAACTGTCGGAGTTCTATTTTTCTCTTTTTACTTGTAAGAGGTCAGGGTGAGCAGAGCTGCTATAAAATAATTCCACAATGAGGAATATGCTTAAAGATTGCTCTTAAATCACACAATGCATGTTTAATCAACTATCAAGATGTTTTCTTATTCTGGGAAGAGTGTCATAGATGATGCAAATGAGTAAATTCACATATCTATTCTCGCATAAATCACAATATCACTGACATAACCAAGAGAAACTGGTAGAAAAAGGAAAAATATATTTTTCCTAGAACAATTATGAATATTAACAAAGATGCCTGGTGATTTACAACCCTAACAAAAGGTCAGAAAAAGGACAATGACTTTCTATACACATATGTGTATGTGTGTGTTCATGCACTTAGAATCCCCAAATTTCCTCAGTCTTGTTCATTATCTACCTTTTGTTTTTTCCTAATTTTCATTATAAAATTAATGATAGGATTTCATTCTTTTCCATTTTCCTTTGTAACATGATGGAATTATTTGTACTAATGGTTTCTTCTATTTACTGCTTTTTCTTTCTTGTGGTTGCTTTCAAATCTCTTCTAGTTTCTTAATTTCTAGCAATATCTTGCTTTCCTCAAACTTACTATCTTTAACAAGCTGTTGTTGTTATGCAGATTGTAACTATAATGCCTGGATTGTAAAGTATGGTGCCCAAATTAAAAGAACATGATATCTAGATTTGACAAGTTTTGATAACTGTCCAAGTTGTGCAAATATCACGGTAAGCTACTAAAGCACTTCTCATAATTTGGATTAACTGTAAGTGTGTTTTGCTTTCATTTGCATGTAATAAAATAGTACATATTCTTTTATGCCTGAATTATTAGGATAAATATTCTCACAATAATTTTGAGATGTATCCTTGTAGAAACCCTCGATAGTTTGTTGATATTCATTTCTGGTAGCATTACATTTTGCGAAATATCACACTTTAGATGTTGGTCCTTTGGTTTTCTTCTAGTTTTAGCTATTACCATTAAAGTTGCTATAAATATTATTATTTAAGTTCTTGTATGAATGAATATCTATTCAGTTCTCTTGGGTAAATATCTAAGGTAGATTACTACATCGTATGATGAGTTTATGTTTAACTTAGGAAAATTATGAGCAATTTCCTAAGGCTGTGGTACCATTTAAACACACTACTAAAGAGAGATCTAGCTGCACTAATTTGCTATCATTTATATTGTCATAAAAAAAGTCTTAACAATTCCACTGGGTAAAACATGATGTTCACTGTAATTTTTATTTTTGTGTTATTGACAATTAATGATATAAATCGCTTTATCATGGGCATATGGATGATTCTATCTTCTTTGGTGAAATGACTGTTAAAGTCCTTTGCCTATTTTAATGGGTTGTTATTTTTACTGGTGTCTATTTTTTCTCTCTTCTGCAGATGAGTTATTTTCCTAATACATATTGTAAATGTTTGTCCCCACCAGTAATTAATGGTTTTCTTAATTCTATCATGTTAGCTTACTTTTTTCTACTTCAAAGAGTTAAAATATATTATTTTTTCTCCATAATTTAACCATTTGTGTTCTAACACATCATTGACTACCGCAAGGTCTTGAAGCTGTTTTACATTTCCTAGTAGAAGTGTCCACATTAGGTGTATGATCCAGCTTAAATAATTTCTGCATGTAGAGTAAAATAGGGTTGTAAATTAAAATTTCAAATTTCTATGGGAACTTTCAATGTGTAAGCATTAAAACAAAACAAAGCACCTTCTTTTGTTTTAAAATTACTTAAAACCTTGGCCAAAACTATTTATCACACATGTCTGTGGATTTTCCACGGATTTTCTCTGTTCCTAAGGGCTATCGTTTAACAGGACCTTACCCTTTGCTATACTAATTCTACACTGCTGTGATTTCTTAACTCTATAACTTTTTTTTTAATTATAGAGGAGCCTTTATTTTCTGTCACATCCATTCAGATATGTCATACACTTCACAGTAATCAATGTAGTCAGCTTAATACCAAACTCTTTTCCAAATTAAGTGTTTAGGTTTCATCATCTGTATCACACTAACTCTATAACGTTTTAACATCATCCATATTACTTAAAATACAAAGGTTAAGATTCCAGTCTCTTGATTGTGTCTACTGGTTTCTCAGATACAACAAAGCTCAATTTATTATCAACAATAGATACATTTTTTAAGAAATATTTGAATAAAACTTTATATATATATATATTTCTTCTTTAATCTTCATAATACCATAATCAATCAGGTAGGTATTATTTTAATTCTTGATTCTTACCTAGGAAAACTGAAAATTGAACCAATTATATTATATTTATGAAGAACCTAGACTAGTAGCAGTCTTTCATTGAAGCTCTGGAATTTTCAAACTCCACAGCTTACTTTCTTGTTTCCCCTTTGCACCTTGGTTATAAACAAGAAACATGTAACATGAGTTCAAAGACTGGTTTCATTGCTGGAATCAAGAAAAAATGAAGAAAAAAGCATTCACTTCTTCAGTTCCATTGTGGAAGTTACCCTAGTGTCTCTTTGGGCATCTTGCCCAGACTCTTCTGTTTCTCTTCTGTAACTGACTCTTTCACTCATTTGGAGGCTTTTATTTTGAATCATGAATGCATTTTCAACACCTGTATGAGGGTGAAAGAGAGTTGGAAAGAAGGCTTTGAGTTAAAAAACTCTTCTTTAGTCACAACTACTAAAATATTTTAACACACGAAGTCTGGAAAGTATTCTAAAAAAAAAGGTTTCTTGACATTTCAAAATGGTACTATGTAAAGATAAGAGCATGCTATTTACAAATCTTCCTGAAGACGTGTGTGTAAGACTTTTACAAGGATTCTTTTCATCTGGAAACTTTAGTGCTTATTCCTGTGTTCGCTTTGAGTTCTGCATTAGAAGTGACACAAGAAAATGTGAATCTCTGTCTAACTGCCAATGAGTTGTTATGTATAGATAGGAAGAAATCAAATCTTCCATTATTGGAGAATCTTATTAACTTATTAAACCATATTTTTTGTCTATCCACTGGGAAAATTTTTTTATTGTGAAAATACTGTACAGAGGGGTTACAATTACATGGGCAAGATTATGAGTACATTTCTTATCAAGCATTGTAGCCTCCTCCTTTGTTTCCCCTTCCCATCCCTTCCCATCCTTCCCTTGCCCCCCATCACTGGGAATATTTTGTGGGGTGTAAGTGTGTTTGTGTGTGCATGTAGAAAAATCAGGAAGAAGAACAAAATAATTGGGTAGACAATGAATTGGAGGAAAAAGAGAAAAACCTTTGTGTGAGTATTTATGTGTGCGTGTGCATGTGTGTGTGTGTGTGTGTGTGTGTGTGTGTGTGTGTGTGTGTGTGTGTGTGTGTGTATGCATGCCTGATGCCTGTCCTGGAGCTTAAACTTAGGGCCTAGCCTCTGTCCTTGAGCATTTTTGCTCAAAACTAGCTGTCTATTGGTTGAACCATACCTCTACTTCCAGTTTTTTGGTGGTTAGTTGGAGATAAGAGCCTCATGGACTTTCCTTCCTCAGCCAGTTTCAAACAGGGATCTTAGATCTCAGCCTCGTGAATTACTAGGATTACAGAGGTGAAGTGCCACCGGTGCCCTGCTTCCCCCCTTCCCTTATCCCTCCTTCCCTTCCTTTCCCTTTCTTTGATTAGAGGGACTAGAATGTGAGGAATCTTTCACTGTCTTTACAGTAAGACCCTGTTTTCATCCTCTGCAGGTAGCATTAAAATAGATGTCTCTCACACAAACCATGGTTTGCCATAACAGCAGTTATGCACATTGATGTCACATGAATGCATTCTCAATCCTGGGTGATGCTCTAGAATAAAGACCATCATCTTACCTTACAACTCTCTTATTCTGTGTTTTCTAATTATATTTTTTGGTCAGTTGTGGGGCTTGAACTCTGGTCTTTGGCACTCTCACTGTGCTCTTCAGCTCAAGGCAAGTCCTCTACCACTTGAGCCACAGAGTCACTTCTGGTTTTCTGGTGGTTAATTGGAGATGAGAGTCTCATGGACTTTCCTGCCTGGGATGCCTTTGAACTGTGATCTTCAGATCTCAGCTTCCTGAGTAGCTAGGATTAAAGGCGTGAGCCACAGGCACCGGCTTTAACTATAATTTTATTGTCTAAACAGTTGGATGAAGGTGTTACAATTCCACATGTCGGTTATGAGTGACGTATGTCTTGACCAATGTCACACCCCTTCCATCATTCTTCCCATTATCCCCAACTCTACCTATCCCCTCAATTTAACCTATAATCTTAAGAGTTGTTATGGAACTCAATGAACATTTCCAGCCACATTTCTATAGAGTTGTGATGCTGATAGAAAGTTTAACTGTCACTAAGACAACAAAAACAAGTACATAGCAAATTTCTGCTTTTCTATTGTAATTTATGAAAAAATGTATTGCAGTTTAAAAATTATTTAAAAGTATGATATTTATGTTAAAAAGTTATGGATTGTAGTATTAAAGATAAATACATTCAAGTCTTCATTGTCCAAGTGGGAAAACAAAGACTGGGAAAAATAAAACAATTGTTTAAAGTTCCCATAACTATATAGTAGCAAATGTGAGCACTGAGTCATAAATGTCATCTGTATGCCCTTTCTCCTCTGTGCTAAGAAAGCTTGTAGTTAAATGTTCAAGAAAGGGTTAGAAAACACCCTACTTTTCATTACGTTATTGTGTTATACCATCTTTTAATATTTAATACATTTCATGGCTTTGTCAATATGGTACATAAACTAATATCTTCTTCCCAGAAGTTATATGATTGTTGTTTTATGTTATAATTTTGAAAAAAAATCATACAAAAGGTATGCCATATATTTCCAGTGTTTTATATTTTTATGTCCAAGAAAGAGATGAAACAAATGTTTTTAAAAAGCACAAATGAACAGAACAACTGAGGTTCATCAGGAAATTTAATGGTCTTTCTTTTGAATAAGGAGTTAAGCATGGAGAATGTACAAATATACTGGAGTTGAGCTGTTGGCTGATTATCTCTATGTTGACTGGACATTTCACACTCTCTTAGCTATATAGTTGGTTACTTGAATAAGTACTGTGTTGGGAGCCATCCCTATCCCCCATGATGATTCTACAACCTATGGGTAAACAGACGTGTCTGCTGTTCTATATAAGCTAAGTTCTATATAGGGTCAACTCCATCATCGATGTAAATGCAAACTTTCCAAGCTGTCTGTAGATGTGCTGAAGGTTCAGTTTTACCATCAGTTCCATCACCTAACCTTATGTTTATCTACAAACACACACATATACATACATGCATGCATATTTTATAAAATCTAAACACCTTGACAATTTCCATCGTCAACTACAGTTATCGATAACATCCATCCTTCATGAAATTTTCATGAATATGGAATGACCATGGTAGTAGTTCCCGAAAGGCTGACGAGCTGAGGAATGGTAAAGAATTAGGAGTTCCCTCTCTCTCAAACAAGAAACTTAATTTTTTCATTCTTCCAATTGTATGTCTATGTATATAAATATCTGTAGAGTTATCTATATGAAGATTTCTGTCTATCTATCATCTATCTTTAAGTAGTTGTATAAAGAAGTTACCATTTAATAAAGTAGGTTATGAAAACAATGCATCTTGCTCAATCTTACCTCTTTCAACATTGTATATCTCTCCCAACCTACTCCTTCCCTCCTTCCCTCCTTTTTCTTCATTTTGTTGGTTATGCATTGAGTGTTTCTGTGTGTGTGGTCTCTGTGTGTGTGTGTGTGTGTGTGTGTGTGTGTGCATTGGCACACATTGGGGTTTGAAATCAAGGCCTGGGCTCTGTCTCTGAGCTTTTGTGCTCAAAGTTCTCACTCTACCACTTGAGTCCCAGCTCCACTTCTGGCTTTTCTTAGTGCTTAACTGTAGCTAAGAGTCTCTTGAACTTCCCAAACTGGAAATACTTAAAGGTTGAAATTAGACATCTTTTCTGTTTGACTATTGCCTTCTTCCTTGGCCCTCTCGCCATGTAGGAGCCAATCTATTATTTTTCCAGTTTCTCTTTGTCACAGTACCCATTTTATTTTTCATTCATTTCTCCCTTTTGGAATACCCTTGAGATCCTCTACAAGTTGCAAAGATATTTTTTCCTAGCTAAAAAAATGACACATTTTTCTATAAATTCTGGAATGTACTCAAAGACATTAATTTACTTGCCACTTTTATGGTCAATAAAATAAATCTAGACAGAGTACATAAAGGAACTTATTGGGTGCCAGTGGTTCATGCCTATGATCCTAGCTATTCGGGAGGCTGAGATCTGAAGATCCTAGTTGAAAGTTAGCCCAGGCAGTAAATTCCATGGGATTTTTTTTTTTTTTTGGTCAGTAGTGGGGCCTGAACTCTGGGCCTAGGCACCATCACTGCCCTCTTCAGCTCAAGGCAAGCACGCTACTGCTTGAGCCACAGCACCATTTCTGGTTTTCTGATGGTTAATTGGAGATAAGTGTCTCACAGATATTCCTACCAGGCTGGCTTTGAACTGCCCTCCTAAGATCTCAGCCTCCTGTGTAGCTAGGATTACAAGTGTGAGCCACTGGCACCGGCTCCATGAGATTTTTATCGCCAAATAACCTGCAAAAAGCCAGAACTGGGGCTATGGCACAAGTGGAAGAGAACTAGCCTTGAGCAAAAAAGGTTAGGGACAGAACTTAGGCCCTGAACTAAAGCCCCAGGACTGACACCAAAAGAAAAACTGAAAAAGACCTTAGAGCTACCTGAAACCTGTACTGGCACAGATCACATGCTTTCAGATCTAAAAGCAAAGAAAGAAAATAAGATTTGTTAATGCCTACCTACCTCATTAATCATTATTCAAGCTACCATGTTCTTGAAGTATTTTGTGTTTAATGATTTTTAAAAAGTGATTGTAATGTCAAAGCTTGTTACTTTTATGAGAAAAAAAACTGTTGCTTTAACATTTTTATATTTTATTAC
Source organism: Dipodomys merriami (assembly GCF_024711535.1). Taxonomy (NCBI): domain Eukaryota; kingdom Metazoa; phylum Chordata; class Mammalia; order Rodentia; family Heteromyidae; genus Dipodomys; species Dipodomys merriami. The sequence goes on from NW_027204560.1 coordinate 446,356, forward strand.
ACTTGAACTCTACAAGAATCCCCTGGGACACGTAGCACGATTTCAGTTTTGTGGAGAGTATGTGGATCTTCTGAAATGGGATCTGAATTCTTGTCCTCTCACATGAAGCTATTTTCCGTATCTCACTCTCTCCAGCTCCTCACTGGTGAGTTCTTGTCTTAGTTTTATTTCTAATTCAAGCGCTCATCTACAACTGAAAAAAATATTTAAAAAAATTTGCTTCAATGCCTTCCATGACATGCAAGCTTAAACTCAAAAAAATTTTTTTTGTGGATATCTGTGCCCATAACAGAGCTTGAATTCAGAGCCTTACCATGCAAGTTATACCTCCAGCTCAGTTTTTTGCTAGTTAATTGGAGATGGACCCTCACAGGCTTTTCTGCCTGCCTGGTTTCCAACTGAAATCTTCTGGACCTCCAGCTCTTTAGGATTACAGGCATGACTCACCAGCACCTGGCTTTTTATTTTTCTTTTGCTGGTAGTAGAGTTGGAACTCAGGGGCTAGTGGTTGTGCTGAGCTGGTGCTCTGCCACTTGAGCCCTTCCCGCTAGCCCACAACTACTTTTGTACTTTTGTTTTATTCATCTGTTCTGAGTAGGTCTCAGGTTTTACTGTGACACAAATATATTGCTAGATAGGTAGGATAGACATGGCTCATAGCTAGTTTGATATAGCCCTTAAGTTAAGAAGCTAGAAAGAGAGGGGGGCAGAGGAGGAGGAAGAGGGGGAGGGGGAGGAGGAAGGAGGCAAAGAGAAAGATGCAGATGCGGAGAACATGAAGATGAAGATAGGCAGTGACCTAGCAGCTAATAACATATAAAGACTTCAAAGCCAAAAAAGAATTTATGACCTGTCCCTTTACCAAAATGAATTTCAAATTATGAAATAAAAAAATACAACTAAGATTATTTTGATTCTAAAATTTCAACAAACCAGGGTCCTCCTCAAGTGCCTTCCAAACATCTTTAAAATCTTTTGATTATAGGGAGGAATTACTTGGCCTGCTATACACACAAATGTCAGTTCACCTCAATGATTAATGGCCATCATAAAAGTCCCTGGTACAGATTGCCAGGTAACTGTGGCTGCTTAGAGGCATTAACCAGCTTCACGAGGCTGGTGCAGAAAAGGTTGCCTGTATCTGCCAAAAGTACGAGAAGCTTGGCAGACTACAAAACAAAGTAGAAGAAAACTGGTTTTTGAGAGCAAAATCAACCTGGTAATTTTGACTCTCTTATGCTTTGTTTCCCAAAATATTTTATACATCAACGGAGAGCCCATATGCCAAGGAGAAGACTCAAAGCCTTCATTTTAGTTGGCAGCACATTCTCTACCATTTCTTAGAAGAAAAGTGTAGTCTAGGTGGTTTTCAAAGGAGGAAAACAGTGTTTGGGCTTGTTTTTTTTTTAAGTTTGCTTCTCTTTAATATGTTTTCAAAGTTGTTATTTAAAATAGCTGGCATGGTGCAGGTCTATTATACACTCAGCCACGTGCAGCTTTATGCATTTTGCCCTTAGCAACCATGGTTTCTTTCTTGTGTACATCAAAATAAAGACATTTATGCAAAGGTTCATTTTCCAATTTGTCTTTTTTTTTTTTTTGCTTAGTAAGCTGCTTCATGCTTGCTGATTCTCTGAAACATCAATTTTACAGATAGGATGAGTAAATGAAGTAGATTGCCATTGGTAATTGATAACTGTATTGTGAAAATGGAATGGCTTCTCTGCTTTTTTTTCCTTTGAAAATTTGTGGAAAATATTTTAGCATACACAGTCATTTGGAGAATAAATTAGGAAACCAGTTCTGTTAATTTTTCTTTATGATAGGTATGAATTTACTTACATGAGTAATACCAATGCAAAGCTGTAATTCAATAATTTTACAATGTAATTACTGAGAATGTAGACTTTTTGTCACTGTTGCTTATTGAAAATGAGTTGCTAACAGTACCATTTTTTTTTCTTCTCTTAGTAATGGTATGACCCTTTAAACCAATGGGGCTGAGCTCAATCAAATCTGAGCTGTCAGAAGTTTGGTAAAGGAGATATTTGTGAACAGAAAGGAAACAAATTCTGTTAAAAAAAACTAGTGACTTATTGATTAGAATGGGGTTTATTAAAATGATTGCTTGTAGAGTTATCATATGTAATTGGCAATGAACAAATAACCAGAACTACTGAGTTTATTCTCAGTTTACATTTTCATTTAATTTCTTTTATATGATTCTGAAAACAAATGCTATGTAACAGTCAACCTCTAATCTATTGTCTGTTCCCCTTGAGAAATCTTTGATTAAGAAATGACAAAGTAATCTATTACTAGTTTTGTTTAGAGTCAAGAAGAAAAAAATATATACATTCACCATTCAGAGTTAGGTATAGAAATGTCTCAGATTATGATAATTAACTTTTTATGATTCTCAAACACTTCCTCAACCATGTAAATTTGGAGCAGAGGCTTTATTTCTGCATTAAATAAACTTAGGTAATTAACTGGGGAAGTCCAGGCTACAAATACTATGATTGCAAGAGTGTTAAGATAAAAGTGTGGACTCTACTGGATTCCTTATTGGGTCAGTAGTGGAAAATTATCAGAATAACTGTGGAAAATGGTGAGAAAAAAATGTTTTGAGCTGCAGCAAAACTTCACAATTCTCTAAAAAGAAAATAAATTATTGTGAAAATACTGTACAGAGGGGTTACAATTACATGGGGAAAAGTTTAAGATCACTCTAAATATTAGCTTTGTATGTGTGGCTTTAATTCAATTATGGGCCAGAAAGTTTGGACAGACCCTGATATCATAAGACACAAGTTATAATTTTAGTTCCTTTCATAGAATGTATCATAGATGTGTTTACTTAGTAATTGATAGGTGAAATATAGCAAACAGTTGCTAATGAATTAGTTCTCTTTGTATCAACAACATAGACAATAATATTAATGCTAATAATGCTCTCTTTTTTGAAGAAGAGCTTTGTGTTTTAGGTGAGCTTTGCTCAGTGTCTTGGATCTATTTTTTAATCGTTTCAATGGCATGATGATATTAAAGTCATCACCACTCTATACAAAGTGACACCTGGTCACACAGGAAGATGTTGGTAGGTAAAAAAGGTGGAATGTGGACCTAATATCCACTGTTCACATGTGTTCTTAACTACTGTATTTTATAACAGTAATAAAAGAACAGATTTTTCTTGGTTGTTGTTGTTTTTAATGTGTTTTGTGAAGTTATTTCTATTTCTTGACATTTTCCCCAGTATGGTTTATCCCTTGTTGTCACTGAATTTGACTTCGGTACTCTGAGTATTATATATAAGCTTATCTGAATTAGGGAAGGGAAGGGGAACAACAAAATGGTGAGACAAAGGAAAAAGGGAGACCCAATGCAACAATGATGCTCACAAGACAATATGTTGGAAATGAACTTTACAACTTGGGGAGGGTAGGAGGGAGGGAAAGTCAGAGAAAAACGAGGGAGGGGGTAACAATGTCAGACAAGAAATGTCCTCAGTACTTTACATATGTAACTGTAGCCCCTCTGTACATCACCTTGATAATAAAATAGAAACAGAATAAAGCTCACTTTGATTATATTTTAAAAGTGAACAATTAAAGGAATGGGCCCAAATAAATGCATCTATAATGTGGACACAGTTACTGATTTTGGGGGTTTTTTTTCCATTGTGACAGTTACTGATTTTGAATTCAGTTTTGGACCTGGATCAAACTAGGAAGTCATTATTTTAGGAGGACGTAGAAATGCATTGCTTGAGACAAACTGAGAATGGAGACTAAAGAACAAGTGTGAAATAATAGATATAAAATGTTGCTCTGATTGCATGATATAAAATCAAAGATGCTAGCTGATAAATAGGCATTTCTCCCTGCTTCTCTGAAACATTTATGAATGTATTTCTGCCAGGAGGCATAAACTTGAATAAATTATGAAGAGTAATATTTTCTTATACTACTCCTTGGGAGTTGTATATTCTTGACATATCCCCAGTGCCTTATAAACATAAACCTGGATGTTAGGCTTTTGTTGTGTGGCTCAGTTCTGTCAATGTGATCATTTCAGTGCTCCCACTTTTCCTGGGGCTTCTAAGCACTTAGAAACTTACTTTCACATCTTAACTTCAATGAAATGTTAATGCTCTTGTCTGTATTATTATCTTACCTGGGCTGTAATAAATCACCACAAGTATAGTACCTTAAAGTGATCCAGGTTTATTATTTTGTGCTTTTATCAGCAAGAAATCAGGAATGGGTGGGTTTAATGTGGCTAAAATCCAGGTGGGGGAGAAAATGCAGGCTCTAGGGAACACTTTGTTCATTTGTCTCTTCCTGACTCTAGCGGTCACCTTCATTCCTTGGCTCATGGATGCATCACTCCAGCTTCTGCTTTTATTATCATCTCTATTTCTTTGACTCTTGACTCTCTGTATTTCATGTGGAAAGGTCTTTTTAATTACATTGGACCTTGAAACCAATCTTCCCCTCCCAAAATCCTTTTCTTAATTACAACTGCAAAGCTCCTTGTACATGTGTGGGAACCTATTCATAGAATGTAGTAGACCAGACTATGGAATTCTGCAAGTATATGGCAACGAATACAAGAAAACCTGTTCACAGTTTGGAAAATAAAAGCAGATTCTTTATGGTTATATGTGACCCCAATAATAATTCTACTTTCAATACTTTTAAATTTTCCTTGTTGCAAATGTTTGCCATAAAGTAACTGAATATATGAGCAAAAATAAAGTAACTATACAAACGGTCCTCTGCTTTCTGTTTATTTTTCCTTTTATTTTTGTATTGCCCAATGAAAATGGTTCAGAGCCATTGTAGGTTAGAGGATGCTTCACTGTGGTATGGCATGTGTGTGTGTGTGTGTGTGTGTGTGTGTGTGTGTTCCTGGGACTTGAACTCAGGAGGGTCTGGCCTGAATGTTATTTCTGAACTGTTTTTGCTCAAGACTAGTGCTCTGACACTTGAGCCATAGATTCACTTCCGGCTTTTTGCAATTGTTTCTGGACTGACTTTGGTCCTCAGAGGTCAGCCTCCTGAGTTGCTAGAGTTACAGGCACAAGCCACTGGTGCCTGGCTGAGATGTGGTCCTCAATCCAGCGTCCATAATATATGTGTTTTCAGAGGTACTTGGCTGTGGCCCACTAAATGGTGCATAACATGTGGAACAATGACATTTGGTTTGGTTTGTCCATCTCTTCAAATCCTACTGAAGGATTCCTGTGTGTTCCAAGTTATTGGAGACTTAATCCTCAACACAACAGTGTCCTGAGATGGCACTGATCATGAACACTGTAAATTCATGTGTGGATTAATGAGCCAGAAGGGGCTCATGATTGCAAGAGTGGGTTTGTTAGGAGTTAGCCTCCTCTTTTTCTTTTCTCTTGCCCTCCTTCTTTATGAGGATCTAGCACAGAGGCCCTCACTTGGTGCTCCTGCATTCCCTCAATGAGAATGCTTATTCTTTATGAATGACTCCGTTTCTGGCATTCTATTAGAACGGTGCAAAATTGGAATAAGAAAAGCACTGAGCAAGAGAATTTCTAAAGCACCTTCATGCACATGACCCTTGAGAGGACGTTTTGGTACTTGTATCGAAGCTGGTATTTGCTGATCCATTTAGCTCCTGACCAGAGGAAGCTGTGGGCCTTCTCTAGATGGCACATAAAAGATGAATTGTTTCCATCTCCTTGGTAATGTGCTTGAACTTTTCATTAGGAAATAACACTTGGCTGGAAGATTCCGGCAGTTGAGCTTACCAACATCGTAAGAATGACGGTCTGAGATTGCATTGCATTAAGACTTCCCCCTGTCTCTGTATCCTGTCTTCTGGACAACCTATTTCTGCACAGAAAACATGAGAGAGTGCTTGCTTTAGGTTTCTTGTGGCCTAACGTTAGCTTCACTTAAATCAGACAAAATACCATTTTACTAATGCACATTTTCATTTTAGCAGGGAAATCATTGACATGTAAAATCCATTTTGTCATTATAGAATCAAAGAAAAATAATGAGACCTTTTGCTTTAAAAAATGGTTGTATATATAGCTGGGTGCCAGTGGCTCAAACCTGTAATCCTAGCGACTTCTCAGAAGTTGGAAATCTGAAGGGACACAGTTCAAAGCCAGCCCATGCAGGAAAGTTCATGAAGTTCCCTCTCCAAAATAACAAGCTTAGTCAGTTTGGAGTTGTAATACAAGTGATAGGGTACCAGGTGTGCAAACAGACCAAGCAAGAAAGTAAGTTTAAGACTCTGAATTCAAATCTTGGTGCCTGAAAAATGCACAAATTGATGAATATTGTACTGCTCTCTTTTTATCTTTTCAAAATGAAATGATGAACATCGTTAACTACACACTTTAAAATTTACTTAAAAAGAAAATGTTTAAACTAGCTTTTGTGGGATGTTTTCCTCGTCAGCCTAGGATGAGCTAACTACCATGGAATTGGATCGGTTTGCTCTTGGTCTCATGTCATCATAAAATGCCCACAGTTTTCTAGTTATGTTCAACCAACTACTTCAGAGTGCTGGCTGTGAGTTAGGCATTCCATGACTAGTGAGCACTGTAAATATAAATAAGATAAAGGCCTTGCCTGCAATAAGCAGGAATTATATTCCTACACAATACTCATTCTATTCAACACAGAATAGCATTCTTGCTTCAAGGTGAAATATGCACAAGCCAGAACTGAATATGGAAGGCAGATGTGTGAATAAGAATTACAATATAGTGGGAGTGTACATATGTTCAATGGAAGAGCCATGGATGAGGCTTCAGTCAGCAGACAAAGACCATCATAGGATTGGACAATATGAGCCAAAATACATACAAGATGTTCGTTTGTGTATAAATGTCCATATTTCCTTTCTATGCCATTCCTCTCTCCTGTTATCAAGACTATTTCCCTCCGAAAGCTAGAACCCTTACAACTGGCCTGCTCTACCATTAGCCTGCTTATTGGCTAGTGCTCTACCATCTGAGCCACACCTTCAACCTCTCACCAGCCTCCAGTGAACCTGGGCATGGTGTGATCAGAAAGCCAATAGGAAACGGAACGCCAAGAGAACAGCAAGGAGGTGCCTCAAAAGACAAAACATAGGCTCCCCTATGACCCAGCAATCCCACTTCTGGACATTTACCAAAATGACCATAAACAAGGCCATACAAAAGCTACCAGCACAGCTATGTTTATCACAGCATTATTATATTATATTATAGCTAAGATATAGAACCAACCTAGATGCCCCTCAGTAGACGAATGGATCAAGAAAATGTGTTATATATAACATATATATATATATATAATACACACACACACAAACACACATACATACACACACAATGGAATTTTATGCTTCCATCAGAAAGAATGACACCACCCCATATGTAAGGAAATGGAAAAACATGGAAAAAATCATATTGAGTGAAGTAAACCAGACCCAAAGAAACATAGGTCCCATGGTTTCCTTCATTTATAATAATTAGTATATGTCTAGGATAATCCTAGCAGATGAGCAGAATAGCTCAATAGCTATGTACATATGATCATATAAGATGATGCTAAGCAAAATGAACTCCAAGACATGGACACAAGAGGCTTTTTCTTTGTTGTTGTTTATAATGTACTTGGCGATTTCTTATTTCTTTTGTGTTTTATGCTCCTATGGTTTAGCTCCTCTTGTCACTGTATTTGATTTTGGTACTCTGGATGTTGTATATATGTTTATCTGAATTAGGGAAGGGAAGGGTAACAACAGAATGGTGAGACAAAGGACAAGGGGGGAACCTATGCAACGATGATACTCACAAGACAATATGCTGGAAATGATCTATTTGGGGGCGGGTTGAGGCAGAGGGAAAGTGGGAGAAAATCAAGGAGCGGGTAACAAGTTGGACAAGAATGTGTTCTCTGCTTTTCATATGTAACTGTAACCCCTCTGTACATTAAATAATAAATTGTTTAAAAAATAAATAAAAAGTCAAAAGCCAGAACCACAGTACAGGGAGCCATAGCAAGTGGATATCCTGGTACAAGTTGAGCAGAGAGCATACTTTTATTTATATTTACTTAATCCTCAGCACAAGCTTATGAAACAGAAAATACCATCCCTATAGAAAGGGCAAGTCATTTAGTTAAAGCCAGAGCTGAGGGCTCAGATACAAGGAAACTTTGATTCTAAAGCAAAATACTTCACTGTATTGATTATAAGGTCTATGTAACAAACAGATATAATAAAATCATTTCTTACTTGGGTTACTATTATTGATTAAACTAGAAGAAGCTGTTTCAGGAAGATACTGATATCCCAAGGCACATGTTAATTTCAGTCATCAAAACTTGTAGAGAGAAACCTCATATCCCTGGATCTTGTTTCTTATCGCTCCAGATCTACCTTGAATAAGAAGCAGACCAAGAGCCGGGTGATGGTGGCTCACACTTATAATCTTAGTTGCTCAGAAGTCTGAGACCTGAGGATTGTGGTACAAAGCCAGTCTGGGTAGGAAAGCCCATAAGACTTTTATCTTCAATTCACCACCCAAGAAACCAGAAGTGGAACTATGGCTCAAGTGGTAGAGTGCTATCTTTGAACAAAAAAGTTCAGAGACAGAACCCAAGCCCTGAGTTCAAGCCCCAGGACAGGAACAAATAAAAAAGAAGAGAAAAGAAAAGAAAAAAAAGTAGCATAACAAAATTGCTAACTAAGTGGAAAGAAAGGAATCATTCAAATGACATTTAAACATTATTGGATATACACAAATCAGTGAATAGTTTAGCTCTATCCTTTCAAGAAAGATGATAGTAGAGTTTACGGTATATGTTGATAAATATGCATTTTTCTCACCTTAGATTTGTCTGAAGGACCTCAGAGCCATTCACCTCTGAAAATGGTTGGGATTTCATAAAGAGCCTTTCCATTTCCTTGTGTGTTTCATGTTTGTTCTTAATTGCAGAGTTAATGTTATTTCCCATTGTAGCTATTAGCGTTAATCTCTATGTACAATTTGCTTATTACAGTAAAGCTTGGTTGTCTGGAGGCCGGGCATCCTAAAACCTCAGGATCTGGTCCAGATGTAACAACTGCACACTGTCACCTCAGCCGCTTCCTTCGGGTTTTCTTGTTATGTTTTGTTTCCAGTTATTTATTTTCTTTCCTTGGCTCAGGGATTCATGAAGTAGTCCAGGCTGCCTCTGACCTTTGACCTATTGAGCCTCTTCCCTCCGTCTCCTGAGTGCTGGAATTATAGGCATGAGCCATCACACTTGATTTTGCTTGCTGCTATTCTTTAAAAAAAATCACATATACTTGTTTGCTGTAACTACTTGGTAGAAATAAAGGAACGAGTCCAGTGAAGGAAGATCCCAAGGTAACAGCACTCTTATAATTTATTGGTTCTCCAAAGAGAAAGAAAGAAAAAGTCTAGAACAAAAGAGAGATTGGGTGTATCACAAGCAGACAGAATCAGAAAGAAGGAAGAGAAACATAGAAATGAATAGCAATTAGTTCTTACAGACATTATGGAATACAAGGGAGAAGAAAAGAGAAGAAAAGATTTCATCAAGAAGTCTGTGAATCCTAATTGAAAATGATAAAACAAGGCTACCGCAGGAAAGTTTACATAGCAGAGTTTGGACAAATGCTCATTGTCCCAGGGGTCAGAGGTCAGCATGAATATCAGGTCAGAAGGAACTTTTTATGCCATGGTGGGTAATGGGTGGCTTAAAGGGCCAGCACTGAATTTCCCTGTATCCACAGGGGTCATTACATGTTAAAGGTGTAACTAAAGCTGTGGACGGCAGATACTCAAAGTGAGCAAATCTCTGGTTTAAAAAAAGGTGAGATGAATGAAGTTACCTAGGCAGTGGTGATATTAGTTGCTAATTCTCAGATTTCCATTTCATGGGTATGAGAAGTGTGTGTGTGTGTGTGTGTGTGTGTGTGTGTGTGTGTGTGTGTGTGTGTGTGTGTGTGTGTGTGTGTGTGTGTGTTACTGACAGTCTGTTAACACTCAATTTCCTGACACCAGGATACCTCCAAAGCAAATTGCTTGGCAAGGGCTGTCCCTCCATGAAATGTAGAATTGATCCAATTAATAGTGAGATGACATGTTAAGTAATTGGCTTACCACTACAGCCTTGTTTTGTGTTAAAGGTCATGGGGTTTGTGCTGACATATTAACTTGCACTTATTTGGGGTGTTATTTCATTTTCCATATTGACTCCTTTGGTTAATCATTGTTTCCATTCTTGTATTTATACTGACCCTATTAGATGCTTTCCCTTCATCAAAAAGCTGAATGACCCCCTGCCGGTCCTAGGGCTTGAACTCAGTTTCTGGGTACCATCCCTGAGCTTGTGTGCCTCAATGCTATCACTCTACCACTTGAGCCACAGAGCCACCTCATGTTTTTTGGTGCTTTACTGGAGATAAGAGTTTCATAGACTTTCCTGCCTGGGCTGGCTTTGAGTTACAATCCTCAGATCTGAGCCTCTTGAGTATTTGGGTTACAGGTGTGAGCTTCTAGTGTCTAGCTAACACACTGGCTATTCTTAAGCTATTAGCAGGAGCACTCCTGTTTTGGTGGCTTTGCTTTCTTGAGGGTTCCTAGGGACTGATGGCATCATATCATAAAGTCCACGAAAGCTTCAAACTCTGTGTCACATGTAATATCTTTTTCTGTGCTCTCTATTTATTCCATTACACGCATCAATTTCTAGCATTCAGTGCCATGTTTTTTTTAATTAAGTTAAATGCAGCTCTTATTATCTATTAGTGAACAGATATCTTTTCCCTTTTGAACAAAACCCACCATGAAAGTGGGATTCTTTGCTTCTTTGGTTCACTGATATATTCCAATCACCAGGAACATTGTGTCATTCATGGTAGGAACTTGGTAAAAATTTGTCGGCTATATAAAAGGCATGTATTGTAGAAAAGAAATGGCTGGATCCGTGCCCAATGCTACAGGTTTTCAGTTGAGGTTGTAGCTGAAATTCAGTGAAATTGAACTGTCCTCATGTTGTACCAGAGAATGACTTGTAAAACTGAGTGGGGAACTTGCCATTCATAAATTTGTTATTATGCTTAACAGGATTCTAGTTTGCTTTTTTATACTAAAAGCTAGATGCAGGTGTATAGTCCTCCTGTAAATGTATCTTTCATTCCTTTCTAAAGCCCTAGGGCTCTGCTATTTCATTTTCTCTCTCCAGCATTGCTGCAGTAATCACTCCTTTTTTCCCCTAAACAATTGTGGCCTCTTAGATGAAGGCATCCATACACTTCGCTGTAGTTACATTCTTTACCTCTCTCCCTCACCCATACAATTTCCACGATCACACACAAATTTGAAGTTATTTAAATGGTGCCATTTGTGAAAAGACAAATTCTCGCATCTTTCTCCTGACCATTTGTTTTTTACTTTCTACCTTTTTGCTCATCTATGTCTACAAGTTCTGGGATGTCACAGAGTTTCTACCTAGCATCTGTCTTTTTTTGTATCTATTTCTCCATCTCTTTCTCCCTCTGTCTGTCTCTCCTTTTGGTCATCTTCTCTTGCAAATTTCAACTATATCTAGTGAAGAGTCCATGGTCCATTATTTTAAGCACTCTTTTAAAAAAAATCAATACCCTAATCTTCTTTGCCTTTTACCTGGACAGTCTGTAAACTTGATTAAACTCAACCCAATGGCTTTCTTTTTGTGGTTTCTTGAATCCTGGCTGAGAAAACAATGTAACTAAGTTTTTTTAAAGATGGAATCCATGTCTATCAAGAACTTAATTTTCAGTACCTCTTAGGAACTCTATTATGTTTTTACAGTCAGATCATTTTCCATTCCCTGCAATAATTACACGAGTTCTCAGAATCATTTTCCTCTCCTGTTTAAGACTTGATGTTGCCTTCCAGTTTACCAAGAAAAGAAAAATGTTATAAGTTTGCCTTTCTCAGGAAGTCTCTGTGGCTGTAAGCAATCCTTTTCATCTGGCTCAGTGAAGTTATCTCCAAATATGCTTTCAAATCACCTTGTATTCTCTTTCAGCCTTTCCACATGTAGAATTTAATAGAATAAGGAGCAATTTTACTTATGTAGCAATGTCCCATGTAACTCGCTACAGGGGAAGTGTTGTGTATTCCTGTGTCATTACAAGCCAGCATAGCATGTGGCACATATGGCTGGCACTTGGTTCACGAATCAATTCATGGCCAGTCTATTGTGTACCGTAATTACAACAATAGCCACTCTTGGTTGCACGGCTATAATGTGTTTGTTGTAGCACCATATGGATTGTATAGCCAGTTTCTGTTACTGTCAGATGGATGATTTTGTTTTAGGATGAAAATGACTGAGATGTGGAAATAACAGATTCCATTGCCTTCTTTGAAAAAGTTATAGTATGGTAGAGTAGTTCAAGCATATCATTATAACAGTGTGAGATGTCTGGTAACATAGTTTGAGAAGCATTGTTAAGAGAGTACACACATGGAACACCTTATCCAATGCACTGGTCTAGGGGTAATAATCAAAGAAGGAAACTTCATGTAAGCGAAGACTATTTCTTCTTGACACATTATAGTAAGGCTGTATCTTTACCAAATGTCCCATGCACAAATAGCATTTGTTAACTAGATGTCTATGAGAATTAACTCTACATCAACAATTAGGAGATCTCACTGATTAAAGAAATGTATATGTGTATATGCATGTGTGAAATACCATGGTGAAAACACTTTGGAATACTTACATTAATGATAGAAATGTAAACTAGATTGTAGGTGGTAGGGAGGATGAATGGGAAGGGTGCAGGAGGCTGAAATTGATCAAAATACTTTATGAACACAAAGCATGTTGAAACTCATTTGTAAAGAGGTGTCAACCCCTTTTGTATAATTAGTTGATGCTCATAAAAATGTGGGACAAACCAATTACCCACACACAAAGAAATGAAGAGCTGACGCAACATCTCTGGCCATAAAAGAAATGCAAATCAAAAAACATTGAGATTCCATCCACCTGAGTTAGAATGGCCTATCAAGTAAACTAATAATAACAGATGCTGGTAGGGACTTGACCAAATGGGAATGCTACTACACTGTTGGTGGAAAGCTAAACTGTTTTAACCACTCTGGAAAGCAATATGGAGGTTCATCAAAAAACTAAATATAGGGGCTGAGAAGGTGGCTCAGTGGTAGAGTGCTTGTTTTGCATGCATGAAGCCCTCGGTTTGATTCCTCAGCACCACATAAGCAGAAAAAGCCAGAAGTGGCACTGTGGCTCAAGTGGTAGAGCACTAGCCTTGAGCTGAAGAGCTGAGGGATAGCACCCAGGCCCAGAGTTCTGGCCCCACAACCAACAAAAAAAAACACAACTAAATATAGTATTCACCTATGACCCAGAAATTCCGAAATTCCACTCTTAGGTATTTATCAAAATGATCACAAACAAGGCCACAATAAAGCTACTAGCACAACTATGTTCATTGCAGCATTACTTCCCATAGTTAAGATATGAAACCAATTCAGATGCCCCTCGGTAGATGAATGGATTAAGAAAATGTGATATATATATATATATATATATATATACACACATATATATGTATATATATGTGAATATATATGTGTGTATATGTGTATATAGACCTACATATATATGTATATATATATATATATATGAATAACATCACTCCATTCATAAGGAAATGAAAAGATTGGAAAAAATATTAATTAAAGCAAGCCAGACCCAAAGAAACATAGGCTCCATAGTTTCCCTTGTTTGTAATAATAAGTATATGCCTAGGACAGTCCTAACAGAGGATCACAATAGACCAATAGCTATGTACATATGACCAATCATACTAATCAAAATGAACTCCAGCATACAGAAACAAGAGTTTTTTTCTTTCATTTTTTTCTTCTGGTTTGTTCCCTGTGGTCACTGTTTCTGATTTCGGTACCCTTTCTCTTGTATATAAGTTTCTCTGATTTGGGGAAGAGAAGGGGAATTACCGAAATGATAGGACAAAGGGTGAACCGATGCAACAGTGACACTCACTAGACACTATGTTGGAACTTGGAGGGGAGGGGAGTTGGAGGTAGACAAAGTAGGAGAAAATGTGGAAAGGTAACACTGTTCAAAAAGAATTGTATTCATTACCTTACTTATGTAACTATAACCCCTCTGTACATAAAATAAATAAAATATGCAATTAATGAAAAAATTAAAAATATATAAAAATAAAAATAATTAAAGAGCCAAAATAAAAAATTGTGTTAATCCTGAAAGTAAAGGCAGAAAGAAAATTTGTCCCCACATTGAAAACATTAGCTATAAAAAGTTGTATTACTAGGTAGGATAGTGGAGAACAGAGCAGAACTTAGTGCTAGGCAGAACTCATTCTTTAAGCTCCAAGCTATCTGTTGAAAAAATGACGGTAATAAAAGTCAGTAATAAGGCCAATGTCATGGAATTATTTTAAGGATTACATATGTTATCATATACTTAGCAAATATTTAATAAAGGGGAGTTATTTCTATTAATTACTAATACTATTAATAGAACATATATATATATATATTTCTCATACAGATATTCTTTAACTTTCTTTCAGAAGCATTTGGAAAATTTTAAATCTAACTATTCCTAGTCAATCTATATCCACTCGATTGCTTTGGGTTTTTGTTGTTGTTTGTTTTTTATTTTTATTTTTGCCAGTCCACAGTCCCTGAGCTCAAGGCTAGTGCTCTACCACTTAAGCAACAGCTCCACTTCTGGCTTTTTGGTGGTAAATTGGAAATGTGGATCTCATAGACTTTCCTTCCTGGGCTGGCTTTGAACTGAGATCCTCAGATCTCAGCCTTCTCCTCAGCAGGTAAGACTACAGGAATGAGCCACGGATGCCTGACTATACTTGTCTTTTCTAAAAGCTCTGCCGATGATACTCATGCTTTGCCAAGCCAGAACTCCTCCTTTAACCTTTGCAGGCACCACAGTTTTCTACTTTAATGAGAATAGGGAGCACCTGGTTAGCACCTTAGGAATGCATATTTATCAGCCCTATTCCAACAGGGCAGGTGAGATTCAGTGGGTCTGGAATGGGGCCAGAAAATATGGTAAAGCACAGATCATAATTTGGTTCTGACTACACTTTGTATGAATGATTCTTTGTGAATAAACTTGAAGAAAGTTGTGCCAATACTCACTGGGAAGTGAATTATTTCTATGACCACTGGGACTAAACCAAGTGAATTTTAAAGAAGATTTCTTAGATTTTGCTCCTTCAAAAGCAGAAATCACATGGTAGTTCATATGTATACATACACATATATAATACTATGTATTATGTACATATGTACAAAATATATATTACATATTACATATGTACATAATATATAATATGTGTATGTATACATACACATAATTTCTACTTGTAACCTTCAGAAAGTTTATGCAAACAGCTAAGCAGAAAGACTGCAGTTAACAGAAGCTGGAAGCAAAGCTGGATGTTGTAATCAAGTAGTCCGGAGGATTCCAGATGGTTTTTGACAGGGGGACTTTGTGAGGTAGTACTCAACTCGGAAGCTTCAATAAACTTTTGTGGAATAGAAATGGACCAATCATCCCTCTTCCTGCCAGAAAGCTTAATAAGCTGCTTTATTAGGGTGAAGCACAGTTTACAGAGCACAGGAAACAGTCAGAAGGCACAGAACAGAGTAAATGTAGAGCAGAAAGGCCATTCCCAGAGATCTGTGCCTGAGTCTGGCATTTTTTAAGAGCATTTGCATGGAGAGCAAATCTTCTTAACTTTAAGGATTGTGTGGACAATGGAGTGTAGCTGCTTGTTATAGAAACAGTATCAACAAAACCTCTAAGGAGTCTGACCATAAGGAATCTCTCTCTACCCCGGGAGCCGGGAATATTTGTACCATTAAAATTAATAGCCTTGGTTCTGACCTAATATGGCACACAAGAAGTGTAGGATGCAAAGAAACCAGCAGATGGCAGCACTAGATGATCAGGAAGAGATTAAATGGCCAGACAGAACTGTTTCCTTCCAACCTTGATAAAGGGTTTCCACAGGAATACACAGAAACAGAATGGATTGACTTGCAGTTTTTGATAGGCATTCCTACACTGAGGCTTTTTGAATATTGCATCTGGCTCTTTTAATAGCTCCTGTGTCTGTCGCCTGACACTAGCTCTTTTGTTTCTTCAAGTTTCTGTATTAGATGCTTGCCTTTAGAGAGCCTCTTTCTTCTTTCTTGCGCTATGCATTACACAAGCACAGTCTAACTGCAAAATTATTTCACAAAGCTGACTGAAGCAATTTGTTTTGATATGTTTAAAGAGAAATAGGAAACATGTTCACTTTAGGTGTAAGCCCTGTAAGATTACTGGTAATTTCAAGGAAATCTCATTATTCTAGAACTTTCACTTATGATAAGCCTTTTCCAGATTCTGGAGGGTTGTGTGCAGACTTGAGGATTCCTTGGATGATGTTGTGGGTTGTTAAGGAAAGTAAAACCGTAAGTCACCTTATCAACCTGTTCAACAGACAGGAAGTGACCAGCAGATCGATGGGGACGACAGATAGAAGAAAAGTGGTATCAGTTATTAGGCTTTGCATTCAAGAAAAAAGCAATATGTCTGAAGACAACAATGGTAAACTAAGAAAGATTCTATGCTGTGTAGAAAAAGGGTCCAGTTATTACAAGATAAATCTGCAGGGAAAGTTATGACCTAAACTTAGGTTTCTTCGGTGTAAGAAATTTGAGGAGACATTAAGCAGACAGTTATAGATAATTATGTTTATCACAGGACTGGTATTGTGCAGAACACTAGAATAGCCTAATAGGGACGTTAATTTGACAAAAAAGTAGGCAAAATGAAGAGACCAGCTTTGCATAGCAACTTCTCTACTAACTAAGAACACAAAGAGTAAGGGACAGAGTACACTGACTGGCATTAAGGCTACAATATTCCTAAGTTCTTCTGTTGTTTGGATTGGGTTTGAGCAAGGAGTTTTATTATTTTTTAATGACTTCTCCCTATACAATAGTAGGATTTGGCTCTAGAGGTTTTAACCTCCAGGGTGTAATCTTAGTTGCTTAACATTCTGAGCAAGCTATTGAGAGCGCTGAAATTACTTGAACAAAAATAGTCTTTAATTACTGTTCTTTGTGGTATTGTTGCATTCTTGAATTCTTCACTTCAATTTTGTTTCACCTCTAAACAATTCAGCAATTTATATATTATAACCTGTTTTAATGATGAAACTAGAGCAATTCTTAGCAAGAGGTGCCTGCAGACATTGCT
This sequence comes from Dipodomys merriami, assembly GCF_024711535.1. Classification (NCBI taxonomy): domain Eukaryota; kingdom Metazoa; phylum Chordata; class Mammalia; order Rodentia; family Heteromyidae; genus Dipodomys; species Dipodomys merriami. The sequence continues at coordinate 463,698 of NW_027204560.1, forward strand.
AACCTCATCTTCATGGGGAGAAAGCCTTGGTGAGGTACTCCTTTCCACTAAAAAATTCGGGGTGAGTTTGGAGAAAAATGTAGCTATTATCATGTAAGCGGTAGGGATAGGAGTTGGTTGAAAAGTAACCAACTGGGGAATTGCAGCCTATCAGAGTTGCAGATGACAAAAATAAGCTCATAAACCAAAACCTGCCCCATAATGAAATGGGGTCAGGAGGCTACAAAAGAATGAAAAGAGTAAGAAAACCAAATGAGTGGGAAATAAGGCTGGGACAGGAAATCTTTGCCATCATATCCTTATAGGAAATAGAAAGGAGATTGACCACAATGAAAGCCATCTTCAAGGACTCCAATTCTCATTATTTAACCCAAAGCTAATCTCTGTGACAAGGAAGATGGTGCCAGATGACTGACTGAAGTCTATGCCACTGATTTTTGTCTATACCCTATCCTCTCTTGGTCCGCCATATTTCTTTTCTAATAAATGACCCTATTATCTTACTTGGGTTTGTGTCTTGTCTGAATCCTCTTGCAAGAAGCAAGGACCTGTGTTAGTTAGCTGTCCTGACCTTTCTTGTAATGTATTTGGTGCATTATTTGTATTATGATGCTTTGGGGAATAAAAGTTATTTCCCAAATACCCAAGCCTTGATCATTCTCCAGAGCTATTAATGACTTCTAATCATCAATATTATTTCAAATTTTTGAAATCACAAAGAATATTTAATTTTCCTATCCACAATATATGCAGTAGAGATCCAGTCAGATGGGAAGAATATGTCATTAATAATTTGTGTGTGTGTGTGTGTGTGTGTGTGTGTGTGTGTGTGCTGGACCTGAGGTTTGAATTCAGGGCCTAGGCACTGTCCCTGAGCTGCTTCTGCTCAAGGCTAGTGTTCTACCACTTGAGCTACAGCTCCATCTAGCTTTTTCAGTGATTAATTGAAGATAAGAGCCTCATGGACTTTTCTGTCCAGGTTGGTTTTGAACTGTGATCCTCAGATCACAGCCTTCTGGGTAGCTGGGATTACAGGCATGAGCCACTGGTACCCAGCTTTATAAATTTTCAAATGTTGGAGCAGTAAAAGCCACAGGAATTCTACAGCAAAAAGAAAGAAGTTAATTTTCTGAAGGTAGGAATAATAGCATATGGCAACATCTGTTTAATCTTTTATTCGTTGCAAGAGTTAAGTTACATTCCTGGAGCAGTCATTTTGTCTTATGCATTATTATATATTTATAGAGACAAATTAAAAAATCTAACAGCATAGGAGGACAAAACAAGTACATGGTCTGACATATATCCAACATCATCTTCAATGCTGGGTAGAGTTTTGTTTTGTTTTTTTAATCCATCTTCCAGCTGTGCTCTGGGGGCTATATAGTTTGATTCCCTGTATCCAGAGGCTAAAGACTTTGTTTCAATTCTGAATAGGGCCTACTTGGGGTGGGAGGGGGATCTGCTCTTCTTCCTGCTAGGAAGTGTTTGCAGTCTCCCACCCTGCTCCGCTCACAGCATGGAGATGATGCTATCAGTGGTATAAGTCCATTTATGGCTGTGGTTTTCCCAGGCTTCCATTGTCTTACTCAAGCTTTCACCAAGGAATTAACAAGCTCTTAACATGATAGCCTACTCCTTTGCTGTTTGTCTTGCACACGTTGGGCCACAGGTGAAGTGTGCTGAAGAAACGTCCTTTCTTGGAAAGACCCACCTGCTTTTGGACTTCAGTCTGTCAGCTTGGCTTTTCTGCGTTCTGAGGCACATTCTTAGACAGAACATTAGGCTCTGGAACGTATCTTCATTTTAAACAATTGCCAACTTTTCTTTCCCTGCTAATATTTCAAATGAGATCCTCAGTACCATCTTTGACTTTTACCAGAAGAGAAGTGCTGCTTTTCTTTTTTAAAAAAATGTTTTAATGACATGTTTAGCTGTTTTAGTAATTATAATTTACTTCCAGGATCTTTTATTTTTCATATTTTTCAGTTTGTAATTTATATGTGCTTGCAGTTTATTTTCCACTAAATTTTATTTATTATAGGAACCATTTCTCCCTCTATCTCTTTGTCAATATTAAATATACTCATGTTAAAGTAATTTTTAGATTTTTTTCTTGTTTCTTCAGTGCATGGAAATTAATTTCAAGAAATGCAATATTTGTTAACTGATTTTCTCTATAATAGTTTTCACATTTGCTTTGGAATACTGTTTTCCAGAGTTTTCTTTTTTATTTCTATATTATATTATATTATTATTCATTTTGATAAAAGTCTTGCTGTGTAGATCGAATTGGTCTGGAACTCACTATATTGCTCAGGCAGACTTCAACCTTGAACTCACTTTCCATAGTCTCTTGAGTGCTGGAATTTACAGGCTTGTTCCACCACACCCAGCCTTTCAGCCTTTGATTAATTGATATTTGACATTTTCTTTTTCCTCCTTTCTCCCTCTCCTTGCTGGGGAAGTTTTGAAGACAAACTTCTACTTGGAGGAAAAAAAAGGAGCAATTCTCATGAAAAAGGGACACTTGAATGGAATGTTCCATTTTTTTTTGTTTGAGAATAGTTAGTAAGGCATTTAAATAAGAAAAGTAAGGAGGGTGAAAATACATGAGTTGTTAAATGTAGATCGGTCGAAGATATTTATATGTGTATGTCTGTGTGTATATGTGTGTCTGTGTGTATGTATGTGTATGTATGTGTTGTATGTATGTCTTGTATGTATGTATGTATGTCTGTGTGCATGTGTGTATGTCTGTGTATGTCTGTGTTGTGTATGTCTATGTGTATGTGTATGTGTGTGTGTGTATTTTTGCCAGTTGAGACTTGAGCTCAGAGCCTCCTGCTCTTATCTGACTTTTTCTCCTCAAGGCTAGTGTTCTTGAGCCAACTATGACTATTTTCAGCTTTTTGCTAGTCAATCAGAAATAAGTTTCATGGACTTTTTCTTCCCCAGCTGACTTTGAACTGCAGTCCTCAGATCTTAGCCTCCTACTTAGTTAAGAATTACTTATGTGAGCTACAAGTCTGCCAAGAGCATTAAAAAATAAATTGCTAATGTAATTCCTGAGCATGTGTTAGTCCCCCAGTCTCCTATTCCTGTATATTGCCTTTGACTGGGAACTTACAGAGACAGAGAAGGCTATTCTTGAACTTTTTAACACTCTACATGCAGGAAGGATTTCCACTTGGCTCCTCCCACAAAGAGACATGACTCAAAATAAAGACATGGCACTTCCTGTGCATGTTGCTTATATCTAAACACTTCATAGACACATTTTCTGGACCATCCTTTTGTAGGTGATCTTTACAACAGGAAGATTGTTTCTAGCAGACACATTCCTTCCCCTGTGAGAACATCCACCACTGCATAGAGACTCAAATATTTTTGTTATCCCTAATTGGAGGTTACTTAAAGATTTTAGCCTATGAGAATGTGAGTTTTAAGGGTAGGCACCTTCTCTTCTCATAATTGTATTAAAAATATTTAGTCGTTTTAATACGTTTTCAACTGTGAGAGCAGTAAATAGAAGCTTGCTACTTGGGGCTTAGAATCTGGTTAGTGAGTTTAAAAATCATAATTACTGTTTTAGGTAACAAATATAGTGCTTCTGTTTCTTTGAAACACAGAAAATGAGAAATGAATGAGAGAGGGCAATTATCTCCAGCTTGAATACTAAGATACTTAAATCATCTCTTGTTTCCTTTGCATTAAATATTTATATTGATTTCTTAATACTGTAAGGGACACTTAACACCTCTATTCATACATAAATGACTGGAAGAACACTTTTATACTTTCGACTGAAGTAGATTATTAAGGAATAGGCACTTGATACTGTATGAGGAAGTAGTTTGTTACTGTAATGTAGTCCATAAATTATTGTTGAGCATACTAAAAATACAGTGAGTTATTACAAATGAGGAAATGCACCCTGTCCTAAATCTTTGCCACTGTCATATAAAGAAAGACATTTTTCTGCCTTTCAAAAAGATTAAAACTATGTTTTTCTTTCAAAAGTTGACAATGAATTTCATGTGTTTTTCTTTAATAAAGTTATTTTTTCCTTTTTTATTGTAAAGGTGTTGTACAGAGGGATTACAGTTACATTACATCAGGCAATGAGTATATTTCTTTTTGGACAGTGTCACTTCTTCCCTCATTGTCTCCCAGGTTTTCCCTCCCCCACAAGTTGTAGAGTTCATTTTCAACATAGTGCCTAGTGAGTACCACCGCTGCATTTGTTCACCCTTGGTCCTCCCCCATTTCGGTGCTCCTCCTTACCTTCCCCAAAACAGGTAAACTTACATACAAGACAAAAGGTACAGAAATCAAAAACAGCAACAACGAAGGAAACAAGCAAACAACAAAAGCAAATAACACAAAACCGTTTGTTTCCAATTCTTGGAGTTCATTTCAATAAACATTATTTTATATGATCATGTACACATTGCTGTTGAGCACTTTGTGATCTTCTCCTGAGAATATCCTCCTTTGGTCTCACTGTGTGGGTGTTTAGAGTCCCATTTAATTTATCATTTCCAAATGTAATTTTTTGTCTTTTCCCATCTATTGGGTTTACTTGTAGATTTATAGGCACATTCTACTTATCATTCTTCTCACCTTACCTAGATTTGTCTTAATTTATCCATTTATTAAGTGAACTTAATATATTTTATTTTATGTTTCTTTCCTTAAATATTCTCAATTCTCTATTTTTGTAATCTTCTGTAGTACCGTGTTAGGCCAAAAGCCTGATCCTTTTGTTGTTGTTGTTGTTGCTGATGCTGTGGTAGTTATACTGATACTTAACTCAGGGTCTCACACCCTCTTGTACTCAGGCCTGGAGCTTTCACACTTGTCAAACACCCACCTCTGGCTTTTTGTTGATTAATTGGAGATAAGAATTCTCACAGATTGGTCTGCTTGAGCTCCCTCCAAACCCAGATCCTCAGGTCTCAGCCTTCGTAAGTAGTTAGGCACAAACCAGCAGCTTAACCCCTAGCCCCATGGTCCCTTCCTTCATTTTACATGACCTAAATTTGGGTGCCTTGTAAATCCTCTTTGGCTCACATTTGGCTTTCAAGACAAATGTGCTCTAAATTTCAGTCACTCCCGTTCTCTGTTGGTTTTATTGTTTTCTGTTGGTTATGGGGCTTGAACTCAGGCTCTGGGCAGGCACTCACATTGAGCCACAGTGCCAATTCCGGTTTTCTGGTGGTTAATTGATGATAAGAGTGCCACAGACTTTCCTGCCCAACCTGGCTTCAAACCGTGATCCTCAGATCTCAGCCTCCTGAGTAGGATTACAAGCCTGAGCCACTAGTACCTGGGCACTCTCTCTTACTCTTGATTAGTCAGCCCTCTTCTTATTTGCATTGTTTCTCTCATATGTTAATTATTAGTGCATTTATGCTTCTTTAAGTTTCTAATTCATAAATCTGTGAGGGTGGTGGCTTTACTGGAAGTATCTTCATGTCTTCAAATACCAACTCAATTGCTTTGACAATTCTCTTTAGCTAACGCTCAGGCACCCTAAGTAGGTGAGCACGTTAATTTCTAGAAATCTATATTTCAACAGGATGAGATAAAGAAGGAGCTCTCTAGGTAGCATTAAATGAATTGAACAAAGACACAAAGGGAAGGAATCAAGAGCTATGATTCTGAAACATCTGCTCATCTACTTTTGCTAGATTGAAGGAACTAGAAATAGACCACAGGAGCAGCATGACACAATGCATTATAACTGTTACCTAAAGTAGCCTCTTCTGGTGACTACTCCAGGCTTTTCTTTCCCAGGCCTCTGCTGGCCATGTGAATCTCGATGGCTTTTATTTTTAACCTGCATGGGCCTAGGTATTCTATATCTTGTTTCTGACCAATTAAACAAACCCATCTATAAGTACAGGTGGGCGAGTATAGCTGAAGGAATGTCACTTAGGACTTTTCTCTACACTTAGTAAGGCAATTTTCCTGAGGATACATGAGGATGGGTATAGCTAAGTTTCTCATAGGCTCCTGCCCCTAGTGCAAAAGGAGACTTTCTGAAAAGAGTTGAGACAAGCTAAGGAAAGAAAGAAAAAAAGGAAGGAAGGAATGAAAGAAGGAAGGAAAGAAGAAAGGAAGGAAGGAAAGAGAAAGAAAAAAGAGGTTGGGAGGATGAGAGGGAGGAGAGGAGGACATAAAAGAGAAGAAAGGGAAGAAAGAGAAGGAGAAGGGGGGATGAAAAGGGAGAGGGGGAGAAAAAGGAGGAGAGGAAGGAAAGGAAAGTGGGGAGGTGGGAGAGGAATGGGGAAAAGGAGAGGGACTTGCGGAGGGGAAGGAGGAGAAGGGTGAGAAGGAGGAGAAGAAGGAGAAGAAAGAGAAGGAGGAGAAGAAAGAGGAGAAGGAGGAGGGAGGGGAAGTGGGAGAGGGATGGGGAAAGGGAGAGGGACACAGAGGAGGAGGGGGGAGGAAAAGGGGTAGGGGAAAGTAAAGGGGGAAGAGGGGAAGGAAGGGAAGGAGGGGAAGTGGGAGAGGGATGGAGAAGGGGAAAGGGACACAGAGGAGAGGAGGATGAGGAAAAGGAGGGCATTTCAGTTTTTGAATACAACCCTGGTAAGGCAAATGCATATGAATCTCTCAGTTAACCCAATAAACTACAATTTTGGTATTTGAGTTTTCTGACCTTGCATGCTTGGGCTTGAATTATTGTTAATTTCATTATAAAGACTATGGATAGTGTTGAAGACAGTCTGTTTTTTTGCCATAAAAAGCAAGACCATGGAAGATTTTGAGACAAGGCATGATGTAGTGACATTAATTTCTTTCTGTTGTTTCTCGGTAGTTCATTTTGTTTCTCTCTTTTTCTAACTCATTCCATAAATGGAAACTGTCTCTGCTGACCTTCTCTGTGGGGCCAGATCCAAGCTGCATTGTTTGACATGGGGCAAGTCTTCTATTTTCTCTTATTCTCTGCTCTTTTTCTACATGAGCTCATGTTTTTGCCACTTCTCTGTGCGGCCCCATTTGCACACACTCCTAAGTGCCTCCCCCATACCTCAGCTAAACTAGGCTTCTTGTCATGCAGTCTTTATGTATGTCATTCTTCTGCTGAGAATGTCTTTTCCTAGGATGTCTTTTTTCATTGTACATCACATGATCTAGGTAAGAGATGCCAAACACTTCCAAACAGAAGGACCCATGTCTCATAGCTCTTTCTATCCTTAAATAACGTAATCATAATTACAGACAGGCTCTCAAAGGATTGGCAAGTAAGAACTCACTTAATAAAATCATAGTCTCCCAAATCGAACTGGATTCTGTTTGTAAATACCAACTTGTAGGGCTTGAATGTGATTGAGGTGATAGAACAGAACATAAGTCAACTTTGCCAGTATGTGCATGCGCATGCATGGACACACAGATACGCAGAGACCAGGGGAGCACAATTCTGACCTATATATCTATATAAAATACATTAGGAATGTGGTTTGCAGGTTTGATAACTGCTTCTCTGAACTTCCAATTTTACAAATAATTACAAGAAAATTTTAGAACCTAAGAAGAAGAATATCATTGCCTAGATACATGGTTTAAAATAGCAAAACTTTGGGAAATGAGAAACTGTGGAATCCAAGTCTTATGTAATAAAGATCCATTGGCTCTTAGATGAATAAAGTATCTTTGAAAGTATGCTATCATTTCTTTATGAACACATTTGAGGCTAATATATGCTCGTTCTAAACATTACCTCAAAAAAGTGGGACAAATGTCCTATAATTATTATAGCCTTAATGTATTTTAAGTAAAATAGGCATTTTAAAGAAATTTTCCTTCAAGAACATCTTGAGCAAAATTTTTATGCCTTTATGCTCACTTGTTGGCTAAAGTTAGTGTGTAATATGAAGTTCTTGGATTTGATATTCATTCACTCATTCACTTATTCACTCATTTTTATTTCATTCATTCACTCACTCACTCACTCATTAATTCATCTATTCATCATTCAAATACCATGATGCGGAAGGCACATTTCTAGTGCTTAGCATACGACAGAAAACAAAACAGGCCAATTCCCTGACTTCATGGCATTTATCTTCTGAGAAGGTTAATAGATAAAATGAAAAAGCAAACAACCAAGTATCTTCTGGTTGTAATAAGTACTTTGAAGCCTATGAGACATTAAACACAGTAAATGGGAAGGAGAAGGAAGAGAATGTTATTTTAGATAGTGAAACCAGTGAAGACTTTTTGGAATGGGAATGAGGACAAGAGCTCTATAGCTCCCAAGAGAAGATAGGCCTGGGTACAGGGGATGGCAAGTACGAAGAGAGTATGTGCTATCTTAAAAATAAAGTTAAGTAGGACAAAAGTTCCAGAAATAAGGCTATAGAGGTAGCTCAGTGGTACAATGTTTATCTGGCATGCAAGGAGCCTGGAGGCCCTGGGTTCAATCCTCAGTAGTGTAAAAATGGAGAATGGCCTGTGCCTGTGGCTCATGCCAATAATCCTAGCTACTCAGGAAGCTGAGATCTGGGACAGGAAAGTCCATGAGATTTTTTTTCTCCAATTAATTACTAAAAAGCTGAAAGTGGAGCTGTGGCTCAAGTATTTGAGCACCAGTCTTCAGTGAAAAAATTTCAGTGGAAATGCCCCTGTCCTGAGTTTAAGCCCCGAGACAGGAAAAAAAATAAAAGGTTGGGGAAGAAAGATTGGCCAAAATACTACTTCTACTACTAGTAAGTGATATTGACTATAATTACCGTATGAGTGCCAAATTAGCGTTATCAAAGAGAAGGCCTTTGTTTATATGCCTCAAAGTCTCATTCTTAGCTGGGTGCTGGTGGCTCATGCCTGTCATCCTAGCTACTCAGGAAGCTGAGATCTGAGGATTGCGGTTCAAAGCCAGCCAGGGTAGGAAAGTTCGTGAAACTCTTATCTCCAATAAACTACCAGAAAATCAGAAATGTAGCTCAAGTGGTAGAGCACTAGCCTTGAGCTGAAGAGCTGAGGGACAGCCCCCAGGCCCAGAATTCAAGCCCCATGACTGACCAAAAAATTAATAATAATAAAAATAAAAGTCTCATTCTAAACTTTTTGCTCAAGCCTGGCACTCTACCACTTGAACCACACCTTCACCTCCAGCTTTTTGCTGGTTGATTGGAGGCAATAATTTCTAGGATTTTTCTGCTCAGATTGGCTTCTGCCTTCATCCTCAGATCAGCCTCCAGAGCAGATAAGATTATAGGTGTGAGCCACCAGCACCCAATTGTTTGAGGGGATTTTTAAGGTAGTATTTTTGTAGGTGGCATGGGCAAGGAAGGCTGGTGATTTGCATAGTCCAAGAAGATAAAATATTAGAATTATTCTTATGGACAACATATAGTATTATGTCTTTGAAGCAATCATATTGGAAGAACTGTAGTAGGAGGGAAAACAAAATGAAAACAGGTGGGGTGGACAGTGTATTAGGGATTTCCATACTGTACTAAGAATCATATATAAATATATACATATATTATAAGAAATAGAAGTTCTAGGAGGAGAACTTTCAAGAATGATTTGAGTTGTTCAAGGATAAGTAGAAGGTTCGTAATTTGGTTACCTAATGCAGATTGTATGGAATGGGTCATAGTATTTACATAGACTAGAGTTTCAGACATCCTAGACTGCAGCCTAATGGGTACTGCTCCCAACAGGCAGAAACGGTCAGATAAGTTGATGTTAGGCGAAATGAACCCCAAGATAAGGACTCAAATGGTTTTTCTTTCTTGTGATTGTTTCTAACATATTTTTAAGATGATTTCTTTGTTACTTTGTATGTCCCTCCTCCACAGTATAACCCCTGTTGTCACTGTATTTGATGTTTGCATAATTTGTGGAGGGGAAGGGAAAAACCAAATTGTTTAAATAGGGATACAGGTGGACCCATTGCAACAATGAGATGTACAAGACATTATGTCTAAAAACGAACTTTACAATTTTGGCGGGGGGGGGGGGAAGAGGGGAAGAGATGGGAAGGGGAAACAAAGGAGGAGGCAACAATGCTTGATAAGAAATGCACTCATTACCTTGCCCATGTAATTATAACCCCTCTGTATGTGATTTTCACACACAAAAAGAGAAGTTACATGCTGTTTTGTTGATGCTCATAAAATCTATAGCTTTGGTCCAGGTTGTAGCCAGGAAGCAGTACAGGTGGCAATGCCACAACTCAACAGATTATTGGCCTTTATCATTTATTTCTTTTAGGGTAGAAATAATGAGCTGTCATTGCTCCTATAAACTCTTTCTCAACATATTATTTATATTTAGCCTATTTTAAATAGCATACATATAATTTATAATGAAAGTTGTGAATTTTCATCTAAGCATACTATTAATACTTCCTTTCCTTAAATCCCTTGAAAAAAATGTGTTTAAATGTGCTAATTTCCTACTCTAAGTCTTTGGGAATTTCCCAAGAATGAGGAATATGCTTGCTTTTTCTTTTTTTTCTTTTTTTTTTTTTTGGGGGGGGGGAGGTTCTGGTCATGGGGCCTGAACTCTGGGCCTGGGCGCTGTCCCTCAGTTCTTCAGATCAAGGCTAGCGCTCTACCACTTGAGCCACAGCACCACTTCCGGCTTTTTTCTTTTTGCTTATGTGGTGCTGAGGAATCGAACCCAGGGCCTCAGGCATGCAAGGCAAATGCTCTACCACTGAGCCACCTTCCCAGCCCTTGCTTTTTCTTTACATTAGGAGAACATGTTTTTTAGTTTTCATTACATATGTAATTACTAGGAGAACAAAAGCTTAGTGAGAATACATACTACTGTATTGAGGTGTCTGAAAATAAAATATTATATTTATACTCATGCCTTTCTCTTCCAATGATTTTATTACCATTTCATTGACTTTTTATTGTAATTTCATACCTAGGGTCTTTTGAGAAAATGCCAATATATATAAATATATACTTATATATAACTATAAATATATATTATGAATATGTTGAAAAATGCTAATATTGTATATACTGTATATCATATGTGTGTATCATATATGTATATATTTTGAGGTCTCCTGTCAAATTAGCAGAAGAACAGATAAATTTGATTAAATTTCATTGTCTGTCTTTCTTTCTCTTTCTTTCTTTCTTTCTTTCTTTCTTTCTTTCTTTCTTTCTTTCTTTCTTTCTTTCTTTTCTTGCTTGCTTGCTTGCTTGCTTTCTTCTTTCTTTTTTCTTCTGTTTTCTTTTTTTTTCTTTGTCAGTCCTGGGGATTGAATTCAGAGTCTGATGCCCTCCCTCCCTCCCTCCTTCCCTCTCTCTCTCTCTCTCCTTCCTTCCTTCTTTCCTTCTTTCTTTCTTTCTTCTTTCTTTCTTTCTTTCTTTCTTTCTTTCTTTCTTTCTTTCTTTCTTTCTTTCTTTCTTCCTTCCTTCCTTCCTTCCTTCCTTCCTTCCTTCCTTCCTTCCTTCCTTCCTTTCTTTCTTTCTGTTCCCACTTGCTAGAAATGCACTGTATTACTTGAATCACATTTCCAGCCTCCTTTTGTGTTCTTTTCCCTTTATGTGTGGGCTAGCTTGAGCTGGAATCTCCTACTTGAGTGCTCCCCATACCTGGGTGACAAGCAGGCACCAACTGGCCAGCCATTGATGGGGCTCAAATCTTGCCACCATCTTTGGCCAGGGTGGGCATGATTTGTCCAATCTCCACTTTGCAAGATGCTATGATGACCAACTTGAGCCACTGCACCTGCTGGCAGGGTTATTTGTCCTTGATGTTGAGTTCCATTACAGGGCTTGCTATGGGGAAAGGCACTAAAGACTAGCCCAGTGGACCACAGCTGAGAAGGCCACAGGATGCAGTGTGGGCAGAGGCCAGCTCCCCTCACTCTACGCTGCCCTCACCACCTGTCTAGGCAAGTGCTCTTCCCCACCTCAACATTCGTTACTAACATGAGCCTCTAAAATAAAATTCATGAATAAAAGACTGATTTTCCACCAGAAGGAACAGAGAAGGCAGGGAGGGCATAGAATATCACTCAAGTCACTAGTGACTTTCTGAGGAGGGGGAGATATTATATTTTGTAATCAAAGGCAATAATGAATTTGTTGTTGTTGTTGTTGGCTCTGGGGTTGGAATTTGGGGCCTGGATACTGGTTCCCTGAGCACTTTTGCACTCTACCATTGGAGCTGCACCTCCACTTCTGGCTTTTTTTGTAGTTGGTTGGACATAAGGGTCTCACAAAATATCCTTCCTGGGCTGACTCTGAATCTCAATCCTCAGATCTCAGCCTCCTGAAAAGTTGAGATTACAGGGATAAGCCACTGGTAACAGGTTGTGATGAGTTGTTTTTTTTTTTTTTTTTAACACTAAGCCCCAAATCCTCACATCCATTGGTGTATGAATGAGAAAATATCTAACAAAGATACTAAAAACAGAAACACTGAAGAATTCCTTAATCACTGTGCCAAATGCTTTCCATGCCTCATTCTGGGTAATCCTTTCAATGATGCTACAGGATGGGTGTTGCTATTATCTCCAGTTTTTGGAGGAGCAGTTGGAAGTTTAAAGAGATTAAGTAACATGCACAAGCAGTAACAAATTAAATGCCTATCTGGGACTCATACAAGCAATCTGATTGCAGAATCTCAGCTCTTCACTGCATACCAACAAGAAAAAGAAAAACAAAGAACTTCCTGCTGTTCAAATGGTATGAAATGGGTTTGTTTCCTTGAGGAGTTTGATTGGGAAAAGAGATACAAATTACCCATTAAAGTTTGACTCATTCGTTGATATGTACAATTGATGCTATTTGTATGACAGATTTTTTTATTTGTGAGACAGTCTTGATATGAATGCCAGGTTGGCCTATTAAGTAGCCATCCTCTGCCTCAACCTCTTCAGTGCTATGATTACAGACACGTACCTCTACCCTCAACCACAATTCTATTTTGTTAAAATAGAATTGGGCTTTTTATAAGTCTAATTCACACAAAAAATGAGGTAATAATGCCAAGTGGATAAAGTGTAGCCATGAATAGAATAATGAATAACCACAACAGAACCTATTTAAAATTAATCTCATACTATAAATACAAAATACTGTATTAGAAATAAAAACTGCTCAGACATTACCTTTAGGGTTCTCAGAAGATGCCCTTAGAAAGTGTGATTCACAGGTTAAGATACAAGAAAGGAACACAATGCCTTACATTATGTAAGTTATAATGGACAGCTCTCTCTGTCTCTGTCTCTGTCTTTGTCTCTGTCTCTGTCTCTGTCTCTCTGTCTCTGTGTGTGTGTGTATATATGTGTGTGTGTGTGCGCGCGCGCTGCTATTAGGTATTGAACTCAGGACCTCATGGTCTCACTTGGCTTTTCTGCTCTAGGCTGCCACCATAGTACCACTTTAGACACACACCCACATCCAGCTTTTTGCTAGTTAATTGGAGATAAGAGTCTCAGGGACTTTCAGGTGTGACTGGCTTTAAGCCACCATCCTCAGAAATTAGCCTCCAGAGTAGCTAGTATTACAGGATGGAACCATTAGTACCCAGCACTTTAGGACAGCTTTAAAAAAACAAAAAAAAAACCCTCTTTATTCTTTCTTTAAACAGTTGGAGTATTGAGTTTTGATAACCGTGTCTTATATTGAGCTACATTAATTGTGTTGTCTCATAAAATGGAAAGATTGGGTTAAACATTTTTTCTCAATTCAAGAGTACATATTTGCTTTCAACTTTCCCAAGCAATTCAAGCAAAGTTTCAAAAGCTTCAGATTATTGACAAAAATACAAAACAGAACCTTTTCCAACTACATCATTTATGATTTAACATGAAACTTCATTTTGAGAGAAGGATGAGCATTATCCAAATCTGCCTCATTCATCATCATATTATTTAAAAACTTACTTGCTTTAAAGGGAAAAATAAGATGTACTGAAATCTCAAGCCATGTCAATGAAGCACGTTACTGAATCCTTCGGATCGGAAAGACTGTCTTTTTAAAGCCTGTTTTAAGAATCAGATCAGATATAGCGGAACCTTTCTTATTTACTGTTATTAATTACTAGACGAATGGTATCCAGGGCAACCGTATTCTACGGGTTGGGTATTTAGAGTCTCTTTTCTTTTACCTGAATTTTAGAGACCAAAGCAGAGGTGCTATAGAGAAATAGAAAACAAACCCTTAGTAAAGGTAAAACCCCTCATTCCTCTAGCTCACAGGGCAGAGGTTTCTGTCATTTCTCTTTGGGTTAAGATTATTATACGTGGCAGTCAATTAATTTACTGGTTCTCTTGGCCGAGCGAGGGGAGTGGGCGGTGGGTGGGTGTAAACTGTGTGCTTTGGTGAGTCAGACCCATCACAAAAGCCAGCACGGATTACAATGATGGATTTTTTTTTTAAATCACCTCTCCAGCAGCTTGCGATGTGGGCGCAATCAGAGGGGAAAGGCGAGAAGCAGTGTGAAACCTTCACAGGCCTCCCACCCCCTTGGGGCCAAACCCGAGATTACTGCGTCCCCAAGCTCCAGGATGAAGAGAGGAATTCGGTGCCCTGAAATCTTCCCCTGGTCGTGGGGGGATCCGGGGATGGAGAGACCCACGGCTGGGGGGGGGGCGCGGCTGCTGCTTCCAACTGCGCTCTGACCCCCCAAGACCCGCACACCCGGGAGCGGAGCACGCTGACATGCAGAGCAGACCCACCCTGGGCGCGCGCCACGGCCGTGTCAAAGGAGCGATTTGGTGAACCACACACGTGACGCCCGAAGGCCGTTTACCACGGCCGCCGCCGCGGGCGCTGCGGGAGCTGCGAACCCCGCTGCAGGCGCCCTGGGAGGAGACTGGGACGGGGGCGGAACTTGTTACCGAGAGGAATCGTCGCCGCCACACCCGCCCGGATACCGGCCCCCCCCCCCCCGCCCCTTCCCCAAAGCCCATCTCCACCATCCCCAAACTCCAACCCGACCCGCCTCTGGGGAGGGGCTGTGGGCAGTGGGGAAGGGGGCAAGGGAGAGGTCTAGGCTCAGATCGCGTCGGGAGTGTGGAGGGTGGATCTAGTTCCATTCAGACTCCAGAACCCGGCAACCCCGCCAAGAGAGAGGGGCAGAGGGAGGGAGGGAGGGAGGAGGGGGTGATGCGCGCGCGCGTGTGCGCGTGTCTACAGGTAGCAGCGGCGGCGGGGACCCCAGCCGGAGGGGTGGGGGACGCATCTGGAGCCACCTCCCCGCGGCGATCGCCGGGGACCCACCGCGCACTTCGCTGAGGATCGGAACTCTCCCAACCCCCCTCCACCCCCATCACCCCGGGAGATCGCAGTCTCGTCCTCTCGGTTTCCACGCTCCTTACACGTCCTCCACTTTCCAGTGTGTGTTTGGGACATTATTATTATTTATTCATCTTATCGTCGTTATTATTTATTAGTATTATTGTTTGTTTGTTCCCTTGTCCCTCTCAACCTTTGGGAATTCTGCAGATCGAAGCAAGGGCGGGAAGGTGGGGGGGGGGGTCTCTGGAGAGGAAATGTTTGGATACGTTTGCTTGGCCAAGTTTTGCTTTTGTCGGACCCCTCCCGCTCTCCGACGCATTCGGTGGCGCTTTTCTTCCCTTTCGGATTTACATGCAGAAAACGTCTCTCTGTTGATCCACGGAGCGGATCCTAGATAGATACACACAAACACGCCTGGCCCGAGCGCCGGCTTCTGCGTCTTTCAGCCCTGCGAAGAGCGATGTTTTGGATCCGATGGAGAAAGAGAGCAACATTGACGTTCTTTTGAGCCGGATTGGTGCTTTCTTCGCCGTCGTCGTCGTCGTCTTTTTACGGAAAGGGGGAGGGCGCGTGAAGAATTGCTTAGCGATCGGGCGCCCGGGGCAGCTCACTACACACCTCCAAGTATTTATGGTTGCAGATCAGGTGAGCTGGCCTTAGAGAGAAAGGTAAGGGAGCTTTCGGCGTCTAACGTGCCACCGGCGTTTATCTTCACCTAGGCAATTGCCCGGAACTTCCTAATTCCCGCCTCCCCCTCTCCGCCTCCCCCCCCCCCCCCCCGCCTTTGCCTTCCTACCTACCGCCACCCCTGCCCTGTTCTCTCTTCGGTCCGCTCATCGCTTGTTCAATAACGTGGGCTTGAAAGGGAGGGGGAGGGACTGCGGGGCGACAGGTGTAATCCGCCCTTAGAGTTGAAACGGGTTTCTGACCGAGTTCCTGAGTTAAAAAAAAACAAAAACAACCCCCCCCAAAACCAACCCCTCCCCCGTTTTAGCGGTTCTAAGAAATAAAATTTGTGCTTCTTAAAAAAAAACAACAACAATAATGCTACCTAGATAACTGTTTTGCAACATCTCTTGGTGTCAACTCTTTTGCCACTCTCCGACGAAAAGAAACAAAATGTAAAACAATAATGAACTTGAAGGAACCGGGTGGGTTCTTCAGTGCCGGGCTTCATAGAACCCTGAAGGTTTCTTTACATTAATATATATATATATATATATATATATATATATATATATATATATATATATATTCTTAAACAGAGAAAGAAATAAAGGAGGTCTGAAAGCGGTGGCGGGGCGCGGGGAACGGAAGGAAAAAAATGAAATCCCTGCAAACACCCCCAAGTCTCAGGACGAGTCTTCCTGGGGCTTCCGCGTCTGCACCAAGCCAGTTCACTCCGCCGGGCTCTCTAGAGTTGGGGCGGGGGTCGGGGGGAGGCAGCCCGATCGCGTGTGACTACCACAGCAGCCACGGAACCCCGAGCCCCTCTCGGAGTCGGCCTCGGCACGGCGCAAGCGGTCCAGGTGTCAGTGGGCATCCGGTGGACACGCGGGCGGCGGCGATCGCTCGAGGAGGAGGAGAGATCTTCTTTGGATTTCTGTGTCCTCTCTGCCCAACCTCCTTCCTCCTCGCCTGGCGGTCGGCAAAGGTGCCCGCGCTGCCCACCCTCCTGGCGGGCGGGCTCCCCCCTCCACTCCAGCCCCCTTCCCTCCGGTGGTGCGGACCGTAGAAACATCTTTTTTTTTTCTTCGTGGTGGGGGCTCCCTCCTCCTCTACCCGCCCCTCCCGTATCCTCCCCCTCCCCCCTGCATCCCCTCCGCTCCTCCCCGCCTCCCCGCCGAGGGCTGACCCCTGCATCCCCGGTCCTGGCCTGCGCGCTGGCGGGGGGCGCCGCGGCTGTGCCCACGAGCTGGTGGCCGCGCCGAGCTGGGGGCGCGCGGGCACGGCGGGGGGAAGGCGAGCCCGAGTGGGTGGTAGAGGCCATCGGAGCCCGCAGGAGCCGGGGAGGCGCGGAGAAGGAGCAGGGGGAGCCGGCGGCGAGCCCAGGCGGACCGGCGCCGTCTCCACGTCCACAGCTTCCCAGTGGAGTCCTGGTCCTGGCAGCTCTTTTTTTTTTTTTTAACCCTTGGAGCTGGGACCACAGAGATCTCCCCCTTCCCACCTCCCCCAAAAAAAGGAAGCTGGGCAATCGGCCGAGACCCAGCAGAGAAAGATTTGGAGAGCGCGAGGAGGGCTCGCTGCGCGATCGCGAGGCCGAGCCGATGGAGGAACAATGCAGCCTCCCGAAGCTCCGCGGCTGCTGAGCGCAGGGCTGCGCGCCCCGAGCCGCGGCCGGCGCCCGGCTGGCCCCAGGCCCGCCGCCCCGGCCCGGGGCCGCTGCCCCCTCTCACTTTGACACCAAGAAGAAAGTTGCTCTTCTCTCTGCCAACGCGTGCTGCCCAGTGGATTTCAGCTCTGCGTGGCTCTGGGCAAGATGTCACTTTAGATGCCCCGCGAGGAGCAACTAATAGATTATGCATCATCGGGTAATAAACTCTCCCGGGAAGAGAGAGAGGAGAGAGGCCACGCCGCGGAGCTCCACCAGCTCTCCGCGGACTCCCGCCCGCCTCCCGCACAACGCCTTGTGAGTAGACACGGGGAAAGGAAAAAAAAATAAGAATAAACCACCTGCAGTGAATTGAAAATGATTTAGGGTGAGATTTGGAATAGTGAATGATTTCTTCCAAAGGAGGTTGTTTGCGATCCTGTGGCAGAATTGAGGGAAATTGGGGCTATCCCACATTTAGATTCATTCGTTATTATTTTGATGAACAGTTTTCATAGAAAAGGTACGATTTCCTGCCCCCTCCCCTTTGCCCATTGGCACGGCCACCCTGATCCACGTAGGACTTGGGATACGTGGGTTCAAATAGTGACCCCGGTACCCATCGGCATTTTCATATGTAGTGGCTGTACTGATTTTCTTTCTTTTTATATTAAAACTATGGCAGACTGTTGTCACTTAAATAAATTGAGTCCCCACGCTGTCTATGAAATTACAGAGTCTCCGTGTGGTTCTCAGAAACTAATTGCACTCCACTGTTGGTAGGATCGTAGACATACAAATGCCACCCGGAAAAAAGGTGTGTGTGTGTGTGTGTGTGTGTGTGTGTGTGTGTGTGTGTGTGTGTGTGTGTGTGTGTGTGTGTGTGTGCAAAACCTACGAAATGTTTCAGCATTACCACAAGCCATTGTAAACCAGCAGAATGCTGGTGTTTTGAACGAGTTTCCAAGCCAGGGCTATACACAGCATCTAAAATATTAAATACAAAGTATATCTACACACACACACACACACACACACACACACACACACACAGACAAGTTTACCCTGGTCAGAGGGAATCTAAGCTTATTTGTTCTGCCTGGTGATTGAATGATTCACAGAGAAAGTAGAAGTTAATCATTACTCAGGCCTTCTAATGACATGGTTTGATTAAAAGAGGTAACTGTTCTCTGTAAGCCTGCTATTCTACAGTTGGACATTCCAATCCTCTTAGCCCAAGCAGAAACCCAGGGAGTCAATTTTTCAGACTGGCCAGGATTCCTGGGGTTTGGGGGGGGTGGGGGGTGTGTGTGCTGTGAGAAAAGCCCCTGAGTTTCCTTTTCCCTATTGCTTTCTTTGTTCCCTCTCAAAGTACTACTTTCTGTGGGTCATTATTGCCTCAGTGGACACAATTTCAACTTGTATTTTGTTAGAATGTTGCAGTGGTGTTGAAGTGAGATGCAGTGCTCTCTGTCAGAGGGTAGGCTGAGCCCGCCCTTTGCTCCTGTCCCAGGTACTGGAGGCCTTCTGGCCCCTGGCCATGGCTAGACCGTTCGTTCTCTGAAGTCTCTTACAACTTGCACTTTCTCAGCCTTATTCTATGCCTTAGATTTTGATATGACATTTTTCCAGTGGCAAGGTAGATCCATTCGCCTCCAACTTTCCTTAAATTGGTTTTGGAGTTTTTAACAGGTTAACCAAGCAGGTAGAAGGAGAGAATACAGGTAGACATTGAAGATGTTTTAGGAAAAAAAATCCACATATTTGATGTTGTTGGTAACATTTTGTGGGACAAGAGTAAGAAGAAGAATATACTAGTGATGCAAATGTTATAGAACACATATAGTATACTGTAAATATATAATATACACTTAAATATAGCTATGTAGCATGCATACATATGTATTATATTCATGTACACATGTAAAATATATACATACACATATACCTTTAGAAACATGCATGTGTATATATCCAATACATAAAATGGATATGTGTTTCTCTGGGTTTCCATGTGTTACAAATAAGTCACTTTTTCAATGTTTTCAGCAAAGTAGAGCAATGGCTTGTCACTAGAATCATTTTACAAGTTACCTAACAAACACTAATGTGAGGCTTTTGTAAGCAAAACATGTCTGGAAATAGCAGTCAGATTAAGAGGCTGCAACAATTTAACAACATGCCTTGGCCCAGTTTTTTCCACATGTGAAGTTTGAAGCCTGGTTTCATCCTGTTAGATTACAAATAGCAAGATATGATTCTTCAGTTAGACTGCTTATGTATAAATGGACTCACTTGATTCCAATGTGGCAGATTAGTTATTTATTTCCCAGCACTTATTGGCAATGGCCAATGATTCTGGAATCCCACCTTGAGGTTCAAAATCCTATGGTTCACCTCATCCATACTCATCCCTCCTCAACTCATTCTTCCAGTCCATTCACAAAAGTTTTACTATTTTCCCAAATGCTATACCAAGGTATGCAAGCTTCTTTATTTGTTTATGTTATGTTTCTTCATGAATCCAGCCCTCCACAGATCTACCACATGGAGCAGAAAAAACATTTCAGTTCCTTAGAATACTTTCTCCTGCACCTGCTTTCTACCTTTTTTCTTACTCTCAGCTTCACTGCAAGGTATTCATAATGAGAGTGACCCACCTTTCACCTTCCTGATAGTTTCCATACTCGTTGTTTGGTGAATTGCCAGAGATTAGATATCATATCCGATTTTTCATTTCATTCTAAATGCTTAGCCCCTTGTTGGATCATAAAAATGAGCCATCAATGAACAACCATACATTATTTACAAATGTATTGGGCTGTGATACAACAGATAATCTAGCAGTTGATTAAACAAATAGAAGTTGATTTCATTTAATAAATCAATAGAAAAATATTTCAGCACTTAATCAAGGAGGAGTCAGTCTTTTTCTGTCATCTTGGTCCTTTATACTCATGGTTAAAAGATGGCTGCTATGCCCCCAAACTCACATGTGTTTTCTAGTCCCAAATAAAGAGGATGAAAAGGTAAAGGTAACCAAGAATACTGTAGCTCTGAATATCTCATGGCATTGTCGTCATCCTGGGCTAGGTAAGAGCTTTGATTTGTTGTAGGCATTTTAAGGCATCTTAGGCATTTTAAGATGTCCTTCCTAGCAGATACCAGTAGCACACTCTACCTACCACCCCAAATTTCTCCAGACATTTCCAAGTGTCCATGACAGATAAACTGGTGCAGGTTGAGAATGAAGGCTCTAGAATGGAAGGAAGAATCCTTCTGTCTCCTACTCCCTCTCTTTCATTGCACTGAAGAAATAATAAGGATTTGTTTGGTTTTAACTTTATAAAAATATGAAAAAAGATTAAGGCATTGAAGAGTTGGAGGAGAAGAAGAAGAAAACAACCAAGTCCTTTGGGGTGTTGTGCACTTTTTTGGAGTGCAGACATTCCATAGATTTCCATTCTCAAATTATTCCTTAAATTACATCTGGTAGCCAGCGCTAGGTATCAGAGACATTGGGAGATATCTATGAAGGAAGAGGGGGGCTGGGAAGTTGGCTCAGTGGTAGAGCGCTTGCCTTGCATGCTTGAGGCCCTGGGTTCGATTCCTCAGCACCACATAAGCAAAAAGGAAAAAGCCGGAAGTGGCGCTGTGGCTCAAGTGGTAGAGCGTTAGCCTTGAGCTGAAGAGCTGAGGGACAGCGCCCAGGCCCAGAGTTCAGGCCCCACAACCGGACCAAAAAAAAAAAAAAGAAAGAAAGAAGGGAAATGGATCTTGGATGGAGAACTAGTACCATTTACGATGGTGGTAGACTAAATGAATAGATAAAAGTCACCTAAATAGGTAAGATAAGAAAAATAAATAAAAATAAGGTAAAAAATAAAAGAGTATGGGTATAAATTTCTCCCATAATAAAAGTTGAAGTAACTATTTTCTCCCATAATAAAAGTTGAAGTAACTATGTGAATATTTAGAAAAGAAGGGGTAGAATGGATGCAGATTCTTCTCCTTACAGTTTTACAGTTTTTTTTTCTTTTTAGACATCACCTCCATCTTCTCCAGTTTATTGAATAAACATAAACTTTGCTAGTTCTATATGCAAATTTAGATAGTAGTCAATTATGTGGAAAATGCCAAAAGACAGCAACATGCAGATTGATTGTTTTAATAGTCTTCTCTAATGCTTGCATCTACAAGTTATCACAGGCTGGTGAAGGCATTTGGTACAGTAGGTTCTTGGACAGATGACTTAGCATGGCATAAAGTAACTTTAAGTTGGGCTGCTCCATTATTGATATTATTGTGGCAATGAGTACCCAAAGCTCTCTCCTAGAAAGGAATTGTCTTCCAAAGATCTATCAACATTGCCATGGGTGACAATCATCTTGTCTGATTACTTTTGTTTTCTTCACATCTGTGATATTCATTCAGTCATTGAATGTATATTCAGCTTTATGTGAAATACAGAAATAGAAAAAATGGTATCTGCTAGGGTATGTTTACCTAGAAGTACTGGAATAATGGTTAAAGGGCTGGGGATGTAGCTCTACAGTTGAACCCTTGGCTCAGCACTGGGAGGTCCTGTGTTTGATTCCTAGCACTGAAGGAAAAAACACATTAAATCAAACCAACCACCCAACCAGCCAGCCAAACAAACAACAGAGTAACCAAAGAATGGCTGTCACAAGTAAGACTTGCAGTGTCTCATAGATAAGGATTGCGGATGTGCACTGAGCCAGGCTCCACTAACACCAGTGCTTCAAGTTTGTCTGCTTCCTTGTGAATCTCTTGAGCAGGCATGGAAGGAGATAAACAATATGGCCATCATAGAGTCCAAGAAGCACCTATTTCTTCACTCAGCTCTACATCAAACAAAAAGGAAGAGCAGTTTCCTTCTCATGGAAATGTCATCTCTACATCTCTTTGTATCAAGAGGGAAACTTTTTTTCCAGGAGCTGTCAGCAGACTTTCCTTGAGCCTAATGGACAAAAACAAAAACAAAACACCAAAAATGATGTCATATTGTGCTTAACTAATAACTGGCAAAGAAGTAATACTTAAGTGTTATTACCATCGTTATCAACCTCAGTTCATTCTGTGGAGACTGCAGGCCAGGTCTGCTCTCTCTGTGGATCTGACATTGTTACACTTAAATAAAACCAGAGCCCAGTGGGCTAAAAGGAAGAAAGAAACAGCTGTAACCTAGGGCAACTAATAGAGGAGTCCATGAGCATTGTGCTTGTTCTTCTCAAATCTCTTAAGCGTTAAAAACAAGTGAGCAAAAAATAATCAAATGACATTGGAGCCATGGACATTAATTATATATTCATATCATTTTGCACAATTCTGATGGAGAATATATGGTTGTGTATTTGCAATTTCTCCCCTCCCTCCCTCCCTCCCTCCCTCCCTCTCTCCCTCTCTCCTTCCCTCCCACCCTCCCTTCTTCCCTCCCTCCTTCCTTCCTTCCTTCCTTCCTTCCTTCCTTCCTTCCTTCCTTCCTTCTTTCCTTCCTTCTTTTTTTCTTCTTCCTTTCTTCATTCTCTCTGTCTCACTCTTGATTGTACTGGGGTTTGAACCTTGAATCTTGTGCTTGTTAGACAAGTGCTTTTGAGTCAAATATGCGTAGTTTTAGCTTTAGGTTTTCTTTTTTAAAACTGTTATCAATACACTATTCATTTAGCCTTTTCTAAGATACCAGGACATTTTTTTAAAACCTTTTCTTTCCCAGAGCATTAAGATATTTTCTTATACTGCTTTAACTGAAGTAAATTGGCTCAAACAAAGCTTTTTTTTTTACTTGCTTATTTTCAATTTTGAAGTTTTATGCTTACCAGGGATTGTTATAAACAAATTGGAGGAGAAAAAAATCAAAATAGCCAGGACATAAGTCATCCAATGTGATAAGGTCTGCTTTAGCATGGATGAGGGCCTTGTGGGGGATGAAGAATCTTCATCAATGCCGAATAATTGGGAGTTTGTCTCAGGCACATGTCTGAATTGAGAAGAGACTTTCATATACAAAGAAAGGGTGGTGGGGAGGAAGAAAAAAAGTTACCTAAGCATTTACTAAGTAACTTCTTAAGCTGAAAAGCCTAACATTCAATACAAGCCAGACTGACACAGGTCAGGAGAAAGCATGGCACTGCCAAAGCAAGGGGAAAGAGACTTAGCCTTGAGGTAATGCCATCACCTGTTTTTTTGTTTTTGTTTTTGTCAGTTAGGTCTGAACTCTGGGCCTGGGCGCAGTCCCTCAGCTCTTCAGCTCAAGGCTAGTGCTCTACAGCTTGAGCCTCAGTGCCACTTCCAGCTTTTTCTGCTTATGTGGTGCTGAGGAATTGAACCTAGGGCGTCAAGCATGCAAGGCAAGCACTCTACCACTGAGCCACCTTCCCAGCCCCCATCATGTATTTTAACTGAAAAACCTTAAATGCCATCTAACCCAGCACTCAAATTTAACATGCAAAACTGTGTAAAGCCATGTATGGTAGCACATGTCTTTAAATCCAGCTGCTTAGGAGGCAGAGTCAGAAGGACTATAAATTTGAAGCCAGCAAGCTCCTATCTCAAGACCCTATCTCAAAACAGAATAAGAGCTGGGCACTGGTGGCTCACACCTGTAATCCTAGCTACTCAGGAGGCTGAGATCTGAGGATCATGGTTCAAAGCCAGCCTGGGCAGTAAAGTTTCCACGAGACTCTTCTCTCTAACCACTCAAAAACTGGAAGTGGTGCTGTGGCTCAAGTGATATAGCACTAATCTTGAGCACAAAGAGAATCAGTGACTGTGCCTAGGCCTTTAGTTGAAGACCTACAATGGACAAACACACACACACACACACACACACACACACACACACACACACACACAGAGAGAGAGAGAGAACAGGTCTTGGTTCAAATGGCAGAGCAGTTTTTGACGTATATATGAAGAGGCCCTGAGTTCAAAGAAAGAGAGAGGAGGAGGGTTCTCTCTGGGTTCAGAGAGAAAGAGAGAGAGAGAGAGAGAGAGAGAGAGAGAGAGAGAGAGAGAGAGAGAGAGAGAGAGAGAGAGAGAGAGAGAGAGAGAGAGAGAGAGAGAGAGAGAGAGAGAGAGAGAGAGAGAGAGAGAGAGAGAACATAAACACATGAGCTTTGTGATTGAGCATAATTGGCCTCAGTTACTTTTAGGATTGAGTTTGGGGAGCTTTTAATTTGGCTGGTCTCAGACTGTGGTCTTCCAGATTCTGTCTCCTAAAAAGCTGGTTGAGTGGCTTGAACTCAAGGTAAGTGCTCTACCACTTGAGCCATAGCAACCCTTCCAGTTTTCTGGTGATTAATTGGAGATAAGAGTGTCACGGACTTTCCTGTGCCTGGGCTGGCTTTTTACTGAGACACTCAGATTTCAGCCTCCTGAGTAGCTAGGATTACAGCTCTCTGTTTTGTTTTTATTTTAATATAATTGTATTTTTACTATCAAGGTGTGGTATAGAGGAGTTACCATTCATAAGTTAGGTAATGAGTATACTTCTTTTGTTGTTGTTGTTCGTTGTCAGGCTTGAACTCTGGACCTGAGCACTGTCCCTCACCTCTTCAGCTTAAAGCTAGCACTCTACCACTTAAGCTACAGCACCACTTCCAGTTTTCTGGTGGTTAATTGGAGCTAAGAGTCTCACAGACTTTCTTCCCAGGGCTGGCTTTGAACCGTGATCCTCAGATCTCAGCCTCCTGAGTAGCTAGGATTACAGGTGTGAGCTGCCAGCGCTGGCAAGTATATTTCTTTTTAGACAGTTTCCCCTTCTCTTTCCTGCCCACAAATGGCACAGTTCATTTTCTATATAGTATATACTGAATAGAATGATTACATTTGTTCACCCTTCCTCCCTCCCTCTCTTTCTGCTTTTTAATATAACCTTTGGAAAATGTGGAACTGTACTCTGGATAGGTGGGTTACAAATGATCATGTTGTATTATATGTATAAACTAGATCTCAACTTTTCTCTTTTAGATCTGTGTCATATACTAGAAGCCACAGTTAAATTCTAACATGTCCTTCTGATCAAATAGATCACTTGACTTCATCCATGTTTACCTCCTGGTTGCTATCTGAGTTTAGGAAGATATGGAGAAATGACTGAATTCCTTTGGCCAGTTACCTTCATTCAGCCAGCTCTACTCTGTTATTGGAAATGATTGTTTATTTGGAAGGTTCCATAGGATGGGTCTAAATTTTGCATATGGATTAGTAAACATCACAGTGAACATTATCATTCTTTTTTATTAAACAAGGAAAACTTTATTCCACTCTTTAACCTGATTCCATGGAAACTCAAAGCAAGTATTGTGCTTAATTGAAAAAAAAAAGAAATCTTTACCCTTCCAAACCTCTTCAAAACCTGGAAATACAATTTTAAATTTTATGTGTGTTTCAATATTTGATTGTTTGAGAACATTTTTCCCCCATAAGCTAGTTCATATTATGTGGAGAAAGAGGAAGAATCTCATAAATCCAAGTATATATGAATGTATCACACAGCCCCTCATAAAATGTTTTTTCTCTCAAGTATATATTTGGAACCCATTGAAGCTGTATACCATTATCATAGAATTGGTGGTAGGAGAGATGTAATGGGTATGATGTGGCAGAATAGGTTTTCAGGAGAAAAGGTCACCCATGGTTCCTCGTTTCTTTTGATCATACACTTGATATCATTTACAGATGTGGGAAACAAAGATGGTGTAGGTGGGCAAAGACAGCTTGTGTGGATTATAAATAAGTTGACCCAGTGATAGCTATTTTGTTCCATGATTACATATCAGTTGTTTCTCAACTTTTGTCTCTCTAGAGTTGAAATTTCAATAGACTCAGTTTTTCCCAATGACCCCTTCCAGTAGTACAGACAGAACACACCTTAACACTAAATCTATAGTGAGAAAGAATCAGGAACCAGGAGTCTGAGCATGGTGTGTCTCTCTTCATTCCAAAGCCAAGTTCATGATGGACATTGGCGATCTCCTGGGTTGCCTTGGACATGGCAGGATGTTGTTTAGAAAGCATCCCCATTCCATTGCTAATGTTCTGTGTTCAGGCTCCATTGCTGAAGTCTAAAGCTCTTAAGAGGACACCAATCATCTCTGACCCGGGCTGTCTGGCTCCAAGGGAATGTGTTTTTGAATCGAACTTAAGATGAGAATGAGTCAGTCCCTCTGTGTTTAGGGTCAGGAACAAATGGTTTTCCTTTTTGTTGTAATGGAAGGTGTGTCTGATGGTGAAAGCTTAGGAAAATGGAGTTTGAAATAAACACACATTAGTGGGCACTCTTGTTTCAAGTGATGGCCATCTGAGAAGGCTGCTTTCTCTGCATCTCCCTGACCTTCATCTCTCTCTATGGGACCTGGGTTGTGTCTTGTACTTCAACAGACCCAAGGCAAAGTAATTATGGTTAATAGCATTGAACCTAAGGCTCTGCAACTCTTTTCTGAAGTGGGTCCCAGGAATGAGATGTTTACTAATTATTAGTACACGAAATCTCATCACAACTAAGGATCACTGATTGTGGGATTAATTTCCCCACCAATACAATTCTCTCCTGTTTACTTAGAATTTTTTATGTTATACTTTTGTCAAGAGCAACTTTGGGCTAAACTAAGCATAGGCTTTTATAAAAAAACAACATACATCACCATTGTTCATATACAGAAAATTTCTTAGCAAAATACATCAATTTAAGAATTCAAAACATTGGGCCAGATGTGATTGTGTATACCTATAATCCCAGCTACTTGAGAGGCAGACATAGCATAGCATCAAGGATACAAGGATAGCCAAGGGAAACACATAAGACTGTATCTGATACACAGACTAAAAGCAAAAATGATTGGGGCAGGACTCAAGTGCTTGCTGCACAAATGCGAAAGCTTTGAGTTCAATTCCCCTTCTCACTCTTTCCTTCCCCCAAAACAAGCAAACATGCAAAAAGCCCAGAAAACTCTTTCATTTTAGAAGTCTAATTCTTCAGGATCATTTTTGACTCAGCCACCTCTATCCATCCTTTTCCGTTCAATAAACTCACTGTGTTGGCGATTCACCATTTCTAAAGATGCCTCCATGATTGTCCTAGTAGCTCATGCTAAGCAATTGATTCCTTTGGAGAGATTTGATGATGCTGTTGTATTGATTTTACTAAAATGAGACAGCGGATGATTTTTCGATAATGACTAAGAGTTATATTTCTTTCATGAATTGTCCTGCAGTGGTGGAGTTAGTGGATGGCTGGGTCATATGAGTGAAACACAAACAATTTTTGTGTCCTCGGTCTAGGACAGCTTGATCACCCCTATGAAATTATAATAGGCACACTGGCTTCAGAGATGTGAGAATTTTTTCTAAAATAAACATGTCAGAGTCAATGAAATATAGCAACTTTAATGATGCACATGTCTTCATTTTTGGACATGCTAATGCTATAATGGTATTAATTAACCAAACTAATTAATCTCCAAACATTTAGATAAGAGAGATTACTGTGTAATTCCTACGATGATTAGAATCTAATTATATACTTTTTTTTAAAAAAAACTTCATTCTTTCATTATGCAATATATAAAATACAGCTAGTTTGGGAGCTAAGTAAAATTGGAAAAAAGTTCAACAAACCAACAAACTCATGAAACCTGGACCAGGAAATATGACCAGAGCCGATTGCTTTCCTCATCTAAATGGGACTTGGTTCTACGTATTCAAAATACACGATTGAGTGAGTTACATATGTTTTCTGGCTCTAAAATCTGTTTGGGGATTAAGATAGCCAAGAAAAAAATGTTCATAATGATAACAAGTTATATATTTTAAATACGTGTTTTATGAAGATAAAAGAGGAGAGATGTTATTTGAAATTGATAAACTGAAATATCTATGTATGCATAATGTGGGATGTAATTTTAGTATCTCTTCTCTGTTGATTGTAAAGTTTCAAGATTTTACACAGTTTTTGGAGGCTTACTTGTGCATATATTATTTGTGCCTGAAAACAACTATAAACAGGCTGGACAGTTCAACAGAACAGACTTAGGATATGGAGCCACTGCTCAGCACACTTAAGGGTGAGAAAGTTCACTAATCAAAGTCAAATAAAGGATGGAAAAGGAGAAAGAGACAAGAGGAAAATGTGTTCTCTATGAAGAACAAAGGCAAGAAATTAATTCTCTCTCTCATAAAGGTTCTGCTTCCAAAAAGAGTCAGCAGTAAGTAAAAAGAAAAAAGGATATTGACAGGTATAAAATGAAGAGGCTCTGTATAAAATGATATCAGTACCCAATTACATACCCACAGGTCATCTTTCTTTCTTTCTTTCTTTCTTTCTTTCTTTCTTTCTTTCTTTCTTTCTTTCTTTCTTTCTTTCTTTCTTTCTTTCTTTCTTTCTTTCCTTCTTTCTTTCTTTCTTTCTTTCGTGTGTGTGTGTGTGTGTGTGTGTGTGTGTGTGTCTGGAGCAGTCAGATGCTGCAATTGGTGGATATATCTTGACAATTCTTACTGTGCAATTCCACAGAAAATGATGTTACTTCCCTGTATTGAATCTGAAAATTGTCCCTGATCTTAAGTGGTCCAACAAACTCTCCAGATGTGTGCCACTATCCTTCCTCTCATGGAGGACCTGCTCACCACACAGAAAACATTGTGTGGCCTCTTGAATACCTGCCTTACTGGAAAAGTGAGCTGATTTACAGAGCATGAAGAAAACTATCCTTTTTCCTTTTCTGTGTGGCCTAGATATTCTTAAAGCATCTGCTTAATACAACCAAAGTATTAAAAAATGAGATGTAGGGCTGGGAAGGTGGCTCAGTGGTAGAGCGCTTGCCTTGCATGCCTGAGGCCCTGGGTTCGATTCCTCAGCACCACATAAGCAAAAAGAAAAAAGCCGGATGTGGCGCTGTGGCTCAAGTGGTAGAGTGCTAGCCTTGAGCTAAAGAGCTGAGGGACAGCGCCCAGGCCCAGAGTTCAGGCCCCACGACCGGACCCAAAAAAAAATGAGATGTAGCTAGGCACTGGTGGCTCATGCCTATAACCCTACCTATTTAGGTGGCTGAGATTTGAGGATCTTGGCTCATAGTCAGCCTGGGTTGAAAAGTCTATGTGACTCTTATCTCCCATTAACCAGCTAGAAGGTTAAAGGGAGATAAGCAGTCACAGAAGAAGCTGTGACTCAAGTGGTAAAAGACCAGCTTTGGGTGAAAAACCCAAGTGGGAGTGTGAAGCCCAGAGTTCAAGCCCCAATACTTGCGCATGCATGTACACACACATGTGCAAGGCACAAATACCATTATACATTGAAAAGACATATCTCAGGGCTGGGAAGTTGGCTTAGTGGTAGAGCGCTTGCCTTGCCTGCATGAGGCCCTGGGTTTGATTCCTCAGCACCACATAAGCAAAAAGAAAAAAGCTGGAAGTGGCACTGTGGCTCAAGTGATAGAGTATTAGCCTTGAGCTGAAGAGCTGAGGGTCTGCGCCCAGGCCCAGAGTTCAGGCCGCACGACCAGACCCCCCCCCCAAAAAAAAAGACATATCTCTTTCTATAGCCAGTATTTGGCTTAAGATCTATGCGGATTAGAAATAGCAATTATATCTGTCTTCTGACTATTATATACATTTATATATTTTAGTCATAATTTGTATATTCATCTAATTGTGTATTTATTATATCCTTAGAAAACTTGATTCCTATTACTTCTATCACCCAAAGTGCTTTTCTAAGAGCAAAGAAAGTAAATTATTTTAAATGGAGAAATATAACATTTTGAGGGTATCTGTTTATATAACGGGTTGATACAATATCACACTCAGATGACTGTCATCAAACAGAATTTTAACATAATCTAGGTCCAATTTATCTGAGTACTCTCTACTTAGCAAGTAAAAGAAATATTCTGCCTTCAAACCCACACTTTTCCCATACTCCTTTGCAACACTGTCCTCCAATTATTTCTCTAATACTTATTGGTTGCAAGGCCTTCATAATCATCATGTCCTATTGGCTTAAGACAGTGAGACAGTTTTTGGTTCTTATCTGCTAATTAATGCCTGGTGATTCATTTCAAAAATAGTAATATTTTAAAGGCCCATGTGGTGCAACATCAAGTGAGATATAGTCTCCTGCATCTGCTAAATTGCACCTGAAATCTGTAGGTCCTTCCGGACTCTTGGAATCCAGTCTCTGTAAAAACAGCAGAGCATTCTGGGAATCAGTGGTAGGAAAAACCAGCACCTAGGGAATGAGGGGACTGAGAGGGACTCAGTCAGAAGAGCAGGAACATGTTTTCTATAGAGCTTCATAAACATAGTCGTAATTTCTCATGAACAGGTGCGTTACGACCCTGCCAGTCACAAATACGCTGGGAATAGGCCAGCTATTCAATTCTGAATGTCATTCCCTCTCTAGTCTTCTCCAAAATGCCAAAGAAGCATGGGGCTCTTCCGAGAGCAGTTTCATCCTGTGCGTCAGGCTCCCTGCTATACATACTGAACACACAAGACAGGGAGGTTGGAGCAGAAAATGGAGAGAGGAAGAGGAGGGGAGAATGCATTCATAAAATTCATTGAATATCCTACAACATTAAGAAAATCTAGGAAGGGGTGTGTGGGGGAGAATAATGAAAGGGGCCACTTTGATCAAGATGCATTGTATTCATAAACTGCTTTGCAGAATACCATATATATATATATATATATATATATATATATATATATATATGGGGCTGGGAAGGTGTGTCAGGGGTAGAGTGCTTTCCTTGCATGCATAAGGCCCTGGGTTTGATTCCTCAGCACCACATAAGCAGAAAAAATCAGAAGTGGTGCTATGGCTGAAGTGGTAGAGTGCCAGCCTTGAACTGAAGATCTGAGGGACAGTGCTCAGGCCCTGATTTCAGGCCCCATGACCAACAAAAATAAGATTATATATATATAATCTTATTTTTCATATATATATATATATATATATATATATATATATATATATATAGAGAGAGAGAGAGAGAGAGAGAGAGAGAGAGAGAGAGAGAGAGAGAGTCCAGCCACTAGATATAGTATTGTTCAGCAGAGATATATACAGCAGATAAAAAGCATCATTCAGGTGACAATTTTCTTCATTTGTCTAGTTACTATCAAGCTTGGAAGACAGTGACATGTGTATCTGAACTGCAAAACATTACCATGAAAGTATGCTAACTAATGTGTGTTTATCTGACTAGCTACCTGACTTAATTTTAAAAAGTTGTAGATGAATGCCTGGTAAAAAATGGCTGACACACTCAACTAGCTTTTTTGGGAATTTTATTCACACTCCACATACTACAGTTGAGAAGAAGAGAAAGATATCTAGGAAATACATTTCTGGCCACCAGGAGAATAAATTCAGTCATTGTTTATTAGCCTGCCCTATGGTTTATCTGCAGGAGGGTTATTTCTCTACCCTAATTTCTGTGTTTCTCAGTACCTATACCTGTACCTAAAACTAGAATCTCGACTCAGATTTTTCTACTGCATCTTTAGATTATTGTAAAAGCCTTCTAACTGTAAATATCAGCAGCAACAGTCTAGTGTGAATAAGTTTATCCAACTATTTCCCTGCCCCCATGTCACACAAATTTGATGAATCATCAAATAGACATGTATTGACGGAGAAGGCAAGGAAGATCAGTTTAAGGACCATTTCTAGGAAAAACACACATAGCTTCATGCTTGGTAGTTACTGGATGATGTTTTAGGGCCTAGAAAAAGAGCAAGCCACAATCCCAGCAGAGGGTGGGAAAGAGGCTGAAAACCAGGAGAAAGAAAAGGAAACACAAACTTGTTCCTTTGTACTTTGTAGCTTAGTAGGAGATATTGCTAGGTTCATAACAGAACAATTCTTGGTAGTCTTTGACTTTCTTTGATTTAACTTTCTGTCTGTAAAAAAGATTTGATAATGCAACCATACAGGGCTGCTATGCAATTCAATGCAATAGTGTAGTGTGACATTTGCCTTGGAATTACAAGTAGCATTCAAAAATGTTCACATCACTGTGATACACATTTGTGTGCATACAGACACTCTGCTCTGCTCTCTAATATGTGTTTCTGTGTTTAGAAACAGGCTCTTGCTGTGTTGCTCAGGTTGGCCTTGGATGCTTAGGTTCAAGAAGTCTGCCTGAGCCAATTCTCACCTGTTCTCTAGATTTCAGGTGAACTGTGGTGCTAGGCAAGGTGAAGAAAGAAAGGTTCAAACACTTTAGGTATTCACTCAAGTGCTGTAGCTTTCTTGTTTCTGTTTGCTTTTGTTTTTAATTTTATTTTATTGTAAAGATGCTGTACAGAGGGGTTACAGTTACATGAGCAAGGTAATGAGTACATTTTCTATCCAACATTGTTACTCACTCCATTGTTTTTCTCCTATTATCCCATCCATCCCCCACTTCCTTTACTCCTGCCCTCCCCCACAAAGTTGCAAAGTTCATTTCCAACATAGTGTCTTGTGAATATCATTGCTAATAGGTCATCCTGCTGAAACAAGGACACAGGATGACCCATTGGGACAAACACTCTTAAATTGTGCTCCTTTTCCTCCTCCTCCTCCTCATCCCCCTCCTTCTCCTCTTTTTTTCTCTTCCCCTTTCTCATCCTCCTCCTCTTCCTACTTTTCCTCTCCTCCTTTTCCTGGTGCTTTTCAAGTTAAGCATAGGGTTCTATCCTGTTTTAGCTAATACAAGAATGCTATAGCTGTTTTTTTCTTTTACTCATACTTGGTTAAGAAGGATATAGCATTTAGAAATGGTGAATTTGTCAGCTTTTTAAAAAAAATTCAAGAAACTCTGTCAGCATTAGAATGTGAAAACATTTGAGTCACAAGCTTGCTAGGGAGTGAGTGTTTAATAGGTACCTTGGTAAGATCTCCAAACTAAACTGTATCATTTTCTATACATGCTTAAATCTCTTAATTACAAAGCAACTTTAATTAAACATAAAGCATGCCTCTTCAATCATGTTTTGATCACACATGCAAAAAATTAAATTTATCTTCAAGTTATTTTCTGCATTTCAATTCTGATTTTGTTCAACGTTGGCATATTCCGTATCCAAAAAAATTGCATTAAGCTAATGTTTATGCTTGCACATTATCCCACACTTTCAAGGCAACACTTAAAATATTCAGAAGAGTTTCACAAGAGAGAGTCGTTTAAGTCTGTTGTTGACTCAGAGCCATTGTTCTTCACAGTTACAGCTCCACTGGCATAGGCTACATATGGTCACTTGTTTTCTCAGTGTACAGAGTGGTAATGCATTAACATTCTGGTTGGAGGAGGAAGCTGTGCCGTGCTCTGGAGAGATGCGTGAGGGAAGATGTGCTGTGTTGTGGGCAGAAAGGAGGATGGGATGAACACCTGAGAGCCTGCAGTTTCCCTTAATACTCACTGTATGCAAGTGATTGGGGAGTTGGGTCATTTACTGATGGAGACTATATATCTAATATTGACTATTTGTGATGGAAATCTGGTCATCAGAGACAATTGTAGAATATCTACAGGAGGAGACTGGGCTAGCATCCTCCACAATATTGTCTAGAGGGGCCATTCTGGAGCACTCTTGTTGTCTCTTGAAACAGAATTTTTTGCTTTAATAACTCCACTATTGGGCTGGTGACTGGTGGGTTGTTTCTAGAGCCAGTGGAAGTACCTGGCTAATGTGATTCACTCTTGTAATCCTAGCTACTTGGGACTCTGAGATCTGAGAA
This sequence comes from Dipodomys merriami, assembly GCF_024711535.1. Taxonomy (NCBI): domain Eukaryota; kingdom Metazoa; phylum Chordata; class Mammalia; order Rodentia; family Heteromyidae; genus Dipodomys; species Dipodomys merriami. The sequence goes on from NW_027204560.1 coordinate 497,992, forward strand.
TTATGGTTCAAAGCCAGCTTAGGCAGGAAAGTCCACAAGACTTTTAGCTCCAATTAAGCGTCAAAACTTTGGAAGTGGATCTGTGGCTCAATTGGTAGAACTCTAGTGTTGGGCAAAAAAGCTTAGGGAAAGCACCCAGGCCCTGATACCACCTTCCCCCAAAGTAATTAAACACTTACTGAAGACACTAGTATTTTTTGGAAGCATGGATGGTGTTGAGCCAAGTTGTAGTGAACATGGCTTTTATTTTTATCATTTGCAATTGAATTTGGTGACTATGGAGTAAGGGGTGGGGGAAAGCCAAGAAAGATCTTCTACCTCTCCCCCCAAAAGTCAAATAAAAACAACTTTGTTCCCATGTAATTTTATTTATGGAACTTTATCTCAAAGGACACTTTTACTAATACAAACCCTGAAAGCTACTATTTACCTTTCCTTATGAAGCTGATTTTCTTTCACCTGTTGGTGAATATAAGCACTTATAATAGTGGCAGCACCAGAGGGAGCCACTGACACAGTTTTGTCTCAAGCTGACAGTAAGGCGTGGAATGCAGAAATATTGAGATTTTATTGTAGTTTCTACAAGAGAAGGGCAAGAAAGGAGATGATATGTAAAATCTGCTAGCAGCAATTCCAAATTATGGGACCAGAAGCAACCACTTCATTTTTCCCACTTGAAATATTTGAGACTGGTAATTGCCTGGCTGTAATCCAGAAAGTACATCATATTTCAAAATGGAAAATTGTATTTGGAACAAGAGGTATTTCTCTTTTATCCTGGCATTGTCCCTTTGTAGAACACTTAGCAAGTTTGTGTGTTTGAGACCCATGCCAGTTTGCTGTTTTTGTAATATACATGATGGAACCATAAAGAAAGGTGAGAAGGAAAACTCTTTAGGTGAACATGCCAATGCCCAGGTCATCCTGCCACTTTCCATAACCCATCCATCCTTCCCTCCATTTCCCCCTCTATGTACACAAATACAAGACAGAATCTCACATTCACATACAACTATTTTTTCCATAAAGCAATGTACTAATGCATACACTCCTCATTCTTTTAATTTTTACTCTAATAAAACATTTCAGGGGAAAGTCCCTAGCTCTTTTCTTCCCTTGGTTAGCGCTAATGCAAATTGTAACTCACTGGAAACGTGTAACATTTTGCAGCTCCCTTTGAGCAAAAGTGCTTTCTTTATTCTTTTTTCCTTTCCCCCTTTATTTTTATATACATAATTTTATTGTAAAAATACTGTACAGAGGGGTTACAGTTACATGAGTAAGTTAATGAGTACATTTCTTATCGAGCATTGTTACCTCCACCTTTGTTTCCCTTCTCTTCCCAGCTCCCCAACTCTTCTCCCCCGCCAGTTGTAAAGTTCATTTTCAACATAGTGTACATCTCATTGTACATCTCATTGTTACAATAGGTCAACCAGTATCCTTATTTCAGCATTTTGTTATTTCCCTCTCCTCCTCAAATTAGAAAAATGTATATTCAAGATGCAGGGCAATAATCAAATACAGTGAAAACAGGGTTTATACCATGGGGGAAGAATATATAAAAGAAACAAAAAAAATCACAAAGTACATTATAAATATATTAAAAACAACAGGAAGAAAGATAAAACTACTGTGTCCTTATCTTTGGGTTCATTTCATTTAGCATCATCTTATGTGATCATATGTACATAGCTTTTGACCTTTTCTGCTTATCCTAGACATATTCTAGTTATTGCAAATAAGGGAAACCATGGGACTTTGCTTTCTTTATTCTTAACACTCAACACCCTATTGTAAGAGCCTGAGATAAATCACATGACTTACAATCAAAAGAAAGAAAGAAGTTTTTTCTATAACATATTCTGTTGGCTCTCATTCAATGTTACTCTGTTGGCTTGGTTATGATGATATCTGTTGTGTATAATGATATAAACACATCCTTCCTTCTATCCTTTTCCATGATTCTCTTCAAGAAAGCACTTGACTTGCCAGGCACCAGTGGCTTATGCCTGTAATCCTAGCTACTCAGGAGGCTGAATCTGAAGATTGCAGTTCAAAGCTAACCCAGGCAGGAAAGTCTGGGAGACTGATCTCCCAATTAACTACCCTCTCAAAAAAGCTGAAAGTGGAACTGTGACTCAAGTGGTAAAATACAAGCCTTGAGCAAAAAAAACTCAGGGACAGCACCCAAACCCCGAGTTCAAGCCCCAATGACAGCACACACATGTACAATAATGTACTTATTATTTTGATTATTTGTGATTGGTCCTTCAGATTGAAAGGAAGATGCCCAGGGTAAAGATGAGTTGCACTTGACTTTCCAGCAGGATTTACCCTTCTTTCTTTGTCTTCCTTCATGGCCTATCTTGGCCAAATTGTGCCCTCATCAACTCCCCTGTCTAATGCATTAATGTGGTAAGTGATTGGAAAGGGTACTTGTGGATGGTGTTGCGATTATAATCAAGGATCTTCTGTGTGTGGAACTTTATGTGTACAAGAAAGTACATGTCAGTTTATTTTTTCCTGTCTGTCTGTATGTCTGTCCAGCTACATATTCATCCATACATCTCTATGCTTATTATGGTAAAATAGTACTCCCAATGGAAACAAATGGACCATCAATGAAGAAAGGTTAGCGGGGATTTTGCCCACGGCTGGGAGTCTGTCAGGCATTGGTCCAGAGTATTTGGCCCTAGACGTCTAGAAAAGTTCAGAGTTGGCACAGAGGATTGAGTGGAAGCCCTGGATATGAAGGCTATGGGTAATAATCTTAGGGTAGAAGGTTTCCAAAGCAATGGTGGTGGCTGTGGGGCAGGTGGCCATCAAGGCAGAGAGAAGGTGTCCATTTTGCACCCAGAATGTGTCCCCCTAGGACCCCAGTGGCATTTCCATACTTCAGTGTTTTGAAACATGATATGAGAAACAGGGCTGGTAGTCTAGAAAGGGCAATGGACTTAAAACTAAAATGTTTTCCTGGTAACTGCCACTGAATGAAAGAATACTGACGAGTGTGAGGAAAATATTTGTTATGTAATTGTCTAATTTATTGACTATGGAAAGCTGAGCAAGAGCAGCAGGACATTTGATCCTCTCTCAGGAATTCTTTTTTTTGTATATTTTTTATCGTAAAGATATTGTACAGAGGGGTTACAGTTATGTGAGTAATGAGTACATTTCCTATTGAATATTGTTACCTCTCCTTTGTTTTTCCTCTACCATCCCTTCCCTCCCTACCTCCCAACTCCTCCCCCGCCTCTCAAAGTTGTAAAGTTCATTTTCAACATAGTGTCTTGTACATCTCATTGTTACAATGGGTCAACCTGTACCCTTATTTCAGCATTTTGTTATTTCCCTTCTCCTCCCCAAATTAGAAAAATGTATATACAAGATGCAGGACACTGGAATCAAATACAGTGGAAACGGGGTTTTTACCATGGGGGAAGAACATATAAAAGAAACAAAAAAATCACAATGTATCTCAGGACTTCTTGAATGGCAGGATTTGATGGACTTAGCAGAGTGCGGTCCTCATAGAGCTTTAATGATAAAAGATGCACTCAGGACATCAGTGGTCCTTCCATCTTTCTTTGAGAATTGCCATTCCATGGATTTAGCAGATGCAGGAGGAGGTTTCAATCTGTCATCTCAGAGCTTTAGATGAGAAGCGAACAGCACATGACATTTTGTACAATTGCACGGATAGCTTTGACTTCTCTTTGTTTCCCTTTAACAATTAGCAATAAACCCCTCAAAAGCCACAGGAGCTACACACTGATGTCTTTTGGGAGAGCGGGATTCAAGGAACAAGATCCATCTCAGAATCAGGTTGGGAGGAACAGTGCCAAAGGTGTGAACAGCCATAAAGAACAGATAAATCTGACTACAAGGGGATCCTCCTCCCTTGTCATCTCATTAGATTTAAATGGCAATCATTACATAAAACTACAAGCTGCCTATTTTGCACTGGACATAGTTAAGTTTTACTCAAAGTACTGCTCAAACGGTCAGAATTAAATAGTATGGGTTACTAAAATTATTTTATTTATTAATTACTTTTGCTGGCCCTGGGGTTTACATTCAGGGTCTGGGCTCTGTCCCTGATCCTTTGTGCCCAAGGCTAACACTCTACCACTTGAATCACAGCCCCACTTTTTGCTTTTTGCTGGTTAACTGGAGATGGGTATCATGGACTTCCCTGACCAGGCTCGCTTTGAACCATGATCCTTACATTTCACACTCCTGAGTTTGAATTACTCCGATTATTTGAAGGGTGGTTAAGTGGGATAGAACTTGAGGCAGCTCTAAGATGTCCACATCCATCAAAGAAGTCCATCTAGGTACAAGAAGAATGTACAATAAGTTTCAGAAGGAGACAAGTGGGCAATGGAATAAGGTACTACAAAACTTCTGGTCTTTGGTTTAATGGGTATCAAGTGAAGTCAGAAAACTTGGAGTAGCTTGAAAATCACATTTGTTTTTCATGTGAATTGTGATGAAAGGGAGATGTCAAAGATTCAGATTTAATATTCTCCCAAATAATGATAGGAACTCATTTGTATATGGTCTTATTCTGGGCCTTAAAGCAACATTTTGAGTAAAAATCTCCTCTGTCAAGTGCAAAGCAGGCAAATTTACTGTTATGAAGGAATTGCTATTTAAATCTAAAGAGGTGGCAAGGGGAAAGGGATGATAATTTAAGGCAACTGACAGGTATTCTATTTGTCTCTGGTCCTTTTTTTCTGGTCCTTATATTTAAAGTTCTCAGAGGTACTTTAATAATATGAAGACAAATACTGATGTGTTTATTAAAGATAGGGCAGGGAAGAGCATGAAGCAATAGGTGGTTCAAAGGGCTGGAAGCTGCATGGTGTAAATTGATATAGGTAAATTTCAACTTTGTCATGCTTTATATATTGACGGAGATTGCTTAATCTGGCTGAGTCTCCATAGTTTTAGCTATTTCTAGTTTTTGCCTGTTGGGTTAAGTTGTAAGAAACAAAGAAATTAAAGTTTGAAAATAGCAGAGAAAATGACAGGATATTGTGGTCAAGTGAAAGATTGGAGTTCGGAAGTGGCGCTGTGGCTCAAGTGATAGAGCGCTAGGCTTGAGCTGAAGAGCTGAGGGACAGGGCCCAGGCCCAGAGTTCAACCCCATCTCTCTCTCTCTCTCTCTCTCTCTCTCTCTCTCTCTCTCTCTCTCTCTCTGTCTCTCTGTCTCTCTGTCTCTCTGTCTCTCTGTCTCTGTCTCTGTCTCTGTCTCTGTCTCTGTCTCTGTCTCTGTCTCTGTCTCTGTCTCTCTCTCTCTCTCTCTCTCTCTCTCTCTCTCTCTCTCTCTCTCTCACACACACACACACACACACACACACACACAACTAAACTAAGCTCAAAAGCAAACTGGAGAGTGGTCCCTATGCATGAATTTCAGTTCTGGCAACAAGTTGTTTTGCCTCTCTGTATTTCAATTTTCTGATTTATAGAGGGATATAGGATAGTTCTAGCTTCGAAGAATTTAAGGTGTTGAAGAAAAAAATATATAAAGAAGTGCTTGTTACTGGACCTAACACACAACAAAGTGTGTAAATAAAATAAAAATGAGCTATTACTAGGTGTGATTATTGTGGTTGGCACCACTGAGTTTGTTGATCTTGGAAATAATAAAACAAAACAAAGAAAAGTACTTCCATGAAAGAAAGCCTGAGGCTCCAAGCACACATTCACATAGAATACATCAGCTTTCCTAAGTCTGTAATGCAAAATTTCAGATGACTGAAATCCAGGTAATGTTATCACCAACAATGTAAACATTTATTTATTTATTTTCATTTGGAAAATGGGTGACCTAGAATTGAGCATTTTTATTGTTAGGATAAATTTGTTGTCTCTTATCTATCTGCCCATCTAATTATCTACGATCTCCAATATTGTCTATCTGTTGGTCTAATAACCTGTCTATCTATCCATCCATCCATCTATCCATCCATCTATCTGTGTGTCTGTCATCATCTCCATCATCATCTTTCTATCTCTAACAGATACTATTAATCTACCAATCTATTAACCAATTACATATCTCTTATCTATCTTTTTATCTATCTGTCTGTCTATATCTATTGAACTGTGGATTTATTAACCTATTGTTTACCGTCTATGTATCTGCCATCTATCATGTACCAGTGAGGTTATGAGTTGCTACACAATTCCAACTTCCATAGTCATCTGCATTATGTCACATGGCTATTTGCATGCCCTGCTTCATAAACAGACCTGTCAGGTCATAATGAAGGCATCTTTGGGAATGACTTCATTTTCCCCAAAATGTCTTTATAAAAGAAGGCAAAGGTGCAAAGGTGTTTCTTTTATCTTTTTGTTTCTCTTTCCTTTTCTCTGGTATTTATTCCTTCTTATCTTTCCCCTTCTTCCTTTCTATCCTGTATTTGATCCTGGCTACCTTATTCCTCCTCCCTCTCTCCTTTTATATTTATCATCAGCAAACATTGATAATATTTTTCTAAGGGCAACTTTTAATATTACTTGAATGTTTTAAATATGAATCACCTTTTACCAACTGTTCAGCTTTTTTTCTTTATACCTTGGCAAATACAAAAACACACCTTTTATTTATACAGACCATTTAAAAAATTCTACAGACCATTTTGCCTTTGGCAAAATGGCAAGCAAATTCTTGGAAGTGCAATAATGCCAGTGTTGATTATTTCCCTTGCATCTTTCCTGGGCCTTCCTAATTGCTGGTGTCTGTGCTTTTCCTAAGTGGATGTGCATGGAGCGGTAGCTGTGGCTTGGACACCACTTTGCTTCCTCAGAGTACAATGATAGAAAAGTGGTACTTAAAGAGCTCTTGAGCTTGGGATGCAACCATTTCAATTTGTGAAATTTTATTTCTGCTCTGCTCCTGAGGCTCCAGTCTTATTTTATTGTTCTTCAGTTGGTTAATGGATACCTGCTGGGCTTGGCAGTACAGGGATCCTTGAGCCTTTCCTGAGAGACTGAGATCCTGTTATCTATTCTCAGCATCTCCTCAAGTGAACTCTTCACCTGTGTGATGCTCCCATGCATTTCACTTGCCCATCACCAGGACTGGGTTATTTTATTGCTTCTTCTTCCTTCCCTGCCTTGCCCTGGGCCAAAGGCTACACTCTTTAATATCATTACTCTGCTACTGGAACCCATTGTTATGTCTCTCCCCAACAGGTAGAAGGGAGGACGTGTGACTTTTCAGTTGGTATTACCAGTATTCTACTAACAAAGACCTTGGCTCTACTGGGTTCAGAGGAAGTGTTTAGAAGACTGGTGGATGGCTCCGATGCTTCTTCCAGGAGTCTGTTACCATGCTGCTAGAAGAGATTTCCTCCTAACCTTTGCATCTTGGTTTGCATATAATAGTAAATGCTCTGTAGTGATGGTGGATATGTTATGCCAAATAGGGACACTTGACTTCACTCTCTAAAGATTAGAGTTTTACCAGTTCTTGAGGTTCTGAATTAAGATATCCTGACAAATAAAGGCATGCCTTTTCTTAGTCTTGTACTTAATATGGAATCAGAGTTCCTTTCTCCCCTGTCCCACCCCCAGTTTTTTTTTTTTAATTTGGATCTAAAATCTTTTACTGAGACCCATTACAGAGAGAAAGTATTGTTTTCTGAATTACATGGTTGCACTTTGGTATCCAGTAGAATTGGTCTGTGATTCAGTCATTCAGGTCATTTCATCGTCTCAGATAAATTAACTAGTGTGTCTTAACAACAGTTCTTCAATATGTCACCTACATTAGTAGGGACTGAATTTGTTAATTTAAAATGAACTTAATAAGAAGCCTATTGTTAATTCTTAACTTGACTTTTCATGGATACTGACTTGACTGCACAGAAGGTTTGTAGAACTTTTTACCATCAGCTTGGTATGCTGAAAATTCCAGAAAGGTTCCAGGTACTGACTTTTAAATTTTTTATTCTGATATATTCTCTTTTATACAGATTTTTTTCAGGATCTTTCCATACCATGGCCTTGTATCTTTTTCCTGATATGTTTCTGTGATTAATTCTTCTGGTTTATTTTTGTGTTAGCATTATTCTCTTTTCTGCTTTTACCAGCTCTTTTCATACTTCACCATTTCCTCTTTGCTGATTTACTCCTCTGACCATACTCTGTGATAAAATTCAGTGAAGCCAGAGGGCTGATGACTCACACCTGTAATTCTAGCTACTTAGGTATCTGAGAGCTTAGGACTGGTGTTCAAAGTGTGGGCTAAGCCACCAGGAGAGACCACCTGGACACAGAATACAGCCAATAGAAAGTCTTTATTAGGCAGCCAGTGACTACACTGGGTCCCAAAATGCAGTACCATGCTTGGTCTCAGGGCCCCTTCTAAAGAAAACCCACCTCCTTGTTTGCTTAGGGGTGGAATGTCCCTAACAATTCTTTCCTGCAGGTGCAGACCAAGTGGGATGTTACAGAAGCAAGCATAGCATTGAGCTAGGGCAGCATGACCTGTTCCAATGACCTGTCACTTAGAAACATAGATGGAACAGTGCATGCGTATATTCTCAAATGCCAAACTATAAGGAACCAGTCTTATGGATGGGGGTGTAGTCCTATCTTCAAGATGGAGCCGCAACAGCAAAATGGAGTTACAGAGGCTAAGAGTAAACTCTAAACAGTGAGGTTTGATAAATGCTACCACAAAAGCCAGCCTGGCAGAACAAGCTTATCTCCAATTAATCAGCCAAAAGCAGAAGAAAAGACGTGACTCAAATGATAGAGTATCAGTCTTAAGCAGGAAAGCAGCCATGTGCAGATAATAGGCCTTGAGCGCAACCCCAAGTATTGGCACAAAAGATTCAGCGAGGGAGTGAATGAATCTTGACGGTATGATTCCGACTGTTTAAGGCATGGCATGTTTTTATAAAGACTACATTGCAACTGCACAACCAAGATGTTTACATCATTTGTGGTAATCAATTATAGGGACTTAAAGCCAAGGTTTTCCTTGGTGAGAGAGAGAGAGGGAGGGGACTTATGAGAAGAAAGGATTAATGGTAGAAGTTGACTATAGTTTAAAATTAATTTATTAATTTCATCAAGAGTATTTCTGTGGCTAACCTGAGCTTTAGATTCTTGTCTATAATTGTGAACTAAACAGAGACTAATTCCTGTACTTGTGCAGTTCCCATTCAAATTAAAGAATGATAGATTATAAATGAATAGATGTACCATAAATGAATAAGCAATAGATTATCAATGAATAAACAAGTTGTGTGATTTGTGTGTGAGTGTGTGTGGGGGTATCAGGCCTTTTACTCAGGGCTTCATACTCTTGGCTTTTTGTTCAAGACTGGCTCTCTACTATTTGAGTCATACCTCCACTTCCTGTTTTTACTGGTTAATTGGAGATGAGTCTCACTCCTCACTGGCTTCAAACCTTAATCCAGTCCTCAGATCTCAGTCTCCTGAATAGTTAGGATTATAGGCCTGAGCCACTGGCTCCAGATACTAGTTTTGAGTGCTCATTTTTTGTTGTTGTTTTTTAGAGTTCTAAGTATAGGGATACTGGAGTCAGCAGTTGAATGAGGGATTATGGAGTCCAGAGAGGTCAAGAATTAAGAGAATATTGGGGAATTGTTGACATAGATGTGTCATTTAAGCCATATGGTTAGATCAGATCGCTGAGAGAGACTCCAAGTGTGTATATACATGCCCCTCAAGTGTATGACCCGTGAAGCTATGTAAGCCCCTAACTCTATTAGCCTTATTCCTCATTATAGAGATTAAAGCTTTCTCATAGAATGTGAGGATTTAATGAGATAGTATGTGTCACCTCATTGAATTTATTTTTTCTGTGTGTGTGTGTGTGAGTGTGTGTGTGTGTGTGTGTGTGTGTGTGTGTCTCCCTGTATGTCTGTGTGTCTGTGTGTATGTGTCTGTGTCAGTTGGGGTTAGACCTGGGTGCTGACTAGGATCTGCTGTGTTTTTATTTAAGGTTAGCTCCACCATTTGAGCACAGATTCACTTCTAACCTTTTGGTGGTTGATTGTAGATAAGACTTTCACAGACTTTCCAGCCTGGGCTGACTTCAAACATGATCCACAAAACTCAGCCTCCTAAGTAGCCAGGATTACAGGTGTGAGCCACAGAGGGCTGGTTCTGGCTTTGCATGTGTGTGTGTGTGTGTGTGTGTGTGTGTGTGTGTGTGTGTGTGTGTGTGTGTGTGTGTGTGTGTGTGCACGCCCGGGAGGGGGGTAGAGGGAGTGGAATGGGGAGGGGGGAGGGGTAGGGGGATGTTGTAGGGCTTGAACTCTGGGCCTGGGCGCTGTTCCTCAGTTCCTCAACTAAAGGCTAGCGCTCTACCACTTGAGCCATAGCGCCACTTCTGGCTTTTTCTGTTTATGTGGTGCTGAGGAATCAAACTTTCAAGGCAAGCACTCTACCACTGAGCCACCTTCCCAGTCCCTGGGTCTGGCTTTTAATCTATCTATCTATCTATCTATCTATCTATCTATCTATCTATCTATCTATCTATCTATCTATCTGTCTGTCTGTCTGTCTGTCTGTCTGTCTGTCTGTCTGTCTGTCTGTCTGTCTGTCTGTCTGTCTATCTGAATCTAAACTTTAGAGAAGACTTTGAATGACTAAAAGAAGCTAAGATAGGCAAAAGTAACTCTTTCATATTAGTTTCACTGTCCGTTTTGTTTCTTAACTTTTTTTAAGGCTTTCCCATTTTCTAAATGAATTCCTGTTTTAGTTCAGAAAATATTGCCTTTGATCATGAAGCTGACTTGTTTTGCTTATAATGCTAAGTTTTATTCAATACAAACTATGTAAAATTTTACATGAAACAAAAATAGTGGGCTTATTATTACTTAGACTCCATTCTATCAAGAATGTTTGGGCATCAAGAGTGTATGGAAATGAGAGGCGGGTATTGAGATGGCTGCAAATAATAATTTTACCCTTTAAAATACAAATGAAAGCTGGCCTAGCGAAGCAGAGAGATGTCATCACTTTAAAATGTATAGCTGAGGTGAGTCTCATGCACCTTGATAGAGTTATAAGGAAATCCACCGCACACTTATCTTGTCCTTTGAAAATATGAGTGTGGAACTTTCATACAGAATAAATCGTGTTATCGTGGATTCAACTGTAATGTTTCATCTTTCTGTTTTAATTCCATTTCTGTCTCATAATAGAAATATATGCTTTTATAATTACAAAATTGACATTTTTTGAAAACATGAATTGATTTAAAAATCCGTTATTGAAATTATTATCTTGTGGGGTTTTTGAGTATTGAAAATGATTCACCTTTTTGTGTTAGGTAATATATTTGATATCTTCATACATGCCATAGATACTTGTGGCCTCACAATTACACTTGTATTAGTTCTCTGGGCTACTGAATTTAAATATTCTAAAAAAATCGCAGAGCTTTGCAATGACTCGTACATGTCTAGGACAAGCAGAGAAGGTCAAAGGCTATGTACATATGACCACATGAGATAATGTTAAGCAAAATGTACCACAAGACAGGGACACAAGTGTTTTTTTCTTTCTTGCTAGTGTCTTTAATGTACTTATAATGCACTATGTGATTCTTTTGTTTCTTTTGTATATTCTTCCCTCACGGTATAACCCCTGTTTCCCTGGATTTGGTGCCGGTGTTCTGTATCTTGTATATCCATTTTTGTAAGTTGTGGAGGGGAAGGGATATAGCGGAACGCTTAAATGGAAATGCAGTCTGACCCATTGTGACGATGAGATGTACAAGACACTATGTTGAAAACAAACTTTACAATGTGGGAGGTGGGCGGGAGGAGTTGGGGAGGTGGGGAGGGAAGGGATGGTAGGGGGAAAACAAAGGAGGAGGTAACAATGCTTGCTATGAAATGTACTCTTTACCCTACTCGTGTAACTGTAACCCCTGAGTACAACATTTTTACTATATATATATATATAATAAAAAAGATACTAATTTGAAAAAAATCCAAGAGCATTCATCTATGGCAGTAGAATGTAGATTAAACAAATTGTCTGATAAAATTTCTTTAACTTCAAGTATAAGTATATATATATATAGATATAGATAGATAGATAGATATATTCCTTTATTGAGATTAAGTGATTACATAAATTTCACAAATTTCTCAGCATTTTGGGATAGTGATACTTAGCTAAAGTCACAAAAACATTTTAACCTTCAGAAGGTGCATTGTCATTATCATGGTCTATAAACCTTATGAACTCTACAAATGTTGACACCACAACTATTTTTCCCAAATGGGGTGATATATACATTTATTTCCTTTTGCTTAGTGTAAGCTGGTCCCTCTTTCTCTCTCATTCCTTCCTTCCCATTGCTGCCCTTGAGTTGCTTAGTTCACTTTCATCAATGTCCAGGGTAGCTGATGGGCCCCTTCATTGTATTTTTCCCCTGTTTCCCTCTGATTCTGTGCCCTCCTTCTAGCTGCCCTTAGATGTGCACATATATAAACCATATGTGAGGTCAAGAACATAGAGTTATCTATGCAACAAATTAAGAAGAGGTCCTTTGTTTCTTGAGTTCTGTTTACTTTGTCATATCTCCTTGCATTTTGGGTTTAACATCCACATATCAGGAAGACCGTGTGCCACTTGCCTCTCTGATCTTGGCTTGTTTTGCTCAACATGATTTGTTCTAGTTCCATCCATTTCCCTGAGAATGCCATTATTTTGTCTCTTAATAATATTCTGTTGTATATAGGAACCACAATTTTTGGATCCATTTACCTGTAGTGGGGCATCTAGGTTGTTTTCACATCTTGGCTATTGTGAACAGCGCAGCAATAAGTATGTATCTTGGTTCCTGTTGCTCAGGGCAGGTGCCAAGTTGTGATATGGCTGAGGAATCTACAGACTGTTTCCCAGAGTGGTTGTATTAGTTTACATTCCCACCAAAAGTGCAATAAGGTTCCTCTTTCTCCACATCCCCACCAGCATTTGTTGTCTGAATTTAGGATATAGGACATTCTGACTAGGGTAAGGTGATATCTCAAGATTGCTTTTATTTGAATTTCCTTTATGGCTAGGGATGATGAGCATTTCCTCATGTGTTTCTTTGACATTTTTATCTCTTCTTCTGAGAAGTCTCTCCTTAGCTCCCTTACCCATTTAATGATTGGTTTGTTAGAATTGGGAGGGATTCATTTCTTGAATTCCCTGTATATAATGCGTATTAGATCTTTGTCTGATATATTGCTGGCAAATATCTTTTTCCACTTAGTTGGCTGTCTTTCTAGTTTGGTAGCTATGGACAGAAACTTTTTATTTTAAGATAGTCCCATTTGTCGAGTCTCTCTCCAATTTGTTGTGACCCTGGAATTCTGTTCAGGAAGTTCCTGCCTGTGCCTATAAGTTCAAGTGTCTCTTTTACTCTGCCACGAAGTAGTTTCAGAGACTTAGGTTTGCTGTTAAGGTCTTTAATCCATTTTGAGTTGATGTTAGTGCTTGGTAACAGGCTGGGGTCCACTTTTAGTTTTCTGCATGTGGCTGCCCAATTTTCCCAACACTAATAGTGGAAGAGGCTATGTTTTTTCCACTGTATGTCTTTGGCTCCTTTGTAGAATATCAGCTGATTGTAAGTATATGGTTTTATTTCTAGATCTTCTAATTTCTTCCATTAGTCTTTGGGCCTATTTTTGTGCCAAAACCAAGCTGTTTTTGTTATTGTGGCTCTATAATAGAACTTGAAATCTGGTATTATAATACCTCCTGCATTGTTTCTTTTGCCTAGAATTGTTTTGGCTATTCTAGGTCTTTTGTTGATCCATATGAATTTTTGAATTGTTTTCTCTATTCAGTAAAGAATGTCATTGGGAATTTGATGGGAATTGCATTGAGTTTGTGTATCATTTTTGGCAGTATGGCCATTTTCATGATATTGATTCTACCTAACCGTCCTTTCATTTCCTGGTATCTTCTTTGATTTCTTTCTTTAAACTTTTATAGTTTTCACTAAATAGGTCCTTTTATGTCTTTGGTTAGGTTAATTCCTAGGTACTTAATTTTTTTTGAAGTTATTGTGAATAAGGTTGTTTTCCTAATTCTGATGAAATTTTACATATCTTTTTCTTTTTTCTTTTTGATTGGTTGTGGGGCTTGAACTCTGGGCCTGGGCACTGTCCCTCAGCTTAGCTCAAGGTGAACCCTCTACCACCTGAGCCACAGTACCACTTCTAGTTTTCTGGTGGTTTATTGGATATAGGAGTCTTACTGACTTTTCCTGCCTGGCTGGCTTTGAACCGTGATCCTCAGATCTCAGCTTTTTTAGTAGCTAGTATTACAGACATGAGCCACTGGCACTTGGTTTAAATAATCTTTTTTAAGACTATAGAATTAAGTGATCATTTCAAATTCATTAATCAAAATTATTTCTAAGAGTTTTCCATTGAATTAAATGGAAGAAAAATATTATTTTTCTATTTTGTTTTATTATCTGAATCGGATCAATATTTCTACTTTCTTTGAGAAGCAATTTTTTTGTAAATTTAGGAATTTATGTTTTCTTATCATTACATGCGTATAAATAACTTAACAAGTATGAATCAAATACTAATACTAGTTTTAGAGTTCTGTTTTCTGTCTTTATTAAGTAAAATGTGTATTTGTTTTAACATAATTAGGAAGTAGCCACAACAGGGGAAATGGGTAGAAAAAACTTTCAATTCTATCATCTCAAGATAATTTCTTTTATCATATATTCTTCCTTATTATAACTTATTTTTATTTAAAGTATATGTATATCTGTAGTTTATATAAAATACAAAAAGTCTTGAAAGTGTACTGTCATATTTTTTTGTATGTATATAATAAATGTAAGATGATATTAGATATTTTGCAATTTACTTCATTGCTTGACCTTTCTTTCCTTCCTTCTTTCTCCTTCCTTTTTTCCTACCTTCCTTCCTTCCTTCCTTCTTTCCTTCCTTCCTTCCTTCCTTCCTTCCTTCCTTCCTTCCTTCCTTCCTTCCTTCCTTCCTTCCTTCCTTTCTTTTTTTGAGATAGAGTCTCACTAAATATCACAGCCTGAACTAAAACTCATGATCTTCCTTCCTTAGACTTCTGTTTAGCAGGATTATAGGCAAACAACACCAAGTTTGGCATTTATTGCTTGATATATTTTTTGTGTGTGCCAGTACTGGAGCATGAACTAAGGGTCTGGGCTCTGTCCCTCAGTGATTTTACTCAAGGCTGGTACTCTGACACTTGAGCCACACCTGCATTTGCCACATTTTGGTGTTTAACGGAGAAAAAGATATCTTATAGACTTTTCTGTCTGGGTGAGCTTTGAACCTGGAACCTTAGATTTCTACTTCCTGACTAGTTAAATTTATAGGTATGAGCTACCTCCTGGCATTTGATTTTTATTGTAATAGATCCTACTTTTTTGTTTTATTGTTTACAATGAACACAATACATACTGTTAACATGATTTGATAATTTCTTTTCAGGTTTTTTGTTTGTGTATTTGAGTAGGGCTAGTCGGACTTTAAATCCTTTCACTATATATACCTAAAGGTTGTAATATAAGCAATCTCCTGGCTGAAGTTTATTATTCTCTATTCAATTCTGGAAACTACTCTCCTTTTGATGTTGCCAATCTAATGGGTTTGTTCTTTCTAACTGCTGAAATTGGCAGGCATTAATTATTAATAATGTAAAACACTTCAAAACATATTTATTTCCCAAATGATTTCAACCTTTGATTTTTATCCAATTTTTCTAGTTGGTTGTCTTTTTATTCTGCATATGTATCTACTATGTATATCTATATAGATGTAGATAAATGCATATCTACAGATATAGATAGATGTAAATATATAGATAGCTATAAACATAGATCTCTTGCATGGTTTCTTTCTACATGAAGTCTACATTCTCCATTCTGTAACACCAAATTATATATATGTATATATAAAAATGTATATATATGTATAAATCTATCTTTTCTTTACATAGCTGTGTGTTTTAAAACTTTTACAGTAAATATGTATTTCATCTCATAGTTGTTTTCTTATGAAGCTGAAGTATATATAGTACTGAAGGGCTCATTTTTACTGTTCCTAATTTTTTTAACTGAGTTACTGATTTTTACTGATTTACAATGCACTCTCCATCCTGTACTGAATTATTATATGTATTTCAATCTTTGAGACTTCATATTCAATTTCATTGATCTATTTGTTCACAAAAATGTCACATTATTTCAATTTATTATATATTTTTAGCAATTTTCATAATACTGGGTAGTATAGACCTTGTATATTGCCCTTTCCTAAATACTTTCTTTCCCCCACTATTTACTTGGGGTAAATTGTAGGATATTTAAATAGTAATATGATTATATTTATATTAAATGAATCAAATTCATCTACAATAAACTTTAAGATTGCCTTTTCAGTTAGAAACTCAGTTCATCTCTCTCTTCTGTCAATTTTTTTTATTGTGAAAATACCATACAGAGGGGTTACAATTACATGGGCAAGGTAATGAGTACATTTCTTTTTTTTTTTTAATTTTATTTTATTTTATTTGAGAACATACTGTACAGAGGGGCTACAATTACATGGGCAGGATAATGCATACATTTCTTACCAAGCATTGCAGCCTCCTCCTTTGTTTACCCTTCACCTCCCTTCCCAGCCTCCCCCCTCCCCCCACCCAATTATACCCCCTCCCCCCCCCACCGACATTGTAAAGTTGGTTTTGACATGACATTTTGTACTTCTCATTGTTGCAACAGGTCCATCTGAATCCTTAAACGACTTGTTTGTCCCCATCTCCTCCACATGTTATACTGACATCAAATATAGTGAAAGCGGGGGTTACACTGTGGGGGAGGGACATACAAAGCAACAAAGAAATAATCTTATAAATGCTTTAGAAACACATGCATGAAAGAAACGAAAACATTAAAATACATATTTAAGGGTTCATTTTCCTAACATAACATTATCTGACCTTTTCCGCTTGACTCATACCTATACTAGATATTGCAAATAAGGGAAACCATGGGACCTGTGCTTCTTTGGGCCTGGCTTACTTCACTTAATATAATTTTTTCCAAGCCTTTCCATTTCCTAACAAATGGGGAAATGTCATTCTTTCTGATGGAGGCATAGAATTCCATTGTGTATATATTCCACATTTTCTTGATCCATTGATCTACTGAGGGGCATCTGGGTTGGTTCCATATCTTAGCTATGGTAAATAATGCTGCAATAAATATAGTTGTGCTGGTAGCTTTAGTGTGGTCTTGTTTGTAAACATTTGGGTAAATGCCCAAAAGTGGGATTGCTGGATCATAGGGGAGATCTATGTGAAGTCTTTTGAGGAATCTCCATACTGCTTTCCAAAGTGGTTGAACAAGTTTACATTCCCACCAACAATGAAGTAACTTATCAAGCATTGTTGTTTCCTCCTTTGTCCCCCGCTCCTCCCCCCGCCAAAGTTGTAAAGTTCGTTTTCGTCATAACCTCTTGTACATCTCATGTTGTAATGGGTCCACCTGTATCCCTATTTAAACAATTTTTTTTCCTTCCCCTCCACAAAGTATACCAACATCAAATACAGTGAAAACGGGTTATATCTTGGGGGAGGGACATACAAAGCAACAGAGAAATCATCTTATAAATGATAGAAACAATCGCAAGAAAGAAAAAAACCATTTGAATCCTTATCTTGGGGTTCATTTCAGCTAACATCAACTTATCTGACCATTTCTGCTTGTCTCAGACATATATTAGTAATTGCAAATAAGGGAAACCTGGGACCTATGTTTAGAGCTCCTCTATGACCCAGCAATCCCATTTTTGGGCATTTACCCAAATGTTTACAAACAAGACCACACTAAAGCTACAGCACAACTATGTTTATTGCAGCATTATTTACCATAGCTAAGATATGGAACCAACCCAGATGCCCCTCAGAAGATGAATGGATCAAGAAAATGTAGTATATATACACAATGGAATTCTATGCTTCCACCAGAAAGAATGACATTGTCTCATTTGTTAGGAAATGGAAGGGAAGCAAGCCAAGCCCAAAGAAACATAGGTCCCATAGTTTCCCTTATTTGTCAAATTGTTTTTACTATATATTTTTTATTTTGAAATAATCTTAAGAGGAGAACAAATAACTATTTTTTTCCCTAAGTAACTATTTTTTTTCCCTAAGCAAGTAACTTATCATAACCCCTTATAGTACTTTTGTGTTGCTGGGTGCCTGTGGCTCATACCTGTGATCCTAACTACTCAGGAGGCTGAGATCTGAGGATCATGGTTCAAAGCCAGCCTAGGCAGGAAAGTCCATGAGACTCTTATCCTCAATTAATCCTCCAAAAACTGAAAGTGGAGCTATGGCTCAAGTGGTAGATTATTAAACTTGAGAAGAAATCTCAGGGACAGTGCCCAGCTCCTGAATTCAAGCCTCATGACTGAAACAAAAATTGTGCTTTAATGAATATTTCCTTCAAATAAGACATAGTTTTTTGTAATCACAGTGGCCATCCAAACCATGGAACTGACTGACATTGAAACTGGATTCCATCATATTTTCAGACCCTATCTACTTCTTATCAGAAATCTCAGCATGCCCTTTACAACAACAACAAAAAAAGATCCAGTATAGAATTCAGGGTTTTGTTGCTCTGTCTGTACCTCAATCTCTATTTATTTTTTTAAAGTTTCATAGCTTAGCATATTTAAGGTTTATAGGACAGTTGGCTTGTACTCCTTTGGTTTGTTTTTCTCTGACATTTCTCATGATTCCCGTTATAGCATACATCAATGAGAAAGAAAATTATGAATTCTCATTGCCTTCCATTATAATTTTTTAAATTAAAAAAATATTACTATTCAGTAGTTGTACAAGGAGTTGTTATTTTACGAAGCAGCTTTTTGAGCTGATATATCTTGATCAACTTTACCTCTTTCGACATTATCACCCATCCCACCCCTACCTGACCTTTCCACGCTCGTCTTAGTTTTATAGGATATTTATTGGATCCATTTTTAATATTTTTTATTGTAAAGATACCATACAGAGGGGTTACAGTTACATGAGTAAGGTAATGAGTACATTTCCTATTGAGCATTATTACCCCTCCTTTGTTTTTCCCTTACCATCCCTTCCCTCCCCCCCCCAGCCCCAAGCTGTAAAGTTAATTTTCAACATAATGTCATTGTTACAATTGGTCAAGCTGTATCTTTATTTCAACTTTATTTTCCTCTTCCCCTCCCCAAATTAGAAAAATGTATATACAAGATGCAGGGCACCGGAATCAAATGCAATGAAAACAGGGGATACACTATGGGGGAAGAACATACAAGAGAAACAAAAAAACCCACATAGTACATTATGTATATTAAAAAGAACAGCAAGAAAGATAAAACTACTTTTTTTTTTGGGGTCCGGTCGTGGGGCCTAAACTCTGGGCCTGGGCACTGTCCCTCAGCTCTTCAGCTCAAGGCTAGTGCTCTACCACTTGAGCCACAGCACCACTTCTGGCTTTTTTTCTTTTTGCTTATAATGTGTTGAGGAATCGAACCCAGGGCCTCAGGCATGCAAGGCAAGCGCTCTACCACTGAGCCACCTTCCCAGCCCCAAGATAAAACTTCTTGTGTCCCTATCTTGTCGTTCATTTCACTTAGCATCATCTTATATAGTCATATGTACGTAGCTTTTGACCTTTTCTACTTGTCCTAGACATATATTAGTTATTGCAAATAAGGGAAACCATGAGACCTATGTTTCTTTGGACCCGGCTTTCTTCACTTATAATATAATATTTTTTAATCAAAGTTCACCAAAATAAAACAATGGGAAGTGGGTACTTGGAAGGGATGGAGTGGGGTCAAGAAGAGTAGACTAATGAAGAGGAGAAAGGGGTAAAATGCAACAATTATCTTTAAGTAGTTGTACAAAGGAGTTGCTATTCAACAAAGTATTTTACAAATACAGAATGTCAATCAATGTCACACCTTTCAACAATGAGTTTCATGTAATCTGGGCTGACCTTGGACTCATAATCTTTTTTTTTCCTCCAAATGCTGGGATTACAAGCATGTACCACCATACCTAAACTGCAAGATGGTTTTTGATTTAGGATGTATCTGCCAGTCTTCTTCCCTGTAAAAAATATTTCCCCCTTGGTGATTGATAAAGTATTTTGGAGGAGACATATCATGTCCACCTAATTTTTAATTGTCATTGATCAATTTTAGTGGGTTACAACAAATACCCATGCCTTTTTATTTTTATTTATTTATTTTTTGTTGGTCATAGAGCTTGAACTCTGGGTCTGTGCACTGTCCCTGAGCTCTTTAGCTCAAGGCTAGGGCTTTACCACTTGAGCCACAGTGCCACTTCAGGCTTTCTGGTGGCTAATTAGAGATAAGAGTCTCATAGACTTTCCTTTCCTGGGTTGGCTTTGAACCATGATCCTCAGGTCTCTGCCTCCTGAGTAGCTAGGATTACAGCAGGTTTTATTCTCTCCTGCTCAACTTTGCCCTTATTTGAACATTAGGAATACTTTCAGGCAGATCACGTGTTTTCTTTTTTTTTTTCCTTATTGGCTTATGTTATACAGGGGAAGATTTCACTGTTACAACTCCATAAATATCACGTGACCTCTTGACATGCTGATCACACAAGCAGAGCTATTGTGCTTTCAATCACAAGAAGATATTCCAAACTGGCCTCGTGCTTTTCCCTGTCCCAATCTTCAAATCAGCATTCTTGCTTTCTTCTTTCCAAATTGGCTTTTGGTTTACTTTTTCACAGAAAAAGTAAAAAATAAGGCTCTTGGGTCAAATAGGAGATTCATTATCTGTTTTTAATGATCAGGTTTTCTTATCAAATCTAGACATATATTTAATATATAAAATATTTATTGTACATATATAATTATTTTATTTGGGATGTATAGACAATTTATCAGTTCTTTGTTTTAAAAAAATTTTATTTGTATGTGTGATTTCCATTTTTGTAGTTTGTGTTTACATTTGTATGTGTAATTACTTTGGTAAGGTATCAAAAACTTAAGCTTTTTTTTTTTTTTGAACTCAGGACCTTGCATTTGTTAGGTTAGGGCTCTGCCATTTTAGCCTTTCCTTGAACTCTGCTTTATACTGGTTATTTTGGAGATCAAATCTAGCTAACTTTTTGCTTGGGCTGGTTTATGAACTGGATTGTCCAGATCTCAGCCTCCAAGGTAGCCAGGATTACAGCTTAAGGACGTTAGTGATTTTTTAACCTTGTTTAGTTTTGTCTCTGTTTCTTCATTTTATCCTCTCTCTCACTCTCTCCTACCCCATCCCTCCTTCTCTTCCTCTCTTCTCCCTTTTTTGTCAAATACTAAGGCTTAAACTCAGGACCTTGTACTCTTATTCAGTTTGTTTGCCCATTGCTGAAGCTCTCTGTGTGTTTGTTTCTTGTGTTCCTGGGCCTTGAACTTTGGCTTTGTGCCTTGTGGATAATAGCTAAGTACTTTCCAGAGTTCTTCCACTAGTCTTTGGTTGCTACTTTTCTTATTGTTGACTTTTAAGAATTCTTTGTATGTTTTGGATAATAGTTTTTGATATTTTATCATATCATATTTTATCAAATAATAGATATTTTCTTATGTCTCTCATAGATATTTTCTTCCGATATATGACTTATCTTGCCTCTGCAGAACAGATTTGTGAATTTTAAGGAAGTCCATTTGCCATTATTTTTTCATGGGTTACTCTTTTGATATTTTATCTAATAAAGTAGTTATCAAATCCAAGGTCCTCTAAATTTTTTCCCCATGTTATTTGTTTATGATTTCCTTATACCTTCTAGAAGTAAGTGATATGAAAAGCCAATACTTGGGAGGTGAGTATTCTTTTTTTTGTTTTGTTTTGTTTTGTTTTGTTTTTGGGAGGTGAGTATTCTTATTACTAGGTTTTCTGGACTAGAACAAGGGGATATATATCCATTCATATTTACATCTCATCACAGTTCTATGTATTTCTTTGTAAATTTAGATTTTTTGGGTCCGGTCATGGGACCTGAACTCTGGGCCTGGGCGCTGTCCCTCGGCTCTTCAGCTCAAGGCTAGCGCTCTACCACTTGAGTCGCAGCGCCACTTCCGGGAGCCACAGCGCCACTTCCGGGAGCCACAGCGCCACTTCCGGCTTTTTTTTTTTTTTTTTGCTTATGTGGTGCTGAGGAATCGAACCCATGGCCTCATGCATGCAAGCCAAGCACTCTACCACTGAGCCACCTCCCAGCCCGTAAATTTAGTTTTTATTATGTTTATGTGGTTGTACAAAGGGGTTTCAATTCATCATGTCACTTTGTGAGTACAGTGTACCTTGATCAATGTCACCCCTTCCAGCATGTTCCCCATTTCTCCCAACCCATCCATCTCCTCAATTTACCTAGTTCCATTTTCACATATGTTCATTAAATAATATGACTTTATTCTATTAAAATAATAATGACACACAGATATCTCAAATGCTAACTAAATACTGCCCGATGCATTTTAGTTTTCTTTCTGCATAGCTTTTAAACTGGTTTGTGAACTATATATATATAGTTTTCATTCTTCTTGATATGTATTGATTTGATCAATGATTCTGTGTGGAATCAATATTCAGTTGCTGCCACTGTCGGTTCTTCTAGGCCCCTTATCTTGCCCCCCCCCCCGCCCCCCCCACCTCAGGTTTGGAATTTTGGTCGGTCTGCTCTCCTGTAGGAATATCCTTGTCATCCTGTCAGGCGCTAAGAACTTGCCTTTTGTTTATGCTTTCTCACTTTGCTGGTCCCCTCTCTCTCAGGCTGCTCTTACCCTGCTCAGGCAATCACTCCAAGCTCTAGGCCACACCCACATGCCAATGTGCTTTATTTTACCCAATGACCTCCACTTCATGGTTCAGAGAAGAAAAAGAACAGGGGGAGAAGAGGACTGTACCTTTTATTTACCTCAGTAAAATTTGTAATTTGGTTGTTAGTTTTTTCAGATTCTTAGTTATTTTTATGTTTCGTATTTCTTTCTTTTGTTTTCTCTTAGTTACTGGCATGTGGGAAGCATATATATGAATATAATATAGATCTATATTATCTATGCTATATATAATTATATATCTTATATAAAATACAATATTAATATATATTAATTAACCAAGCAAGCCTTTGAGTTGTTATGTATACAGAAAGTCTGTCTTATTTATTGGTTGCAATTTCAATCAAGTGTGGAGTGTGGCCCATAAATAAAAACTAAACTTAGAAAATAAAAGGAAGCTTAGAAACAACAAACTCTTTGAATTCATGCATATGCATTCTGCAGATCTGTAGATATGTCAGTCTTGTGTTATCATCAGTTGTGTTTAAATCACTGTGTGATCTGAAGACAGTTTCCCTTCCCTTAATTTTGTAAGAAAATATCTGTATTGCAAAAAGCCAACGGTGCTTCAAAAGCAAGGTAAAGGCAAAGGTGTTCAATTTCAGTGATGAAGTGAACACTTTTGATTTGTTGAAAGACAGTGTTTAGTGGAAGTTAGGTGGCATTATGGGAAAAAATGAATCAAGCATCCTCTGTACAGGAGAGTTTTTTATGCGTGCGTGC
The DNA here is from genome assembly GCF_024711535.1 of Dipodomys merriami. NCBI lineage: Eukaryota > Metazoa > Chordata > Mammalia > Rodentia > Heteromyidae > Dipodomys > Dipodomys merriami. The sequence goes on from NW_027204560.1 coordinate 521,639, forward strand.
TATGCATTTGTTAGTTTTCTCCGATGGTGCACTCCATGAAATTGCAAATTGCTGTGCATACCAAAAGTCCCCTGGGGGATTTAGTTCCTGTTCATTTTAAAGACCAAGTTTCATCTTCCTATAGGACTTATTCTAGCTCCTCCTCCTCCGTATTTTGTATGATTTTTTTCTACAATAGTATCTCTTTCATTTTATCCTCCTACCAAATGAATAGAAATTCTTTAGAGCTTGTGTAATTTGCATTTGTAGCAACCAAGTATTTGAGTAAGAGTCCATCCAGTGAGGAGGGAAGGGGACAGAGAGAGTAACCAGGGCAAATCTGCCCAAAGTACATTATGTACATGCATAAAAATGTCATAATGGATCTCATTATTTTATGCAATTATATACACTAATAAAAATAAATAGGCATCCATAAAAATTCATCCCTTGATATTAAGATTTATTTCTAGTTTAATATATAATATTATGGAATTTGGAAGTGTGAGAGCATTTTAAAAAACTGAAGAATCAGCCAAAATGGTAATTGATCTTCAAGCTTAGATTTTCTTTGCTTGCATTCTTTGCATGCCTGGAGAAGTAGAAAATACAAGATTATACAAACGTTTATACTTAGGGTATAATTACAAACTTACATTATTATAATTATAAATTATATATAATTATATTATGTACAAAACGATTATATAAAGTTTTTAACCAGAAAGTGAAAGTTGGATGGGATAGCAAAACATAAAATTGAAATTATGTCTTCCCTCTGGTGGATTGATATTAAAGTTTATACATAGTAAGATTACATGAAACACTCTTCCTTCAAGTCCTCTTTTGTTTTCCTGAAAATTTACTAAAGAGACCAAAATCTTTGGAATATGCATTCTAAAGTTCATATTCTTTACAGGAGTAGCCTTTGGTGTGTGAATCATTCATGTATGGAGCCTAGGAATTTGTATTTTGGTGAAACATTCCAGGTGATTGTAATCCCTGGACCTCAGTTAAAAACAGATTTTAACTTGCTCACTAAAAGTGTGAAGCTGTGCTCTGCTGCTCCCATCTGTAATCCTAGCTCCTCAGGAGGCTCCTATTCAGAAGCCAGCCCATGCAGAAACGTCCATGAATCTCTTATCTCCCATTAACTAGTGAAAAGCCGGAAGTGGAGGTGAGTCTCAAGTGCGGGAACACCAGCCTTTGGGGGAAACCCTCGGGGACAGGGACAAGGTTTTGACTTCAAATCCTAACATTGGCACAAAAAGAAGTAGCGCTTAAGAATACATTTAAACACTTGTCTAAAAACATGTGTTCAGACAAATAGTAGAAGTATTTTTGTTTTTTCCTGGAGATCAGAACTCAGGGAACAGAGGATTTCATGTAATTTGAGTCTGCTTGATGGTATATGAATGATTTCTACAATAGTCCATCTATGTTAGGGAGAGCTTAGTGCCTTGAATGTTTCTGTCCATCCTAGATTTTTCTTTCTTTCTTTTTCCTTTTTATAAAATGGCACTCTATAAATAAACAGCCTAAAAGGAGTTCCAAAGCTACTCTATTTTGTGGTCATTTATCCAATTTTCAGTGTTTAAGAAACTTTCTCTTAGGCAAGGGTAAGTTCAGAATTATCTGTGAATAGCCACGAAGTAATGGCTATTGTTAGATCCTCTTAAGTATAGCACATGTTTTTGAGGAAATTATTTGGTCATTTGGCCTAATGTAAAACTAAAACGGTGGCTTGAAGTTTGCCACACAGCTGAAAATATGTTGGTTGTTCAGTTCTGTGTAACTAATGCTCTACTTTCTCTGTTGGGCCCTTTGATTTCTGTCACTTCTGAAGACCAGAACTGTGAAGCTTGAGGCCACTAAGGTTCCAAATTTGTGACAAAGCCCCCAAGGCTCACTGGAGTGGCAGTAAGTTCTCTCAGTTTGATTTCCTTTCAACCACTGAAGTGTTAGAAAAGTAACAACAAAGGCTCCCATGGAAAACAGCACTTCTGTTTCCTGACTGTCTACCATAGCCATGACTTACCTCTTTTGTTCAATTGACTTTTTTTTGACAATTTTAATACTTGGCACGATGGATATATGGTATGGTTTTCACAGCTGGCATGATCCTTGAACTGTGCCTGAGGCACAGTTAACACTCTCTCCATCCTTTCTTCTTCCATCCTTATTGTCTGCCAAAGAGAAGTAGGTTTTAGTTCAGGAAATTCCTTTCTCCCTTTATGCAAGTATTTCATATATATATATATATATATATATATAATATAAATAGATTACATACTTACTCATACACATAATAGATACTATGTCTTCTATATATGGTGTTTATAATATAAAAGTTGATACTCTTTTAATGGTATAAGATATGTATAAAAATCCCTTGTGGTCATGGAAGCATTATTTTTGTGATATTTCATCATCAGCTCAATAAAAGAAAGCCATTTGCAGAGAAAAATGTTGTAAAAGTCTACCCTGCATTTAATCAAGAAGAAAAGCTAGTATCATTTTTAATGAGGGGGGAATCTTATGAACACGATGTATTGGGTTTCTGTGGAATGAAGGGAGTTTTAGAACTGTGTAGGTACTAGGGGCAAGAGAGAGAGAGAGAGAGAGAGAGAGAGAGAGAGAGAGAGAGAGAGAGAGAGAGAGAGAGAGAGAGAGAGAGAGAGAGAGAGAGAGACCTTGAGGAAAGCAGAGATGGCCCATGCATCCCTCTCTTCTCTCAAAAGACCTTGGAAAGAAGTGGAACTGTGGCTCAAACAGTGGATTGCTAGCTTTGAACAAAAAAAAAGGTGCAGAGACAGTGCCCAGGCTCCAAGTTCAAGCCCCAGACACACACACACAGACACACACACACTTTGGGAACCCAGTAGCACCCACACCCCCTAATCTAGGAATGTCCATAACTGCTCTGAGAATGTAAAGACATTGGCCACTCTGGAATGCATCCATGCTGGGGACAGACACCCTCTCTCCTTGGGGGTGACTCAACCAGATGCCAGAGCAGCTGAGACTCACAGGAAGGACTGTAACAGAGGGACCCCACAAGCCTACAGAGATGCTACTGATGTCTGGGGTACATTTCTGGCTCTCTTAAACCAAGATGTATATACTCCTCCCCCTCTCTCCCTTCTCTCCTCCCCCTCTTCCCTCTTCTTCCACCCTGGACCTCTTCCTTGCCTGGAAAGCAGGCAGATATGACTTCATATGGTATAAGGTGGCCCTCCCAGTCCAGAGTCTGTTTGGGGCTTATACCAACCCACCAATAGCTAAGGGGCTTTTCCCCAGATTCCCCTGGTGTCTTACTCTTAGTTTCAACTAAACTTTGCTTTTATTACAGTGTTTCCTAACTTGTAGTGCTCTGATGGTGGAACCCTTCTTTGGAGAAAGATTACTTTAGCCTCAACTAGCTGTACTCCTGTAATAAAGCGCTCAACTTCTTCCCCTACCTTCTTATGTCCTTTCCTTCACTTCCTTGTCAGATGGAGACAAGGAACTTAAAGACCTGAACTTAGATGCTAACAAAACTATATGAAGAAAGCAGTTGGCTCAGCCGCAAAAAGCAAGAACAGAATGAGCAAAGGATCTGCGTTACTATAGCATGTCTAAAGCCCTTTGTAAGGATCTACTACTTAAATGCTAAGTGAATCCAGAACTGGCTCAGGCAATAGGGGAAACTCAGGAATAAGGAATAACTAGCCTTGTCTAAGGAATCAAGGACTTGCTTAAATTTTGTTTTCTTTCTGGTCATTGGCCTGGAACTCAGGGCCTGGGTGTTTTGTTTCTTTGTTTGTTTGTTTGTTTTTTGCTCAAGGCTAGCAAAGAGCTAACTTTTAAATGACCCACATTAAAAGCAAAACCATTTCATATTGTCACCATTTAAAGATGCTAAATCTTATTGAGTTCCATGGATGTTCCTATACTTTCTAGGCTTTTACATTTTGTAAAAACAATTATTTTATATAAAGGAGTCTGAAAGATAGTGGTAAAGCATTCTGTTTCTGTAGCCATTTATCCAATTTTCAGTGTCAAAGAACCTTTTTTTCTAGGCAGCAATAAGTTCAGAATTATCTGTGAACAGCTACTGTAACAGGAATATATTTCCTAGTATTAAAATTAAGTGAGTTAGAAAAAATAGCAGATGACTCATTAGCAAATATTTTCTGCTTGCTCTGGCCGGTGGCTTCTGTGTTTTGTCAAGTAATGCACAACACATGTGAGTTTGGGGCTTATGTATGTGGTGTGTGTGCGTGTGCATGCGTGCGTGCGTGTGTGTGCGTGTGTGTGTGTGTGTGTGTGTGTGTGTGTGTGTGTGTGTGTGTGTGTGTGTACGTGAGCATTGGTACTGGAGCTTGCACTCAGAGCATGGACACTGTCGCTTATCTTTCCACTCAAAACTGGCATTGTACCCCTTGAAAAAATCACTTCTGATTTTTTTTCCGGTTAATTAGAGATAAGCAGTTCATGGACTTTTCTGCCCCAGCAGGCTTCAAACCATGATTCTTAGATCTCAGACTCTTGAGAAGCTGAGATTACAAATGGTACTTTTTTTTAAAGAAAATAACTAGATTTTCTACCATTCACCATCTTTCTTAACTTATTGAAATGCCTAAATGGGAATAGGGCTATGTATATGGTCAGAGGAGTTTATTCCTAGGCATGAATTAACTATGTGTCCCAGAAATACTACAGTGCATCAGTGGGGTTGTATGGAGTACTCATCCTATCCACATTCATATTCTGCTCTCTTCTGTCTGTGATCTAGGAGAAACTGACTTGAGTGTCTGGCTTCACACTGAAATCTAACAAATGAAAAATCAATGGCAAGAGAACAAAGAGCAAGGCGGGGAGGGGGAATGGGGAAGAGAGAAGAGAGAGACAGAGAGACACAGAGACAGAGGGGAAGAGAGGGAGTTAAACTATTGGGTTATTTCTTGGTTGGAGTTTGATTTCTAGCAGAGATTTCATCCTTCTTAGACTACAGTATAGATAGTGGGTAGCCACACGATTGCAGACCTCTCTGTGACTCTATTTCTCTTGTCCTGGGGCCAGCATTGACTTTCTTCCATTGCTATTCTCTAAGTGCTGTAGCATCTCCTTTTGTTTCTAGTCCCCGTGCCCAGATCTGTAAAGTCACTAAAACTTCTTGAATTGGATTCTGACTCCTGAATGACTGACACAGCCCTGTAATAGCAATCAAGAGTACTGTGTAACACAGTTGACTGCCCTAATTGCATTTTCTTTTGATATAGAAATAAGGTGACACACTGAGGCTCTGCCTAGAAAGGACCTGCCCTGGAAATAGCATGTCTCTACCACCTACTGCTCTGCATTTCCTGTTTTCTCAGTTACCACAGCCAGGAACTCCTGGCAGGCATGTCACCACCCCACCCCACACTGCCTCCTGTGGCCATAAGTACAGCTTTCACCTGCACTCCCATGGAGAGGGCTCCTCACTAAGGTGAGCAGAAGCTTTTAAAGGTGAGATGAGGGAAGGTGATGCTCTTTCAGGAACATTAGTAAAAGACAGTACAAGCTGTAAAAAAAAAAACAAAAACAACCAATCTCAAAAAACCAATCCCAACATGCACTGCAAGCTCTCCAGCGACCTGTTGAACTTTAATGACTCAGGTTCAGTCTCCAGCTCTATTTCTTAGAAGTTGGCTTGAAGCTCATTCTCCTTTTTGTGACTTGACTTTTTATTTTATTATTTGTTTTGGTACTAGTACTGGGATTTGGTCTCAGGGCCTGGGTGCTTTCCTTAACATCTTTTTATTTTTTGCTCAAGGTTAGCACCATACCATACCTCCACTTCTGGCTTTTTGCTGGTTAATTGGGGATGAGAGTATCATGTACTTTTTTCTGCTCAGGCTGTCTTCAAATCTTGATTCTCAGCTGTCAGCCTTCTGGGTAGCTCACATGGCAGACGTGAGTCACCAACCCCCAGTTTTGATTTCCTTTAATCCTGTGTCCATCCTGCAAATATGCAGACTTTCATTCATGAAGTACCACTGTCTGTCCCCCATTGCGCTTCTGTCTGCCATCAGACATCTGCCCTGAGTTTTTGCCCCTGGCCTTGGCTTTCTCCATCTATGCCTTTCTGTTGCTTCTTATCTGCCCTCCTGCCCTTCCAGCATTCACTTTCCTTGACACGAGATGGCTTTTATCCACTCCATTGCCAACACTATATGCTACGATCTGGGAATTGAATAGTCTATTTCATTCTCTACTTCAGCCCTTGAAGTGAATCTCCAAATATCTAGTCTCTAATGAGTATGAAATTTGCTATTTTGGCTTTTGTCTTCTTTCTCCACCCCTCCCCCTCACATTGCAGAGTCATATAAAGAGAGGTTTGTCCTGAAGGAATCATTTTGTTTGGTTTTTATAGCAGATGCACATGAATGTACTTTTCTCATGAGTAAATAAGAATAAGTCTTTGATCATTTGGTTATTGTTGAGATAGATTTCATTTTACTGGGGGTTTTTCTTCCTTCCTTTGGAGTGTATTTTCAAACAAAAATTCTTTTCATTTGACAATGGAGAAAGTCTTATATCCTGAATTCATAAATATTTTGTGCAGCAAGGTTTCTATAACATAAATCTAATTTCCTGGGTAAGATAGGAATAGTTTAAATAAAGGAATGAAAATTTGACACACATATTGCTTTTCCTACTAAAAGTATGTAAGAAAAAATGGCAGAAATAAAGGAATCATGTGAAAGAGATTTGTCAACTTTCTTCAAATGGTCCCTTCAATTTCTGACCCATATGGCCAATGTTGAGTCATAAATATAAATATTGTGTAGTCATGTGTGTGTGTGTGTGTGTGCGTGTGTGTGTGTGTGTGTGTGTGTGTGTGTGTTTCACTAAGATTTGAACTCAGAGCATGCTGCATGCTAGCTACACTGGCACTCTACCACTTGATCCATACATCCAGCTCTGTTTCTTGGTGTTTGTTTTGGGGATAGGGCCTAGCAAAATTTTCTGCACAGGCAGGTCTTGCATCACAGTCATTCAGATTTTGGCCTTCCAAGTAGCTAGAATGATAGACAGGAGCCACTAGTACCTCACTTGTACTCAGCTTTTTCTTGATAGTAACATTCATTATAGCACTTATACTTTGTATGTAAGAAGTCAGCAGTATCTCAATCTTGTTATCTTTTAAAAGCTATGAATCACTGAGAAAAGGTTTCACTTATTTTTATATAGTTTTATTTTTAAATTTGAGGCTGAAATTGTTAAGAAATTGTGAAGGCTGAATTGTTAAAAACTCATGAGTTTTTAAAAAGGATCTTCTGAGGAGAATTTGAAGGTACTAGAATTATTAATCTGCAGAAAAGGAAAAGAAAGCTACAATTGCTTTCTGGTTAATGGGCATGCAGTGTTCATTTTCTTCCTTGAATGTAAGAGAATGGAATCCATGAGGCTAGACATTGGTGGTTCATGCCAGTAATCTGAGCTACTCAGGAGGATGGTATTTGAGAATCACAGTTCTCAGTCAGAAGAGTCTCTTATCACCATTTATCCAACAGAAAGCTGGAAATGGTAGAACACCAGCCTTGAGCCACAAAACCAAATGAGAGCGCAAGACCCTGAGTTCAAGCTTCAATATTGGCGTGCATGTGTGCATGCACACACTCCCCCACGCATACAAAAAAGGAAAGAGCCGGGCGCCAGTGGCTCATGCCTAAGAGGCTGAGATCTGAGAATCAGGGTTCAAAGCCAGCCCGGCAGGAAAGTCCGTGAGACTCTTATCTCCAATAAACTACTAGAAAACCAGAAGTGGCGCTGTAGCTCAAGCGGTAGAGCGCTGGCCTTAAGCTGAAGAGCTGAGGGATAGAGCCCAAGCCCAGAGTTCACGACCAACCAAAAACAAAAACAAAAAAAACAAAAAAATAAGATGGAATCATGGAATATTTCAGTGTCTGTAGAACATTTTACTTTCTAAAGTTTATCAAAATAGAGGCTTAACTAGAAAATTTTCAGTATTTTATAATTTCCATTCAGGGGAAATATAGTTTATTCACTTTTCTGAGATTGCCTTGGTGAAAAGAAACATTGAGACATAGTAAACACTCTACTTGGATATTAGCATTTTGTAGGCTTAGCACAGAAAATGATTTGAAAATCCTTAGAAAGAAAGTTACTTGTTCAAGTTTTTAAAGAAATGTTAGCTACTCAAGTTTATGTGTAGTAGGGGAAACGCTATCCCCAGAACCAAATACTTTTTTCTTTAGTTTTCTCCTTAACACTTGTTTAGGAAGTCCAGATTTAAAATACAAAGAATGAATTTCCAAACTTGTTGGAGCTCATTGTTGATATTTAAGATTGCATTAGGAAATGACTTCATAAACTGGTCAAGTTTAATGCATGAGATGAATAAGAACTAACTAAAAGATATGTAGGGAACTATGCAGAGAAGTTATCTTGATGTTAGAAAATGCTTTATGTTTTTGTTTCCATGAAATCTAAATGTTTGGATGGAGAATTCATATTTGGAAAAGCTGGGGTTTGTTTGGTGTTACTAAAACTGGCCAGATGCCAGTGGTTTGTGCCTGTAATCCTAGCAATTTAGGAGGCTGAGATCTGAGGATCAAGGTTTAAAGCCAGGCCAGGGTAGAAAAGTCCATGAGATTCTTATCTCTAATTAACCCCCCCCAGAAGGTAAAAGTAGAGCTGTGGCTCAAGTGGTAGGGTGCCAGGCACAAGTGGAAAAGCTAAGTGACAGATAAGTTTGGCTTGAACTAAAACTCAGGCTCTTAGTTCAAGTCCCATAGTGTAACATACACAGGAACATTACTGTTCATTCATATACATAATAATGAATATGAAGCATATAGTAAACCTGATAAACCATCAGACCATAATGACAAATGCTTGGATGCCTTCCCTATTAATTTACTTTTAGTATCATGAAATAAACCTTCAGAAATTTTTATTGTAGAAAGCGGAGGTGCATATTAGATTTCAAAACATCAAAACCATTCCACTCATAGTCAAATTATGTAAAATATGTGTAAACACCAATTACATTAATTTTGAGAAATGAAAATGTCTTTGTATGAGCACATTTCATGCCAAAAACATTTCACATCTTAATTCTATTACACAGTGCCCCCATACAATGACTTACATCAACAAATATTATTAATTACTCTTGCTTTTAAAAGCACTAGATATTGAAGGTATCGGTGTTAAAAAAACTAGTAAGTTTAGGCATATGAAAAAATTGAGTTTTTAAAAGTGTATTGAAAATGAACAGGTACAGTGCCTCACCCCTATTATTCTAGCTTCTCAGGAAGCTGAGATCTAAGGATCTGGGCTTGAAGCCAGCCTGGACAGAAAAATCCCGAGACTCTTATCTTCAATTAACCAGCAAAAGTTTGGAGATGGAGCTGTGACTTAAGTGCTAGCCTTGAGCCAAAAAGCCAAGGGGAAATGGAAGCCCTAAGCATATACCCCAGTACAAGCCCAAAGAAAAATGTATTCAGAATGGATTGAATGGTTATTTTTCTCAATAAATTACTCATCAAGTTTTTTGTCATTTTTTTCATTCTAAGGCTAACTTAATTTAGTCTATTTTTTAATAAATGAGATCACACTTTTGTTGTACCCAACCCAAATAACATATAATACTTAAAGTGATTATTCTCTTCCATCTTCCAGGAAAGAGATTCCTGACAACTAAAATTTTCAAAATAATTTTATTAGCATACAAATGACTACAAGGTTACCTGTATTGAAGTGCTTACACATTTTAATTTTTGCCTTACTTTAGTAATTAAGTCTTAACATTGGAATAGAAAACAACTGTGAATATTAATTCTTAATATTAAGAAAAAATCAAATTACGTTGGAAAGTATTTGATTAATATCAGAGATTTGAAAAATTTTGTGACAGGGTTGTGTATGAGATAATGTAACCCAGAATGTTTGAATTTAAGAATATTAGTAACTTATTGGTAGCAGTTTATCTTTCAAATTTGTATAATTACTTAGTCAAAGAAGACACACAAATGTTTATATATACATAATTCAGGGGCTGGGAAGGTGGCTTAGTGGTAGAGCACTTGCCTTGCATGCATGAGGCCCTGGGTTCGATTCCTCAGCACCACATAAGCAAAAAGAAAAAAGCCAGAGGTGGCGCTGTGGCTCAAGTGGTAGAGCTCTAGCCTTGAGATGAAGAGCTGAGGGACTGCGCCCAGGCCCAGAGTTCAGGCCTCATGACTGGGCCCCCCCCAAAAAAAATTCAATGGTAAGCAATTTTATTATAACTTAAATATATTAAATATAAATATAGATATGTAAAGATCCACATTATTAAAAATTTTAACTTCTTTTTAGGAAATGACAGGTGATTGGAAGCCATTCAGTGACTTTAATAAAACATTCACATTACAGTTTTTCCAACATTGAATGCATATTTTAAAGTGGAAACTAGAAATTTAAGGTAGAACGATAAAATTTTCCCTTTGATAAAATATGCACTTGTAAAAGACTAAATTAAAACTCTCTGTAATTATTTTTTAACATTACTCCTAATATTTTTGTACGACTTCGCCATTATGATTTCTAATATCTTGAGATTTTTCTAGAAAATCTTTCCTATTTTTGAAAGCATGAGAAGGGAGAATAGAATACACAGTACATATTTGCCTAAAAGCCTTGATAAGCTTTGGGCCCAAGTCTTTATTAACTTTTGTTGTGATGGACAAACATTATAAATTTGATTGCCCATAGAAGATCTTTTTAATTTACCTTCAGACTTGGACTTCAAACTTAGATGTTTAGTTCTCAACTTCCACCAATATTTGCTTTCCTGGCAATTCGTGATTTTTTTTTTGCATTATGAGGGAAAAATTGCAAACATTACTGCAAAGTTTTTTATTTTCTGGAGAAAAATGTCTGGGAGCTGGTGGCTCATATCTGCAATCCTAGCTACTGAGAGGCTGAGATCTGAGGATTGAAATTCAAAGCCAGGCAGGGCAAAAAAGCCAGAAGTGGAGTTGTGGCTCAAGTGATAGAGTGCTAGTCTTGAGAAAAAATGGGGAAATGTCTAGGTCCTGAGTTCAAGTACCAGGACAGACCCCAAACAAAACAGAACAAAACAAAACAAAAAATGAACTAATAGGGATCAAGCTCTTTTGAGGTAATACAATGCTAAAACATAGTTTTTGTATGTTCATACTTATGCATTAAAAGCATTTCAGTCTACAAGTGACTCAGCTGCCCATTGAGAATCTTTTCTGTGGTAATAAGATACGTAATGTAATGTACTGTACTCTTTGCCCAGCTTGTGTAACTGTAACCCCTCTGTTTTTAGCATTTTCAAAATAATTTTAAAAGATATGGAATTAAGCTATGCATTAATTTATATTAATTTGCTCATTTCTTTACTTTTGAAGATGTCCACATAAATTTTAAATTGAAAGAAAAACACTGTCAAAATGGTTTTTAAACATATCACACATGATGTATACCTTTTAAAAAATCTTGGCAATACTGCTAGCATCAAATAATATATAATCAAATAATATATATTTGAAATTATACTCATTCTCATTAATTTCTCACTTAAAGCATCATTCCTGAAAGGTCATTTTCTATTTTTTAAGATTATGACCAAATCCATCCCACATCTGATAACACATTGTTTGCTTAAGTTTAAACAACTGATAGATATCTTATGAGTAGGTAATAGACTCATTGAAATGGATGGTTTCTAGTATCTAAAAAAAGTAAGAGAAAACTTAGACTTCTGCTTGAATTAAAGGAACCCCTGATGTAATTTCATGCAACTCCAGTATACATTTATTCCACCTCTGCTTCTACTGTCTCTTCATCCCCTCCTCATAAGGTAACTTTGGCATCGTTGATTTATGTTATGGAAATCACGAAGTTACTTTAAATATAATTTATAATTTATGTTTTCACACATCTCATAATTCATAGCACTTTAACATTATATAACGTTTACTTTGGTGTTTTGATGATCTCTTTCAGAAATGCAACATGCAAAGAAATAATTTAAAAACTTCCTCAAGTGAGAAACTATCATGATTTTTTTCTGTCAGTGGCTTTTGTTTTATTTGCTATTGTAGTAGTTGAATCACCCATTTCTTGTGTGTGACGAACCTCAGTTTAATTAAACCTTAATTCCCAGACGTGAACCAACTCTAAAAGAATGCATATATGTCTCAAATGCTAAATTCAACACCTGAGATTTGGATAGATTAGTCATTTACCAGTGATCACTCACTTAATTATGGAAGGTATTTTTCAGAGACGGGTGGGACATTATGAGATTCACTGGGGTTCTATGAAGTTGTACATTCTCTTTTTAGTTTCAAGAATTTCATCACAAATATGATTACTTTCTGTGTCACTTATCTACTCTTACTGTCTTAGTTCTTATCTGTCTTAATGTCTTCTGAGAAGAGCTATGGCTAGGAAGAAACATGATTTTTTTTTGGAAGTATGGCTTAAGGGTGTGTGTGTGTGTGTGTGTGTGTGTGTGTGTGTGTGTGTGTGTGTGTGTGTGTGTGTGTGTGTGTGTGTGTAAGACAAAGCTAGGACTTTGTCAGAAGAAGGGCTCACATTTTTCCCAGTCTTTACCTTCACATAAGGGGTAACTATGGAGTGAACACAGTGAAAGGGAGTATGGATGTCATGGTTAGTGAAGGATGGTCTCCCTTGTGCACAGCAAGGGAGAAAAGGGTGGAGAATGCTTTGGCAGTGATGGGAGGTAATAAACTACCATCAGTTTCATTATCATTATAACTATCATTGTTCCATCATCATCCGTGTCATTATCATCATCACCATCACCATTATCATTGCATCACCATCATCATTATCATCATTATTGTCATTCTAAATGTATATTGGAGTTGAGAATTCTAGCCATTCTGAGATGGAGGAATATTATGGCAGAGATCAGCAACTTGTGATGCTTGAAGCAAGGTTGGCAATGGGGTCATGAGTAATGTAAACTAAGCTCAGAAAGCCAAATAGCATATATTTTCTCTCATGTGTGAAACCTAAATCTAAATGATGATGATGGTGTTGATGAAGACTATCTAGGGGGATTAGCAGGATGTGGGGAGGAGAACATGCTGGGGGATTGGTAAGGATGGACATATGCAACATAAATAGATACATATATATATATACACGTGTGTACATATAAAACAATGTATGCATAATGAAGCCTCTTAAAGACATTGATAAAGAGAAGAAAAGGAGGAGTGAAGGAATATAATAAACAAGGTGAATGTGACCAGCATACATTGTATACATCCATAGCATAATCACATTCAGCCTCCTTTATCCTGTTAATGTAGGCTAATCAAAATAAATGAAAAGGAAAAAAATCTATTATTGAATACTCAGTAAAAGAAGAAAAGAAAGTGTAAGAAAGAAGAGTGAGCAGGAGTGTTTTGGGGCCCACCAGTACTCACCTTCTCACTTGTCCTAGAAATCTCACCCTGAAGATGGTTCTCGCCTCCTTTTTAATCATTTATGTGCTCTCTGTACTAGATTATTTTCTATCATCTCCTGAATATGATGAAGTCTTTTGTCATTTAAATTCCCAATCAAATCACATCACAAACTTTCTCTTAAACTCCATGTTTAAAGACTCCTCAATATCTCCTTCCTTTACATGAACATGTAAACTGAATTCCAAGTTCTTCATTAGCAACTCATTTGTTAAATCTACTTAAATAAAGTGAAATTCTTTCATTCCAAATTACTAGATACTTAGCTGAAAGCAAATTAAAAAAATGAGGATTTATCTTCCCACATACAAAGATGACATGTAGGATGTTTTAGCATTGTTTAATTAAGTAACTCAGGGATGTTAGTACTGTGGCTTCAGAGTCAGCTGTAGTAGTTCTAAGTATTATATGTCACACAGGATGGGTCTACTTCTCTGCATTTCACAGTCTATTAAGGAAGAAAACCTTCCAGACAAGTAGACTAATGAGTGTTTCTCAAGCTTTATTGACCATTAGGAGAAACACAGGCCATACCTGTTCACACATGACACACCTATTCTCTAGCTGCAAGGGAGGCAATACAATATGGATCTACTATTGTTGGCTCCAGTGGTGGGGGATAAGTTCTTTCATCAAGAAAGAAAGCAGTTTTGTTCCTAATGTTCAGTTCTTGGCCCATGTCTGCCAGATGAAATTGGATGCTTTTATAGCAGTTTCTGTAGTGTTCACCACTTAATGATTAAACCTCAGCTCTTTGGTTTAAGGCTCAGCATGGTTAAAATGTATTTTTTAATGACTGTATGAATAGATTTTACTATGTCTTTTTACTTAACCACATCAACAGTTCTAATTTTTCTCTTTTCACACTTTTCTAGGGGTTAAACAAATCCTCATGTCATCTCAGGGATATGTGGGTGAGATCTCAGGGTGTGTGTGTGTGTGTGTGTGTGTGTGTGTGTGTGTGTGTGTGTGTGTGTGTGTGTGTGTGTGTGTATGGTTATGTTAATTTCATGGCAAATAGATTCTGAAGAATAGCTGTCTTGTAACTAATGAGTAAACTATGTGATACTTATTTGGCTAATCAGAGATCATACATGCTAATTTTCTAGTTCATGAGTTTGTTATAGTAAGCAGAGATTGACAAAGACTTAGATTGATGAAATATTTCACTTCTTGTCAAAAATAAAATAGGGGAAGTCATAGAAGATTTCTGTGCTTACATTTCTCTCTCCCTTTTTTTGAAAATGACTGAAATAATCTGAAGGAAATTAATGTCTGTTTGCACTGAAATAGATCAAATAAAACTATCAGTATAAGTGTTTTATAATAATTTTTTGCTCCAATGATAAGCCTTACTCATCCATTTCAAGAGAAACATCACAAAAGATCTGAGTGAGAGGCAAATTTTAAATAATTGAAGACAAACATGATAATATATAAGATATTTTTTAAAAAAAGAAATTTTAACCATGGCTTTATTTACAAAGTTAGTTTTCAGAGTTATTAGGAACTTTTGAGCTTTTATTTAAAAGCATAATATTATGAGAGACAATTATTTTCACATCATATTTGGATGAGACTTGGCAATGCAGAATTATCATTTTTACCATAAGAATTCTCAGCTACTTAGCCTAAACCATATTTTTCAAAATCTATGTTTATTAATTAACATATAAATTAATATATATTTAGGGAACAAATATATACCAGACATTGTGGTAATAAGACTTGATTATAACTTTTGAAGTTATAATATGTATTTTTATAAATCACTTAGGAATTTTTATGCACTGTAATTGCCCTTTGGACTTACAATAGTGCCTGGTAGGCATACTTTGTTATTTGTGAAATAGTATTAAAATGGCTAAAACCTGACCAAGGCAAAGAAAGAAATTCCAATAAAGGAGAAAATAAGCTTCATTTCTGATGTAACCTCCATGAACACCAGAAAATTCTGTCTTCATGGAGCTCCCAGTTTACTTGAGAAAAACTAGAAATATGTAAAATGATTAAACTGGAGTAGTCATGTGAAACTATTATTCTTTATTTTTTAATTTAGGGTATTCTTTCTTTTCACAGTTGTTCAACCTGTAAGATTGAATTGTGAGTGTTGGATGTTGTGATCCAAAATATTCCCAGAGGTCAAGAACTAAAACATAATCTTGTCTGTTTTTGTTTCATCCTCTCTCTCATGATAAAAGAGAGTAGAATTAAAAATAAGTTGGCCATTATTATTATTACTGGATTCTTTACCATTTTTGGCAAGAAGTCTGATTTGGACTCTACTATAGATTTCTATTTCTTTGCCACAAATAAAAGTTGGTTCAAAAAAGTGTAAAGAAATTTAGGGTTTGTGTGTGTGTGTGTGTGTGTGTGTGTGTGTGTGTGTGTGTGTGTGTGTGTGTGTGTGTGTGTGTATGGTATGTCTGAGTGTGTATTTCTATATGTCTTTAGGACAATAAAAAGGGTGTCTGTGGATTATAGCTATTGATCCTAGTGTTCCAAACTCAGTTGATTCTGCAGTGCCTGACATGTGAACAGCTGTCTAAGGAATTTTCTTTCCCGACCTAAAGCACATCTCTGTCCACTCATCACCACTTTTTCAGAGGTGAAGTTGTCAGGGATTTAGGCATCTGGAAGTTTCCCACACAAGCTCAAGTAAGAGAGAAAGACAGGTGTTTATCCTGGAAATTATTGAGCACTAGGGAGGTCCATTACACGCAGGTCAGATACATCTCCCAGTCAACTCCAAGCAATTAACACCCATATGAGACTTGATGTAAAGAAATCAATCAAGCAGATTGCACTGTCTATGCATGGCTGAAACTCTTGACTGTGAATTAAAAGGGTAGTAAAGTAACAAATTCAGTTAGAGCTTTTAAGTGAGCACTGGGGGAAATTTATACTCTTAACAGGCATATGGTTATTTAAACCTCTTGGGAAAATACAGGCTCTGAAACACTTATTCTCCCATTCCATTCATCTTGTGTTCTCATTTGTTGAATATTTGTGTGGGTCAGGGATTCTTGGATCACATTGTTTAATGCACACATAGGGGAAGATTGATTGCCATGACCATTATACAGTTGCAGACTCTAGATTCAGTCTTAGGTAATTCATTCATTTAGCTTCACCCAATCAGAGCCTCACTGGACTCTTACGTCTTCATTTCAGCCTCACTCTGAATTGTATATGTAATAAGCCTTTAACATACACATGATGAATACAGTGATCATAATTCACCAGTTAATATGCATACCGTAGCTTTTATGTTTAACTTTGTTTTGGTGTTCTCTTATGAAAACTTGTGATTTTAACTAAAAAAATAACAAACCATGCAAGCACAATGAAGATTATTACCCCTTGTGATACTTCACTTTATTCCTTTCCTGAAAATGGAATTGTCTATGAAGAAACTTTCTCCTTCTCTGGCTCCTCTTCCCTTCCAGTTTTCTTTAACTGCATCAGTTAGATTTCTTCACACTTAGTTCCTATTCCAATTTGCCTAATTGTTCGATTCTTCATTCATAAAGTGGGCATACAAATAGTATTTATTTCATGGCCTAGCTCTTGGTAATGTAAAACAGATAAAACCAGGAAGCTGAATTTCTTATATTAGTTACGATAAAAGACTGTTTTCTGTCTTTTATCAAGTGCAAGCTAATATTTGTGTAAAGTACTGGAAAGTAAATTCTATGAGAAATTAAATGGAAAATCAAAATTAACTTTTTGTTATTCGATTTAGTAATTTACCATGTTGAATTACTATAGAAGTTTGTCCCATTTCTCAACTAACGCCAATCTACACTGACAGCAAATAATTGGTCCAGTGACAATGGTGTATTACTGCCATTAAAAAATCTTTAAGTAGTTGTCCTTAATTAACAGAGATTTTAATTCAGCATGTATGTTTATAAGTACAATGCATCTTGAAACAATGTCACTCTTTTAGCATTCTTCCCCAACCTCAGCTTCGTCCCCAATCTCACTTGTCCCGTCAATTTCTATTACCTCCATTTTGAGTAACACTGATGTACAGCCCCTAAAAGAGGTTCAGAATATACTAGATGCACATTAAACACCTGGATTTCCATCAGTAATGCTCTTACTTCTTACCTACCTTAACTATTTAACTTTGTTCTCCAAACCACCTTGCTTTTGCAAACATTTTTTCTTCTAACATTCATCTTTTAAAATCACTTTCCCTCATTCTCTTTGTCTTTATTGCTTGTGCTAGTTTATTTTGAGTGTTCCTTAAAGTTGAACCCTTGGAGTTGAAGCCCTCTATTTGCATGCATTTTTTGGATTCTTTATTTCACTAAAGTCATCTCTTCTCTTCTATCTACAACCTTTTCCCATGACTATGTGTCTTCTAAAGTCAGTCTCCAGCTCAATTAGTTGCCTCCAACACGACTTTAACTGGTGATTTTTTTTAAAACCTTATGTTCACACTAATGCAATGCCCTTCTGCTACATAGAATCATTTTCTTCCTGCTTCATCTTTTATTCTTTTAATCACCTTCACTGCTTCCACAGTTTTTGTTTTTGTTTTGTTTTATTTCCAGTAGGAGTTGATCATTTAATATTACCAACCCAAAACAAGAAAAGGAAATTATTTTACTGCAAAATTTTACTCAAGCAATGTTTTTGCTAGCTACTTCTTTAAAGCCAGAAATCTGTTTCTTCTTAGTTTTATTCAGTCTTTCACCTTTATTTATTTACATCTTCAATAAAGATTGTTTGTGGGCTGGGAAGGTGGCTCAGTGATAGAGTGCTTGCCTTGTGCTGAAGAGCTGAGGGACAGCGCCCAGGCCCAGATTTCAAGCCCCACCACTGGACCCCAAAAAATAAGAATAAAAATAAAGATTGTTTGTAACTCTAGTTATGCTAAATTGTTTTATATAAAGTAAGCAGAAGCTCCACTTTGTCCTAAGCTCTCCAGGATACTTTGTTAGTTCAATTCTAGTTCTTTGAATTGACCAATTATTCCCAAACCATGAGCTAAGGATTTTTTTTTTTTTGTGATTACTAGGATGTTTGCAAATGACCTGTAACTCCAGGCATTGGTATTCTTATCTCTTCAAAGCAATTAAAACTGAACTTCCACTAAAAAAGAACATCTCGTTCAAATGCATCAGTAGGACATTATTCATTCTAAACAGTTTAAAAATAAACTCATGCAAAATATAAATAAAAATATCCTTATTTCCAATTGTGCTCACAATTATAACATCCCATGTGTGTACTGCCCTTGAAACCTCTAACTTATGTCCAATTTTCTTTTAGATCTTTAAATCAAATTTTCTTTAGATTCAGTTTCCTTTTAGATAACCCTTCTGTGCAGATCTATCAACCTTTGTCCTGGTTCTTTCGTGATATTTTGATAGAACACATCCAGTACCATATTCTTTTTTTTTTTTTTGTGGGTCATGGGGCTTGAACTCTGGGCCTGGGCGCTGGCCCTCAGCTCTTCAGCTCTAGGCGAGCGCTCTACCCCTTGAGCTACAGCGCCACTTCCGGTTTTCTGGTGGTTTATTGGAGATAGGAGTCTCACGGTCTCTCCTGCTTAGGCTGGCTTTGAACCGCGATCCTCAGATCTCAACCTCCTGAGTAGCTAGGATTACAGGCGTGAGCCACCAGCGCCCGGCCTCCAGTTCCATATTCTAACCTTAACCTCAGATATTATCAGTGGTTAGAATGTACACTTGTAGGTTCTCTGCCAATTAAGATTAACTTATTGTCATTACATCACCACTACCACCACAATCCTCACTACCATCATCACTATCATTAACGAAAGTGCCATTTCCATCATCAAAATGATACACCATTACAAACCTCACCATCACCATCGGCACCACCACCACTACCACCACCATACCACCAATCACCACCAGTACCATCACTGAACACACCACCATCACAACCATTACCATCACGACCAAAGTCAAGAGTACCATCACCACTGCTATTACCACTGCCATTATTGTCATCATCATTGAATCTACTCATCACTCACATGTTTCATGAAGCAGTCTTGGCTAACTTTTTAATGCTAGTGGGTTTCAAAATGTAACTCAAGATCCTTATACCCCTTCAAGTGAATATCTGCCTGTGATACATTTTCTTCTCATACCTTTAGCAAAACAACATCTGACAACAGGTTGAATGCAGAAGCCAGTGTGGCCTATCACACATTAGTTCAGCATTAAGTCTATGTGTAAAAGTATAAAGCACACTTTCTCATTAAGTAGTTTTTTTTTCCAGAAAACATTACTATTTTATGTAAAACATTGTTTATACTAATATATAAGGGACTTAAAATTGTTGGCTAAGGATGAATTAATATAACAACACATTAGATTTTTTTTTCAAAATTTAAATTTGATTCTGGAAGTATTCATAGCTATAGAGTTCTCCATAATATTTAAGACTTAAGAAGAGAAGAGGTTAAAAATGTAGAAGTACTGTTTCAGTTATTACCAATGAGAATTTATTTTGTTATTATGCAACTACACCTCCTGTGGCTTCCTAAATCATTATGATCATATACTGAGCATTTACAATACAGAGATACAATGTATGTATTTCCTTTAAGTTCCTCTTTGTGTTCTAGCTTACAGGCGTGGAGACTAAGGTTTAAAAGATAATTTAGAAACCAGTCAATATTTTTGGCAAGCTAAGTAATGGAGTCAGTCTGGAACTTCCTCGTGTTTGCCACTTTATGCCATGACGCCACATTTGACATCAAACCATTTCCCTAGACACCAGTTACAATTCTCTATGGAAGCAGTTAATTATCCAGATAAATATTGAATAGACAAGGACAACCCATCTCCAGAAGCCATTTAAGGCAAAGGTGACCTTCACTTGACTTACTTGTTTTCAGTTTTATTTTCCAAGTCATTTTCAGTCTTGAATTGCCTACTGTAGACAGTAGAACACTTGGCAAATCAATAAGTTTCACAGAATGAGCTTAATTAATTCAACGTCTACTTAAGGTAAGCTTTGTAAGCTTAATTCTATCGTAATCCACCTGTAGATGCTTATCTGGCTCTGGGCTCATTTCATCATTTCATCCCCAGTTAATGTGCTTAGTCATTTCTTGATGGAGAATTAGGATTTTCAAAGTTATCAGTGCATAATTAAGCTTTGTTCAGTTGCTTACCCTGCTGCCACACTTGCAGGGTGCCATGTCCTCTACCTCTGGAGATCTACCCTGCATCACAGAGGTTGCTGGCTTTTGTAGACTGAGCCAAGAGGAGAGCTTAGGGGGAAAAACCCAGATGAATAATTCATTTCACTTGTTCCTGAGAACTCAGAGGAAGGTGCTTCGCAGGACAACTGATTCATCTGGCAGTACAGAGTAATCTTGAGCCAGGAGAGAGCCTGGTGGAGATCAGCCATGCAGGAGGACATAGAGAAATTGCCCTCCCAGACTACACACACAGAAGAGCTCTGGGATGAAGGGAATTTATAAGAAAGATTATACATTTGGTTTTAGCCAAATTTGATATAAAGGCTACATTTTTAATGAAAATGTCAAGTAGGCTGTTAGAAATCTCTGACTGAGCTTAGGAAAGAACAAGACTGAATTCACAGAAGTGAATGCTTCAGATTAGAGATGAGAAATGAAGCTGGTTGGTGTTTGAAAGGAAATCACAAAGAAATAAGCTCAAAGATATGACTGCTAAGCGTTGTATAAATCCTATTGTTCGATTGAGAGATGGAGACAAGAATAACATGAAAAGACAAGGAAGACTATGGTAGAACATGGGATGGAAATACGTATGTTCCTCTAAGGCTTAGTGAGAAAAAAGATTTCATCAACAGTCTAAATATTCCAGAGAACCTTAGAAGATAAAGTTAGGGTGATACAGGGGGGAATTTGAGAAAACAGTTTTATATTCAGTTTTTGTTTAAATAGTGAAAATATGAAATATAGGTTCCTTTAGCATTTATATTAAACAGATACCGTCTCAGATGCCTGTAATATGCCAGTGAAGAAACTGAAGCTAGGTCTGTACATGTGAAGCCTGCTATCTTTGACAGGCTCTTAGCCAAGGACTCATTAAGCATTATTAGTAGCAACATAATGTTGTGTTATTTGCAGTGCTGTGCTGATAATCTGGCTTACTGACGAAAAAATAGAATCTGATATTTGATATCACATGTGAGGGCTTCCTACCTTTCAATACTTGTACCCTAGCCAATTTCTGGCTGCCAAATCCCTGCTGCAGAGCTGGGAACAAGGCATAGCATACGTTTCTGCAGAGAGGAGAAAGGTAGAGCAGTTAAGTATTGGTACCACCATACTTTCTTTGAGTCTCTGGTCTATTAATATACTTCTGCCTTTATTTTGGTAATCTGTGAAATAGGATTTTTTTTTCATTTTTTAACTGTATTCATTTTGTCTTTTGGTTTTGGTACTGGGGAATTGAACTCAGGATGTTGTATTTGCTAGACAAGTGCTTTGCCACTAAGCTACATCCCAGCCCATTTTCCCCCCCGTTTTTATGAGAGGGTTGATTTTTCAAAAGGTTGATAAGAGCCAAAAGAATAAAATGGAAGCAACCAAGTCAGATGTTGATATGTGAAAAAAAAATTAAACTTGAGTTTCAAAAATCAGACAATTAAAAAATAAACTCACAGATGGCAAACAACTTTTGGAAATGCTGTAATAACACCTCATTATCTAACATCATCACAGGATGAGTTATTTCACATACCAAATTCTCCAAATAAATAAAACACAGATAGAAGCACTTGCACTTTTAATTTTAACAAGTTTATATGGAAACCTTTATAAATGGAATGGAAAAGTCTTCACTTCCTTATTCCCATAACATATATTTTTGAGTTTAAAAATGATGTGTGATCATTATATAACAGATTGAAAATAGATATTTATAGACGAGAAACAAATCTTTTTCTAATCCTATTATTGAGATATAACCAGTGTTAATATATTATTTTTTTCTCTTTACTTTTACTTTTCTTTTGTTTCTTGTGTTGTTACCAATGCTCAAACTCAGGGCTGTGCTCTCACTTGGCTTGCTTGCTCTTGGCCAGCATTCTCCCAATTGAGCCATGACTCCAGACTGGCTTTTTGCTGGTTAACTGGAGATAAGAGTCTCAAAAACCTCTCTGTCCAAGCTGGCCTTGAACCACTACCCTCAGATTTCATGATCTTGAGTAAGTAGGATTACAGGTGTAATTCTTTCTTTTTTCCTTCCTTGCTTGCTTCCTTCCTCCCTCCCTCCCTCTCTCCCTCCCTCCCTCCCTCTCTCCCTCCCTCCCTCCCTCTCTCCCTCCCTCCCTCCCTTTCTTCCTTCCTTCCTTATTTCCTTCCTTCCTTCCTTCCTTCCTTCCTTCCTTCCTTTTTCTCTCTTTCTTTCATTTTAAATTAGATTGTATATATTTGAAGTTTTTAAATTGTTATTATAAAGGTGATATACAGCAGGGTCATAGTTACATAAGTCTGATAAAGGGTATATTTCTTTTTGGACAATGTCACTCCTTCTCTCCCTTAGATGGTATATTTTTAAAAGTGGAAATACAAATATATATTTGATAAAGATTTATTTGTGAGCATTTTGCTTCCTCATTAAATATTTTGGGGCATACATAAGTTTTGATGACTGCATAATATTTTATTAAATGGAGTTAAAGGCATTATTTTAAATGTATACATATTAATCAAGGTTGTTGCAGTTTTTTAAACTATAACGTGTGGTTGATGTCTCTTTATGATATTTCTAATTATAAACTAGAACGGTAACCAGAAGGTTAACAAAAGATAAGGTTGCTTTTGTGGACTTTAGTGCAATTGATGAAATTTTAGTGCAAATCTGTTTAAGTCTTGCCTTCAGACACATTACAACAGTTAATACTGTGCTGGAAAGTTTTGGGGCATGCTCATTTCTTGGATGCCCATCTGAAGACTGCTATCTTTACCACAGTTTTAGACAATATGCTGCATTTGTAATGATGGTGAGTGTATAAATTGGTCAAATGAGATGTCAGAGAAAGCATCCAGAGGACTTTACGGTCACTATTAGATGAATACTTACCTACACAGCTCAAACATTCATTTCTCATTCATACAAAATCTCTGCTTCCCACAGAGCCTCAGAAACATGAGCTTTTCCTACCCCTTGGTCCATCCACACTCAGGCCCTCAGACCCTTTTCAAAATTCTCTTTGGTCAGGGGTGATCCAAAGTAATGTCTATCATCACTAAGAAGTTTTGCGTTGTAGAAACCTGTGTCTATGATTTATTAAAGAGTGTAAGGCCATTGGTCACCACTGTCATGATCTGTCCTAAACATTTACAGCCATAATGCCTCTTCCCAAAACTACCTTGGAATGCTAGGTGCTAGGGGTCGGGTTCACTCATCTTTGTCTTGGCAATAGTTGATATGCTGCCTGGCACTTATTAGGTTAATAAACAATGCCTACGTCAGTGACAGAGTAACTGCACTAACACATGTGCTGTTTGGTCCTTTTCCTGCTTTTGTAGATAGTTATGGTGGGTTTTTTTTTATTGTACTTTTAACCCTCTCAGTGGTCAGATGTTCATTCAGTGTCTTCCTCCTTCTATCATTTATCTCCATCTTCTTCAAGTTCTTGGAAACTTCTAGAATAGTAGAGCTAGCATAGGACATGATTTCTGAGGCCTGAAGAAAAAAAATAACATTCAGGTTTAGGAACTTGAACAAAATTACATTTAAATTTAATTGTTTAGTTCCTGCTTTATTACTATTTTCTGGTAGCTAAAGCTATGAAGTAAGTAAGCCAGAATAAGTGATATGACCATATAATTCAATATATACTGGTGCATCTATTATATAAAAACCAGCAAAATATTGTCTGCATGTAACCAGCCATCATCTTCCTCAGTGGAGATGACTGGCACATTGAATTTGGTGCCTTCTCCTGTTGTATTTTACAAGCAGTGTTTTTGGAATAAAAGAAGCCAGAATCTTTTATTTGGAGTACAGTAAGAATTCTGTCCATTTAATTTCTTTGAAATTATACTGTAGCTATAATGAGTTGACTCAACCTAATTTCATATTATGGTTGAAAAATAAGCTAAAAATTAAAAATATATATATAATTGAGCTTTGTGTCAATGTCTGACAATACCCAGGCTGTATTTTGTAGGTGACATTGTGATATGGTTTGGTGTATGAATGAGATCTGGGAGAAAGTTCTGGGAACTTCTCCTTTTGGTATTCTATGCAGATGGTCTTCATCTGAGAAATGAGATTCATGATGTCTGGTCTGTCTTTCTTCTAAGGGTCTTCTGCTTAAGAGAGATGAAGGGTTTGAAAGAAATAAAAAATATTTTCACAGTTTAGAATAATCATACTTAAGTAATACCTTACTATATTTTGCGCTTTGTTTTTAATTTTTATTCATACGATTCTTTATTGTCTTTAAGTAGTTGGACAAAGGAGTTTCGATTTAACATTTCAGTATATGACACAATGTACATTGATTAATGTTACCTCTTCTATTTTTCTCCCCACTAGTATATTTTGTAAAACCTTAATTTTCAGTAAAAATGTTTTTCTAGTTACTATTTAGATATATCTAATTAAAATTAGTATTCATTCTTGAATGATTTGTTATTGTTTGCCATAGACAATGATAATGGGAAATGGTCCCAAATGTTTCTTTTCAAAAGCACAACTCATATTTTGAAATAGGTCTCTGGTCATGAACAGGCCACTCAAACACAGTTCTGCCTTGCAGGTGGTTGTAGGCTTGTCTTAATCCCCTCTATTCTGGAGACCACTTCTGACTCTCTAAGGGGTCTCAGGGAAGCCATCAGGTGACACTGGCCAAAACATATGTAGCTGACTAAGTAATGACCATGTCCTTTGAAAATGCCCCTTAGAGCTAGGGACTGGTGCCTCATACCTCTAATCATAGCTACTCAGGTGGTTGAAATCTGAGGACTGAACTTTGTAGCCAGCCCAGACAGACAAAACCAGTTAATCACCAAAAAGCCAGAAGTGGAGTTGTGGTTCAGATGGTAGATTGAAAAAGTTAAGGGACTATGCCTAGGCCTTGAGTTCAAGCCCCACTACTGGTGCAGACACACTGACACACACACACACACACACACACACACACACACACACACACACACACACACACACATACACGCTCCTTGTCTCTTTGGTATATCTCATTTATGCCAATAGCCTGTAAAAAGTCAGGAAAGTGTTTTTAGGGTATGATAGTAGCTGTTCAGGAAGTGCAATTAAGCTAAAAAATCTTGGTATACATACTTTAAAAAAAGTACACAGTTCAATTACTCAATATAATAAAGGCTGTGCATGACAAACCTACAGCCAGCATTATACTTAATGGTGAAAAGCTAAAGCCATTTCCTCTAAATTCAGGAATGAGACAAGGATGTCCATTCTTTTCAATTTAGTATTAGAATGCTTAACTACAGCAATAAGACAAGATACAAACATAAAGGGGATTCAAATAGGGGAAGATGAAGTAAAACTCTCCCTCTTTGCAGATAACATGATCTTGTATTTAAAGAACCCCATGGACTCCCCTCCCAAGTTACTTGAGCTGATCCAAAACTTTGGCAAAGTAGCAGGGTATAATATAAACCCTCAAAAATCAATGGCTTTTCTGTATGCCAACAATGAGA
This sequence comes from Dipodomys merriami, assembly GCF_024711535.1. NCBI lineage: Eukaryota > Metazoa > Chordata > Mammalia > Rodentia > Heteromyidae > Dipodomys > Dipodomys merriami. The sequence continues at coordinate 547,811 of NW_027204560.1, forward strand.
AGAGTGTGGATGAAATCAGGAAAGCAACTCCTTTTGTAATAGCCTCACAAAAAAATAAAATACCTAGGAGTTAACTAAAGAAGTGAAAGACCTCTATGATGAAAACTTTAAAAACTTGAAAAAGGAAATTAAAGCAGAACTAAGGAAGTTAAAAAACCTCCCATGCTCCTGGACTGGGAGGATTAACATCAAGAAAATGGCAATACTGCCAAAGGCTATCTACAAATTCAATGCAATACCTATCAATATCCCAACCTCATTCTTCAATGAAACAGAAAAATCAACCCCAAAATTCATGTGGAACAATAAAAGATTCCAAATAGCAAAAACAATCCTTAACAGAAAGAACAGTGCTGGAGGAATATCAATACCAAATTCCAAACTTCAAACTCTACTACAAAGACATAGTAATCAAAACAGCTTGGTACTGGAACAAGAACAGATCTGAGGAATGAATAGAACTGAAGACTCAGAAATGAGCCCACAGAACTATAGCCACCTAATCTTCAATAAGGGTGCTAAAAATAGAATGGAAGAAGGACAGCCACTTCAGTAAATGGTGCTGTCAAAATTGCTTAACCACCTGTAGAAAACTAAAGCTAGAGCCTTATCTATCACCCTGCAGAATCTACTCCAAATGGATCAAAACCTTAAACCCAAAATAAACACCCTGAAAACATTACAGGAAGGAATATGAGAAACTCTAGGGCTCCTTGGCACAGGTTGAAATTTTCTTAATAAAGACCTAGAAACACAACAAATCAAAGAAAAGTTGGGCAAATGGGATTGCATGAAATTGCAGAACTTCTGCATGGCAAAGAACATAGCTAGCAAGATCAACAGAAAGCCCATGGGTTGGGAGAAGATCTTCACTAGCCATACAACAGACAAGGGTCTCATATCTAAAATATGCTTAGAACTCAAAAAATTAAATCCCCCAACAACAAATCCTCAAAGGAATAACTTCCCGGTTATTAAGTGGGCTAAAGACTTAAAGAGAGACTTCTCTGAAGAGGAAATAAGAATGGTCAATAGAGACATGAAGAAATGCTCAACTTCTCTGGCCATAAAAGAACTGCAAATCTAAACAACATTGAGATACCACCTGAATCCAATTAGAATGGCTATAATCAAGAAATCTAATAACAACAGATGATGGAGAGGATGTGGCCGAAAGGGAACCCTACTTCATTGTTGTTGGGAGTATAAACTTGTTCAACCACTTTGGAAAGTAGTATGGAGGTTCCTCAAAAGACTCCACATAGAGCTCCCCTTTGACCCAGCAATCCCACTTTTGGGCATTTACCGAAATGATCACAAACATGACCATATTAAAGCTACCAGCACAACTATGTCTATTGTAGCATTATTCACCATAGCTAAGATATGGAACCAACCCAGATGCCCCTCAGTAGCTGAAGGATCAAGAAAATGTGGTATATGTATATAATGGAATTCTATGCCTCCATCAGAAAGTATGACACAACCCCATTTGTTAGGAAACAGAGAGACTTGGAAAAAATTATATTAAGTGAAGTAAGCCAGGCCCAAAGAATCATACTTCCCATGGTTTCCCTTATCTGCAGTAACTAGTATATGTCTAGGACAAGCAGAAAAGTTCAAAAGGTATATACATATGACCATATAAGATGATGCTTAGCGAAATGAACCCCAAGATAGGGACACAAGAAGTTTTATCTTTCTTGTTGTTGTTTTTTTAATGTACTTATAAGATTCTAAGTGATATTTTTTTTTGTTTCTTTGGTGTGTTTTCCCTCAATGGTATAACCCCTGTGTTCACTGTATTTGATTTAGGTGTCCTGCATCTTGTATATACATTTTTCTAATTTGGGGAGGGGAAGGGAAATGACAAAATGCTGAAATAAGGATACAGGTTGACCAATTGTAACAATGAGATATACAACACTACGTTGAAAATGAACTTTATCACTTTGGGGGTGGGAAGAGGGAAAAGTTGGGAAGGTAGGGAGGGTAGAGATGGTAGGGGAAAAGACAGGAGGAGGTAACAATGTTTGATAGGAAATGTATTTTACTCATGTAACTGTAACCCCTTTGTACAGTATCTTTACACTAACAATATCTACTAAAAAGTACAAAGTTCATTCACACAATGTTGTGTAATAACCACTTCTGTGTGGGTCCAATTATTTTTGTATGTGTGTGTGTGTGTCTGTGTATGTGTGTGTGTTTGTTATTGCTGTAGCTGCAGATGTTTGTTTGTAGATCTGGAAGTCAAACCCAGGGCATTGTACATGCTAATTGTGAGCTCCACAACTGAGCTGTATTCCCTTGTATTTTGCTTTGTTGTTTACATATCAGTCCCCCACATTATAAGAAACTGTAAGTTGTAGCTTCTAAATGGTGAAGTCCTTTGTTTATTCATCTTTGTGTCTCCAGTCCAGCCATCAAGAGAGACTGCTCTTGAATAATAAATGCTCCTATCTGCATAGGAAATGCTCTTTCTCAGACAGTGGATTGCAGGAGATATTTCAAAATGATGCAAATTAAAATTGAAATCTTCACTGAGGACTTTTTAGCTGATAACTACTTATGAGCTCTGTAGTGAGCAAATGACACTATTTTTTTTTTTCTGGAGAAAGATCAAATGAAAGAATAAATAAATTGACCTTTGAGTGGGAAAGGGAGTGCCAAAAAAAGCCTTTGTCCTTTCAAAACTTCATTCAAGAGTCTTTATACTGAAATACTACTGTAGGCTTAGACAAGCTTCATAGAAATGAAGGCAATTTCTAGGAAAATAATTGTAATGTATTGAAAGTAGGATTCTGAATGAGAAAGACTACAAAGAAAACATTAATTAGAATAAATATTCTCAGTTCGTAATAAGCCAGTAATACCTCCTATTCAAACCACTACTGTGGTCTGAAAAGTTTTTTCATGGGTATATTAGTTTGCTGGAGCTGCTATAAAATGAAGTACCACAAGCTAGGCAGGTTAAACATGAGAAAATTTTTATTCTACTGTTCTGGTGTCTAGAAATCTGAAATCAAGATATTAAAGGGGATTGGCTCCATTTTTCTCCTCTGGTTTGTGGTGGCTTGCCAATGATCTTTACTCTTTCTTGACTTCCAGATTCACTCGTTTCATCTTTGTTTCCATGTTCAAAATGGTGTTCTTACTCTATGTGTTTGTAGTAACCTCATTTCTATATGGAGCGCCAATCAGAAGGTATTAGTGGTTGAGACTTCAACACACACATTTTTAAGGAACACAACAGGCTTTTGGAGAATGTACATAATGCTTACATTACACGTAGCATGTATGTAATGTTGTTATTGCTTTCTATGTTGCTTTTAGAACCTCAGTTCAAAGAGGAAACAGTGTTTCTCAGCATCTGTCTCTTACTAGATCTTCTGTTCTCACAAGAAATTTCTATCCAAATAGATGGCTGTCTGATTGCTCAGAAATCATGAACTTGAACTCTGCTAAATCAGGCAACTTTGCACATTTTAGTACTATTGATATTTCAAAAAAAGAAACTAATGAGTTCTAAAAATTTTAATCTATTAGGGCACATGTGTTAGGGACATTAAAATCCATCAGAAGTAAACTATGCAGAGAAACTGTAGAGTTTAAGAACTTGGACAACATACAATCCTTTCCTTTAAAGAAAGTAGCCCTAATCAATGTAAGATACACAGTATCTCCATTTGCAAATGCACAGGTAGAAAGCTGGCTACAGTAAAACAAGATAAATTTGAAAATACTTATCTTCTTACTGTGCCCAGTGATTCCTTTGTTCTTCTCTATTATTTTTGGATTCACTTATGAAGTCTCACCTTCTCTGTTATTTTATACCTGTTCCTAATGCCTTCATGAATGATTCCATTGTTCAACTCCCTGAAAATCTTGTCCTTTATGAAAAGTTTAAATGTGAGCCACACAGAGAATTCATGTTTTTTTTTTTTTTTTTTACCTGAAAGGTTAGTTCAGGAGTAAAATTTACAGATAGAAATTACACTAAAGAGTTAATATGGAGAATTGTCTCTTTTAGCAAATTGCATTTGAGTTAACCTTGAGAAATTTCTAGTAACTAACTACCATTGTGCCTTGGGTAGGAAAAATTTATTAACAACCAACCTTCCTGGACTTATAAAATTATACTTCAGTAGCTATTTTTTAACTAAAAATTAGTACTTGGCTTTTTTATTATTACAAACAAGGGAATTTTCTCAGCCTCGAGTGGGAACACTTAATGTATGTCATGAGGACACAAATTCTTGATGAATTTAATTGCTATATTATTTTTTTTCCTTATTGATTCTTCATCACAAACTTCAGCAGCACTGTGCAAGTCATTCTAGTTCAAGTTTTAGTGTTTGACTCAGGAAGATGAGCTATGGTTCAATTGGTAGATCAGCCTTGAGTGAAAAAACCCAATCAAGAGTAAGGGCCTGGCTGGGCGCCAGTGGCTCATACCTGTAATCCTAGCTACTAATGAGGCTGAGATCTGAGGATTGCGGTTCAAAACCAGCCCAGGCAGGAAAGTCAGTGAGACTCTTATCTGGAAATCATGCTGTGGCTCAAGTAGTAGAGCAGTAGCTTTGAGCTGAAGAGCTGAGACAACACCCAGGCCCAGAGTTCAAGCCCCAAGACCAACAACAACAATAACAAAGAAAAGAGTAAGGGGCCCTGAGTTCAAGTGCCAATAATATACACAAAGACTAAATATCTTAGTGTCTGACTAAATGTATTCTTGTTGGGATAAGCAAGTCCGTTTTTGTTTATACCCTTAGAATTTCTTGAGTTGATAAATTGTACATATTGAATAATTAAACAGTGTTCACTTGCAAATTCCAAAAGAAATACAGTGTCTCAGGGATGTATGTAATTTTTGCAAATGCAGATATACTGAATCAAATCTATTAACTATATCTGGTTTATTTTTAAGTATAAAAATATTTTCTTCTGGGTTGGTTCCATATCTTAGCTATGGTAAATACTGCTTCAATAAACATGGTTGTGCTGGTAGCTTTAGTATGGTCTTGTTTGTGATCATTTGGGTCAATGCCCAAAGGTGGGATTGCTGGGTCATAGGGGAGCTCTATGTGGAGTCTTTTGAGGAACCTCCATACTACTTTCCAAAGTGGTTGAACAAGTTTATACTCCCACCAACAATACAGTAGGGTTCCCTTTCGGCCACATCCCCTCCAGCATCTGTTGTTATTAGAGGTCTTGATTCTAGCCATTCTAACTGGGGTGAGGTGAGATCTCAATGTTGTTTCGATTTGCATTTCTTTTATGGCTAGAGAGGTTGAGCATTTCTTCATGTGTCTATTGGCCATCCAACTCAGATGCCCCTCAGTAGATGAATGGATCAAGAAAATGTGGTATATATACACAATGGAATTCTATGCCTCCATCAGAAAGAATGACATTTCCCATTTGTTAGGAAATGGAAAGACTTGCAAAAAATTATATTAAGTGAAGTAACCCAGGCCCAAAGAAACATAAGTCCCATGGTTTCTCTTATTTGCAATAACTAGTATATGTCTGAGACAAGCAGAAAGGGTCAGATAAGGTGATGTTAGGGGAAATGAACCCCAAGATAAGTATTCAAATGTTTTTTCTTTCATGAGATTGTTTCTTTTTTTTAATTGTGAAAATACTGAATTGTTTCTAACATATTTATAAGATGATTTCTTTGTTGCTTTGTATGTCCCTCCCCCACCGTATAACCCGTTTTCACTGTATTTGATGTTGGTATAATTTGTGGAGGGGAAGGGAAAAAAACAAATTGTTTAAATAGGGATACAGGTGGACTCATTGCAACAATGAGATGTACAAGTCGTTGTGTCAAAATATGAACTTTACATCTTTGGCCGGGGAGGCGAGGGTGGAGGGGTTTGGGGGTGGGCGGGAGATGGGAAGGGATGGGAAGGGGAAACAAAGGAGGGGGCAACAGCGTTTGATAGGAAATGTACTCATTATCTTGCCCATATAATTGTAACCTCTCTGTACGGTATTTTCACAATAATAAAAATAATAGAAACCTAAAAAACAAAGAATATTTTCTTCATGTGTATAATGAGAAATCAAATTCCTACATGGAAAAGTGTTAGTAATGATATGGCAGAGATCTATGTTTGGTTCATTAAACTTTTAAGACTTTTATATTAAGATTTTTTTTACAAAAATGTAAATTCAATTTATTATGTGCATCCAGGTTATTATGAAGTAAAAGAAATAAATGTTTTGATAATTATTTTTAGTTGAGAATCTCAATTGTCTCAGCAAGAGACCTGGTCTTTTCTGGAGTAATGAAGCAACACTTCAAAGAAGATTTATTTTTTTCTATGTATTGGAATTGTTGGCCATTGGTTTAAAAGTAAGGATTAATTCCCCACTGTGAATTAGTAGGCACTGAAATGCTAAAGGTGATGACTTGCATAAAAGTTGTTTAGAATGAATTAAACATTCCTTTCTTTAACCTTCAAGTATGAACCTTAAATTCAGAAAGGAAAAAAACATAAATGTTAAATTTTAATGAATTTATTAATGCTTGAGGAACCTGAAATTCGAGTTCTACTCTAAGATTGTTGATAGGAAAATTGGTTCCAGAAACTTCTCAGTCCTCTCCATCCTATCTGTTTATAAATAGAAATATTATATAATGAAAAGGAAATAATTTGTAGTCTAATTTTAAAGTGTGCATTCTCCACTTCATCCCCAAAGAAATATTCTTTTTTTAAAATGTTTTTTTATTGTGAAAATACTATACAGAGGGGTTACAATCACATGAGCAAGGTAATAAGTACATTTCTTATCAAGCATTATTGCCTCCTCCTTTGTTTTTTCCCTACCATCCCTTCCCTCCTATCCTTCCCCCCCAACATCGCCTAAATTGTAAAGTTTGTTTTCAACATAGCATCTTGTACATCTCATTGTTGCAATGGGTCAACCTCTATCCCTATTTAAACAATTTGTGTTTTCCCTTCCACCTCCCAAATTATACCATCAAATACAGTGAAAACAAAAAAAAAATCACATGGTACCTTACAAATACTTTAGAAAAAATAGCAAGAAAGATAAAAACCACTTGTGTCCTTATCTTGGGGTTCATTTCACTTAACATCATCTTATCTGACCTTTTCTGCTTGTCTCAGATATATACTAGTTATTGATAATAAGGGAAAACATTAAGTCAGCTTCTCAATGTGTTTTTGCTGGTCAGGGGACAGGGCTGTGGTGAACTTTCCACCTGCTGGTAGCCAGCGGGCTAATAATTCAGTGTTCCCTTTAATGAGGCAGCAGATTTCCTACCTCTAAAATTAAAAATGTTGGCCTCTGCAGTAATTTGGCACAAAGGTGATTTTCCCTGGTAAAGTGTCTTCTGGTAGCAATAGAAAGAATGATGTTGTTAGCCTCAGACCCAGGGCCAACTGGACATAAAATATGTCACTAGCTCAGCTAAGATTCATCAGCTGTTTTCTTATCTCTTCTTCCCTTTCATTTTTCTTTCTTTCTTTCTTTTTTTTGTCAGTCGTGGGGCCTGAACTCTGGGCCTGGGCACTGTCCCTCAGCTCTTCAGCTCAAGGCTGGCACTCTACCACTTGAGCCACAATTCTGGCTTTTTCTGCTTATGTGGTGCTGAGGAATCAAACCCAGGGTCTCATGCATGCAAGGCAAGTGCTCTACCACTGAGCCACCTTCCCAGCCTTCCCTTTCATTTTCCTGGTTAAAAACAATCTTCTAGCTTGGCATTGGTGGCTATCACCTTAAATACTAACTCAGGAGCCCAACATCTGAGGATCCCTTTTTGAGGACAGCTGAGACAGAAAAGTCTGGGAGACTCTTAACTCCAATTAGCCAGCAAAAACCAGAAGTGGAGATGTGGCTCAAGTGGGAGAGCATGAACTTTGAGCAAAAAAGCCAGTTGAGAAATAAAAGCCCTGAATTCAAGCCTCAGTGCTCTCTCTCTCTCTCTCTCTCTCTCTCTCTCTCTCTCTCTCTCTCTCTCTCTCTCTCTCTCTCTCTCTCTTTCTCTCTCTCTCTCTTTCTCTCTCTCTCTCTCTCTCACACACACACACACACACACACACACACAGACACCTACCCCTCCTGAAGTTTAGTTTGTTTTTTACTTAGGAGTCTTAAAGTCACTCTCAACTAGTGTGAGATAAGATTGTTATTACTTAAAAAAAAATAATTGTCCTGGCCCAGCACCAATGGTGCACATTTGTAATCCTGGCTACTTAGGAGGCTGAGATCTGAGGATCAAGGTTAAAAGTGAGCCCTGACAGGAAAGTCTATGAGACTCATCTCCAGTTAGCCACAGAAAGCTGGAAGTGGAGCTATGAGTGAATCTATAGAGTACTAGCCTTGAGCACAGAAGCTCAGGGACAGCACCAGCTTCTGAATTCAAGCACCAGGACTGCCACACACACACACACACACACACACACACACACACACACACACACACACACACACACACACACACACACACGCAGAATTGTCCTTTAAGAATAAAAAAGAAAATAAACATGAATCAGAGAACAGTTCTGCCATTTGCCTATTAGAAAAGCACTACTAATCATGTGAAATGTCACTCTTCTAATAGGATGACCTTCCAATTCATTTTCTTAAAAGTACTTCTCTGTATGCATAGATTTGTATAAGGTATATATTCTCTTACACAGCTATGCAACATTAGAATCTGATGTTCAAAATAATTTGTGAGGACACAACGCTTGAGAACATCTTGCCTGACATGACTTTTCTGCCCAAGATGGCTTTGAACCATGGTTTTCAGCCTTTTGAATAGCTAGGATTACAAGTGTGAACTGTTGGCCCTCGGCTGGCCAATGTCCTTTAATCTAAGAAACAACTATGATCCCTAATGAATTATTCTTTTTTGACCAATAAAATCTCTTATATAACATGAATCTATATGGTTCATGCACATGTATAATTTCTATATATTTATTGATAGATATAGTTATATTTAGTCACTAACTACTACTCAGCTCATTGAGTTATCTCCAATGTGTAATGTTATTCACAGTCATTTTCATTTCCAAATCACCAGCAAAATGTAGCATCAGCTTGTCAAAAAGTAAACATCATAAGCCTGGCACTGGGGCTCTTGCTTTTAATACTAGCTCCTCAGGAGGCTGATATCTGAGGATCAAGGTTCAAAGCCATCTGGAGCAGACAAATCTGAGACTCTTGCCTCCAATTAATATGCAAAAACATGCCAGAAGTGGAGAGTGATCTGCTTGAGAGGAAAAGCTAAGCAAGAGTAGAAGGGGGTACTGAGAAAGTGGCTCAGGGGTAGAGTGCTTGCCTCCCATGCATGAGGCCCTGGGTTCGATTCCTCTGCACTTCATAAATAGAAAAGGCCAGTAGTGGCACTGTGGCTCAAGTGGTAGAGGGCTAACTTTGAGCTGAAGAGCTGAGGGACAGCGCCTAAGTCCAGAGTTCAAGCCCCATGACCAACCAAAAAAAGAAAAAAGAGTAGAAGTCTCTGAGTTCAAGCCCCAAAACTGATGCGCACATGCGCGCGCGCACACACACACACACACACACACACACACACACACACACACAGAGTAAATGTATTACATACTAAGTTTTGTTTTTAATATAGTTTACACATTAAAACAAACCGTTATAGGAGCAAATACCTCATCTTGTCCTCTTTCAAATTCCCAGATCCTGATGACAGTTGGTATATAGTAGAGATTTACTAAATGTTTGTGACATTAGGTGCTGAATGAATGATAAATTTACTTAATGAACTATTAATCAAGCCCTAAATATATACTTTATCTTTTTTGACTAAGCACATTGCATTAATAAGATTTATAAAAGATAAAAGTTTTCAAAGTGACATAAATTCTTTCATCCTTGCATCTGGAATGGTTTGTGAAAGAGGGTTTGTGAAAGAGTCAGTTAATTGGATCTATTAATTAACCAAACCAGCACTATGCTGTAAAAGAAGTGGTATTCAGTCCAGCTAATGGCATGAGAGGAAGGAAGGGAGTCATATGGTGTTATGATATTTTATGACTCGAGTTCTCTGCCTCCAGTGTCTTATAAATATTGATTACTTGAAAGTAGAGTAAGATAAGCTAGAGAATTACCTAAGAAGAAGGCCAAGAAGACAACGAAAACTCCAAGCAGCCGGAAGATATATTTCAACTAAGAAGCAAGCTGTCTTTTCCCTTTGACCAGCAGAGCACAGACTGAGCAGGAATTCTGTCATGCAGAGATAGCACAACTGCATCATGTAAGAACTGAACAATTTTTAGTATGAGCAGAAAGTCCATTATTTTAAAGAAAAGTGATAAAAATCAGTTTTATTTCCCTCTATGTGGCAAAAATGTTTGGTGAGTTCAGTGTAGCAGCCTTTAGGGCTTAAAACAATTAAGCAAGATAGCCATAAACCTAGAATTAGAAATCTATTTGTCATTTACTTGAAAAATTACTCTGTGGCATTATTTTAGTGTATGTGGGCCTGGTGAATCTGAGTGTGGGCTCTGGAAGGAACAAACAGGACCTGTAGACATCTGGATGGATGTGGAGGAATGGTGTAATGAGTAGCTGCCATAGGTGAGAAGATAAAACTGAAGAATAGCCAGAAGTTGGCACTGGAGGATCTCATTTGTAATTCTAGCAACTCAGGAGACTGAGATATGTAGATCCTGGTTTGAGAACAATCTAGATGGAAAAGTCCAGGAGACTGTTATCTCTAATTAGCTAAGCAAAAGCTGGAAGTAGAGGTGTGGTACATTGATAAAGTGCCAGCCTTGAATGAAAATGCCAAGTGAGAGTGCAAGGCCCTTTGTTCAAGCCCCAGAACTGGCACACACAAACAAGAGGGCCAGATGATGAGAGCCTTTGTATGCTAAACCAAGGGATCTGTGATCTGCCCAACATTAAAGTGGAGTGACAATTGATGGTTGCATATTTAAAGGTCATTCTCTCATCTCCATGAAGCCTTAGTGAACAAGGCTTCACTAAAGGTAGATCATGAAAGAAGGAGAAGAGACAGAAATTTTATTCCTTTTAATGTAGAGGGTAGGCTCCAGCAGTCTTGATTATGAGTTGCAGAGAGAATATCACTTGGGTCAGGGAAGTTGTGGGAGCAATTGAAAGGATGGTGAATGACATTGTTTAAGGTAAAGGAGGAAGAAGAATGAGCTAGAAAAGAGTAGGACAAATTCATGTTTTGATTTCTGTAAGCTGTAGAATCTGCAACATATTCATGGAATGACTCAGGGTTCAGGAGAGAAATTTGAATTTGAGATGTGGAAGTTATTTTGTTAACAATGTAATATATATATATATATATATATATATATGCATATGTATATATCTGTGTGTCAATGTGATACTATGTCAATATGATAATGTAAACTTTCATTTATGTATAATTAGTATGTAATACACTGTAAATGTGACAAAGTAATTGAAATGGTTTTTATTTATGTATAGTTAGTCAGCAAAGACATGGTCAGTGAAATGAGATGAAGTATAAAGACTTATGCAATACTAAACTTCATTACTAACAAATAGTCAGGGACTTTGTGAAGGAGAATGAAACTGAATGGTGAAAGAGGAAAACCAGAGTGAATAGAAACATGGAGGACAAGAAAAATAAGAGTTCACAAAAATTATCAGTGTCCTGCACTGGAAACAGACCAAGTGATAAAAGGACAGAAAAGTGAAAATTGCATTTGGAAAATTGTATGTCCATCTGACTAATGCATGATGCATTTTAATTGAGTAGATAGACTTAAAACCAGTTGAAGAAGCGAGAAAATGAGGAAAAAGAGACAGATTACATATATATGTTCAATATATATACAGCATATATATATATATTAAAAAGGTGATGTACAGGGGGTTATAGTTATATAAGTAAGGTAATGAGTACATTTCTTTTTGAACAGTGACACCTCTTTCATTTTTCTCCCTTCTGATCCCCCTCCCTTGCAAGTTGTATAGCTCATTTTCAACACTGTATCTAGTATCATTGCTGCATTTGTTCACCCTACATCCTACCATTTCTGTGCTACTCCTTATCCTCCCCCCAAAGAGATAAACTTACATACAAGACAAAAAGTACAGGGCTGGGAAGGTGGCTCAGTGGTAGAGTGCTTGCCTTGCATACATGAGGCCCTGGGTTTGATTCCTCAGCACCACAGTGTAAGCGAAAAGAAAAAAAAAGCCGGAAGTGGCGCTGTGGCTCAATTGGTAGAGTGCTAGCCTTGAGCTGAAGAGCTGAGGGACAGTGCCCAGGCCCAGAGTTCAGGCTCCACAACCGGACCCCCTCCCCCCCCCAAAAGGACAAAAGGTACAGTAAAAACAGCAACAAAGGAGAAAAACAAAAAACTAAAACTAAAAACAAAAGGAAAATAAGAAAAACCTCATTTCCCTTTCTTGGAGTTCATTTTGATAAACATCATTTTTATGATCATATGCATATAGCTAGTGAGTCTTTGTGATCCTCTTCTAAGAATATTTTCATCCTTATGACCCAGAAATCCCACTCCTGGATATTTATCTAATAGACTACAAACCAGGCCACACTAAAGATACCAACACAACCATGTTCAATGCAGTATTATTTATCATAGCCAAGATATGTAATCAATCCAGATGCCCCTCAGTGAACAAATGGATCAAGAAAATATGGTGTATATGCACAATGGAATTCTATGCTTTCATCAGAAAGAATGGCATTACATTTATAAGGAAATGTAAAGACTTGTAAAAAAATTATATTAAGTGAAGTAATTCAGACCCAAAGAAGCAATGTTTTCCCTCGTTTGTAGTAATTAGAATATACCTATAAATCTACAAGTAAGCACAAAGGATGGTATAAGACAAAAATTATACTTGGACATGATACTTTTTTTTTTTTGTCGGTTGTGGGGCTTGAACTCTGGGTTTGGGAGCTGTCTTTGCACTCTTCAGCTCATGCAAGCGCTCTACTGCTTGAGCCACAGTGCCACCTCCAGTTTCCTAGTGGTTTATTGAAGATAAGAGTCTCACAGACTTTCTTGCCCCGGCTGGCTGAGAACCGTGATCCTCAGATCTCAGCCTCCTGAGTAGTTAGGATTACAGACGTGAGCCATTGGTGCTCAGTGACATGATTCATTTTTTAAATATCTTTTTTTGTTGAAAGAAATTGGAAAGAGAACATAATAAGCAGAGCTTTATATGTCATGGCAGATTTTGTATTTGTTTTTACCAGAAAGCCAGTGTGTGGGATACAATCATAAAAGCACTTAGCAGAAAGGCATGATCAGAAGACAGGCAACAGAGACAATGACGGAATGACAAGACTTCTGAGGAATTGGAAGAAACTAGATGAAAAATATGAGTGGATATGTTTTAGCCTGGGGCAAGAGTGATATGAAGGAAGTAAGAAAATATAACAGTGAGAAAGAGAGAAAAGTAAAAGTGATAGGTGTCGATACAGAACGGATCCAAATTATAGACTCTGACCCCAAACTGTCATAAACAAACCAGGGAATGTTTTTGACTTTTGGGTGAGTAGCACAAGGAAGCATCTGGCATCATCACATGGGAAATCACTACTGGGAACCCTGGGACCCATGTGGTGCTGCCTTATCTCTAAACATAGGCATTATTTGTGATAGGGGATTCCATTCTACTCCTCCCTTTGAGTCTCAAGGTGAAAGACTCTTGTCCCAATGTGAGCACATCAACCCATGGAAGATCTCTGCTTGGCCTGACCTGGCCATGTGTCTGTCTTATATCCTGAGACAAGATAAGAATGGGGGGGGGGACCCTGTGGTCAGCCTAACCCAAATCATAAAAGACCAAGTAGGAGAAGAACAGGGAAAACTATCTTGACAGTGAAAGCAGATAAGCTGTCCACAGCAAAGAAGTAAATTTCAATAGGACCTATGTTTGAGGGAGTATTACATAGACTTCTTTATTGTTACTTTTTACTGCTTTGGTTGTATAGAAAAAAGAATGAGAAGTGGGAAAACTGAAAAGGATTCATGCTCAGTTGGAATCTGGAAGTCTCTGATGCTACCCACCTGCCACTGAAGGAAGTTAGAAATGAAGCTGACCTGGGCATGTAAAAACAGGAGCAGACTGTGAGACATTCATATTATATGCCTGGAAGGACTCTAGGCTTGGTTCAGAGAGATGGGTGATATCCAGTGATATTACATATTATTCTGTGAGCTCCAACAGCTCCCCATCTCTGGCCCTCTTTCTTTTTTCCTTTTCTTATGTGAACAAACAAAATGTGTATAAAGAATATGAGTTTAGGAGCTATCCACTAACTAAGCTTTGTATAAGGACTTGTAGACTCAGAACAAGAGAAATAACACAAGTAATATTGGAAATAAATGAATGATTTAAGAAAGAAATGAAGAATGTGTTTTCATTTGCAATTGATATCTAACTTACTGAACAGGAAATATGAAATAAAACTAAGTGCAGTTTTCTTTATTAAAGATGAACTTGTTATATTGTTAATACTTGGCATATATAGCTTAGATTAGAATAAACCAATGGTGAATATAAGTAGGGGAACAATTCCAATATGGGGTCTAGATAGGTACCATATTCAGAATTATAGCAATTATTTTCAATCTCCTTATATAATTCCACACTCAGGGACATCAACAGGATTTAATCTGATTAAATTGGTAGTTAAATTTTCTAATTTATCAATAGGAAATCTCTAGCTCATTTTTCTAGGTGGTAGTTCTTCCTTTATAATTATTCTACTTAATCAATCATTTATCTAGGTCTCTTAGCTCTTCTAAATGTTACTTGCATTTAGGAACTATAAAGTCTTTGAAAGTATACTACAATCAAAGTCTAGAATGCTTGGCTCATTTGTTCATCTTAAGTGAAGTAACAAGATCAATTATTAAGTAATTAGTGTCAGGAACATAATGAAAAGTTATGTGTGTATGTACATGGACACAGATTCTTAAATTATATGTATTATATATTAGACTTTCTTCTAAATATTTCAATACATTAATTCACTTAGTCTTTATAAGCATGATCTATTACCATTATTTTAGGCTATTATTAATATTCTAATTTTTAAGATGAGACAAACAAGGCAGAGAAAGCTAGAATTCAAATCAAGCTGGTCTAGTTCTATACTATGTGTGACCAATGATAAAATAATTGCTCTATAAATATACACTAGTTTACACAGGTATTTTCCCAGGATTGATAAGACCTGGTGATAATTGATAACAATTTAAAGAAATATTCATGGAGGAGTACTCACTACTTTAAAATAATACTTATTATTTTTTGACTATTCATATGACTCTTTAGGCAACGATTGAAAAGAAACAAACTAGTCTAAGTAAAATATATTGTTTAACTGACACAAATTATTAACTTTGCTTTATTCCTTTCCATTCTTTCTATTAGGATACTTCATTGACTTTTTTGGTGTATGTACCAGTACTGGGCTTGAATTCAGGATGTCTCACACTTACTTTGCTTTTCACTGAAGGCTGACACTCTACAACTTAAGCCACACCTTCACTTCTAGCTTTGTTTGGTAAAATTATTAATATTTTATTTGAAAATGCTAAAAACAGATGGCTTACAGTAAATTAAGTCAGGCAAATAGTACACTTCCAAGTTCTTAATGGCTAATTGGAGATAAAATTCTCCAAGACTTTTCTGCCTGGCTTTGAACCTAGCTAGGATTATGGTTTGAGTCACCAGTTCCTGGGTTGATGTTTCTATTGCTAAAACTTGGATCTATTTTTCAAGAAACTGTATTCATTTGGTTTCTTTCATTTAACATTTAATAAAACCCCATTCCCCTATACATATTCATTCAGATATGCCACTTTTTAAATCAAATATAAAATTTTAGACATAACAGTTTCACATGGCTATATTATACTATCTTAAACAAATGTCTCCTATTGTTGGGATTTGTGACTTCCAATAGTTTATGTGATAATTTATGTTTAGAATTTAGTGAAAATTGAAATAGCACTTATGTGTTGAATGAATTGCTCAATTAAAACCAGTGAAGATTTTTAAGACTCACAAAGCTATCCCAAGTTACTCTTGAGGCATGTTTATGCCAGTTTACATTTTCACCAGCAAAGTTGAAAGTACCCATCTCTGCCCAGCCTAATTAGCATGAACATTTTAATTTTGAAAATCTCAACACTTTGATAGGTGACAAAATTATATTTCATTGGTGCATTAAGTTTAATTTCTTTTATGTTAATGAGATGAAACACTTTATATTTGTTGTAATTTTTGTTTCCATTACAAATGGCAATTTCTTTTTCATTCTTTCTTTCTCTTTTATTAATTCAAGGTAAGGGATTTGTTCTCAGAATTTCTCTTACTCTCCATAAATGAGAAAGGATTTTCCACCTTTGTTTGTGATGATGAATAATTATATTTCCCTTGCATATAAACAAATCAAATGGTACTTCATGTGTTATCTATTTATTTATGCTAATATGTATGGAAGAATTTCCTAGCTGGGTGTCGGTGGCTCACGCCTGTAATCCTAGGTACTCAGGAGGCTGAGATCTGAGGATCACTGTTCAAGGTCAGCCCAGGCAGGAAATTCCATGAGACTCTTATCTCCAATAAACCACCCAGAAAACTGGAAGTGGCTCTGTGGCTCAAATGGTAGAGCACTTGCCATGAGCTGAAGAGCTGAGGGACAGCGCCCAGGCCTAGAGTTCAAGCCTTACAACCAACAACAACAACAAAAAAGAATTCCCAACACAGTACACTCTATACTGTTATATTATATATTCTATATATTCCTAATGATTTTGGCCAGTCCTAGTGCTTGAACTTAGGGCATCAGCTTGGTTCCTGAGCTCTTTTTGCTCAAGGCTAGCTCTCTAACACTTGAGCCACAGCTCCACTTGCAGCTCTTTGGTGGTTAATTGGAGACAAAAGTCTCATGGTCTTTCCTGCCTGCGCTGGCTTTAAACTGTGATCTTTAGATCTCAGCCTTCTGAATAGCTAGGATTATAGGCATGAGCCTATAATGTACTTCTTTTGTGTGTCAGTTCTGGACTAGAACTTAATGCCATGCACTATGGTTCAGCTTTTTCCTCTCATAGCAGGTGATCTGACCCAAGTCATTCCTTCACTTAATGCTTTTTGCAGGTTACATGGAGATAAGAGTCCCTCAGATTTGTCTGCCTGGGCTGGCTTTAAACCAGTGTCCTCAGACTGGGAATGATTCTAGATGTAAGCCATCATTGCCTGGCTTACAGTTTTCTTTTTCTTTTTAATTAAATTGTATTATAAAGGTGATATACAGAGGGGGTTACAGCTTTCTTTTTATTATTAACTTTAATAAATCCAGGTTTATTTTTTGTATAATATGTATTGGATAATTTTAACATTTCCAAAATATTGTTGAATTACTGACTTACCATGCAACACATTTTTGTCATACTGATTTATTTCCCCTTGGGGATTTGTCTGTTCAGATCTAATTCAGTATCACAAATTTCCTCAAAAATGACTTCTACGAATATTCTCTAAGAATATAATATCTGAAAATATCACACAGGGATTTAATGTAAAAAAATTGGTTAAGTACCTTGGTATTTTCAACATGATCCATTGATGCTTTGATATTTAATTTTGAAACGATTAACCAAACTATTGGCACTAGTGAGTAACAAGTGCCCATCTGGTTAATATGCTTTTTTCCCCCTTTTTGGCAAATTCTTTATTGTGATTAAGTGATTACATAATTTCACAATTTTCACAGTATTGTGGGATAGTGATACTTAATTAAAGTCACAAACATTCTAATCTTCATGGGGCAAATTGTCTATCATGGTCTGTAAAGTTTATGAGTTCTATGAGCTTTGACAATAACAGTTATGTCTTCCACATTGGTGATATGTACATTTCTTTCCTTGTGCTTAGTGTCAGCTGTTCCCTCTTTCCCATTCATTCCCTCCTTCCCATCACTGCCATTGAGTTACTTAGTTCATTTTGATCAATGTCCAGTGCAGCTGATGGTCCCACTGTTGTATGTTTTCCCCTGTTTCCCTCTAGTTCTGGGTCCTCCTTCTAGTTTCCCTCCAATGTGCACATATATATTATATATGTGATCAGCAGCATAGGGTTATTTAGTAATCGACCAGATGAGTGCAGGTCCTTTGTTTCTCGAGTGTTGTTTACTTGGTTGTACCATCTTACATTTTGGAATTAACATCCACTTATCAGGGAGACCATGTGCCATTTGTCTCTTTGCTCTTGGCTTACTTCACTCAACAGGATTTCTTCTAGTTCCATCCATTTCCCTGTGAATGCCATTATTTTGTCCTTTCTAATGACTGCATAATATTCCATTGTATATAGATACCACAGTTTTTTGATCCATTCATCTGTAGTGGGGCGTCTGGATTGTTTCCATATCCTGGTTATTGTGAACTGTGCTGCAATAAACATGGAGGTGCATGTGTCCTTGTATACTGGTTCCTGTTGTTCAGGATAGATGCCTAGAAGTGGTATGGCTGGGTCATAGGGGAGGTCAATCTTTAGCATTCTGAGGACCCTCCAGACTGCTTTCCAGAGTGGTTGTTTACGTTTACATTCCCACCAGCAATGTAATAGGGTTCCTCTTTCTCCACATCCCCTCCAGCATTTGTCGTTGGCTGATTTGATGATGTGGGCCATTCTGACTGGGGTAAGGTGGTATCAGGTTTGTCTTTATTTGCATTTCCTTTACAACCAGAGATGGTGAACATTTTCTCATGTATTTCTTTGCCATTTTTATCTCTTCTTCTGAGAAGTCTCTCTTTAGTTCCTTTGCCATTTAGTAATTGGTTTGTTAGGTTTGGGAGGGATTAGTTTCTTGAGTTCCCTGTATATACTGGATATTAACCCCTTGTCTGATATATTGCTGGTAAATATTTTTTCCCAGGTATTTGGTTGTCTTTCTAGTTTGGTTGCTATATCTTTAGTTGTGCAGAAACGTTTTTATTTTAAGGTAGTCCCATTTGTGGAGTCTCTCTCCAGTTTGTTGTGACCCTAGAACTCTGTTCAGGAAGTTCCTGCGGGTGCCTATAAATTCAAGTGTCTCTCCTACTCTGCCATGCAGTAGTTTCAGAGACTCAGGTTTGATGCTAAGGTCTTTAATCCAATTTGAGTTAATGTTAGCGCATGGTGATAGGCTGGAGTCCACTTTTAGTCTTCTGCATGTGGCTGCCCAGTTTTCCCAGCACCAGTAGTTGAAGAGGCTATGTTTCTTCCACTGTATGTCTTTGGCTCCTTTGTAAATATCAGCTGACTGTGGGCGTACCGTTTTATTTCAGGATCTTCTATTCTATTCCATTGGTCTTTGGGTCTGTTTTTGTGCCAGTACCAGGCTGTCTTTATTATTATGACTGTATAGTAGAGTTTGAGGTCTGGCATCGAGATCCCTCCCATGATGTCTTTCTTTTCCTAGAATTGTTTTGGCTATTCTAGGTCTTTTGTTGTTCCATATGAATTTTTGGACTGTTTTCTGTATTTCAGTAATGTACATCATTGGGATTTTAATAGGAATTGTGTTGAATTTGTATATTAATTTTGGCAGTATTGCCATTTTCACTATATTAAGTCTGCCTATCCAAGAACATGGAAGATCTTTCCTTTTCCTGGGGTCCTCTATAATTTTTTTCTTTAAGTTTTTATAGTTTTCATTAAATAGTTCTTTTACATCTTTGATTACGTTAATTCCTAAATATTTTATTTTGGGGGTTATTATGAATGGTTTCCCCTCTTTTTAAAAATTTTATTTAAGATCAAAACTATGTATATATGATCATATGAAGTGAAATGAACCCCAAGATAGGGACATAACTTGTTTCTTCTTTCTTGCTATTGTTTTTAACATATCTAAAATGTACTATGTGATTCTTTTTGTTTCTCTTGTATGTTCTTCCCCCGCAGTATAACCCCTGTTTTCACTGTATTTGACATTGGTGCCCTGCATCTTGTATATACATTTTTCTAATTTGGGGAGGGGAAGGGAAATAACAAAATGCTGAAACAAGGATACAGGTTGATCCATTGCAACAATGACATGTACAAGACAGTATGTTAAAAATGAGCTTTACAACTTGGGGAAGGAGGGGGTGTTTGGGGAGGTGGGACAGGAAGGGATGATAGGGGGAAAAACAAAGGAGGAGGTAACAATGCTCTATAGGAAATGTACTCATTACCTTACTCATGTAACTGTAACCCCTCTGTATACTATTTTTACAATAAAAAACATAAAAATAAATAAAAATTTATATCTATTATCTTTAAATATTTGTACCAAAGGGTTTCAATAAAAAATATCAGCTAGTGAGTACAATGCTCAGTGGTCAACATCAGCCTTTCTTTCTCAGTGCGTCACGATCATTGTTACTTCTTTGCTCCATCTCTCCCAACCCACCAGTATGCTCAATTTTCATAGGATATACATTGAATATCCCAGTTTCATAGGACATGTATTAAATATTATGACTGCATTCTTATTTGTATGTCTGCAGTCTTTTCAGTTAAATATATAAAATTGACTTTCTTTTTTTTAAATCACTTAATGGAGCTAGTTTTACTAAAGGCAGAGCAGTATATGATACTATTGTTATAGATTATGCCAAAAGTTAATTAAAACATACAAAATTAAATTATTATTTTTAGTCAAATCTGACAATTTTAAATAAAAGTATGCTGCTTTACCTTTTCAAACGCATGTAACATATTTGGCAACTATATTTAATCCTTTCAGCTCCTTTTAAAGACAGAGTCTCAGTATATCAGTCAGGCTGGCCATGAACTCTGGGGCTGTAGTGATTATCCTGCCTCTGCTCTGGGTAGCTGGGACTAGAGGTTAGCATTACCACACTAGGCTCATAAATTGAATATTCCAGTCTGAAAATACAGATGCTACAAAGAGTCAAAGACAAGGACAATGATACTAAAACCTTTAACTATATGCTATGTGTTTAAATTTTATTTTTGTCAGCTTCAGGAAATTGCTCTACTTAAAGAAAAAAATGCTGCCAGATAAATGCTCAGAAATACTGACTCATAGAGAGAAAGAAGACATGAAGATGATCTACTTCAGTGGAAAGATGCAGAAATTGAGAATTTGATACCTGTTGGCTTTTACCCCATACAACAGAGATACCTCAAACATCCCTCATTACTACTCTTTTGAGCTGTACCAGTGAATGACATATTACATTTTTAACTTTAGTCAACATTGTCTAACATGTATAAATTCAACAGTTTTCATACATACCTATCTTCCCCAGCTTTAAATGTGTATCAAGCATGAGAAATCTCCTGTTTATATATTTTACCCCTTCCTGTCAGCTTATTCCTCATTGATTTACAGGAGACATTTTGTATCAGTACTTTAGTAGTTGATCTTTTCTGGGTAGTAGACCTTGTCCATGAGTTCACTCAAGTGCAGGGATGACTTCGTAGCTTTGCTTGTAAAACTTCAATAGTATTTTTTAATTTCAAAGCTAAAAAGCTTAGATGAAAAGACATCAATCTGCAGAATGGTGGAAAATATTAGCCAGCTATTTATATAACAAGGGATTATTCTCCAGAATATCTAAAGTATTCAGAAGAGTAACACTGAAAGAAAAAATTTAGTCAATAATGGGAAAACAAAAGCACAGTTCTCAAATGAAGTCCAAGTGATTAATAAAGACATGGGAAAAAATAGTTCAGCATCATTAGCTAAGAGAAAAATGCAAATCAAAACCTTTATAGGTTACATTCTTACCCCATTAAGATTAGTCATTATAAGCAAAATTTTAAACATTTAAAAATGAAGAAATTTCAAATGTGGATGAGGAAGTGGGGAAAAAGGACATTCTTATATACTGTTAGTGAGAATGTAAATTAGCATAACCACGACAGAAAATATTCTGGTGGTTCCTCAAAAATCTAGAAATAGAACGACCATATGGTACTGTTATTCCACTCCTGGGTATGTAGCTAAAGGAAATAAAGTCAGTGGGGAAAAGCGATAACTCCATCTCTATGTTTATCTACTGCAGCACTAGTCACAGGAGCTGAGATGTAGAATCAGCCTAGGTGTCTATCAACAGAAATCAATGGATACAGAAAATACTGGATGCACACACAATGAAGTATGACTCAGGCATAAAGAATGAAATAATTAGCAGCAAAGTAGATGGAGCCAGAGATAACAGGTTAAGTAAAGGTGTCAGAATGCCAGGTGTCATGTGTTCTTTCTGATAGAACTGTGAAGCAAGCAAGTGCTCCGGAAATAGAACAGTGCTTCCTAAAGACAGGAATGGGTCAGGGGTATAGAAAGGTGTGAGGATAGAAGAAGATGGAGGGAGATGACCAATGCATAATGTATACATGTGAAGAAATACTACAGGAACTCTCTTAATATGCACAACTGATGTGTTCATAAAATAGATACAATTTTTTCAAGCTTATTGATGAATCCTTATTTTCACTGATACAGTGATGCTTCACATTTTGTACAATAAATATAAAAACTATGAGAAATTCTCTCCACCCAAGATAAAAGGTATTTTTTCTATGAAGTTTGAAGTTCACAAACATGTGGTCAGTCGATGTGAATATCATCTTTTTGTCCCTTATAAACCAAGGATCTACTTATCTCCTTTCAGTATTATTTCAATATTATCTATTTATCTTTTTTCAATATTACATCATTCTTTGTTCAACTAGCAGCTCTTTCTCTTTATTTTATATCTTCTGCAAATATACATATCCTTAAGGTTTTTTTTTTTTTTTTGGTTTCTTAATGTACTGGGTGATACTTTAATTCCTTTAGGCTTTAATGATCCATGTTGTGTATTGGTCTTATTTTACTTTTCGTCTTTGAAAATTGTGCTTTTTCTCTCTCTTTTTCTTACCTTTGAATGCCAGGATCGGGCTTTCAAATCTCATTTTTAAAATGTTAGGAGTTTGCCTGGAATTGTATAGAATTTAAATTCTATACAGAAAAGGGTTCGTGGCATGAAAAGTGCTCAGAATCTTAGATGGAACAAAAGCTCTTTTTAACCAACATTAGTTCTTGGGCTTTTGGCTCCTCCCCTAGCACAGGGCTCTGCGGCCCCCTGATCAGTTCTGTGCACACCTGACTTAAAGCTCTGAGTCACTGTAACTCATTGTCAGGCATTGTTTAGCTCAAGGCAATGGTGAGACACAATTAAAAAACAAAAATCCTTCTAACAGTTCTGCACTATTTTATCTTCCCACACTTAGCTCCTGCCTAAGATGGAAACACAAGTAGAACAGTTATCTTCAGTTCCAGAGTTTGTGGTTTCCTGCATTTCTCTTCAAATAGCTTTTGCCTGGCATATCCAGTCTTCTGTAACTAATATGTGTATTTCATCAATTTTAACCTAAGTAAATAAAATTTCCTTCCTTCTAACAATTTAAAATTAGTGGCAAAGCGCTTGCCTAGCAGGTGCAACGTCCTGGGTTCGATCCCCAGTACCAAAAAAGAAAAGACAAAAAAATGCAGTTAAAAAAACAATTTAAAATTAATATTATTTTACCAGAAAAAAACAAACCCTAATACATTAAGGTAGAAATTGAGAGCATTCCTTTTTAACCTCATTTTCTGATATATACACTTAAGATATCTTTTAGATATTGCTGAACATGTATCCTACAAATCACAGAGAGTGTTGACACTAACAGTTCAGATCTATGTTTATTAATTGATTTTATTAGTTCCTTTTTGATCCACACATGATTGTATTTATATGCATATAAAATTTCAAATGATAATTGAAGGCTTAGGAATTGTTTTTCTGTTATTTTATTTTGGGTGAGATGTGGTTTGTGTAATATTAGTTCTTTTGTATGTTAAGACATCTTTTGTGATTCTTGAAGAGATTCTGTGTGTATTTGAAATAATCTTAATTTCTTAATTTCCTTAATTTCTTAATTCCTTAATTTCTCTGGCAAGAATTTTCACTTGTCCTTTAGTTGTCGTTCTTTTTTGTAGATTATCTATACCTAGTTCTGCTTTTATGTTTCATTAATCGAATCTTGAGAAATCTATGTTGAATTTGTCAAATTCAAAGCATGATTTTGTCCATAGTTGTTTTACAATAATGTACTTAGGGACATATATAAATTAATGATTGACTTTACCTCGTAAGTTGTAGTTTGTAATCAATATTTACCAGTTTTTCTTGTAATATTTGTATACTACTTCCTTCAGTGCTGATATATAAGCCCAGGGCATTGTACATGCTAGGCATGCATTCTACCTCTGGGCTCCATCTCCAGCTGTTCTGGCAGTAAAGACATTTCATGTGAAATCACTGTAACTATATCAGTTTTTATTTTGAAATATTTGCCCAATATCTCTCTTTTTCTCCTTCCTTTAATAATATCTTAGTCATTGTATTTGTGTGTGTGTGTGTGTGTGTGTGTGTGTGTGTGTGTGTGTGTGTGTGTGTGTGTGTGTGTGTGTGTGTGTGTGTGTGTGTGTGTGTGTGTGTGTGTGTGTGCTGGCCCTGGGCTTAAATTCAGGGGCCAAGTGCTGACTCTGGTTGCTCAAAGCTATCATTCCATCACGTTGAGCTACTCTATTTCTGGCTTTCTGGTGGTTGATTCGAAATAAGAGTCTCACAGACTTTCCAGCCTGGGCTAGCTTTGAACAATGATCCTCAGATCTCAACCTCCTGAGTAGCTAGTATTACAGGCATGAGCTACCAACACTTGCTGATTTTTCATTCTTTTCTGTCTTCTATTAGATGATATTTTCCAGTTTGCTTTTTGTTATACAGTACATTATGCTTCTATTCTTTTAGTATTAATTTAATTTATAGCCGGGTACTGGTGGCTGATGCCTGTAATACTAGATCTGAGGATCGTGGTTCAAAGCCAGCTGGGGCAGGAAGCCCATGATACTCTTTTTAATAAACCACCAGAAAACCAAGAGTGGTGCTGTGGCTCCACTCCTCAAGGAGCTTGCCTTGAGCTGAAGAGCTGAGGGACAGCGCCCAGGCCCAGAGTTCAAGCCCCATGACTGACCAAAAAATAAATAATAATTTAAATTTTAATTTATTTTACTTGCCCAAATAGTGTCCAACATGAAAGAATATCTTTTCTAGCAATATATGTATCAAAGAATACTATTTTCCTCTAGTTACTTTCCACCTCAGTATTTTATGCCCTTTGGCTTTGATTTGCCTTATGATTTTAGTTTTAACTTAGGTGTGCCCACATTTTCTTTGCTAGCAATTAATTCTTAGTTTCAAAAGGGTTCTATTAAATTGAATTCTCTTTTCCTAAAGTTTCTTTTGTTTTATTATTTCTTTCACTGAGAGCTTATGAGTGGAACACTTTTGTTTATATTTGCTTAAAAATAGCCTTACTTCCCTTTTTGTTCTCTATGAGGAGTTAGCTACATTTAGCCTTTCAAGGTAACCATTATATCTCACAGAGCAACTGGTTTCTCCATTTTATTGCATTATTGGTCCCTATTTCTGTTGAGCAATCTGGCATCATCTAATTATTATTTAAGATTATTCTTTTTATTTTAGTTTTACTTTTGTGCTTCTTTTTTTTTGGGGGGGGGTCAGTTGTGGGGCTTGAACTGTGGGCCTGAGTGCTATCCTTCAGCTCTTCAGCTCAAGGCTAGCATTCTACCATTTGAGCCACAGAGCCACTTCTGGTTTTCTGGTGGGTTATTGGAGATAAGAGTTTCATGGACTTTTCTGCCTGGGCTGGCCTTGAACAGAGATCCTCAGATCTCAGCCTCTTGAGTAGCTAGGATTACAGGCGTGAGCCACTGGTGCCAGGCTCTTTTGTGCTTCTTATTCTCTTGGATATACTACATTTTCAGTGTCACATATTTAAGGATTATTTTTTAATTATTCTCCTTAGCCCTTGTTTTTAATCTGAAAATCAATATACATAGTGTATCAATGCTTAGTTATTACTTTTTTCCAAAAATTTCTCTGTATTGTTTCTCCATTTTCCCCTGCTAAAGCTGATCTATCAACATATTTGCAAACTCTATTTATTTCTCTCTATTGTAGTCTTGGTAAATATTTTTAGTTTAATTTTATTTCAATAATATCTTTTCAATTTCCCTCAATCTAAGCTTTAAATTGAAAGACTTAATTTCCTCTCTGACCTTTTCTCTTCTTTCTCAGAATAAATAATTATTCTTGTTAGTTTTATTTTTGCTCATGATGTCTCCAGAGGTGGCATTATCCCCTCAACTTTCACACACATATCTCTCTGATGGCTCTTAGGTGTAAGCTTTCACATCCTAGATGCTCCCAAAAGGAGGAGCAGTTGCTGTTTTCTTCTTCTTCTTCTTCTTCTTCTTCTTCTTCTTCTTCTTCTTCTTCTTCTTCTTCTTCTTCTTCTTCTTCTTCTTCTTCTTCTTCTTCTTCTTCTTCTTCTTCTTCTTCTTCTTCTTCTTCTTCTTCTTCTTCTTCTTCTTCTTCTTCTTCTTCTTCTTCTTCTTCTTCTTCTTCTTCTTCTTCTTCTTCTTCTTCTTCTTCTTTCTTCTTCTTCTCTCCTCCTCCTCCTCCTCCTCCTCCTCCTCCTCCTCCTCCTCCTCCTCCTCCTCCTCCTCCTCCTCCTCCTCCTCCTTCTTCCTCTTCTTCCTCTTCTTCACATGTGCTCTTACTTTTGCTCTCTGATGTTAGAAGTAGGTTTAGGAACTGTTGTAAATCATCACTATTTCCTTGTCTGTGCCATTAATCCACTGCGTAAGACCGGTCACCCAACCCTGTCCATTTTCCTATTTAATGGTGAGCCAACCCTAATTCCTAATTGCCTTAGTTCTTACCAATGGTCATTTGATCCCTGCAGTTCCTACTTTAATGAGATGGAGGCAGGATACTGGATCAGGGGCCATATTTGGAGCCAGGCTGATGGAGTTTGGGTTTACACCTCTGGCTTTGTTCTGTCATCTTTATATAATTTCCTCAGTCCACATAACCTGTCTAGGATAATCCAATTCACCTCATCAAGTTGATAATAACTTTTGGAGAGAAAAAATATATAAAAGCATTTGGTGGAGTGCTTGTCATATGGTAGGAGTTAATGAGTGTTAGCTTGTGTAACTATTAGGAGTGTGTCTGCCTGAATCTGCCAACAATACCTCCATGTAAGTTAGTGCTGCCATGTATAATCATCTAGTGAGCCTAAGCATTTCACGACTACCTGCTTAGACGTGATGCTTAATTCACATATGATTGGGGAGAACTAAGCTTGGCAATTGTTACATGAACACTACTGCTGAACAGACATATACTTCTTGAGAAGCAATCAAGCAATATTTAAAAGCAGAAAGAGTTGAAAACTATAAATGTTAGCACTTGTTACCTTAGTATTTCATGTATACATTTGAAAAATTTCTAGGCAGAGTTAAAGTTATTGTGCATATGTGTGGCTCATGTTTAGGTACAAATTAATTAAATTAGAAAGTTAAATATATAATGACAGCCTTAATTACTTAATAAGAAATATAATTGTCAATGGAAGGTATACAAAAATATATTAATAAGAATTCCTTATTATTATATTAATAAGAATCCTTATTCTGTGTGTGGTAAGGCTCATGCCTGTGATCCTTGCTACTCAGTAGGCTGAGATATGAGGATTATGTTTCGAAGACAGCTTGAGCAGAAAAGTCCATGAGACTCTTTATCTCCACTGACAGAAAAACACAGCCAGAAGTGGTAGAGCATCAGCATTAAATATAAAAGCTGAGAGCATGAGGCTCTGAGTCAAGTCTAATATTAGCACGCGCATGCGTGCGCGCGCGCACACACACACACACACACACACACATACACACACACAATTCCTTGTGAGTGCAGACAATTTTGGGAGCAAAAGAAAGTAGACTAAGTCAGTAGACTAATGTCAAAGAAGGAACATATAACATTTGATTGAATTATGTGTATGGAGCCAGTTATTAAACAATATGATAAGAACAGTAAATGATAAGATTCTTATACTTAAAATTTGGGGTATATATCAACATTCAAACATGGCAAATATGAGTATCTCTCCAGAGATCTTCCTGGTAAAAATAATTTTCTTTGACTTTGAGCCTATCCAAAGCTGTGGGTCATTGCCATTGGCAAATTAAACATCTTTTCCCATATTAATAAATATTTCTGGGACTGTAAAAAATTTGGAGCTTTACTTATGGAGTTTATATTATATGCCATACATTGTGTTGAAGTTGTGCATATAGTAACTTTCATTTATCCCTAAGTATATGCCTATGGGGGTATTATCAACCTCATTTTACGAATGAAGAAATAGAAGTTCAGCAACGTTAAATCCTATGCCTCAGGTGACACAGCTGTTCCATCACTTGTCTGAGAATTCTGTTTATGAGGTATGAAGCACAATCTCTGCATTCTAGATATTTGCTACACTTCTCGCCTAAGTGGAGAAAGGATTCATTTTTACATGTTCCCTGGTGCAAAGAATGAAAAATAGCACCATTTCAGTATCTAACAGACAGAAACTGCATTGTGAACTGCAATTTGTGCAGCGTGAGCTGTAATAAAATTGGAGATTAGCTACCCAACAACTTCAGTCAGACTGTTGTCTCTCACAAATACACGTGGCATGGGTGATGTGTATGAGTTAAACCTATGCATGCAATCATCTAAAACTAAGGTGTATAAACGTTTACCCTGTGAAATTCAAAGTGCTTTATATGCATAATTTCCTCTCATGTGGACAACTATTTGAAAATGGTACTCTTATTGCTCATACATGTAAGAAGAGGAAACTGAGGCACAGGGGAAAACCAAATGTCTGGTACAACTTGGATAAGAAAACTGAGACAGTAAGAACCAGAGTGTAGACATTTAACCACAATTTCTTGAAATAAATACAAGCAGAAAATAATTCAACACACATCTAGCAAAGGATTTATTTGAAATGTACATATGTACATAAAAGTTGAAAACAGACTACTACAAAATATTTCATGAGCTTCTCATAGATTCAATAATGATATCATTTTACCATGCCAAAAAACAGTTGATGGTTGTACAAAATGTTGTGCAATCCACATTTGTCTTTTGGGATTTTTGTCTTTTTTTTCAATTTGTTCATCTGTTCAGATTTTTGACTTTCTATAATTGCTCATAGTTAGTGTTTCTAGTTATGTATGCATATGTTTTTTATGATTGTTTTTAGCTTTCTCCATTCTGGTCAGCATATAGTGACATATTATTTTGGTTTCCTTTCAGTCTGCCTCTTGAGAATTTTTTTTCCCGTGTGTGAGTTGCCTACTTGGTTTTATTTGTTTGTTTGTTTATTTATTTTGGTGCCATTTGCAGGGCATGAATTCAGTCTTTCATTCTCATTTCTGTCCCAGGCTTTTCCATTTTCTTCTGGCTTTTTGCTGGTTAATTGGAGGCAAGTCTGGTGGATTTGTCTACTTCAGCTAACACTGAATCATGAATCATATCTCAGCCTGTCCAGCAGGCATGATCTACTGGTGCCAGGCTTGCCCATTTGTTTTATGGGTTATCTTTTTATCATTGAATTGTAAGTTTCTTCTAGTACATGCTGGTTACTAATCATAGGGTAGATATATATTTGTAAATAATCTCTAGATTATTTCTTTCTTAAACATTTTCTTTAATGACTAAATCTTTTTTATTTGGTGAAGTCTAACATTTTTTTCTTTGAGTTTGCTTTTTGATACTTGCCTAACAAATTTTGACTATTTTTCTCTAAAATGTTGCCATTTTAGATTTGATGTTTAAATGCATGGTTGGAATTATTTTTTACTTATATATTTTTTCCAGTCCTGAGGCTTGAACTCAGGCCCCAGGCACTGTCCCTGAGCTTTTGCGCTTAAGGCTAGTGCTCTGCACCTTGAGCCACAACTCCATTTCTGGCTTTTTGGTGCTTAATTGGAGATAAGAGCCAATCTTTTCTGGATTGGCTTCTTACTGCAATCCTCAGCTCTCAGCCTCCTGAGATAGCTATCTACTAGCTATCCTCCTGAGTAGCTAGGATTACAGGCCTGAGCCACGGGCACCTGGCAGGTTGGAATTATTTTGATGTGTGATATAAAATAAGACCAAACATTATTTTTCTTTTCATATATACACTTAGTCATTCTAACACAATTTGTTGAAGACTTTAACCTTTTCTTATTTGATCACTTTTGCATGTTTGCCAAATAGCTACTGATTGAAAAAGTGTGTAAATACAATTTAGGTTTCATATTGACTATGTACTCTGCTACTAAAAAAAAAAATCTCTTTTTAGTCTAATGATATTTTAGTCTAGCCTTTAAATGAATTCTTCCTGGTTCTCTATAAAAATGATCATGCTGCCATGGCAGTAATTTCTAGGACTTTTAGCACAAATTTCCAAAAATAAGTAAAAGCAGACATTTTTTCTCTGTTCTAATATTAAGGGAAAGTATTCAGTCTTTCTTTTCTTTTTCTTTTTTTAACGATTAAGTAGTTAGTCACAGTTGGTTTTTACTGTAATTTGTTGTGTTTTTTGTTTTTTGAGAGGGATCTGGTGATGTTGCTTTGAATTTGTGTCCAGACTCCCAAGTAACTAGGCTGACAGGCATCTTCTATGTCACGTGACTTGTTTTATTTTTAAAGAGAGACTTAGTCAAATATGAGTTTATTCTCTTTGCCTTTAACAAGATGTTGCCAGCACATAGGAAGCTGCTTGACTGTACTAGATTTATTGTCAGCTTCTTTTCATTTTTGCAGATGTTGCCTCAGTAATCCAAGAGACTTCAGAAAGATCTAGCAGCACAGATTCTCCCTTTATTCTTCATTTTAATAATAGATTCAAGGGAGATCTCAAATGGTGTCATTCCTTAGAAAGGCAAAATCCAAGTTCAGCAAAATAAAACACCAGGAAGTGGTACTAGAAAGGAGTGGGTGGGGCCAAGGAGAAGGAGAATGAAGAAGAATAAATGAAGAAGAGAAGGGGGTATAAATGCAGATAAGAATCTAATGTATATCCTACAAAATTAAGTAAGAGTTGAAAGGGGTGACACTGATCAAAATATATTGTATTCATAAACTGTTTTGTTAAAAGGCATCTCCTTTGTACAACTACCTAAAGTTAATTTTAAAAAGGGAGATGTACTTCATCTGCTTTAGGAAATTCCATTGAATTTGTAACTCTCCGAGTCTTTGTTTTGTAAAATCCAAAAGGTACATTTCATTTTGTGAAATGGATTTTGGAAATTATCTATTGAGAAGGTCATATTGGCTTCTTTTTTATATAATATAGTCAATGTGATGAAGTACACGCTCAATAAATTTGATTTATTAAGCTAATCTTATGTCTTTACATGAGCACTGTTTGGTCAAGATGTATAATTGTTTTTTATACTTCTGACCTCAGTTAGCTATGAGCTTTTTGCACCTGTGTTAATGATTAATCTTAGTATGCAGATTTCTAGCCTGTAAAGTTTTTATTCTGGTTTGATAATAAAATTGATCCTATAACTGGTAAAGTTTTCTATTTCATGAAGGTGTTTCTGTAGGAACAGAACATTTTGTTCCTACAGAAAGAAATATGATTTCTTCTCTCAGCATCTAGTAAAATTGAAGAATGACATCTGGGACTGTAGTTTTGCAGAAATGTTTTCAGTTACTCCAGTTTCAACTTATCTGTTCTTTCATGGAATTTGTCTTTTGTATTTCAGTTGTCAAATGAACTGTCATAAAGTTGTTTATATTATTCTTTTTTTTATGCCAGTCCTGGGGCTTGAATTCAGGGCCTGGGCACTATCCCTGAACTTTTGTGCTCACGACTATTGCTCTACCACTTTTCGCTACAGTGCAATTTCTGGCTTTTTACTAATTAATTGGAGTTAAGAGTCTCCTGGACTTTCCTGCCTGGGCTGGTTTTGAACAGGGATTATCAGATATCAGCCTCCTGAGTACCTAGGATTAAAGGCAGGAGCCATCAAGGAGTAATGGCACCTGTTGTGATATTCCATTTTATTGTCCCCTTATTGTTAATTTCTAGATCATAATGATGAACAGTTATTAATTTTGCTGATATTTCCAAAAGCAGATTGATTTTACTCACATTAATTTTCTCTATTGCCATACTCTCTCTCTCTCTCTCTCTCTCTCTCTCTCTCTCTCTCTCTCTCTCTCTCTCTCTCTCTCTCTCTCTCTGTGTGTGTGTGTGTGTGTGTGTGTACCAGTAACTGGGGCATAAAATCAGGCCTTGAGCACTGTCCTTTAGCTTTTCTGCTCAAGGCTGGTGCTGAACCATACCTCTACTTCCTGACTTTTGATTTTTGAATTAGGGATAAGAGTCTCACACACTTCTTGCTCTAGCCTGGACTGACTTCAAATCACGATCCTCAGATCTCAGCCTCCTGAGTAACTATGGCCCCATTTTTATTTCATTATTTTGTTTTTACACTTCTGATTTCTTTTTTTTATTTTAATATGTTCTAGTTTTTTCTCTCTTTTATGAGGTAGACGCTTAGATACTTTGCTCTAGATCATCTTAACATTTTCTAATACACACAGTGAAGTTTTAGATCTTCCAGCTAGCACTGCTTTATCTGTTTTGTACAATATTTTGTTTGTTATATCTTTATTACCATTCAGCTTATGCATTTTTAGTATATATTTTTCTTTGACATGTTAATTCTTAAAGTGTTTTAACTGCTAAATATTTGTGTATAAAATACCTTACTTCTATAAATTTCTAGTTTGTTTTTTCCCATCACAGAAACGATGTTTAATATCATTGTTTTAAAAATATTGTGGTTTTGCTCTTCATGGTCAAGCCCATAATCTTAGTGACTCTTTCATGCTATTTTGGCAAGAATATGTTGTTTTGAAGGAGTTCACACTAAAGTTTACCAATGAAAGTATCATGTAAGGATAAAAGTTTAATAGCTTTCAGATCATTCATGAGTATACTCAATTTTCATCTAGATTTTCTTCATATTGATGAGACTATAAAGTATCTAAGTGTTTAACTTGCATTATTGGGGAAATGTCTACTTTTGCTCAGATTTTGTTTATTTTTATCCCATGTTTAGAACTTATATATATATATATATTCTCATTATATATATATAACTTTATTTCTCCATATAACTCTCTCTCTCACTCTCTCTCCATATATATATATATATATATATCTGTCTCTCATCTATCTATCTATCTATCTATCTATCTATCTATCTATCTATCTATCTATCTATCTATCTATCTATCTATCTGATGGTTCTGGGCTTAAACTCAGGGCTTGTGTTCTTGCTTAGCATTTTTTGCTCAAGTTTGTGGAGCCACAGCTCCACATGTGACTTTTCAGTTGCTAATTGGAGATTAGCAACTGCCCACAATCCTCAAACCACAATCCTTCAAGTCTCAGGTCTCAGTCTCTGGCACCTATGTAGTTAAGATTACTGATGTAAACCACTAGTGCCCAGCTTATTTTACATTTTATTTTTATTACTTTATTTTTTGACTTAGTACTTGCTTGGCTGGTCACCACTGCTTGAAATCATGCCTTCAGTTTGGTTTTCTGCTAGTTATTTTGATAAGGATTCTCACTGGTTGAATCTGAATGTCAATCCTACAAATTCCAGTCTGCTGCATAGCTAGGATTACAGGCATGGGCCTCTGGTACCAGGGTCATTCAGATCTTTAGAAAATATTTATTTTACTCAGTAATACTTTTGTTAAAAGCAAGTATACATGGTTAAAGTGGAGAGAAAAAGAAAAAGAAATAGTTTCTGCTATCAATTCAAAACTGGTAGTTAATGGTGAAAGTAGCAGTCTTTATCTGCTGCCTTTATTTATTTATTTATTTTTTGAGTTGGAAAATGCATGTAGTCACATCATCTTGCAAGTCTACCCATTAGAAGATGGCACTGGGTACCAAGATAGATGCTGCTTATTATTCTAAAATATGCAGCTGTTTCTAGGCCTACCTGAAACATCTGGACAATAGGTTAACTTGAGGACTCCCTTCTCCCAAGTAAGCTTCTCATCTTGCTCTCTCTACATATTCATAGAGAATTCTAAGGCTTTTACCACTTCAAACAAGAAGGTGGATTTAGGTAGCTTAGGCTAGGTTCCCAACTATTTGTGATTTAGTATTTAGCAGGAGGTATATTGGGGAGAGAATCTTAATTGCTTTTTCATTTGCCTCTTGGTTTTAATTTTAGTCTAGACCTTTTAAAATTGTTAAAAAATAATATAATTTATATGTGTGGAATCTATTTATCTTGCCTCTTTCTCCCTCCCCCTCCCAAATGACTTTGGTCCCTTTAATCCTCAAAGGAGTTCAGAGGATGGATGGTCTATCTTCTATAGCTTCTTTATATAGGGTGCACTATAGGCCTTTCCTGGAAAGAAAGGAACCAAAATCTATTTCCTTACCTAATTAAGGTGACAAGGAAAATTTAACTGTCAGGAAAGTTATTGACAGGGTGATCCAACAGGTGATCAGGATCAGAAGACATCAAGATATTCTTTTAACTAAAAGAGAAGTCAAAGAGGTATTAGTAAAATTAAATTCCTTAAATATGCTTCCTATATGGATAGTTAATCAGACTTTTAAAGGAGCTGTAAGCATATTCTATAGTGTTGATTATAACTGCTACCCACAAAAAATGGCCAAGTAGGTTGATAGCTATCAGAAAGATGGAACAATCTCTATCTAAACCCATTTGTCTTTTATTTTAGATGTAGTGATCAGGTCAATTACTCTTAATGGACAATGTTTTACTCTAATACTTGAATGTCTCCTGGAAGGAGACATTAGAATCCTTTAATGATTCATAGGAATAAGAAGAGCTTTACTCCTTAATTGGTCTGGCTGCTTTTGGTTTGGTTGTGAGAACTTGAATGAAATAGATTTTATTTTTGAGGTGATTTTGAAAATTAAGCTATAAGCTGCAGAGTTCTTCCCAATCTTCCTATGAAAACTTATAATGTGCACCCTTCTTTCTAGCTAGTAGAAAAGGAAAGGCTTACAAGTCTGGGATAGGGTGGATACCAGTCAACTTTGAAGTCTGAAAGTCTTTTATTGGGTTTCAGTTTACTCCCAGGTATTTACAATTAGGTTCCTGGGCTCCCTCTTTACAAGACTTTGTGATTATCCCAATTGGAGGGATCAAGATCCTATAGAATGGAGACATTTCTAGAAAACTTTTGAGCTGTTTGAGGTAGCCATAATTTTAAGAAGGCTTTTTTATGTTGGGGAAAATGGGATGAGAGTTACAATGTGGCCTACATAGTTTACCTTTTCTTAAGCCATCTATATCTTTTGTAGAAATATCCACTAATGTGCAGACCCCAAGCTTCTTAATTTTGTAAACTTTATTCTTTGTTGACCATTATTGAATTAAAAGCATTGTCCACAATCTTTGCATTAACTTTGCAGCTATAATTTAATAACCAAATAGGTCTCCATCACACAGAAGCATCATAGTTTGCTTTATCAATTCCCTGTCATATTTTTGGGTTGTTTGCAGTTGGGGTACCCAGAGAAGAGGGATCTCAAGCTCATTTTGAGTCTAATGAATGGTTAATGTAGGTTCAAGGATGGATGGGATCTATAGCTTATATCTTTCCTTCCGTTCTTTCCTTTGAAGAAGGAACCAAACTGCAGTGAATTGAGAGGCAGTAGGAAGGCAGTTAAAGAAAAGGCTTAGTAAATAACTACCAGTTGGAAAATCCCTCTGTAGGAGATGTGGCCTTTCTTTCCTTGGGGTTTGTTGATTGAAACAGAAGTTGCTCAGCTTTGGAAGGTGAGCTCAGAGGAGCTCTGGCATGAGAAGCGACTAGGTGAAACAATCTAATGGATGGTTTACCAAAAGGTTGATATACAGCCATGACTACCAGGGCTTCAAGAAGTAGAAGGGGCCCGGACATAATCATTTCATCAACTCTATCCTCTGGGGACATTGCCGTAGAGACCAGAAAACCCTTGTCTTCGGAACTCATAGGTATCTAGGTACCATTTCCGGGTGCAGACCAAACAGAGGAATTACCTTGTTCAATTCGATATTTTTTTCAGCTTGAATATCACAAGAGGTGACCAGGGAGGGTTTGCATTGCACCCCCCCATCCCATTCTTGTTCATATAGGGTACTGAACCCAGGGCCTTGAACTTGCTTGACAATATCTCTATCACATGAACTATGCCCCAATAGTTTTGATTTTATTTTGTCTTTGGTAAGAGCTAGCCACTACTTTTGCCCAAGCTGACTTGGAACTCAAAATCCTCTTACATCAACCTGAGTAGCTGGGATTATGAGTGTATAATATCTAATATACCAACCTTGTTCTGTAATAATTTTAAACTCCTTTATTTTACTCTGTTGATGTTGCTAAAAATTTAAAACTTACTTTTTGTTGCTTACTATGTTTTTCCCAATAGTCAGCTTAACCTAGGAAATGAGACTGTTATAATCACCTGAATGATTGTTTACATATAGTAATATTGAAGGGACTTAGAGAATGTTATCAGAAAGAAGATTGATTTTGACAGTTTAAGATTGGTCTGGATTCTTGAATCACAGATGCCTGAGTGCTACCAGAATTGCTGGTTTAAGAACAAGTTTTGCTTTTTTTTTTTTTTGGTCGGTCATGGGGCCTGAACTCCTACCACTTGAGCCAGAGCGCCACTTCCAGCTTTTTCTGCTTATGTGGTGCTGAGGAATTGAACCCAGGGCGTCATGCAAGGCAAGCACTCTACCACTGAGCCACCTTCCCAGCCCTAAGAACAAGTTTTGATTTGCATTTTCTTTATAGTCAGAGATGCTGAACATTTCTTCATGTATCTGATGACTATTTTCACTTCTTTTGAGAAGTATCTCTTTAAGTCAGGTTTTTTTGAGCTCTATATATTATGGATATTAGGCCCTTATCAAATATATAGCTGAGGGGCTGGGAAGGTGGCTCAGTGGCTTGCCTTGCATGCATGAGGCCCTGGGTTCAATTCCTCAGCACTACATAAGCAAAAAAAAAGAAAAAAGCCGGAAGTGGCATTTTGGTTCAAGTGGTAGAGCGCTAGCCTTGAGCTGAAAAGCTGAGGGATAGCGCCCAGACCCAGAGTTCAGGCCCCACGACCGGACCCCCACAATATATATATATATATATATATATATATATATATATATATATATAGATATATATATATATATATAGATAGATAGATAGATAGATAGATAGATAGATAGATAGATAGCTGATAAAAATGTCCCATTCTGTGGGCTTCCTATTTAGCTTGTTAACTATGTCCTTTGCCATGCATAAGCTTTTAAGTTTGGTGCCATCTTGTTTATCAAGTATTGATTTGTTGTGTTTCTGGATCTTTACATAGCAAACTTGTAGAATCTGGAGGTTTTGGCAGATACCCGATACAAAGGTTAAAGACAGATACAGATTTGATCACTAAATATTTCTCCATCTGATAAATCAAGCTATGTAGTTTTTTCTTTATGGGTTCTGGGGCTTGAACTCAGGCTTGGGAGCTGCCCCTGAGCTCTTTTACTGGAGGCTAGTGCTATACCATTTCCGCCATAGCTTCACTTCTGACTTCTCAGTGGTTTATTGGAGGTAATAGTCTCATTGACTATACTGCCTAGGATAGCTTGGATTATGATCCTCACCTCTCTGTCTCCTGAGTAGCTAAGATTTTTAGACATGAGCCACCAGTGCTACACTCACTCTGTGTAATTTTATGTAAGAGAGCTAATCATTTCATTTTCACTAGACAAAGAATTTTTCTAATGCTCATTGTCATTTTTCTTCTATAAACATAATTTTTATCTTGTTCTAAACAGATACAGATATATAGCAAATTAGTTCAAAATAATTCAGACACTTCTACATGTGAAAATCTCAGAGCTAAAATTACACAAATATTGACACATAGCTATTTCCTAGCATAATTTAAAAGCATAGGCAAACAACCTAAGTTATTAAGCAGCTACAAGCCCATTAGTAGGTTACAAAAATTGTCTCCAAGACATTCTCTACTTTTGAAACTATCTTGGAAGTCAACTTGTCAAATTTTTGACAATTTCAAAATTGATATTCTATTTAAATTGAGTCATGAAAGACTTTGAAGGAGAAAAAAATGAAACCTTTATTAAAGGGCTAAGTTTCTAGGCTATTTTTAATATTTGCTTTCCTTACTTATTTTTCAATGATCTCCTTTAGTTGTGTGTTGATTTCAATTTGATCAAAGTGCATAGCAGATCAAAGATTCTTTAGAATATTTTACTTATAAGGCCATATAAAAGATTTTTTTCTTTTACATTTCTTCCTTTCCTGTTTGAATTCCTTTTATTTCTTGGACTTGCTTTATTGCTTTGGTCAATAATTCAAGTGCCGTGTTGAATATAAGTAGTGATATTTGTTATCTTTGGGTCATTCCTGACTTTAGAATAGATGGATTCAAGTTTACCTACTTCACTGTACTGTTGGGCATAGACTTGTCATAGACAGTCTTTGCTATATTTTGAGGATGAACCCTCTATTGCTATTTTTTTATTTAGGGTTTTTACCATGAGGAAGATATTAGAATTTGTCAAATGCTTACTGCATCTATGGAAGTGGTTATGTGATTCTTAGCTTTGCTTCATTTTATGCATTGCATTCGCCTTCTCAACTTGCATATCTTGAATCATATTTACATTCCTGACATGAAGCCTAATTGGTCTTGATATAATGATGTTTTTAATGTGTTGTTGAATTTTGTTTCTAAAATTTTTATTGGGGATTTTTGCATCTGTGTTCATCAGAGAAATTGCCTATAGTTCTCTCCTCCTTAAATTGTTATTGTTATTCTAAAGGCTATGTACAGAGGGGTTACAGTTATGTAAGTCACGTAAAGAGTACTTTAATTTTTAGATATTGTCATCCCTTCCCTCATACTCTCCTCTTGTTTTTTTTTTTTGTTAATAGAATAACAATGATTTTTTGTAGGATAATATACATGATTGTTCCTTTTCTGTTTTATGGGATAACTTGGAGTGCATTGGCATATGTACTTTGAATCCGTAGCATTCAGTGGTGCAGCTCTCTGGTCCTGGGCTTTTCCTTGTTGGAGCTTCATTATTACTGTTTTACTCTTGCTAGTTATTGATCTTTGTTAACTGTATCTTTAGGGTATCTTGGTTCAACTTTTGTAGCCTATGTATGTATTCATATTTTTTAGACTTTTCCAAATATTGGAGCATCCATATTCAAACTATTTCCTAGAGATCTTGTGTTCTTTTTTCCTTTGTAATGTAAACTCTTTCATCTCTATTTTGTTAAATTTGGCTTTCTCCCCATTTGGTTAGCTGTTTATCTTTTTGAAGAACCACTGTTTTGTATCTTTATTTTCCCTCCCTTGTATATCCTGCATATCTCATTCACCTCTGTGGTCTTTCAAAATTCACTTTTATATTTATTTATACCTTTAATTTTATTGGTAATTTTTTTTTTGTTATGGGTCTTGAACTCTGGACCTGGGCACTGTCCCTCAGCTCTTCAGCTCAAGGTGAGCACTCTACCACTTGAGCCACAGCATTGCTTCCAGTTGGAGATAAGAGTCTCAGGGAGTTTCCTTTGAACAACGATCCTCAGATCTCAGCCTCCTGAGTGGCTAAGATTACAGGTGTAAGCCACCAGCGCCTGGCTTGGTA
This sequence comes from Dipodomys merriami, assembly GCF_024711535.1. Lineage (NCBI taxonomy): Eukaryota > Metazoa > Chordata > Mammalia > Rodentia > Heteromyidae > Dipodomys > Dipodomys merriami. Next base: position 587,511 of record NW_027204560.1, read on the forward strand.
ATTCTTTTACCTTTTTTTTTTTTAACTTTTTGCCAGAGACATCATTCACTGAACAACCATTAGAGCCTATTAATGTTGAACTTAGTGGCTTTGGAAGTATCACATTGTCTTGTAATTAGCAATGGTAGGGAAAAACCAAAGGAGGAGGCAACAATGCTTGATAAGAAATGTACTCATTACCTTCCTCATGTAACTGTAACCCCTCTGTACAGTATTTTCACAATAAAAACTTATTAAAAATATTTCTTGCCATTTTACATTGAGATGTGTACATGTAATGCAGAGTTGTTTGTTGGATTTTTAAAAAGTGTTTACTCAGGTAATGAGTACATTTGCTTTGGTATAATATCTTCCCTTCCTTCTCTCAGAGTCCCTCCCTCCTGTCTCCATGCACAAATTGTATAGTTCACCTTCATCGGTGTCCATTGAACTCCTCAGCTGCACTTTTCTACTAGAGTTTTGTGCCGCACCCCCCCACCCTAAAGATATACTCGTGAACAAACCATTCATAAAGAAAACAGAATCATCAGCAGAATTAAAAAGAGAAAGAGAGAGAGAAGCAATCTTGTTTCTGTGTCTTAGAGTTGGTTTCTACATAAGTCTATTTTATATAGTAAGGAATGAAGGCATCTGTATTCTTTGGGATGAAGCATTCTTGAGTTCTGTCAGGACTGCTTAGTGTCAGAGAACCGTGCAATTCCTCCCGGTGGACTTGCCACATGCTCAGTGCACTGTGCCTGATCCCGGGATCACTCACAAAAAAACAAACTAAACTAAACCACACCACACCAGCTGGAGTTGCCTGTAGTTCCTAGAGTACTGGTTGGTAAGTACAGAGCCCCAGAGCAGGGCCAGTCAGGGTCAGATGTCAGCATCAGAGCTGCACTCACTTCTGCATGCTGGCCTCCAAGTTTCACAGCTTTTGAGCTAAGAAGCTTCCTCCTTATTCCAAAGGCCATCTAGAGGTGTCCCCAGGGAAAGAGCAGATTCACCCGAGGTGTCCCCTCAATGCAAACAAAGCCCTGGAGGAGGAAAGACTCAGCAAGCCCTGGGCACCCCTGGGACAGAGAAACCTGGTGAAATTGAGTGATGTGCTGTGCCTGGATCAGAACTTGCAGCCCCACCTGGCAAACGAACATAGCAAGGAGGTCTCTGGAGGCTGAGAGCCATGGCCAGTCAGGGGCTTGGAGCGCCTTCCACACTGATTGCAGATGTGCAGTCCTGGCCATTGAGAGCAAGGCCACACCTCCCCTTGTTTTCACCACTCAGCTTCTCCACTAAAACTGCTAAGCCCAGGGGCATTAATCTTCCTCTCCTAACCACCTGGGCTGCCATCTCCCACACACGTTGGCAGCATGTCCAGGGACACACTGCAGTTGTAACTATTCCTTATCTCGAGGTGCCCAGAGCAGCAAATTCTCAGACTGGAAGCACCTTGTTCAGATGGTGCCTGGTTCGAGCCCTGGAGGATACGAAAAATGTCTTTCTTTTTCCAATGCTGGCCTGCCCTGCCTAGCAGTCACTTCACACCACTGGATTTAAGTTCTGTGAAAACAGCGGGTTTAGCCAGAGGTTGAGACTGCCAGTCTGTTGTCTCAAGGTTTGCTGGCTTGTGGTTGTGGCTTTGGCTTTCTCTCCCCACAGGGGAGCTGTGGTTGGAGAGCTGGGCTGTTTCCCGTCTTCCTCCATCTAGCCTAACCTTTCCGTTCCTCCTATGGTTTCCGTTGTTCTGTTAACTTTCCTATGTGATTTCCACCACCGTCCTCTCTTTAGCTAGTCACTTTCCTTAGTGACCCTAACTCTTCGCTTTCATGAAATCCTATGGAGAAAGTTTGTTGTCTGCTGCCCTGTCCCTCTACCTATTCAACAGGAAGGCATAATTTTTGTTGATGGACCGAGAATCTATTAAAGTAACTTAGCTGTTTTTGTTATTTAGTATAATGCCCACATTGAGAGATCTAATGTGTGTGGCTGTCAGTTTCATGGAGGGTGGATTTGATCTATTTTTGAGGGACTCAGTCTAGTTTTAAAGGCAAGGATAAATATATTAAATGTCAGATAATTCCAAAGTACTACAATGTTATTTCTATGCTCACATAAAAACGAATTATGCAAATAATAGATGCAGACATGATCTTTTGTTTAAAAAGTTGATTTGGGGTTGGGAAAGTGGCTCAGTGGTAGAGTGCTTGCCTTGCATGCCTGAGGCCCTGGGTTCGATTCCTCAGCACCACATAAGCAAATAGAAAAAAGCTGGAAGTGGCGCTGTGGCTCAAGTGGTAGAGCGCTAGCCTTGAGCTGAAGAGCTGAGGAACAGCACCCAGGCCCAGAGTTCAGGCCCCATGACCGGACCCAAAAAATAGATAAATAAAAAATAAAAATAAAAAGTTGATTTCTCCCTGGATTACTGAATGATTGTTGACCCATCATATAAAGAACATTGGTGGTAAAGATTTCCTAAGTCTCCCATACCTCTTCACTCAGAAAGATCCTATATAGTGAGGTAGTGTGTTTGAACACACACATTTTTCAGGTCCGTGGAAAAGTCTGACATGATATTCTGTCACACATGCTTGATTTAATAATGCTTGTCATGGTCTAGATTTGAGGTTACTAGACATAACTCCATAGCTTAACTTATACTGTAATACATTTTTTCCTACTAATATTTTTTTACAAGTTTAGACATTTCAAGTGCTAAATAGTTCATTTTGACAGCACTCAAACTCTATTATCAAGAGTGGATATTCTATTTCTCAGTGTTGAGAAGCGATTATGGTATTTTTGGCCATGAACATTAAATTCTAGTTCCTGGCAATTTTCCTAGAGGCTTAGGAAGAAGGCCTGTCTTCCCAGATCTCTAAAGTATATAAATAAATGTTCAGGTCTGGAGTAATTTTATTGAAATGTGATACCTTTATTCATGTGTAAACTCTTAGATGACACAAATTAAGTTGATTTGAGATTGTGCAGTGTTGAGCTATGTATTTAGTAAATCTTTCCAGGGAATATGAACTACTGTTCAGATGTTGCCACAATTCTTTTTATCACAAGAATAATATATGGTTTTCTACCTAATGTTCTCTTCACCCAAACACATTTGTTTCAAGTTCATTTGTGTGTTTGTGTGTGTGTATTATGTATGTGAGTATTATGTAGGTTTTGCTAATTAACTTTTTAATCTTAAAGAGTTTATGTAAGGTCTCTCTTTTCTACAAAATTAGTCGGCTTTAGGACAGGAGTTAATAATTTGGTTCAATAAATAAATATTGAGTATAAAACGCCTGGGGAAAATTATATTAAATGACACATGTCACTTGACTATTATTGATTTCTCTCTTTAATTTTTTTCTTAATAATTTTTAAGTTCCTTCATAATAGTGATTCATGTTAAAATATTTAAAGGAATGCCAAATGCCAATGGTTCATACCTGTAAGCATAACTATTCAGGAGGCTGAGATCTGAGGATCGAGGTTCAAAGCCAGACTAGGCTGGAAAGTCCATGAAACTCTTTTTTCAATTAACCAACAAAAATCCAGAGGTGAAGCTATGGCTCAAGTGGTAGAGTGCTAGGCTTGAGCACAAAAGCTCAAGGACAGCTCACAGGTCCTGAGTTGAAGCCAGCACAAAAGAAAAGAAAAGAAATCAGTGATAAGACTTGTAGAAGATGGTAAAATGCAGTTCTATGTCTTAGTCCCTACTTGGAATTATTATTTGTTGGAATTATTATTTGTTGTAGTTATACTAAATAAAGTTTAATATTATGTGGATACTTTACTGGTATGAATTATGTATGTGCATGTATATAATTATGTAGAATATCTTTTTATACCCCATAATAAACATATATCTATTCTTAAGCTTCTTTTACAAATGAGGAAACTGACACTAAAAATATTGAATGTCTAAGCAGAGATTCTCACACAGGTGTTTTTTATATATACAAGACTTGAGTACTTAGCATCTTTGTTTAATGACAAAGAAGATACCATAGAATTAAGCATATGATAACAAGTAGGATAAATCCACTAGCATATATTTGTTGAGTGCCTACTGTGTGCAAAGCAATGCAAGATTCTCATTTTCTCAGGGCTCAGGAATACTTTCTAAGCTCCTTGGATGCTGTACAGTTGTATTTTCCATCATTCTAAAGGCATGACCCTCTTCTGGGCTTGAAGCCAACAACTGAACAGCGTGAGATGATATGCAAAGGCTTATCCTTCTCCTCTGATCATTTGTAAAAATGAAGTTGTCCACGAGAAAGATTTCTAGAAATATGTTTTATGTAAAGTCATCTTACTTTCTGAATTAAAATCATTTGTGTTCTAACTTGTATTTTAAGTTTGTTGACAAATTTGGTCTACTAAACTGTTCTAAAACTAGACATTCCTAATGCCTACAGGGCTCTCTGGGTGTGCTTGTCACTTTGTAGGAACCATATTATCTTTTTGAGGCCACCCGAGGATAGCTTATTAATTTGTTAGTTTACCAGTTTCTAATTATCCTGAAAGTCTTAATGTTATTTCCAAAGGTGGCACAGTATGCAGTCCTGTAAATCTGATACTTGTGGATAATTTTCACTTTATGATACCTTTCATGAGAAATTCTGAATGCATGTCTTTACAGGCACCCTGACTAGGAATCTTTTATTCCTCTCTCGTTATTCCCCATGAAAAACTCTTTGTTTCTTTTGGTTACCGGAGAGAAGAAACAGCCCTGGTAAATTATTGGCAGAAAAATAGGAAAGTAGCAACATCAGAAATGTGGCAATGAGGAGGTCTCTATGGACACATATATGTCATAAACTGTCAATTAATCTCAATTTAGTTACAGTGACCGTTTGTCTCAAAAGATCGATTTACCATCCGTGAATCAGCAACCACCAGTCGGCTGTGAAGGTTCTGACTTTGATTGTGTTTCCTTGTGTTCCTTCTTGCTTCACTTAACAGTTTTCATCTGTAGAGTATGAGGATTGTTTCTGGTTATTGGATACCAGCTGTAGGCTTGCCTATGTGTAAACTCTATACCACACATATATTAAACATTTAGTGAGTTTGTGAAGAAATGTGTGGAAGCTGGGTACGGGTGGCTCAAGTTTGTAACCCTAGCTACTCAAGAGGCTGAGATCTGAGGATTGTGGCTCAGGCAGGAAAGTCCATGAGACTCTTATCTCCAGAAAAAGCCAGAAGTGGTGCTGTGATTCCAGTGGTAGAACTAGCGTTGAGTACAAAGAGGCTCAGGGGCAGTTCTAGGCCCTGAGTTCAAGCACCAGGCCCCACCAAAAACGTGTGGAAGATCATTCTGAGATTTTTTCCATCGCATAACTATATGCTTCAGCATTTTCACTCCTAGTTCTTATTTTGATCTCTCTTATATTAAATTTCCTTCCAAAGTATTTTAGTCAATAATGCAAAATCCAGTCCAGAAAGAAGAAAACAGATCTAGTATTCTGATCACGTAAAGACCTTGGAAGTCTCTTAGCCACAATTTTGTCCACCACAGTAGCCTATGGCCATTCCCAGCCCCAAATTAAGAAGGGTGTGTTTCCATCCAAGATTTCTTTTTCTTTTTCATTCACTCCTCAATACACTTCACCCAAATAGATTTTCTCAGTATTTGGTGTCACCAAACATATCTGTTTTGGTGTTCTTCATTATTGATTTCTAGGCATCATCCAGACTCTATGGATGACTTTCTTCTTTCCCTCTCTCCTTCTTGCCATTTTCATCCCTTTCTTTTCAGAATTTCCTATAGTCTTGATTTCTTAAATCTGGATGCTTAGTGCTCGAGTTCCACAAGACTAATAACTCTCAAATAGATATTTCCACTCAGGACCTCCATTATGAAGCTCTGGAGATCCAACAGCCTGTTTGACATCTATAGGTAGAGATGTTTCAGTTTCCTCATCATTAACAGGTCTATAATTGAACAAGTACCCTCTCTGCGGTCCTTTTTCTTACATATGCACTCCATCCCACTTGGTCTTCCTCCTCTGTTCTGTCTCAGTAGCTAGTATCCCACTTCAACCAGGAGACAAGGAATTAATCTGTGTACCCAACTAATTTACCTACATTTTATGTATGTATGTATGATACTGGAGTTGAACTCAAGGCCTTGAGCTTGCTGGCCCGGTGTTCTACCACATAAGCCACACTCTGCATTTATTCTCAGGCCTTTAAAATTCCTATTTGTACCTCCTGTGTACCTAGGATGGCAGATATATCCCCCTCCTTCCTGCTTTGTACTGGCTGAGAAAGAGGTCTCACAACCTGAGACCCATCCAATCTCTGCTTCCCAGTTAGCTAAGATTATAGGCATGAGTCACTGTGCCTGGCCTACATCCCTACATTTCTTGCTTTTCCTCTTCTTTCATTCTCTTCTCTTCTCTTCTCTTCTCTTCACGTCTTTCTTTCCTCCTTCCTTCCTTCCTTCCTTCCTTCCTTCCTTCCTTCCTTCCTTCCTTCCTTCCTTCTTTCCTTCCTTCCTTCCTTCTTTCCTTCCTTTTTCTTTCATACATTACTGGGATTGAACTCAGTATATTGTGGCTTGCTACGAAGATGCTTTACCCCTTGAGCCATGCCTCCATTGTTTTCATTGATTGTTTTTTAGGTAGGGTCTTGCATTATGTCTGGGCTGGTTTGTGTGGAGAACCTTCCATCATGCCCCTACTCCCCTATAGCTGGGCTACCAGGTACAAACCACTATGCCCACCACTGGTTGAGATGAAATTTTACACATGGCCTGTGGCTTCCTCAACTCAATCTCTGCCTCCAATGTAGATAAGTTTTAGATTTAGCCACTTGCTCCTGGCTTACACATTTCACTTTGATGTTTGTAATCTCATTGTGTTTAATTTATGAGTCTGTCTTTGTTTTCATGTTCTTCGTTTCCAGTGTCACAGTTGAGTTCAAGTCATTTTAACCTCTTGCTTGGGTTAGTGCATTCAACTCATTGTATCATCTCTAGTCATCATACTATTAACTAAAATGAGCCTTGAAACTGAGCTGTGGCTTCTGATATTTCTCAAGCTGCCGACGTTCTAAATACAGCACTGTGGGAATTGAATTTATGCTACCTCTGCTCCTGTGTTGGGTCCCACTGTTCTCCAGTGTCTTTACATGACCCTAGCTCCCTTGGGTTCCAGAGCTTTGATACATTCTTACTCTCTCTATCTTGAATGCTCTCTGCCTCTGTTATGCCCTGTTTCCTCTTTCTTCACCATTGAATATTCTAGAGTATTCAGAGTTCTATGAAAATATTCCTCACACTCCTTTCCTCCATTCAGGGGTCCTCTTGTACAATGTCATCAGCAACCTGTTCCTTTCATTGGATTTTTCCCAGTTACAAAATAATTGAAGTTGCTACCTGAGGACTGTCTCGATTGTAATTTATCCTTTATTTAGTAAACCAAGAAACAAATAAAAAAAAACACCACCAACAAACCACAAAAACCACACACTCCTGTGAAGGCTCAAATAGTTCCTTCTTATGACAAAAGTTTCATGTTTATGTATTTAATGATCAAGTGAACAAGAATCTAATGATACTGATTTTCAGTATTTCTAAGATTTTTTGGAATATAGTGGACTCTAAGTAAATGTTTATGCACAAAGCAGTGAATATAATAAAACATATAATAGTGGGAGGGGTTTGGTGCAAAGCAGGAGAGAGATTAAAAATCAATGTTGAAAGTTGGATGTCTGTAATCCTCGCTATACTCAGGAGGCAGAGAACTGAGGACTGAGGTTCAATGCCAATGTGGACAAGAAAGTGAGAAATGCTTATCTCCAATTAACTACTAAAAAACTGAAAATGTCATTGTGGCCCGAAGTGGTAGAGCCCTAGCTTCAAGCACAAAGCTTAGGGACAGTGCCCAGACCTTGAGTTCAACCCCCAGGACTGGCACATACACCCAAACTCCAAAACAACAGCAACAAACAGAACAACGAACAAACAATTGTCAGACGAAACAATTTCAGGTTTTACAAAATGAAGTCCAGTCAACATTGCTGAAGCTTTTAGATCAAACTGATTTTTGCCATTGCATCATTCCAATATTTCTTTAACATATTAATATTAGTATTATTTATTTCCTTAGAATTCTCTATTCACTTGGTCAGTTTTTCTTTTTTGTATCGGTACTAGGGCTTGAACTCATTTACCTTTCTTTCTTTTTTATTAGTATTTAATTAAGTTTTGGTGTTGGTCCTGTGGCTTGAACTGAGGGCCTGGGTACTATCCCAGAGCTGTTCCTGCTCTGTTTCCAACTTTTTTAGGGGTTATTAGAGATAAGAGTCTCACAGACCTCCCTGACTTGTCTGGCTTTGATCTTTGACCCTCAGATCTCAGCCTTCTGAATCTTTAGGATTAGAGATGTGAGTCTGGCTCACTTGCTTTTCTTGGTTGCAGCTGGCACTCTAACTATTGAGTCACACTTTCCAGTCAGACATTTTTCTGGCTAATTGGAGATAGAGTTTTGTGAATTTTGCGGGGCGGAGATGGTTAGACACCTCGATTCTCCAGGTCTTAGCCTCCTGATTAGCTAGGATTATAGTTGTGAACCCCTGATGCCTGGCTAGTTTATTAATTTTAATGTATTTGGAACCATTATTCTTGGAAGAAGGTATTCATTTTACCAAGTTGACAAAAGGTTCATTTTACAAAAATAGTAACGAACACTGTACTATATTTTTTAAAATTTTAGCTGTTTCATTCATTGTATTTAGTGTTCTTTCAGAAATTCTCTTTAAGAAGGTTCTAGTTTTTCTTAATTGTCAAGGTGATATACAGAAGGGTTACAGCTACCTGAGTGAGGTAATAAGTGCAGTTCTCATCAAAGTTGTTATCCCTTCCTCTATTTTTCTCCTACCTTCCCTCTCCCCAACCCCCCAAGTTTTACAGATCATTTTCAACATATTGTCTTGTGTATGTCACTTTTACATTGGTTTCCCCCTTGTCCTTTGTCTCACCATTCTGTTGTTCCCCTTCCTCTTTCCTAATTCAAATAAACGTATATACAATGCCAGGGCACCAAAATTAAATAGAGTGACAAAAGGGGTATACCATAGGGGGAATGTACAATATGATTTTTTGTTTCTTTTATACAAAAGAAACAAAAAATCACATTGTACATTAAAAACAACAAAAAAGAAAACTTCTTGTGTTCATTTTGCTTAACATCATCCTATATGGTCATATGTATATAGCTATTGAAATATTCTGCTCATCTGCTAAGAGTATCCTAGACATATACTAATTATTGCAAATAAGGGAAACCATGGGACCTATGGGTTTTTTGGAACCTGGCTTACTTCAATTAATATGATTTTTTCCAAGTCTTTCCATTTCCTAACAAATGGGTGTGGAGTCATTCTTTCTGATAGAAGTATAGAATTTCATTAGATACATACACATACATATACCACATTTTCTTGATCCATTCATCTACTGAGGGGCATCTGGGTTGGTTCCATATCTTAGCTATGGTGAATAATGCTGTGTTGAACATAGTTGTGCTGGTTGCCTTGTTTGTGATCATTTGGGTAAATGCCCAGAAGTGGGATTGCTGGGTCATAGGGGAGTGCTATGTGTAGTCTTTTGAGGACCTTTCATATTGCTTTCCAGAGTGGTTGAACAAGTTTTTAAAAGAAGGTTCAAAATGGGAAAAAATCTCACACATCCTATAATCAAACTGCAAGCCTTAGTTTCCCAAATATTTTTGTACACTTCATTTTGCTTTCATGTACAACATTGTTGTTGTTGTTGTTGTGGTGGTGGTGGTGGTGGTGGTGGGGTGTGTGTGTGTGTGTGTGTGTGTGTGTGTGTGTGTGTGTGTGTGTGTGTGTGTGTGTGTGTGTGTGTGTGTGTGTGTGTGTGTAGTTCTAGGCACTGTCCCTGAGCTTTTGTGCTGAAGGCCAGCATTCTACCACTTTGAGCCATACCACCATATCCAGCTTCTTCGCAGTAATTGGCAGTAAGAGTCTCATAGACTTTCCTGCCTGGGTTGGCTTTGAATTGTGGTCCTCAGATCTCAGGCTCCTGAATAGCTAGGATCACAGGCTTGAGCTATAGATACACTGCTTGCAACATCAGTTTTCATTCTTCTCCTGTTTTGTAACAAACCCTTCTCACTCCAGGCTGAAGATAGCATTTTGAAGTTGAGCTGGTACCCTACACACTTGCTACTTCACAAATTGCTGCAGAGAAATATTTCTTTCAGATCTTTTTTCACTTCCATGTTGGGAAATAAATACATGTTTGCTGATGTTGAGACAGAATTAACCTCAGCTCATTCTATTCTGGGCCAAACAAAGTGATGATTCTGAATGGAAAGACGATTCAGGAAAGTCCTCTATCATTATTACATCTCACTGAGAGAAGAGCTGCTGGCCCAGGAACCTTTTCTTTTCATAGTTGGTAAAGAATAATCCAACCTGTGCAGTCCAAATGAAAAAAAGTGTGACCCAAGTTCACCTTTGCATAACTGGATACTTCTTATTTGAACAGAAGTTTTCACTTTTTATGGTCATTTTGAACCCCAATAAATTAGTTTTTTTAATTAATTTTCTTTCTTTTAGTTTTATTATAAAGGTGATGTACAGAGAGGTTACAGTTTCTTAAGTAGGGTAATGAGTACATTTCTTTTCAAACTGTTAATTTTCTTAAGGAATTGATTTTATTTATGTATATGTATATTATGAAGATTTCTTGTAGTTCACATTTTTTTCTTTTTAACTACTATGTAGTAATTTTCATAATTATGGGAGCACAGTGTGAAATTTCAATACACTTGTACAATGTGTACACACCATATAAGGGTAATTAATCTCTTTCTCTTTCTCTCTCATTTTTTTATAACTATAGCTTTTTACTTTTAATTCTTTTTTTATTTTTTGAGGTAGTACTGAGATTTGAACTCAGGGCCTGAGTACTATCCCTTAGTCTTTTTTTTTTCTTTTTGGTCAGTCATGGGACTTGAACTCTGGGCCTGAGCACTGTCCCCTCACTCTTCAGCTCAAGGCGAGCTCTCTACCATTTGAGCCACAGCACCACTTCCTGTCCTTTAGTCTTTTGCTCAAGGCAGGTGCTTTACCACTTGAGCTACATTTCCACTTCTGGACTTTTGATGTTTAATTGGATAGAAGCGTCTCATTGACTTTCTTACATGGGCTGGCTTTGAATGGTGATCCTCATATCTCAGCCTACTGAGTAGTTAAGATTATAGGCATGAAACTCTGGTATATGATGATTTCTAGCTCTTGACAAGATATGTAGTACGTCATTGTACTTTGGATTATAAAAATTGTTTTCCAATCTGGGATTTTCAAAAAAATTCATTTTTATTATCTTCATATTTATAAGATGATTTCTTTGTTGCTTTGTATGTCCCTCCCCCATGGTATAACCCCTGTTTTTACTGTATTTGATGTTGGTATAATTTGGGGAGGGGAATGGAAAAAACAAAATGTTTAAATAGGGTTACAGGTTGACCCATTGCAACAATGAGATGTACAAGATGCTATGTCGAAAATGAACTTTACAATTTAGGTGGGGTTGGGGGGGTTGCGAGGTTGGGGGTTAGAGGGAGGGGAAAGGGAGGGAGATGGGAGGGCAGAGATGGGAAGGGGAAGCAAAGGAGGAGGCAACAATGCTTGATAAGAAATGTCCTCATTGCCTTGCTCATGTAATTGTAATCCCTCTGTACGGTATTTTCACAATAAAAAACTTATTAATAAAAAATAAATGAATAAATAGTTGTAAAATTAGTTTCCATTTAGCTTGCTAATTTATATGTAAAGCAAATCTTGATCAGTCTCACCCCTTCCATCCTTCTCTCCCGGATCTCTCAGCTCCACCAAGCCTTCCCATTTGCTAGTTCTGTTTTCACATATGTACTACAAATATTAGGACTATTTTGGCCCACCACTCCTTTCTCCATTTATCAGCCTCTGCCCCTTAGTCCCGCCCCCTCAGACAAGACAAACCTCAGCATTCATGTTGTTAAACTGCTAATTGTTCAAAGGAATTACACTATGAGAACCCAATCTTGAATATACCATACTTGAGTCTGTTTGATCCTTTATGTGTTCGTAGCTAGAGCTTTGACATTCTAGTTCTTGATAAGATATATAACAGGTCATTGTGAGCGCTAATGTTACCACTGTACTGTCGAATAATAAAACTTACTGCTCCTAGCTGATTTTTCATACTTATTATCAACCCATTTCTCTCTCCCTGCCTTTCTTCCCTTTCTAGCCTAGTGATCACTGTTTTCCCATCTTCTATTCTGAGATCCACAATTTTAGTTTTCACTTGAAAGAGAACATGTGGTATTTGTCTTTCTGTTACTGGCTTATTTTGCTTAATGTCCTCCAGCTTCATCAATTTGCAACAAATAACAGGATATCATTCTCCATGATGGGTGAACAATATTCCATTGTGTGTATGTACCACATTTTCTTAACTTATCTGCTAATGGACACCTAGGTTGATTCCATCACTTGCTAGTTGTAAACAGTACTGCAATAAATATGTTACTACAGATAATCTCTTTGATATGCTGAGTTCATTTCCGTTGTATATATTCCTAGACACAAGCTAGCTGAATCATATGCTAGACCTATTTATAGTACTGTGAGGAACCCCATACTGAGTTTCATAATGAGTACACTAAGTTACAGTTCCAATAATAGCTTATAAAAGATTATTTTTTTCTGGATTCTTGCCAGCACTTGCTATTTTTGACTATTTTTCATAGTAGCCATTCTGACTGAGGTGAGATGACATCGTATTCTGGTTTTGACTTGCTTTTCCCTGATAACTAGTTATGTTGACTCTTTGTTCATCTACCTCCATATATTTTATTGAGGACATTAGCTCTAAATGCAGTACATAATTCCTAAAATGTGTTGTATATGTATTCCTATATGCATTCTAAGATGATTTAATTATGATCATATCATTCCCTTCTGTTCATTCAGATCTACTGACCTGATATTTGTTAGGTTACAAAAAGAAAACAACGCTGCTATGAAGGGGGATATTGGCTTTGAACAGCACATCTGGGTCTGATTTCTGGCCTTTTTGTTCAACATGTAGGATTGTGACCATGGACAATTTACTTAGCCCCAAGTCGGTGTACTTAACGATAAAAGCTACCTCATCAATGGAATGAAATAGTAGACATATGTTGAGAGAGATATATCAGGTACTTAATAAACAGTAGTGATAGAATTAGTATGTTGTAAAATTCTGTTTTCAGGATAACTGAATGGTTAGTGTGTTTTCCTATAAGGAGGGTCTATTTTATTGTTCCTTTGTATACTTTTATGGGCCAACATATCACTGAGAGAAACATATTTATAACCTGTATCCCACTCTATTTTTTTAAGCTTGCTTTTCTTTTCTGCTCTGTAATTTTGGTTCACAATTTTTATTGTATAATTACTATTTGATTGATAAACTAATAAATAATATTATGATGTGTTATTTTTCTCTCAGATCCTATTATGTCATTGTGATTTTATTTTGTTCAAGTTATTTTCTTTTTCTTTACTCCTTGGCCTTATTTTAGATGACAGGAACTGCCATGAGAGGCCTAAAGGCCTGTGTAAACTCAGAGTCACGGGCTGTCTAGGTTATTCATCATGTGACTAGAACTGGCAGGTGGTGATAGGCTGTGGGCTTGTCTCTATCTCTGCAGTTCCTTTTCTTTAAACTTGATGCTCCTGTTCCCCTTTACTCCTGGGCACTGAACTGAGGCATTTGCCTCTCCCCTCTCCATTATGAACATTTGTCCTCTTCATTAAGGGATAAAGATCTTCACACAGATCTTCAATTTTCTTCCTCAGGAATACTCCAGTAATAACCAGTCTTTAGTCTCCAGGGATGATAGCCAAAAGATGGGGTTAAGGGAGTAGGTTTATTCTTTATGGAGTCAGGCTCAAACATGCACGCTGCCTTTGAAGTATTAGTTCTTTCCAACATCCTAACTCTGTGATCTAAGTTTAACCTGTTTATTTTCACTAGTCATATGAGTTCTTGAGATTCTTGATGTCCTTCCGACATTCTTTTTTCTTTCTTTTTCTCTTTTTTATGTTTTCTATTGTAAAAATAGTGTACAGAGGGGTTACAGTTACATGAGTAAGGTAATTAGCATATTTCCTATCAAACATTGTTACCTCCTCCTTTATTTTTCCCCTATCATCCATTCCTTCCCCACCCCCCAACTCCCCCTAGCCCCCCAAGTTGTAAAGTTTGTTTTCTATATAGTGTCTTGTACATCGCATTGTTACAATGGGTTAATCTGTATCCTTGTTCAACCGCTTTGGAAAGCAGTATGGAGGTTCCTCAAAAGACTCCACATAGACTCCCCTATAACCCAGCAATCCCACTTTTGGGCATTTACACAAATGATCACAAACAAGGCCATACTAAAGCTACCAGCACAACTCTGTTTATCACAGCATTATTTACCATAGTTAAGATATGGAACCAACCCAGATGCCCCTCTGTAAATGAATGGATCATGAAAATGTGGCATATACATATATCTGTATATATTATATATATAAATATGTATATTTATATATAAATATATATTTATACACATATAAATATATATACTTATAAATATATGTATTATATATATATATATATATATATATATATATATATATATATTCTATGCCTCCATCAGAAAGAATGACATTGCCCCATTTGTTAGGAAATGGAAAGACCTGGAAAAAAGAAACATAGGTCCCTAGTTTCCTTTATTTGCAATAACTAGTATAAGTAAGTCTAGGACAAGCAGAAAAGGTCAAAAGCTATGTACATATGAGTATATAAGATGATGTTAAGTAAAATGAACCTCAAGATAGGGACACAACTTGTTTGTTCTTTCTTGCTTTATTTATGTAAGTTTTTATTGTGAAAATACTGTACAGTGAGCAAGGTAATAAGTATATTTCTTATCAAGCATTGTTGCATCCTCCTTTGTTTTTCCCTTCCACAACTACACTCTGCCCACCTCCCCGCCCCCGCGTACTTCCTTCCTCCTCCCCCCCTGCCGCCCCCCCATGCCTAAATTTTAAAGTTAGTTGTTCAACAGTGTCTTGTTTTTAACGTATCTAAAATGTACTATGTGACTTTTTTTTTGTTTCTCTTGTATGTTCTTCCCCCATGGTATAACCCCTGTTTTCACTTTTTGATGTCGGTGCCCTGCATCTTCTATATACATTTTTCTAATTTGGAGAAGGGAAGGGAAATAACAAAATGCTGAATTTTTTTTCTTTAAATTTTATTTTATTGTAAAGATGCTGTACAGTTACATGTGTAAGGTAATGAGTATATTTCTTATAGAGCATTGTTAAATTCACATACTAAATCCATCAGAAAGGTGATGAAAGAGGGTTGCAATTTTATTTTCCATACTGTTTGTACTGAAAAATACTGGGTTTTGGTGGCTCATGTCTATAATGCTAATTACTCAGGAGGCTAAGATCTGATTCAAAGCCAGCCCAGATAGACAAATACAAGAGATTCTTATATTGTATTAGGCAGAAAAAGATTGGAAGTGCATGTGTGGCTCAATCTGGAGATCATCAACCTTGAATGAAAAAGCCAAGCAAAAGCATGAGGCTCTGAGTTTAAGATCCAGTAATGGTACCAGACACACACACACACACACACACACACACACACACACACACACACACACACACACACACACACGAATACTGAGTAGCCAAAAACATTGTTGCATATCTGTTATCCTAGCTACTCAGAAAGTGAAGCAAGAAGATTATGAATTCCAGACCAACCAGGGCAGTTCGCAAGACCCTTTCTCAAAGTGGAAAATACAAACAAAACTTGTGGTGACCTGGCTCAAGTGGTTGGGTATCTGATTCAATCTCTATCACTGGCACTCTACCCACCCCCATTCTACCTCTACTTGGGGACAGGAAATTCATCAAATATTCTCTCATAAATCAAAACCCCCAAAGAAAGTACTATGAAAAATTGTAGCATAACCTGTTGAACCTTGGCTAAATCAAAACGCATTGTCATTACAAATATATTCACAAGTAAGTATATGCATATTTCATATATACTTGGAGATATATATTGTTTTATATATAACTATATTATAAATCCATAACTGTATATAAAATATACTGTTTCTATATATAAGATATCTTAATATTTTTAAAATTTACTGATTTTGAAGAATTTTTTTCCTTAAAGGAATTTTTGTATAGTTTATGTTTTTTGTATTCAACATGTAATAATTGTATGAGGGGATATCAATTTCACATGTCTAGATATGCTTGCAGCATACTTTGACCAAACACATCCCTCCATCATTGTCCTTCACCCCACCCCCACCAGCTTCCCCAAACAACTCAATTATTCCATTTTTATACATGTACATAAAGTGTTTAAACAATATTCCTTATCCTTCACTCTTTCCACTCACCCTCTCCCCCTTCCCTGGGACCCGTGCTCCTCAAAAAGCTGGTTTTATATTCTGTCATTCATTAAAATCAATATTTTTATTATCTTTAATCTGTACAAAGAAGTTGCTAATTACCAAAGCAGTTTATGAATACAGTGCATTTTGATCAGTGTTTCCCTTTCCAACATTCTCACCTACCCCTTCTTTTACTCATCTTAATTTTAGCTTATGTATTGAATTTTTTTGTTTTTGTTTTTTGTTTTTTTTTTGTTGGTCATGGGTGTATTGAATTTTTTTGCAATGTAACAAAGCAGTTTATGTGCACAATGTATCTTGGTCATTCATTGTTAAAGTGTATGTTGATTGTTCAAAGGTATTAAATGGTAATGTTTTACACCTTCATGTATTGTGTTTTAAACAAATCAATTCCTTTTTCTTCATTCCTTTAGAAAGATTTTGCATGGGTGTGCCAATACTAAGGTTTTAATTCCATGACTGGGATCTTTCCTTCGGTTTTCTTTTCTACTCTACCATTTGAGCCATACCTTCACCTCTAGCTTTTTGTTGGTTAACTGAAGATGAGATTAGCAAGGACTTCCCTGCCCAGGCTAGCTTTGAAGCATAATCCTCAAGATCTCAGCCTCTTGGGTAGCTAAGATTACAACTTGAGCCACTGGTGCCCAGCACCCTAGTGTGCCAGTACTGCTTGAACTCAAGGGCCTGTATGCTGTCTGAGCTTTTTTGTCAGTGCCAGTGCTCTACCATTTGAGCCAAAGCACCACTTCTGGCTTTTTGATGACTAATTGTAGGTAAAAATGTGACAAACTTTCCTTCTAGGACTGGCTTCAAACTATAATCTGCAAATCTCAGTTTCCTGAGTAGCATGAGCCCCCAGCACCTGGCTCTAGAAAGAATATTTAAAACCATTTTCATCTCATCTTTGTCATACATAGTTCTTGTTACCCTGGCATTCTGGATATGTCACTTTTTCTGACAGTCAAATTTTTGCTCTCAAAAATATATTTAAATAATAAGTTGCATTCCTATATTTTTAGGTTTTCTTTCTTTCTTTGCTTTTTGGCTATCAGGAAGAGTTCAGGATATATAACTAAGCAACAGCACTGGATAACAATAGTGTCAAAATGCTTAGAATTTGAGAACGTCTAATTATGCTTCAAATGAAATGCAATCTTTCTGTAGCTTCTGTTTTCAACTTAAAAATAGAATTGTATAACCTATCTCTAGTCTTCTGAATTGCTTGTATTTACATGTTTGCCCTCAGATTAATCTAGGAGAATTGATTTGCTCATGGATAGGGGGAAATATCTATTTTCATATGGCATGGTGTGCAAGGAGCGAGTCCGTGTATATGCTCTGATGTGACGGGCAATCTTTCAGTCATTTGCTGGTTCAAATGCAAAGTGGATGTTAGCCATCTCCTGGGTTTGCTGGCTCTGTGACTGTGGAATCATTTCCGCATTGTCTCCTGCTAGGATTGACCTGTGTACTTCTTGATGAGTGAGACTTTTGTTTGTTTGTAAGGTTTGGGTGTATTATTTGTGTACTTCTTCATTAATGGTTCACAATTTTATTCAGGAAAGGGTGACTGGGATCAAGATGCATTGTACCCATAGATAGACATCTAAATTGAACTCCCCTTTTACAAGTATTTGGAGATTAAAATAAAGAAAAAAGCAACATTGATGTCAAATCTATGAAGAGATTTTGGGGTTTTATATAGTCACATAAACAAAAACAGATGTGAGGCTCTACTAGCTCATAATAAACTGAAACAGGGAGACATACTCAAAATGAATCTTGTCTGGATCACATTTGTACTCTTAGATTGGAAATGGAGGTCAGGAAGATTGCAGTTCCAAGACAACTAAAAAAAAGTTTATGTTACTCCCATCTCAACAGAAAATAATGTGAATGTGGTGGTAAACTTTTGTCATGCTAGTTACGACAGAAAGTGTAAACAAGGGGAACATAGTTCCCAACAGCTCTGGGTGGAACGCAAGATCTAATCATATGAATAACCAGAGAAAAAAGGCATGGTCTCATTTGTAGTGTGTCTACCTACCAAATGTATGCCCCTTGCCAGGGAAATGAGAAAAATGAACCCAAATAAAGCAAAAGGAAATGGGAGCCATGACAAAGTCTGGAGGATTAGAGCTAAGGAAGTAAGGAAGAGGAGTATGAATGTATGTTTTTAGCAGACCCATGGGGAATGAGTGCAATTTAGGATTACAGTGAATTCTATTGATAATCTGTGAATATTGTGGATTGTTATTAAGGTTGAATGTTTTGTAACCAAATATTATAGATAAATCAACTTAAATTTAAAGATGCAGCAGGTGAAATCACACATGGACCACAGTGAGGTGTGTGTTTGTGTGTTGTGTGCCTATAATGGGTCTTGAACTCACATCCTAGGTGCTGTCCCTTAGCATTTTTTTAACCAAGGCTGGCAGTCTGACACTCAAGTCATGCCTTTACTTCTGGTGTTTTGGTAGTTTATTGGAGACAAGCATATTCATAGTTGTGCTGGTAGCTTTAGTATGGCCTTGATTGTGATCATTGGGGTTATTGCAACATTATTCACCATAGCTAAGATATGGAACCAAACCAGATGTCCTTCAGTAGATGAATGGATCACGAAAATGTGATATATATATATATATATATATATGTATACATATATATACACACACACATACATATATTCAATGGAATTCTATACCTCCATCAGAAAGAATGACACCACCCCATTGTTAGGAAATGGAAAGACTTGGTAAAAAAAAATCATATTAAGTGAAGTAAGCTAGACCAAAGAAACATAGGATCCATGGTTTCCTTTATTTGCAATAATTAGTATATGTCTAGGATAATCTTACCAGATGAACAGAATAGCTCAATAGCTATGTACATACGACCATATAATTGATACTAAGTGAAATGAACCCCAAGATATGGGGTTGTTGTTGTTGTTTTTGAGTCAGTCGTGGGGCTTAATTCTGGGCCTGGGTGCTGTCCCTGAGCTCTTCAGCTCAAGGTGAATGCTCTACCACTTGAGCCACAGAGCCACTTCTGGTTTTCTGGTGGTTAATTGGAGATAAGAGTTTCACTGAACTTTCCTGGCTTGGCTGGCTTTGAACTGTGGTTCTCAGATCTCAGCCTCTTGAGTAGCTATGATTATGGGTGTAAGCCATCGGGTGCCTGGCTTGTTGTTATTGTTTTTAATATACTAGGTGATTTTTTTGTTTCTTTTGTATGTTCTTCCTCCTGTGGTATATTCCTGTTGTCACTGTTTTGATTTTGTTACCTTGCATCTTGTATATACATTTGTCTAATATAGGGAGGGGAAAGGGAATAACAAAATGGTGAAACAAGGACACAGGATGACCCATTATAACAATGATACTCATAAGACACTATGCTGGAAATGAACTTTACAACTTTGGAGGGGGGAAAATGTGGGAGGTGAAGGAGGGAAGGGATAGTAAGAGAAAAACAAAGGAGGGGGTAAAAATGCTTGACAAGTTACCTTACTCATGTAACTGTACAGAATCTTTACAAGCAAATAAAAATAAGAGTATTTCAGACTTTCCTGCCAGAGCTGACTTTGTTATTTATTTATTTATTTTTATTGTGAAAATACTGTACAGAGGGGTTACAATTACATGAGCAAGGTAATGAGTACTTTTCTTATCAAGCATTGTTGCCTCCTCCTTTGTTTCCCCTTCCTATCCCTTCCCATCTCACACTCCGCCCCTGACACCCCTCGAGGCCTCCCCCTGCACCAACTTGTAAAGTTTATTTTTTGATATAACGTCTTGTACATCTCATTTTTGCACTGGGTCCACCTGTATCCCTGTATTAAACAATTGTTTTTTCCCTTCCCCTCCCCAAATTATTCCAACCTCAAATACTGTAAAAACAAGGGTTATGCCGTGAGAGAGGGACATGCAAAGCAACAAAGAAATCATCTTGTAAATATGTTAGAAACAATAGCAAGAAAGAAAAGCCATTTGAGCCCTTGTCTTGGGGTTCATTTCACCTAACATCAACTTATCTGACCATTTCTGTTTGTCTCAGAGACATACTAGTTATTGCAAATAAGGAAAACCATGGGACCTATGTTTCTTTGGGCCTGGCTTACCCAGAGCTGACTTTGAACCTTGATCCTTAGATCTCAGCCTCCTGAGTAGCTAGGATTGTAGTTATGAGCCACCAGCACTCAACTTATGATGAATTTTCTTTGGGAAGAAATATGCAATCTAGTAAGGGACCAGGGAATTTGCTTTTGTATGAAGGATTCATTTAGAAATCAGTAACATTTCTGAGTTAAAATTAGCTACTTGTTTCAAATCTACTTTCTACCACAGAGATTGTGTATGAATTTGAGGCAGTCTAGCTAGTCAAGAGAAGCATAACTTCTATATTTATAGAAACTGTTAGGCACTCTATAATTGCCTGTTCTTGCCACTGATTAACTGAATCTGAAAGATTTGGCTTGTTTGTTTGAGGACAAATAGCCTAGGATGACATTTATTCATATTATAGAGTTTACTGCAAAGTTTAGAATGTTTTAATAAGCTCCATCAGTGATACGTTTAAAAAGGAGAAAAGAAAACTTTAATTCACCCATTTCCTGGTGTTATTCTGAAGCTCTCACATATCCATTAACTCAGTTACCAAAGCTGGTGGGACTTTCAGAAGTGCTCTGTTTTCTGTTTCTGGTTATTGGGTTTGAACTAGAAGATGATGCACAACAATGGTAAGTCATCTGGTCAAATCCAGGAAAGAAAACAAGACTACAGGTTAACATTCTCTCTCTTCAATGCCATAGATGTTTAGTATATCATTCCTTTACAAAATGTATGAATGTACATGCTTTTTTGGTGGTAGGGTTATCTCTGTGTTCTTAGGAAAAGACAATCAAGATTCTGATCATAAAAAATACTTGGAAAACGTCAGACAAAATCAGATACATTGATACTTATCTAGGTTCAAGAATGATCAAATGCTGATAATATCAAATGATTCAATCTGAAACTACATATCTATTTATCTGTCCTGTCTGTCTGTCCATCAAATTATCATGAACTGTGAAAGCTTGTAAACAATGAAAATGAAGAAATGAATTAGTACATGTGTTTCAATCACATAACTCAGTTTTCCCTAAACAATGCGCATTCTATAGTATCATTTTCCTTAAAAATTTCTCTTCAAGGTATTTTAATTGCCTATCCACCTCAGCAATCATGTTAGAAGGTACATAATAAGCATTTTATTATGACATACATGTGTTTTATTGTCATGCTAATGTTTTTTTATAACTAGGTAAGATTAAGTTGAAATAATATTAAAACATGAGATTTGTAAGTAATATAAAAATTCTTTTTTTTCACTTAAAATCGTATGTATCTTTTATCCACCCCTTGGGGTATTCACATTTCATTTTAGAAAATCACACTCACTATTGAGTTTGTTGATTTTTTTCCAACAAGTGAAAGTTTAATATAATTTGTCCTCAACACTAGTAAATTCTGAAGGATCTCATAAAATAAAGCCTCTGTGTAAAGATTAATGGGGGTTGCCAACCAAAATAAGGTGATTGGGACTTATCAGATTTGGTGATTAAAAAATAAAGGAATATATTCAAGCACATTTTTCTCATTGCAAATCCATTTTAATTTGATTAAATGCAACCACATTTTATTTCAAGATAGGTTGTGCTCAATTTGCATCTATTGATTCTTTCATAAATTGCAACATAATCTTTGTAGGACTTATGATTGGTATAGTTTATACTGACTCATAAAATGTTTTTAATATCTCAGCCTACATTTACTTTTTCTTAAAAATTCCAAAAGCATGTGTTGTCTGATTTACCCTATCATAGGTAAAATCATATTCTATTTTGTGTTGAGTGAAAGCTTGAAATGGATGACCTGTTAGGTTTGTTCCTAAAATAAAATTACAAGATTTACAAGAACTTACCATAGTTAGTTTAGGCTACAATTGAAAACTATTATAAATGAAGTGGCTTATAAACCACTGTAGACTTCTCACAATTCTGGAGTCTGAGAAGTTCACGATCAAGATGCCTGCAGACCTTGTCTCTGGTGGGGACCATCATCTTGTCCATGATTGGATGTCTCCTTTATTACATTCATAAGGGCTCCACCCTCATGACCTAACTTTGAAAAGACCACACCTCCAAATACCATCACACTGAGGATGAATTTCAATGTATAGATTTAGGAGAGGGATACAAACCTTCAGTATATAAACATATAAGATGAAATATTTTCTACAATTGCCCACATCAACCATAAACACCTAACCAAATGGCTTTTCTACATTTTTTATGGAAACAGGGAAAAGGCTACTGGTAAAGAAAGATAGACACCAAGCCTCCAAATGTTCCTGTGGATTTGGCTCCTTTATTCCCTGAGATGATTGATATTCTTCACCTGTCATTTAGCTTAACACTCCAAGTTGGCAAGAGTTGGTCTCAATTAGCTTCAGAGGGTGATGTCATCATGGGCCATATGATTAAATGACACTTAGCCAAATAGATTTCCCCATGTGTAGTATCATGCCATCCCTACCCACCCACCCCCATTTTGATAGCAAAAATACGGGTGAGTTTGCCATGCATTGAATGGTTCAGGTGGATAAATATGAGAAGAGCAGATGTGACCTTACTGTTGGCTTTGTTTTACACTCATAAAAATTGTTTTATTGGCCAGATGTTGGAAATTTATTAATTATCGTATTGGTTCTTGTGGCTGGTTCTTACAAGAATGATAGTAGATGCCAGAAGATAAATAACCTTTTTGTCATTTTGCTGAATAAAGGATTGTTTGTGCTCTTCAGTTGATAAATTATCTCTGTGCCTTGTTGTTTTAAAAAGAAACTCATCTTGTTCACTAGGCTGGTCGGAGATGAGAAGACCCTGGAGAAAGTGCAGAATTTTTACTTTCACCAATCAATCCACTGATCTTTCTACCATTTCCATACTTTAGCTCTTTCCAGGATGTTATATATTTGGAATTAAACAGTGTGTAGCCTTTTCAAATTGGCTTCTTTTCACTTTGTAATATGCATTTAAGTTTTCTCCATGTCTTTTTTATGGCTTGATAGCTCATTTCTTTTTAGTGCTGAATAAATATTCCATTGTCTGAATGTACCAGAGTTTATTTATCCATTCACCTACTGAAGGACATCTTGGTTGCTCCTAAGTTTGGCAATTATGAATAAAGCTGCTATAAATATCCATGTGCAGATTTTTATGTAGACATAAATTTTTTCAGGTCCTTTGCATCTTAGAGTAAGAGTAGCTTTAGTTTTGTAAGAAACAGCAAATCTGTGTTCTTAAGTGACTGCACCATTTTGCATTCCTACCACTGATCAGAGAGCGTTCCAGTTACTCCATACACTCGCCTCTTTTTAGTAATGTCAGTATTCTGGAGTTTGGTTCTTCTAATAGATCCAGTGGCATCTTATATTCAGTTTCCTAAATGACATACAACTTTGTCATATGTTTACCTGTCTTTTACATATCATCTTTGGGAAAGTCATTTAAAGCCTTTGGCTTATTTTAAATTGGGTTGATCCTTTGATTATTGTTGAATTTTAAGAGTTATTTTACATTTTGGATGACTCTCTTTTTCTATTATTTTCTCCATGCCTGTGGTTTGTCTTCTTTGTTTTTGGCATTGTGTTTTTCAGAAGAGATCATTTAATGATTTATTTTGAGCAGTACTGAGGTTTCAACTCATGATCTCATACATTCAGGCAAATGCTCTACTACTTATGCATACATCTGGTCCCTTGTGTTTTTAGATTACTTTTTTTTTTTAATTGTATTTTATTTTATTTGAGAACATACTGTACAGAGGGGCTACAATTACATGGGGAGGATAATGCATACATTTCTTACCAAGCATTGCAGCCTCCTTCTTTGTTTACCCTTCACTTCCCTTCCCCGCCTCGCGCCTCCCGCCTCCCCCCTCCCCCCAACCAATTATACCCCCCTCCCCCACCCAATTATACCCCCCACCGACATTGTAAAGCTGGTTTTGACATGACATTTTGTACTTCTCATTGTTGCAACAGGTCCATCTGAATCCTTAAACGACTTGTTTGTCCCCATCTCCTCCACATGTTATACTGACATCAAATATAGTGAAAGCGGGGGTTACACTGTGGGGGAGGGACATACAAAGCAACAAAGAAATAATCTTATAAATGCGTTAGAAACACATGCATGAAAGAAACGAAAACATTAAAATACATATTTAAGGGTTCATTTTCCTAACATCACATTATCTGACCTTTTCCGCTTGACTCATACCTATACTAGATATTGCAAATAAGGGAAACCATGGGACCTATGCTTCTTTGGGCCTGGCTTACTTCACTTAATATAATTTTTTCCAAACCTTTCCATTTCCTAACAAATGGGGAAATGTCATTCTTTCTGATGGAGGCATAGAATTCCATTGTGTATATATACCACATTTTCTTGATCCATTCATCTACTGAGGGGCATCTGGGTTGGTTCCATATCTTAGCTATGGTAAATAATGCTGCAATAAACATAGTTGTGCTGGTAGCTTTAGTGTGGTCTTGTTTGTAAACATTTGGGTAAATGCCCAAAAGTGGGATTGCTGGATCATAGGGGAGATCTATGTGAAGTCTTTTGAGGAACCTCCATACTGCTTTCCAAAGTGGTTGAACAACTTTACATTCCCACCAACAATGAAGTAAGGTTCCTTTCTGTCCACATCCCCTCCAGCATCTGTTGTTGTTAGAGTTCTTGATTTTTGCTGTTCTAACTGGAGTGAGGTGATATCTCAATGTTGTTTTGATTTGCATTTCTTTTATGGCTAGGGATGTTGAACATTTCTTCATGTGTCTATTGGCCATCCTTCTTTCTTCTTCAGAGAAGCTTCTCTTTAAGTCTTTCGCCCACTTATTTATTGGGCAGTTGTTTCTTTGAGGATTTGTTGTTGGGTGGTTTAATTTTTTGAGTTCCAAGTATATTTTAGATATGAGACCCTTGTCCGTTGTATGGCTAGTAAAGATCTTCTCCCAATCGGTGGGCTTTCTATTGATCTTGCCAGCTATGTCATTTGCCCTGCAGAAGCTCTGCAATCTTATGCAATCCCATTTGTCCAACCTTTCTTTGATTTGTTGTGCTTCCGGGTTTCTATTCAGAAAATTTCGACCTGAGCCAAGGAGACCTAGGGTATCTCCTATTCCATCCTGTAATGTTTTCAGAGTGTCTGCTTTGAGTTCAAGGTCTTTGATCCATTTGGAGTTGATTCTGGTGCAGGGTGATATATAAGGATCTAGCTTTAGTTTTCTACATGTAGTTAACCAATTTTGCCAGCACCATTTACTGAAGAGGCTGTCTTTCTTCCATTCTATTGTTTTAGCTTCCTTATCGAAGATTAGATGGCTATAGGTCTGTAGGTTCATTTCTGGGTTTTCAATTCTATTCCATTGGTCCTGAGGTCTGTTCTTATGCCAATACCAAGCTGTTTTGATTACTATGGCTTTATAGTAGAGTTTGAAATTTGGTATTGATATTCCTCCAGCAGTGTTCTTTCCATTGAGGAGCGTTTTTGCTATTCGGGGTCTTTTATTGTTCCATATGAATTTTTGGATTGCCTCCTCTATTTCCTTGAAGAATGAGGGTGGAATTTTGATAGGTATCGCGTTGAATTTGTAGATAGCCTTGGGAAGTATTGCCATTTTCACGATGTTAATCTTGCCAATCCAGGAGCATGGGAGGTTTTGCCATTTTTTAAGTTCTGTGTTGATTTCCTTTTTCAAGATTTTAAAGTTTTCATCATAGAGGTCCTTCACTTCTTTGGTTAAGTTAATTCCTAGGTATTTTATTTTTTGTAGGGCTATTACAAATGGAGTTGCTTTCCTAATTTCAGCCACACTTTTCTCATTGTTGGCATACAGAAAAGCCATTGATTTTTGGGGGTTAATTTTATAACCTGCTACTTTGCCAAAGTTTTGAATCAGCTTGAGTAATTTGGGAGTGGAGTCTATGGGATTCTTTAAATACAAGATCATGTCATCTGCAAAGAGGGAGAGTTTTATTTCTTCTTTCCCTATTTGGATCCCCTTTATGTCTGCATCTTGTCTTATTGCTGTAGCTAGGCATTCTAATACTAGATTGAAGAGAAGTGGAGAGAGTGGGCATCCTTGTCTTGTTCCTGAGTTAAGAGGAAATGGCTTTAGTTTTTCACCATTGAGTATAATGCTGGCTGTAGGTTTGTCATATACAGCCTTTATTGTATTGAGGAATGTTCCATGGATTCCTAATTTTTCCAGAACCTTCATCATAAAGGGGTGTTGGATCTTGTCAAATGCTTTTTCTGCATCTATTGAGATAACCATGTGGTTCTTATTCTTGCTCCTGTTGATGTGATGAATAATATTAATTGATTTGCGTATATTGAACCAGCTTTGCATCCCTGAAATGAATCCTGTTTGATCATGGTGTATGATTTTTTGGATGAATTGTTGAAGTCGATTGGCCAAAATTTTGTTGAGAAGTTTTGCATCAATGTTCATCAAAGAAATGGGTCTATAGTTCTCTTTCTTTGATGAGTCCCTGCCTGGTTTTGGGATGAGGGTTATGATGGCTTCATAGAATGTGTTCGGTAGTGAGCTTTCTCTTTCAATTTCATTGAAGAGTTGGAGGAGTATTGGTGTGAGCTCTGCTTTGAAGGCCTTGTAAAATTCCGCTGTAAAACCATCTGGTCCTGGACTTTTCTTAGCTGGGAGGTCTCTTATTGCTGTTTCTATTTCAATGCTTGATATGGGCCTGTTAAGCTGGTTTAACTCATCTTGGTTTAGTTTTGGCATGTCAATATTTGCTAGGAAAAGGTCCATTTCTGTCAAGTTCTCAAACTTATTAGCATAAAGTTTTGAGAAGTATTCCCTTATAATGTTCTGAATCTTGGTTGTTTCCGTGGTGATGTTTCCATTCTCATCTCTGAGTTTATTAATTTGGGTGTGTTCTCTCCTTTTTCTGATAAGGTTTGCTAAGGGCCTGTCAATTTTGTTAAGTTTTTCGAAGAACCAACTCTTTGTTTTGTTGATTCTTTCTATAGTTTTTTTGGATTCTAATTCATTTAATTCTGATTTAATTTTGATTATTTCTTTCCGTCTACTGGATTGGGGTTTATCTTGCTGCTCTTTTTCAAGGAGGTTTAGATGTGTCCTTAAAGTGTTAGTTTCCGATCTCTCCAATTTGTTGATGTAGGAGCTCAGAGCTATAAACTTGCCTCTGAGTACTGCCTTTGCTGTGTCCAAGAGGAGCTGGTAATTTGTGTGTTCATTTTTGTTGAATAGCATGAACATTTGAATTTCCTTTCTAATCTCTTCCATGACCCACTCATGATTCAGCAGTGTGTTGTTCAGCCTCCATGTGATACCGGACTTTCTTTGGTGGCTTTTGGTGTTGAGATCTAATTTTATTCCCTTGTGGTCAGAGAGAATGCAAGGTATAACTTCAATGTTTCTGAATTTAGACAAGTTTGCTTTGTGGCCTAAAATGTGGTCTATTTTAGAAAACGTTCCATGTGCTGCTGAGAAGAACGTGTATTCTGTTGCTGCTGGGTGAAATGTTCGGTAAATGTCTGTTAAGTCTAGTTGATCTATGCAGCTGTTTAGATCTGCGGTTTCTCTGTTGAGTTTTTGCCGAGTTGATCTATCTAGTGGGGAGAGTGGTGTGTTAAAATCCCCAACAATTAATGTCTTTGGATCTATATGGGATTTGAGGGAAAGTAGTGTTTCTTTGATAAATTTGGGTGCTCCCTTGTTTGGCAAATAGATATTTAGAATTGTAATATCCTCCTGAAGGAGAGATCCTTTAATTAGTATGTAGCGACCTTCTTTATCTCTTCTCACGAATTTTAGTTTGAAGTCTATTTTATCTGATATTAGGATTGCAACTCCTGCCTGTTTATGAGGGCCGTTTGCTTGGTAGATTTTGTTCCAGCCTTTAACCTTGAAAATATGTTTGTTTTTAAGGGCAAGATGTGACTCCTGCAGGCAGCAGATAGAAGGGTCTTGTTTTTTAATCCAGCTAGACAGTCTATGTCGCTTAATTGGAGAGTTCAGTCCGTTAACGTTAAGAGATAGGACTGAGAGGTATTTGGGGGTTCCTGCCATGTTATCCACCTTCTTGGGGGCTGTGAAAACTGGGTTCTTCCTAAGGTTCTTGGATTCTCAGTTTGGGTGCAGTTTCTTGGCCTTTGTTGCGTTCTTGTTGGTTTTCTATGTGTAGGACATCTTTAAGAATCTTTTGCAGGGCTGGTTTGGTGGAGATGTATTGTTTCAATTTTTCTTTGCTATGAAAGGTTTTTATTTGGCCTTCAGTTATGAAGGAGAGTTTAGCTGGGTACAGTATTCTTGGTTGATAGTTGTTTGTTTTTAGGGCATGGCATACGTCATTCCAGGCTCTTCTTGCTTTGATTGTCTCTGCTGAGAAATCTGAGGTGATTCTAATTGGTTTCCCTTTATAGGTGATTAACCTTTTCTCCTTGACAGCTTTAAGGATCTTTTCCTTGGTCTGGGTTGATCCTGTGTGGATTATAATGTGACGGTGGGATGTCCTATTCTGGTCTGGTCTATTTGGGGTTCTAAAAGCTTCTTGTATCTGAATAGGCCTATCTTTTTGTATGTTTGGGAAGTTTTCTGCTAGGATCCTGTTAAACAAATTTCCTAGACCATTAACTTCTGTTTCTAGGTGCTCCTCTATACCCATTATCCTTAGATTGGGCCTTCTGATGGTGTCTTCCAGGTGTTGGATAGACCTATCATATTTCTTGGACTTGTCTTGGATGGTTGTATGTTCTTTCTCTATAATATCTAGGCTGTCTTCAATCCCTGAGATTCAATCTTCTGCATGGTCTAACCTGCTGTCAAGACTCTCTACTTTGTTTTTTATCTCTTTTCCTTCTAATTGGTCAGCTTTGATGGCTTCAAGTTCTTTGTTGGAGCTCTGTTTTAGGTCTTGTATGAATTTCTTTACTTCCTTAATTTGGTGTTCAGTGTTTGTTCTCAAATCACTTAGTTGATTGGTTATGGTTTCTTTGGACTCCCATTCCTTCTGTTGGGTTCCATTCAGCATTCCCTTTGTGGTCTCCCTGACTTCCTTCAGCTCTTTGTTAATGGATTCCATGAATGCCTTTAGTGATCTTTGTGTATTCTCTACCTGGTCAATTAATTCGTGAATTACTCTTTGATTAGTTTCCTCCCTTCTGTGGGATTCCTGCAGTTCTCTTTGAGTGTTCTCTGCCTGCTCACGCCATTCCTCCCTTTCTCTTTGAGTATTCTCAAGTTGTTCACGCAAATCCTGTATCAGTTTTTGAGAAGCTTCCTCACACTTATGATATTCCTGTATAAACTTCTGGGATGCCTCCTCTCTCTCCCTATCACTCTCATACAGAGTCCTTTGTACATTGTCAAACTTCTCATTTATCATGTTTGCTATTAGTGTTTGTAGAGCTATTTGGGAACTCTCCTCTGGATTATTCTTTATCTGTTCTAATCCCTGATTATCAAGGTTGGGAATTGAGATACCTGAATTTGCCATTTTTCTTGTGTTTTTCCGGCTTACTCGGCCCATTTGAGATAAAGATTGCACCAGTTTTGTGCTAGAACACTATCTTACGGCAACCGTCAACCAAAGTTTGCATTTGTACAGTCAATAGTCTACAGATACAATCTAGTTCAACAGATACATCTATTCAACATCAAACGACTATATGTTAAAGGACTTCGAACCGCAGAAAAGAATTTGGAAAACCAGAAATTATTAGGATTAGGGAGAGATGTGGGTAAAAAATAGGAATAGATTGGTGTGGGGAGGCACAGGGAGAGTTAACTATGTCCTAATCACAGTGCAGGAAATGAGTTGGGTAGGATGCAAGTAGAGAGAGAGAGAAAAAGAAGAGACGTAAGGGGAATAAAGAGAGACCAGAAAAAGAATAGAAACGTAAAAATTAATGTTATTATAGAGGTTAAAAGACCGTCTATTTAGAGAGGAATGTGAATATTTTCAGAGAAGGAGAGGGACATAGAGGAGATGTGAAAAGCTTTAAGGATGGGAACGGGAGAAGAAAAGATCAGAAGTTCAGTAGAGCTAGATAAAAAACAAAAAGATAATTAAGAAAGAAAGAAAAAGAGAAAGAAGACAAGAAAAGAAAGGAAAACTCTCATTCACGTATTCCTAAAATAAAAATTATAAGATGAGAAAAAAAAAAAGTTACTGGAAAACAATTATTTTTTCAGAAGAGGCAAAAATTAAAGATTAATAAAAGTTTTAGAAGGGAAAAAAATTTATATATATATATATATATATATATATATATAAGATAACAAAAAACAAAAAACAAGCAAAAAAAAAGAAAAGAAGAAGAAGAAAAAAAGAAAAAAAAAAGAAAAAAAAAAAAGAAAAAAAAGTCTTTTGATTTTTTTTTTTGGGGGGGGGAGTGGGAAGAATCCTGTATCTCCCTTTTTTCTGCAACCAGTCTCTTGTTGGAGTCTCTGGTCAGCTTGAGGTCCTGTGGCTTGATTGGTTTCTTAAGTCGGTTGGTTGGAAGAGGCAAAAAAATGCTCTGCTTTACCCAAGATTTTGAGATCCCCCTCCCAGGTTAGTTTTCTGGGAGGGTGGTCTGCTTTGAGAGTCACAAAAGAGGGGGATGTGGTGATGAGGCTAGATTCTGGGTAGAGTTGAGGCCTTTCAACAAACAGTAGCTTTTCCCTGGGGCTATTTTGTGATAAAGCTCACAGCGCCCAGCCTGGAGCCATTCTCCGGGTTTCTGTTTTTCAATTGATTGTGGTGGCTGCTAGAGGGAGGGGCAGCCTCTGGCTCTGGTTACCCAGTGAGGCAAGGCACTCTGATGGCTGGCGCCTGAGCTGGGTGACTTTTCCCTGGATGGAGCTGAGTCTGGCAGGTCACTTCGCCGTTAAGTTCTTGTGACCTGCTAAATGACTCATTTTATTCCAAGGCCTGAGCTGGAGCTAGCAGCTCCTCCGAGCTTTGTTGGTATCCAAGATGGAGATCACCGGTGCTGGGGGGGGAGGGGTGGCCTTCCCTCCTCTGCTCCCTGAGGAGTGAGGATGTCGGGCTTGTACTCACGCTGAGTCTTGGATCCTGGGTCATCTCTGGTCTGCAAACAGCAGGATGAAGATGTTCGCTCCTTGTCGGTTCTTGTTGGTGTTGAGTAGAATCCGCTCGTCCGCTGCGTCTGGCTCCTTCGTCCCCGACTCTCTGTGTCTCAGGTATGACTCCGCGGCGGTGGTCGCCGCTGCCCCGCCACCGGAGCGGCAGCTGATGCGTTTCCTTGGCTTCCCCTCTCTTGTCTAACTCTCTGTCCTGTGATGGCACACTTGGTGTGATTCTCTGGCTTAGGACTGTTCACTGGAAATCTTAAACTCCTTTCTATGCGAGAGCTTGTTCAGATTCCAGCTTCTCCTCCGCCATCTTCCCGGAACTTTCCTTTAGATTACTTTTTAGACAGCTTCTCATACTTTTTTCCCAGGCCAGCCTTGGACTCTGATCATTATACTTAGACTTCCTTCCATGTAGCTGTGACATTCATTGTCATGCAAAGTTTGTTTGCTCAGATGAGCTGTTGCTGGATTTTTTTCCCCTTGATTGACCTTGAAAGATGATCTCCCTGATTTTCACCTCATAAATAGCTGGGATTAAAGGTATGGGCCACCATGCCTGGCGGCAGGTTATTTTAATTTAATGAAGTCCATGTTTTAATCATCTCCATAGGTTTTTCTCCTGCATTGTCTATCTAGGAGTTTTAAAGTTTTAAATTTTCTCTCTAGTTTCATTTATAAAATTTTGGAATGTAAATATGCAGTTATTTTGCTTCCATTTTGTTGAAAAGACTGTTCTGCATATTTTCTTTATTGCTTTGTCAGAGATTAGGTATTTATATTTCTGTGGGTTTTTTTAAATGGACTTTCTACTCTGTCCCATTTACATAGTTACCTATTTTTCTAACAATATCATGCCATCTTTATTAATATGACTTTGTAGTAACTCTTGATGTCTGGTAATACCAATCATTAAAGTTGGCTAATATTTACTTTGAATTATGGATGTTTAGTTTTTCTGTAAAGACTTTTAGCAACTTTGTTGATATTAATAAAAATAACTTTTTGAGTTTTTTATTAGTATTGAGCCTATACATTAGGTTGAGAAAAACTGACATTTTGACATTACTCAATTTTTCTATCCATGGACATGAATTAGTTCTCCACTTACTCAGTTTTTCTTTAACATCTTTTATCAGAATTTTAGAATTTTGATCATAAAGAACACATACACATAGACACACAAACATATACATTTAGGTTTTCTAAAATATCTATATCATAACTGGGTACTAATATAAACAGTAATAGGTTTTTAATGATAAATTTCATCCATTTATTGTTATATAAATAATATAAATACACAGAAAATGATTGTATTTTGTATATTAACCTGTCTTGCAAATATGATATAATAGCTGTAGTTCCTGAAGGTTTTGTGATTGCTATTGATTGTGTCAGATATATAGATTTGAAAAATCTGTGAACAAAGACAGATTTATTTTTCCTTTACAAATATGTACACTTTTCATTTTCTGTTCTGATATTGCTTTATCAGCTAAGTTTTATAGTACAATGCTTAAAAGAGTTGTGAAAGGACTTTCTTACCTTGCTTGCAATTGTAGTGCAGAAACTTTGATTTTCTCATTTTGGGCTATGATGCTATTTGTAGGTTTATTATTTATATAGATGTCTTTATCAATTGAAAATTTTTTCTTCTATTTTTAATATTCTGAGTTTTCAGGCATGGATGTTAGATTACATCAAATGTTTCTGCATGTATTGATGTAATCACATGGTACTTCTTTTTTAGCTGAGTGATGTCGTTGAGTACATTAATCAATTTTTAAACAGGGGATTAATCTCAGATATTTTGGATTAATCTCACTTGTTTGTAGTGTATAATAATACATATTGTATTTGGTTACCTAATATTTTGTGGATTTTTTCATCTATATTTTGCGTCTATACTGTTCTATTTTTTTAATTCTTTGCCTAGATTTGTTTTAAGGTTTTCGTGGCCCCAAAGAATGAATATAAAAACATTCCCTCTGGGTCTGTCTTCTGAAAGGGATTGTAGAGAATTGGCACAATTTTTTTCCTTAATGTTTAGTACAATTTCCTCTTGTGCCCATATGGCTTGGTGCTGTTTTGAGAATTATTAAATATTAGTTGAAATTCTTAAAATTTATGAACCTATTTAGATTGTCTTTTCTTCTATGCATTTCATAAATAGTCTCTTCAGAGGAATTAATTGATGTAACCTAGGTTAGTAAAATTGTGTAAAAAGTTTCCATAATGTTCTTTTATTAATATTTTACTGTTTGTGAAATCTGTTCTCCTGTCCTCTAAGTCATTTGTTATGTTTAGATTTCCCTCCCTCTTACCCTCTCTCCATTTTACCTTCTCTCTCCCTTCTTCCTGATCCTTTTGCTTTCCTTAATTCTTCCTTCTCATTTCTTCTTTCTTTTCCTTCTGTCACATATATAGATATATATGTATAGATATTATAGATATATAAATACCATTGCTGTTTTTTCCCAGTTTTTTTCTCCTTGCTTATCAATTTTTTTAATACTCATTTGCTTTTCTTTTTATTAAATTGTATTCTCTTTAATAAGGGGAAAATCTTTTTATTTTATTTTATTTGAGAACATACTGTACAGAGGGGTTACAATTACATGGGCAGGATAATGCATACATTTCTTACCAAGCATTGCAGCCTCCTCCTTTGTTTACCCTTCACCTCCCTTCCCAGCCTCCCCCTCCCCCCATCATACCCCCCCTTCCCCCCCACACCGACATTGTAAAGCTGGTTTTGACATGACATTTTGTACTTCTCATTGTTGCAACAGGTCCACCTGAATCCTTAAACGACTTGTTTGTCCCCATCTCCTCCACATGTTATACTGACATCAAATATAGTGAAAGCGGGGGTTACACTATGGGGGAGGGACATACAAAGCAACAAAGAAATAATCTTATCAATTTTGAAAGTTCACCATACCCTTAAAAACTTTTCCCTAGATACATCCTCATGCACTCCTGGTGTTTTGCCATGTGATGGTCTCTGCTGTCCATACCTGGACAGGAAAATGGTCAGTATCAGATGTAACACCTCAAATGTGGACCAGAGCTGTGAGGAAAAATAAATCTCTCTAAATATTATCCGTATTTTGGTGTCATATTATTAGCAACAGGAAAAGGACAAGTCCCTCCCTGAACTTTTACTCAAACTGTTGAAACACATTCCAGTTGTTTTCCTGTCTCTTCCATCTTTGGTGCAGGTGTCAAGAATGTCTCTTCCTTAAAACCTTCAGTGGTGGCTCATGGACTAATGGAAGGTTCAAACTCTTCAAAGTCATCTCCAACATGTTGCTCACCTCTCCAGCTTTGTGAGTGTTCAACATACAAAGTTCACACGTGTTTTTTATAAACCATGTCACTTTATTGTCCCAACATCAAGTGATCCATTATTGACAGAATCATGCTTTTGTTTTTTAAGGAAGAATTGAGTTAAAATCTGAGCCCAAAAGTTTGCTAGTAATGTGGCATTCAAATGCATTAACTTCATAACTTCATAAAATTATGCTGTCTTTAAAAGACTCGTTTTACAAAGGAGGAGGCTGCAATGCTTGGTAAGAAATGTATGCATTATCCTGCCCATGTAATTGTAGCCCCTCTGTACAGTATGTTCTCAAATAAAATAAAATAAAATTAAAAAAAAATAAAAGACTCGTTTTATAGTATATATGTTACCCATCTATTTAGCTTATTTCTATTCAATTCATATATCTTTAAATATTGGGTCTTCCACTTGTCAATCAATAAGTAATTAACATAATATTTTTATCAATCATTTCCCTGTGCTCTAATAACACTTTCTGATGACTTCTATTAATGAACTTTTAATATTTACGTTATTCATTGTTTTTAAAATGTTCTCTTTTTTTTCTATTGTTGGTGTGCATTTACCTCCTCCATTATGAGCTTCTTGTTGTCTTGTGGTAAAGTAATAGGAGGGAGTCTCAAGATTCTTAACAATTGTGGATGCCTTAGTTGGGGCAAAAGTCGATATAAAAGTAGAGCATTCTAATAGATGCCTACTCATGACCACCGTGACTTTTCATTTACTCCACTCTCAGTAAACTTCTTATGGAATTGCTCTCACTCTGCTTTCTGCTGCTCATCAGTCTCACTCTTTCACCACATACACTTTGGATTCTGCAGGCACTGCACGCCGATGAAACTGCATGGTCCTAATAGAAAGGATAAACAGTGCTCACCTGAGTCATTTCCCAGTTGTGTTTAGATATACCAATCTCCCCCACTCCCTTTTGTGCCTGTACTGGGGCTTGAACTCAAGACATAGCTTTTTTACTCAAGGCTGGTGCTCTATCACTTGAGCCACATCTCCAATTGTGAATTTTTGTTTAATTGACATCAAGTGTCTCATGGACATTTTTGCCTCAGCTTCAAACCATAATACTCAGATCTCAGCTTCTTGAGTGGCCAGGATTACAGATATGAGCCACTGGGTTCAGGCTACATAACTCCCTATATAACTTCAATACTGATAATACATCCTCTGCCTTCTGAGATACTATATTCTCCTTTTTTATTTTTTCTATTCTTTTTAGACATTTTGTCTTCTCTTATTTCTTAAAGCATGATTCCTATCATGATATTTCATTCAATGTTTCTCTTTCTATGAACTTTTCAGGAGCAGTCACTTTTGTTTCCATGGTTTAAAATGTAACTTTTGTAGTTAGGATGAGTGCATCTTTATCTCCTGTTTAGGTCGTACTCCATGAGCAAACCAAGCGTGTGATGTTTGTTTCCTCCAGGCTGAACATCTCCAATGCCTGAACCAAAGTTCTAGCCGCAACATTCATTGTTCTTTCTTATTCCTTATTTCAGTTTAGGATACAACCAAGCCATGTTGCTCGAATAAATAAATGAGAAATAATCCATAACTCTTCTCTATTCCTACTCTGTAAAGTCCAATCCAATACCGAATCTTGTGTGTTCAGGACCCTCCAAATTTTGGCTTTCTTCAAGTTTTCCCTCCTCTAAAATTCTTCTCATCATCACTTTTGTATTTTCTAATTGATCTTCCTACCTCCACTCTTCCTATTTCAAAATTCAAACTTAAACAACTGTCAAAAAGAGGCAATGGGACTGGGAAGGTGACTCAGTGGTAGAGCGCTTGCCTTGCATGCATAAGGCCCTGGGTTCGATTCCTCAGCACCACATAAGCAGAAAAAGCCGGAAGTGGCTCTGTGGCTCAAGTGGTAGAGTGCTAGCCTTGAGCTGAAGAGCTGAAGGACAGCGCCCAGGCGCAGAGTTCAGGCCCCATGACCGGACCCCTCCCCCCCCAAAAAAAATGAGGCAATGGATTTTGTTCCTGAATCCATGTTCATATTGTTATGTTTGCATCCCTGTGCACCTTTCTTTCCTGTTCATTACTCTTATCTGACCTGTATCTTACTTTCTCTGGAGATCATTATATGAACTAGAGATCATGTCATGGACACACAGTATATTAGAATGGCTTCTCTTCTATAAATCATCCTATTGTCTTGTATATTCTGCTTTAGAAACTCAATACAATATTGCATTAGTGCTTGGGTGTTTGTCTCCTTCATTAGTTCTGGAAACACAGTGGGAGAAAAATATTCGGTCCCTCTCAGTTCTGTGTCTGATGTCCATCACAAAGCTTTTCATGGATCAAGTACTTAAAATATTTTCTTCATTGCAGAATAAAAACTAAGTGAACAGACTGAAAACAGTATACATAATCAGAAGGTAATTGTTGGTTGCCTTGCGTGAAGCACTTTTGCAATTCTTTCCTATAAAGATTTCTAACATTTAGACGGAAATAGCAAAGGAGGAGATGATATGATGAAGTAGAAATATGAGGAGATTAGGAAATGGTTGATACTTTTATTTTAAAGTTTAAAAATACTTTTAAAGTTCTTTTCTTTAACTAATATGATAAAACTTCAGAAATACATTGTGTTGTGAGAAGCAAATTTCCTCCTGTTCCCCATTACCTAGATTTTTCTACTCCAGGCACAATCACTGCTAACAGCTTCATACAGTTTTTGAATTTCTAGGTTTCTATATGTTTACATGTGTTCATTCATATTTTATTCAACAAACATCATAATACTTCATGCATAATACTTCATTGTTCTTTTTTTGTTTTCACAAATATCTATCTTCTATACATTCATAATAAAGCATTGTCTTTTATAGTGTTATGTATGCATGTATATATGTATGCATGCATGCATATGTATATGTACATGTGCATGTATTTTTTGGTACTGAGATTTAAAGTCAGGTCTTGGTACGCACTATATTTGCTTGCTTGGCTGACACCCTACCAAACCTTTCTGGCCCTGCTTTTTTGCTGGTCAGTTTGGAGGTGAAGTCTCATAGAGTTTTCTGCCTAAATGGGCTTCAAACCAACATCCTTTGAATTTTAGCCTTTTGAGTAGCAAAGGACAATACAGTTTCATTTGTTTAATTTTCTGCATGCTGATGGACTTCCACAATGATAAAATTGTACTACAATGCAAAATCTTACACAAGAATTCTCTTACTCATGGACAAACTTATAGTTGCTATTATAATTCTTAGGTAACAGAAAATTTAATCCTGAGCTGATGCCTTTCCACTAGCAGATCTTTTTATTTTATTTATGTCAATCCTAGGGCTTGAACTCTGCTCCTGCACACTGTCCCTGAGCTTTTGTGCTCAAAGCTAGCACTCTACTACTTGAGCCACAGATCCACTTCTGGCTTTTTGTAGAAATAAGAGTTTCAGGACTTTCCTACTGGGGCTGACTTTCAGACTGCGATCCTCAGATCTCGGCCTCTTGAGTAGCTAGGATTACAGGCGTGAGCCACTGGCACCTGGCACCAGCAGATCTTTATTTGCCTTTATATGCAGATGCCAATGAACTCCATTGACAGGCAAGTTTGCTTTTTGTAAAATTAAAAGCTTACCAAGATTTGTTTTCATTTGCCTTTCTTGTAATATAAGTGACGTGCTTTTTATTTTTCAAAGTTTAAGAGCCATATGTTGTGAATACATTTCCTTTTGCGAAATAGTTCATAGGATTTTTTTTATTGTTTCTTTGTAGGCTGTGAGTCTTGTGATGAGTTATATTTAGTTATAAATATTTATGTGCATATACATTTTATATGTGATCCTACAAACTGTAGTCATAAGTATATGTAGGCATGCACATAAGCAGTCATATACATTTATAGTTATAATTATGGATCATACCATATGCAGTGTGCATGATTGTGTGTGTTAGTATGTGTTCACATGCTGCACAAATTGTAAAGATTTCCCTAATTTATTTCTTACTTGTGACTTTGCTTGAAGTTTTTCTCTCTATGGGAAATACTTTAATTCTATAGACTCAGATTTTTCACTTCTCACATTAACACTTCAGAAATATTTTAATTCAAAAAAGCTGTTCTTCAGTCTAAATTATGTTTTAAAAATTCTCTGCTCTGCAAAGTTACATTTATTTGTTTTATATAACAAGTCCTTAATTCAGTGCAAGTTTATTTTACTATGAAATGTGGTCTCTGCTTGGGTTTATTTTTCAGAATCCCCCCAAAAATTCCAATACAATTCAGTTCATAGTGCTTATTTCTTAACTGACGTGAAATGCCACTCAATAAGTTCATGCACTGTGATTTACTGAGAGGTATTTTATTCAATTCTCTGTCTACTTGACCAAGGTAATATTTTTTTTTTTGTGAAAATACCGTACAGAGGCGTTACAATTACATGGGCAAGATAATGAGTACACTTCTTACCAAGCATTGTTGCCTCCTTTTTTGTTTCCCCTTCCCATCCCTCCCTATCTCCCACACCCCCTACCCCGCCTTTGCTTCCCCCCGCCCCCCGGCCAAAGTTGTAAAGTTCGTTTTTCAACATAACAACTTGTACATCTCATTGTTGCAATGGGTCTACCTGTCCTATTTAAACAATTTGTATTTTCCGTTCCCCTCCCCAAATTATACCAACATCAACAACAGTGAAAATAGGGGTTATACCATGGGAGAGGGACATACAAAGCAACAAAGAAATCATCTTATAAATATGATAGAAACAATAGCAAGAAAGAAAAACCATTTGAGTCCTTATCTTGGGGTTCATTTCGCCTAACTTATCTGACCATTTCTGCTTGTCTCAGAGATATACTAGTTATTGCAAATAAGGGAAACCATGGGACCTATGTTTCTTTGGGCCTGGCTTACTTCACAATATAATTTTTTTCCAAGTTTTTCCATTTCCTAACAAATGGGGCAATGTCATTCTTTGTGATGGAGGCATAGAATTCCATTGTGTATATATACCACATTTTCTTGATCCATTCATCTACTGAGGGACATCTGGGTTGGTTCCATATCTTAGTTATGGTAAATAATGCTGCAATAAGCATAGTTGTGCTGGTAGCTTTAGTGTGGTCTTGTTTGTGGTTATTTGGGTAAATGCCCAAAAGTGTGATTGCTGGGTCATAGGGGAGCTCTATGTGGAGTCTTTTGAGGAACCTCCATCCTGCTTTTCAAAGTGGTTGAACAGGTTTACACTCCCACCAACAATGTAGTAGGGTTAATGGTCTTTTAGTTAGTGTTTGATATGATCTTCAAAATATGCTTAGTAGTTTAGAAATACTGTGTTGGATTTTTAAAATTAAAATCATGTTAATCAGATAGCTTACCTGAGAGAATTGTGACAATGATTTTGTATTTTCTTGGCGAAGTACCTGTTTCCTTTCCTTATATTTTATAATTATTTGGTTAATTGCAGGTGGAAATTCATGCTATTGAATTGTGTTTGTACTTGTACTGATGTGCAAAGAAGACCTGCAGAATTGTGTTGAGGTGGGAATGAGTCAATGTGAGAATGAATAATACTAATTACCTTGGTCATTTTACTGAAGAAAAATTGACTTCATCTGCTTTGCTCCTAACATTTCCTAAACCCACAAGAGACACCAAGTCCTACACCTGATGAAAATGCTTCGAACTTGGGAAGGTTGTTATTTCTGCCTTCAATGAGCAGATGGCTGATGGAGTCAGGATAAAACATTTGGCAAATCAAACTAGAGTTCTATGGTCAATGCCAGTAGCAATCCTGACCCATTGTAGATGTTGCAGAGGGAACCACAAGTGAGGAGTTGTCTTCTGGTTTGTAGGTGAAGTTTAACTTTCATGGCAAATAGAGACAAAGAAAGTCAGAGGATAAATAAAGTGCCAAGGACTGAAAGCTCCATGCAAGATTCACCTCTATGTATAAAATCCAGGTGCATTTTGTTATGGAATAAGAGGAAAGAAAAGATGGAAGGAAGGTTGAGCAAACCCAGTCATTTTATTCAATATACATCGTTAAAAAAAAAAAAGAGATACGTAACTTGTGGGAGAGTGAAAAATAGGAGAGAATGAAGGAAGGGGGACATTAATCAAGAAGCATTGTACTCATAGTCTGACTCATGGAGTTGTTATCTCTTTGTATGACTGTATCATCATCACCACCACCACCACCACCATCATCTTCTTTATTATTATTATTATTATTATTATTATTTAGGCAACTCAGGCTTGGAAAGAAGTGCCACCCCAAATTATGAGATGTTTTCTTACAGAGCTACTTTAAAAGTAGAATGACCAAACATAAAGAATGAAAAGAAAGTTAGGACTTATTTTATTAATACAGTATTCTTGGCTGACATCATTTTTCTCCATCCTGAGAACAGAAATAGAGAAATGATACTGAAGAAACCAGATGTAACCAGGCATGGCAAAGGAGCTTGTGCAGGAGCGTTTCGGAGCTCTGGGTTGCAGATGGGAATTTAACCCAATATCCTTGTGCAGGGAGAGAGCGTTTGGGAATAAATACATTCTAGTACTGAGAGAATTCAGGTTAGGACACTGTGTGTTTAATATTTGATGATTATCTGCTGAATGTGTGGCAGATATTCTACATATGCCTATCTCTGTACTTCCTGTCACCCTCTAGAGACAATTATAGGGTCAGAGAACTAAGTAATTTGCCCAAATCATGAAGATGGTGAATAACAGAGGCAAGATTAAAGTCCATATATACATATATAAACACATATATGTATATTACATACCCAGTGTAATACTTTATATATATATACTTACATGTCTATGTATGTATGTGACTGTATATGTATATATAGACACACATACACACACACACATATATATATATATGTGTGTGTGTGTATGTGTGTGTGTGTGTGTGTGTGTGTGTGTGTGTGTGTGTGTGTGTGTGTGTGTGTGTGTGTGTGTGTGTGTGTGTATGTATGCAAGTCCTGGGCTTGAACTTAGGGTCTGGGCACTGTCCTT
This sequence comes from Dipodomys merriami, assembly GCF_024711535.1. Classification (NCBI taxonomy): domain Eukaryota; kingdom Metazoa; phylum Chordata; class Mammalia; order Rodentia; family Heteromyidae; genus Dipodomys; species Dipodomys merriami. Next base: position 629,539 of record NW_027204560.1, read on the forward strand.
CAGCTTTTTTTGCTCGAGGCTGACACGCTATCATTTGATCCACAGCTAGACTTCTGGCTTTTTTTTTAATTTAATTAGAGATAAAGAGTCTTACAGACTTTTTTGTGTCTAAGCTTGATCTTCATTACATATTTTATTGCTGTTTTTTTTTTAAATTGATCCAGGTATCTTGTCTTTTTTCTTTCTTATTCTCAAAGAGTAAGTAAATTTAGATAATATAAACAAACTCAAAATCATATCTCAGTCACAATTCAGTATTATTGTAATTCACTTAAATAAGTCCTTATGAGATTCATGCTTCAGTATAAATCATATGAAAATCAAAAGATAGACTCTGAGTGCCAAGAGGAATTGGGGAGGGGGGGTCAAGCAGTCAGGATTCAATGTGCAGCAGCAAAATGAAGAAAACTAAGGAAAGGGGTGGGATTGGGAGAGATGGGAGAGTGAGACTGAGGAAAGGGATGATCAAAGTTCGTGTAATCATGTACTGTTTTGTTGAAGGACATCTCCTTTGTACAGCTACTCAAACATGAAAATAATTATTTAGTTATTTTTTTGGTTGGTTACAGGGCTTGAACTCAGAGCCTGAGTATTGTCCCTGACCTTTATTATTCAAGGCATTTTTCTTTTAAAGGTGATGTACAGAGGGAGTACAGTTATGTAAGTCAGGTAATGAGTTCATTTCTTTTTGAACAGTGTTACCCTCTCCCTCATTTTCATAGATAACAACAGGTAGCAGTAGAGAGCTCTTAGAGATTCTAATTTTCAAGAACTTGGATATTGTATAACTAGAAACTTGTGCATGAAATACAGTAGTACTATAGTTGGACGTGTCCAAAGTTGTCCAGAATTCTTCAGTATTGCTTCTTCTGTTTAGAAGTATATCAGGCATTCATGGAATCCAGTTTTCATAAAAATCTTCATTCTGTTTAAACTTCACTTCATTTTAAGAAGCAATTTTGAGTTCCTTTTGTAGGCTTGATTTGTTTTTAATTTTTCTAAAAATGGATGCATTTTATCACACATTTCAGTAAAATTATGTTATTAGTCAATCAAGCCTTCATTTTCTTTATCCCCAGCTAAACTTCTATGCTTACTACCAATGCCATGCTTCATTTCACTCAGAGCTAAAGTTACTAATCATTTAAGCATGTAATTCTCAACAGATCAAAGATTTCACCTTTGAATAGCAGCCAAATCTAAAACCTTAATATATATATATATATAGATAGATAGATATAGATAGATAGATAGATGTATCTATCTATCTATACATATATATATGTATAGATATATATATATACATATATATATATATTCCTTTGAGCCTCCAGATAGGATGTTTCATCTTGTCTAAGTCCTATGCTACTTTTTCTCCCTTCTGTTACTCATCTCTTCTGAAAGTCCTGAATTTCATTATTAACTTTACACAGCCCCACAAATGGCTGTTTTTTTCTTGTTAAGTTTCCCTGAGCTTTTCAGCTAAAGTGGAGTTCTATTTTCTAGAAGTGCATTTTGACACTTACCATCACTATTTCCTCACACTCATGGCTCCAATTTCCTCTTCACTAGATTCCCTTTGAATTTCCTTTAATTCACCAAAGCTGCACTTCCAAATGTCACTAATAATCAGTTCTTCTTAAAGTCCCAAAGCTTTTATTCTGTTCTTGTCTTTCTTTCACTCGGAATTACTTCAGATACACTTAAAAACCCTTCCTTCATTTCTTATATATTTTCTCAGCCTACAAATCCTATAGAAGAGTAGACATTTGCTGCTATTTCTTTGAGATCTGTCTTTTAAACTTAAAAAAAATCATTTGTGTCATGTGATTTCTCGAAGCCTCACTGTGGATAGTGAAGGCATGCTCAGCCTTTCAATGCTTCTATTTTTGTAGACTGGAGACAAAAAGATAATCAAAAGTGTATTTAAATCCTTAATGCACTGTACTTCCTTTGTTTCATATTCTCTCACGGGCCAAAGTACGCATCTGTTAGGAAAACCTATTTTCACCTCAATCAGTATGTGTTTTTTCTACTTAGTCACATTTCCTGTGTGCTGTCCATTCACCATAATAAGTAATATATGTTATTTCTGGCATAGTTCTTGCTGGCCGTGTGTAGTTATTGAATACTAGAATAGTAACTAGGCATTTAATTTCATCTGCTTCTTTGTGTATTACTATTAGAAAATTTAAGATTACATTTGTGGCTCATATTTTATTTTAATTCAACAGTATTGGCTTAAGTTACACTGCATCCACCAGTAGCATGAATGAAGAGAAGAAGGGGAAAGTACAGAACATTTTATGGGCTCCTACTACTCTATGTCAGCTGACTGAAAGTTCTACCATTTATCTCCTCATCTCAGACCTCAAGTTGAGACAACAATCCTTATCTCTATACTTTGTGGCTATTATTGGGGCTCGAACCCAAGACATTTGAATCTAGGACTGGTACACGGGCTACCACTAAACCACAGATCCACTTGCAACTTTTTGCTTCTTAAAGATAAGAGTCTTTTAGGCTTTTCTGCATAGGATGGCTTTGGACCTCGGTCCTCAGATCTTAGTCTTCTGAGTACCTATTATTATAGGCATGAACCGCCAGCACCCAGTAGAAACACTACCTTTATAACATAATGATAGTTTTTGGATTCTTCTTCATATCTACCTTAAATTATTTTAAGCTTCTGATTTGAGTTTAAACATTTTCGAACAAGTCACAAAATAACTGGTGTAGTTCAAATAAATCAACATTCCAAACTTTCAGACAGCAAACAATGCAATGTTATCAGAACTCTTAGTCTCTTCATGTTTTTCCTTAAATTAAAAGATCTTTATGTTTTTTAGATTGTGGTTTCAATTTGGCAGAAGGTTCATGTCAATTAACTCCATGGCATGAGCTATAATCCATGAGGAGAGCACAGAGTGGACTGAGATATTTATTTTCTATAAATGTGTTGATTGTCTGGAACACTGCTAATGCTGAGGTCGCTGGATTTTTTCTGGAAACTGAAAGCTGTGATCATATTTGCCCCTGTTCATCTATGATTCTCTCACAAAATGGATAGGAAATCCTATATAAAGAACCCCATGCCAAGACAAGGACAAATTCTAGGTTTTTCTTTTCCTTTCTTTTATTTTTTTTTGCCAGTCATGGAGCCTGAACTCTGAGTCTGGGTGTCCCTCAGCTCTTCAGCTCAAAGCTAGCGCTCTACCACTTCAGCCACAATGCCACTTCTGGCTTTTTCTGGGATAATTATTTATAAGAGTCTCATAGACTTTCCTGCCTGGGCTGGGTTCAATCTATGATCCTTAGATCTCAGCCTCCTGAGTAGCTAGGATTACAGGTATGAGCCACCTTTGCCCCATGGAGATTTCTTATATTAGGGATTTAGTTCATGAATTTTGCTGTCTAAGTCACAACTATGATAAAGATTAGACAAGTAAAACATTCTAAACCAAATTTTCTAATTTTTCTTTTCTGGTTTTCTTTCTTTTTTTATACTGGTACTTGAGCTTTAATTCAAGGCCTTGGCACTGAAGGCTAGCACTCTGCTACTGTAGACATAACTGCACTCTCAGCTTTTCTTGTGGATAATTGGTTAGAAGAGTCTTTTAGACTTTCTTATGCAAGCTGACTTTGAACTAAACTGAGACCCTAAGTTCTCAACCTTCTGATGGGTTAGGATTGCAGGTGTGAACCTCCTGCACCCTACTTCTGATTTCTTTATGATAATTAAAAGAACCAAATAATACAAAGATGCAAGTGATAAGATATCCCCATTTTGGATATGAAGGAAATGGACACTGACTAAGACCTGCTCAGATACATTAAGAAGCTACAGATCCAGGATTCAAGCACACATTGGCCTTTTCTACTACTTGAACTCTAAACCACAGCATATACTGCAAGTTCAATGCAATGACTTGATTCATACTTTTAATAGGCTTATAAATATCTTAGTAGCTGACATTACTTTCACTATAGGCCAATTTGTGTTCTTCACAGAAGCTGAAGGAAACAGAGGCACTGGCTCCCAGTTGGTGAGTCCTCTGTCTTCAGTCATTGGGCTGGCTGAGGGGACATCCTTCAATTGAGTTGAAAGATGACATTCACTGTTACCAGATCATCTCTTTACAAATGGGTAGGAGCTGACATCCAATCTGCGGAGGTACATTCTTGAGCTCCTCTATATTGGATGTTTTTTCTTCTTGTTATTACTTAATTTATTAATGCTAAGCCAATACAATTGGTAAAATTAAAATGGATAGATGAGAAAACCTGAGTAAAGAAACTGGAGTAAAAAAGAACCAGATAGCACAAAGATATAGTTAAGTTTACAATTTCATAAATCAGAAGACCTCAAACAAAGAGTAGAAAAAGAACCGGACACTGATGGCTCACACCCGTAATCCTACCTACTTAGGAGGCTGAGGAACCGTGGTCCTTAGATTAAGGTTCAAAGCCAGCCCGGGCAGGAAAGTCTGTGAGACTCTTATCTCCAATACACCAGAAAACCAGAAGTGGCATTGTGGCTCAAGTGGTAGAGTGTTAGCCTTGAGCTGAAGAGCTGAGGGACACAACCTAAGCCCAGAGTTCAGGCCCTGAGACCTACAAAAAATAAAAAAAAATAAAAAAAAGTACAAAAAGACAGCAAACTTGATGTTTACCTTCCTGACACCAAAATAAGGTAGAAATATAATCCATTCTGAAATTTAGTGCTCCCATTACAGAAAAGACCACTTGTGGAAGGGAAATATGTTAAGTTTAATTTGTGTGGGTGCTCCATTAAATAAAGCATTACCTTGATAAGCTTTGCTTTGTGAAAAAAACAAAAAACAAACAGAACTCAGTTATCTACCAGTGTGCAGCCTATCGCTTAAAATAGACTTCTCTTCCCTACTCCATTCAGACATCTAATTCCAAATGTCAGGAAGAAATTTCTTTGAGCCTTAGTAACACATGAAATAAAGATTAAAGCAACCCTAAATACCCATCTTATCAAACATGCAAACTTGCAGGAGATGATCCAAACAGGGCCAACTGTAACCACAGACACTAGCTTGCTTTCTTTTAGGCATGATGGACAAAATTTGATTTATTATTATTATTATTAAAATTATTTTTATTATATTATCATCTTTCAGTAGTCATATAAATAAATTTTCATTTAACAAAGCAGTTTATGAATGTAGTATATTTTTATTAATTTTATTATTCAACATTCTCACCCATCCCTCCCAACCCGTACTCTCCCTCCCTCTTCTTAATTTTGTAGGAAATATATTGGATTCGTGTCTGTACTTTCCCCTTCTTCTCTTCATTCATCTACCCCTTTTCTATTGACCCCACCCTACCCTTTTTGAGTATGCACTTCCTGGTATTTTACTTTGCTGGACTTTTGATTTTGGCTTTCTAAGAAATTGCACTATTGCATTTCAATTTTGTTTATTCAATACCATGGTAAACTTCTGCTGTTGTCAAAATGAGTAGAAAAACAAGGTCAAATGGTTATGGCATGTTTTACTTTAAAATAAGGCATACAATTTAAAGACAGCCAAAGGCAGGCACAGGTAAGTTTTGACAGAGGTCAGACTACATTCACTGTTACCAGCTCAGCTCTCTATAATCAGCAATGAGTTCATGGATTTACAGAGTTATAATGATAAAATAAATGTATACAGCAAAATCTTACTCCCAAGGAGCATAAGGGAGTGACCTGAAGTGAGGTTGTTGGATATAAGTTGAGCTACTTCTGCCTGTGCTTTTCTGAGTGAGATGTTGGCCTTCAGAAACTGTTGGTGTTATGAGTCTTTTTCTCCTGGCCCTGCCCTGCCCTGCCTTGGGCCTTTAGAAATGGAGTGGCTTGGTAGATCCCTTGGTACTGCCTGGCCCTACTCATATTTGTGGGGATGGTAAGGTGACAGTTGATCCAGCTAGTGTCTTACCAATTACTGAGATCCCAGGACTGACTGCACATGGCTTTCTGTTGTATCTGAATTACCATGAATTCTTGAGATGGTTTATGTTCTCTAATAAAGATGATTTAATTCTCTTTGAATTGCAATGCTGGGTAATTTCCACATCCTTACACTTCCATTTTCATTTTTTTTATTTCCAAAAAGGTAACATTCACCAATATTTCCAGAAAGGTAACACTCATCAATATTTGGGGGATAGTCCAACATAATCTTTTCTCATCTATGTCTTGGGACAAATAAACTGACATTAGAATATTCTCATGCTTATTAAAATATGAATGTATGTGTTCTACTTCAAATTCAAATTTGTAAACAAATACTTTATATAAGCTAGTATAGCAGAAAAAGTAATTCCTAATCTTTATAGGCTTGGTTATTGAATGATATACTCTGGTATAACCCTGTTGAAGAACAGCTAGCTGCCTTACTAGGATGTTGGAATCAGGGCTCCCAGATGTAAGAATCAATGGGGAGCCCAGGTTGCTTTGTAACTGGGTAATGTTTGGTTAAGTGCTAACAAGTCAAGACTTGTGTGTGTGTGTGTGTGTGTGTGTGTGAGTGTGTGTGTGTGTGTGTGTGTGTGTGTGTGTGTGTGTGTGTGTGTGTGTGTGTGTGTGTACTGGGGCTTAAACTCAGGGCCTACGCAACTGTCCTTTGGCATTTTTGCTCATGGCTGTCACTCTACCACTTGAGCCACAGCTCTGCTTCTGTTTTTTTGTTTGTTTGTTGATGGTTAGTTAGAAATATGAGTCTTAGGTACTTTCCTGCCTGGGCTGGCTTTGAATTGGGATGCTTAGATTGCAGCCTCTTGAGTAGCTAGGATTACAGGTGTGAACCACTGGCTCCTAGAAAAGATGGTAATTTTCTGAAGAGAGTGACAGGGCTTTGATCTAAAGCTGTCATTCACCTGGGACAGTGCAGGGCCCTTCATAGCATTGCTTGTGTCCCTGATGCCTTGAGCACCACTGATCTTCTAGATCACATGACTAGAGTGGCAAAGCATGCTGTACAGAAGCCTGGGTCAGCCACAGAGCCTGTTCTTGTTTTGGTCCTCAGTGAAAGCCAGCAGGTTTTTGGGACACTTGATAAGGAAGCTAGAGCAATAAGCCTAGAGGAGGGATACATTGTCTGACAAAGATAAAGAGATTCTGTGGATGCAGCATCTCTTTTGTGGTTGCAGAAAGGGCTGGTGCAGCAACGTATCATTCAGACAGAATGAGGGTGATGGGCTTTGCATTGACCCTCAAGGTGCCCACCTGAAGTGATCTACCTCACCTTCACTGGCCAGCCACTGGCCACATCACCCATAGACCCAAGGAGTATAGTTCTCACAGGAGGCACGGAGCTGGGAATATTTGGTGAAAAGCACGAGTGACTGAAATTTACTTTGAAAAACAATACTTTTTTTAAAAAATAATTTTGTTCTCAAGGTGATGTACAGGGGGGTTACAATTACATATGTCAGATAGTGCTTTTCTTGTTGAATATTGTTATTCCCTCCCTTGTTTGTCTTCCACTTTTCCTTTCCCCCAAAACCCCCACCACCAAGTTGTAAAGTTCATTTGCAACATATTGTCTTGTGAATATCGCTGTTGGCATTGGTTTGTCCTTTGTCCTTTGTCTTCTGTCTCACCATTTTGTTCCCCTTCCCTTTCCTAATTCAGATAAACAGAAATACAAGGTACCAAAATCAAATACAGTGACAACAGGGATAAACCATAGGGAAAAAAATGAACGAAAAAAGAAATAACTCCACATAGTACATTAAAAACAATAACAACAAAGAACATGTTTCGATATCGTGGAGTTCATTTCACTTAGCATCATCTTATATGGTCATATTGAGCTATTGTGACCTTCTACTAGGACTTGTTAGGATAATTCCCCTCTCTCCAAGACTCTGTCCACCAATGCCAATTATTAATTCTGTTGTCAGTTCTTTTGCTATAGGTTTTGAAAACATTTAATGATTCTCTTAAAAAAACTATACGTTAAACTATAGTTCATTAATATCATTAATTTTCCCACCTCTCTTCTATCCTGCACCAGATTCTTTCTGCTACTATGTTGCTTTCCTAAGAAGTAAACTGAAGATGTGATCATTTGCTTACTTTCTCTGCTGGTGCTCAACTAGTTCAGTTATGCTTCAGCCCTGGATTTTACTGGCTTAAAAGAGGAGGAGTCTCACAGACCTTTCTGTTAGGACTTGCTTTAACTGAATTACTCTGGATCTTAGTCTTTAAGTAGCTAGAATTACAGGAGTCAGTTACTGGTGTTTGGTTGATGACCAATATGACAGGCAATTCTATAAAGGTACCTGCATGGCTGTTTTTCAGAAAATTAGGAAAATTGGGACTTTAAATAGGAGACTAGGAAATTATAAGGAATCTGTAATAAATAAAGAACAATTTAAAGCTTTAAGTAAATTAAGAATATGGTAAAGGTGTTTGAGGAATAAAAAGGAGGGGGCATTTTTCTAAATTCACATTAAAATTTATTTGTAAAATAAATTTTATAAAATAAAATTGTATAAAAGTATAGAGGGTATTGTGTTTATAGGGGATTACATGCAATCCTCCTAGGGCTCAGCAAAGTATATGTTCGTATTGATATACTAATACTAGTTATTAGATTTGAAAGTCGAGGAGTAATTTATACAAATATAAACTAGGATGTAGTTAAGAAAACTCAGTATTCAGTTATATTTTGTGTCTAATTTTCTTGCTTCTCCATCTAACCCAACTCAGCCTGCCACCTTGCTTAATTCTGTTTGTTTCAGGACCACATTATTAGATTTTTCATGCACACCAAATTATCAGAAAATTCTATTGCTGAAACACAACTCTTCTTTCAGAAAAAAATGTTCCTTTTCTAGCTCCCAGCTAATTTCACAATGGTATTTTCTCATTTTTCTAGGGTTGCCTATTAACATAGCATTTTGTTAAATATGGAGCATTGTTATGTTCCACAAAGATAGTACAAAATGCAGTATTCTACTAAGGAAATCTGTTACTTTCGATGTGGGGCTTTCCGAGTATAACATAGAATGTTAGGCTTTTACAAAGTAATGACTCATTCCCAGAATTGTTCTGCCTTTTCAAAAGAGTCCATACCCTTGTGTGTACTTGTGGCATGTCTATTAGGCTAAGTCAGTTCTTTAGTCATTGTCCCGAGATATCTGATGATTCTGACACTGTCTTTGGAATGGAAAGTTTATCAAGGCAGCCAGAATATCCTAATATTATCTTATGTCCTGAAATGCAACGAAAAGAAATTGAATAAAGTCAGATGTCATAAGTTTAATTCTTTTCAAATAAAGATTCCTAAGAATAAAACTTCTATCGGCCTTAGGATGAATTAGTCATTTATTTATTCTATTATTTTGAAATTATCTTTAATTCAATTCAACACATCAGTTTATGAGTACCGTGCATCTTCATTAGCATCATCCTTTCTATCTAATTTTGCCCATCTATCCCAACCCCACCTAGCTCTTCAAGGACTCTCTCATTTATGTATGCAATTAAAACTATTGATACATGTCCAAATCTGCTAGTGACTACAATACAAAGGAGAAATGTAACAGTAAGGAAAAATTGATGAAGCTCAGACAAGTAAATAGAATTAGATGAGTTAGGTGCTCCACTATTTGTTGTTGTGGGAATATACATGAGTGGCAGTAAAATAAGAGTTGACTGGAGGAGTGGAGGTCAGAGGACAATATCCTGACTGAAGTATAAAGAGCATGCAAAACACAAAAAGCTTGGTGATATAGCACAGTGTTAAGAGTCTTGCCTAGCATAGACAGGGCCCAAGTTCATTCCCCAACACCAAGAAGACCAAAGAACTTTTCATGCAATTAAGAAGTCAGAGTGACACATTTTAGAGAAAACTCATAGGGAGAATTCTGAAATATGGAGAGGAACATGGTACAATTGAGCAATAATGCTATTCTGATGACAGGAGTGTTATTTTGAATTGTTCATATGGGTAGAATAAAGTGGAAAGACATGACTGCATATCAAATCGTAACAGACATGTCATCTTCAAAATTAATAAGGCCTTTAATTTTATGTAGGAAAGTAATACAATTACTTTGTGTGTGAGCTGTATATCTCTATGTGTGTGTGTGTGAGAGAGAGACAGAGAGAGACAGAGACAGAGACACAGAGAAAGGTCACTCTGGTGGCTGTATGGACAATGGTTTATAAAGATACTCTTTGGAGTGACAGGGGTTTGAGTTGAATGCTCTTATGTGGGCAATAGACAAGGAAGTGACAATAAAAATAGAAAAGGTGTCACAACGTTGGAACATTCTAAAATTCAACTAGATAGAGCAAATGAATTAAGGGAAAGGACTCGAGAACCAACTATGTGGTGTGTGGCTACCTAAAGTTTGAGATGTATATGGGATCCATTGACTTCGAAATACCCATGGGCCATCCAATAGAAACAGGTAGTCAGTAGTTAAGAAAAACACATTGAAAATATTTGCCTGAGATATGTAGATTTAGACACTTTCAATATTTAAATGGTAAATAAAGACATAAAGATTGTGTCATAATTCAGAAAGAGCTTCTAAAAGGAAAAGGGTCCAGAAAAGAAAATGAAAGAGCTCAAAGCTAAAGAGACAGACAACATCATGAAGTACTGTGAAGGGAAGGGAGTAATCAAGAATGTCTAATGATACAGACAGGTCAATATACAATCAAAATGGAACTTACTTATCAGCTTCAGCTATGAGGTATTCACTTCGGATGCCACTAAGTTCCTATCATCAAAGCTGCACTGAAGTCTCAGAGGTAGCTGTTTCGCAAAACAGAACCTAATGTGAACTCTGGAAGACCTAACTCAAAGGGAGTATCTGAGAACTGACTGTCTTTGAAGTTCTGTCAGTGAAGAATATACATCAAGCTAATTGACAAATAGATTTATTTTAAATAAAATGGGAAGCATTTTTGCATGACAAGAGAAGGAAAAAATGCACATATATTCCACTAGCTCCCTAAGGTTCTCAACTCTTTTACCTGTACTTGGAAGATTCCTATCTGCTCCTTCTCTGTAATGTAAGCAGCGTAAGCCCTAGAACTTCAATTATACTGTTGAATCTTTGCATTATTGGTCAACTGACAAGGAAATAAAGGTAAAAAGTCTAGGATCATTGACTCAGGCACAGAATATTGACTGGTATCCACAAATACCTTTTATTTGGAATAATGAGACAAATAACTCAGCATGTTATACTTCTTTTCTTTAATTTTTGTGCCAATACCAGGACTTGAATTCAGGGCCTCATGTTCTTAATTGGCTTTGTTATTTGAGCTGGGACTCTGAAGCCACACCTCCACTATCAGCTTTTGGTGTCTATTTGGAGGGAAGAATACCAGTCTTGTCTTCCTCAACCTGGCTTTCAATTGTGATCCTCAGGTCTCAGCATCTTGATTAGCTAGGATTACAGAGAATCCTTGCTGATTATATTCTTAGTTAAACGAGCAAGGAAATACTCCTTCTAAGCAGGAAAAAAGTAATGCATGAATATGTTAAAAAGCAGAGAGTCCTCAATTAAGAGTTATAAAATGGAATAAAAATAGCCTCACAATTATTTTTGCTTTTGTCTTAGAGGAACTTGTCCTCTCAAAACTTTTCCCTGAATCTGTAAATAAGAAATATATCTTAAGGAGGTTTTTCCATGTTGCTCTCAATTGTTAATTAAATTTAAGGCTAGAATGTCCTGCATTAATTAGATTTTGTTTTTCTAAATACAGCTGCTATTTTCAGTCATGATTATGTTGATATCAGCTTGATTTTGCCCATATCTTCTAGTTTTCCCATCGCAGGTCATGCTCAGATGTCCTCTGAGTTCTCTCTCACTCTGAACTGTAGTCTTATACATTTTTTACTCACTCACCAGGATTAGAGCCCACATTTTGAAAGAGGTAGTTCATCCTAATTAGTTCCACAGGTGCCTTTCTTTTAGTAAGGAAATAGCTTCCATCATGTCTCTAGAAGAATGTTTTGGGGTCATTATCATTTTGATAGATGAACGCGTGGTAGAGTCAGAGTTTCCCTCCAGTGGCTGTAAGCGCAGAAATGCTGGGGTATAACTTTTGATCCATGATTGCCCTAATTTTCTCAATATATCCAATATTCTATCCAGTTAGACAGTCCCAGATCTCCAATGAACCACGCGGATACCCCAGTGTTGATTTTATGTACTTATTTTGTCCTCAGGTTGCTCCTAAACCTAAGTTCTTCTCTTCTTGCCAGGTATTATTAGTCAGCGTTTAGAGAATTACATCTTTATTATGGCATTGGTATGAGAATAAAGGTACTTACAGACAATGGATGAGTGGTTTGAATTTTTCCCAGGCTATCAGCAATCAGAAGTCTTTAGGATCTGTATAAAATGAAGGGGGTCTGACTACAATTCCAGACCACAGAAAGGAGTTTGATTTCCATTACAGAGGGCTAGAACAGAAGTCTTGATGAAGAGACCAGCTGTCTCCTTGGAACATCTTAAAAGAACAAAACCCAAATATGTTTTAATTATTTGTTTTCCCCAAGTCTATGCCTGGAGGATTTTCAATCATTTGCTGCCACTATAGTTTATTCTTCATTGTTTACTGCTTTTTCCAGAACCTACCAGCTCACAAAGTTCATTGGCATTGTTTCTATTTCTCTCTTTCCAACCAACTGCCCCCCACAACAAACACCCTTTGGACCCTCACTAAATATATGCAGCAAACTTGTCACTAATCTGGATCCCATAGTTTACTACTGTTTAAATGGGGAGCACAATTGTATCTTGCTCCCCTAAATAAATTGCAGGTCAGTTTATTAAGGATGGTTTGAGAAAATTTGACTGAATCAAACTATACATAGTATACATGCATAGAAATATAAGATATGCAAATTATATAAATAGATCACATACATATGATAAATATAAGTATATAAATATAAAATAATATATGGATATAATAGATATAAAATATATTTGTACTACAACTTTATACATCTACTTACACACACACATATATGTACCACAGTATATATACATATAGATGTATATATATGAATAGCTTTCTATTTTATGGGCCAAACTTTTGTGTGTATCATAGTATTATAAGAAGATGAGCAAGAAAGCAGAGTGACATGAGTATAAACTGAAAACTGCTTGAAAACTAGACGTTTCTATCCAATGAACTCATTGTGTGACAGTCCTTCAATGGTTGTCTGAGGTATGGTTCTGTCTGAAGTCAATGGGAGTTCAGTGAGTTTTAAGATAGTTTTCTGAAAGAAAATCACTCAGCAGTTTCAGTTTCATAATAAACACTAGATTTGATGTTATTGAAACTTTTTTTGACCAGGATCCACAAAAATAAATACATGTATTTGATATTAAGTTCTAGGGTCTGTTTGTGTGTATGAAAAGAAATGGAAAGTTTTTAGCAAACCATTTATTATACAATGCCCTCCAATCTATGCTAATCTCCTCTATTATGCACTCTACTATAAAAAGGAGCTGCTTACATCCCATTTATTTTTGTGCCTCATGAATGGGTCATACACTGTAGTTTGAAAACATCGATCGGCTATGACTCCTGGAAAATTGCGACTGTATTTCTGTCGTATGTCCTTCCCAGTACAATTGCTTTCATTTCAGAAAAAGACTTGTAATCAGATATGTGTATGCACTGGGTATTTTTAAGCACTCACTCTGAACTTCTGCTGCACTAAAGACATCATATTGGTGAGGGAAGACTGCAAACATGCTTGGCATCTTTGTAGCTTGCGGGAGTGCACAATCATTTTCTTTTCACATGGTGAAATGGGGAATCCAGATATGCTTTCTTTGTCAAATTGAATATTAAGATTTTGCATTACACTCACACTTTATCTGTTCTCCAAATAAATGGAACACTGTTCCTTAGGGTGTTATCAAATCTCCTATGAGTAATAAATATTCTTTTGAAAAAAACAAAGAGACAACATTTTAGACTTGGATCAAGCAAACAATCACATGTCCTTTCTACTTTGTCTATCTGCTTTAAGATACTTGCATCGTTGCCTTACAGAATGATTTCTTATGCATCGGTCCCTATTTCTGTGTCAGTAAGGACACCTTTAAAAATTCTATAGCGTAATTTCTGCTTGAATTAAAACAATGCTTCTTCTTTTCTTATTAGATTAACTTATTTACAGAAGTGAAGCTGAATCTTTCAATGCTTCTTATGAAAAACTATTGAAACAGGTTCTTCATATACTTATATCACTGGGGAGACACTAATGTGTCTCCCTTCCCTCTCTCCCTCTATCCCTCCTCCTTCTCCTACCTCCTCCTCCTCCTCCTCCTCCTCCTCCTCCTCCTCCTCCTCCTCCTCCTCCTCCTCCTCCTCCTCCTCCTCCTCCTCCTCCTCCTCCTCCTCCTCCTCCTCCTCCTCCTCCTCCTCCTCCTCTTCTTCTTCTTCTTCTTCTTCTTCTTCTTCTTCTTCTTCTTCTTCTTCTCTCTCTCTCTCTCTCTCTCTCTCTCTCTCTCTCTCTCTCTCTCTCTCTCTTCTTTTCGTTTGTTTTCTTTCTTTCTTTTCATTCTTGGGCTTGAACTCAGGCATGGGTGCTGTCCCTGAGCTTTTGGTGCTCAAGGCTAGCACTCTACTACTTTAAGCCACAGTCCCACTTCTGTTTTTCTGGTGGTTAATTGGAGATAAGAGTCTCATGGACATTTCTTCCCAGGCTGGCTTTGAAGCACAATCCTCAGATTTCAGCCTCCCAAGTCTATAGGATTACAGGCTTTGAGCCACAAGCTCCTGGCTGTGTGTTTCTGATGTGTATTTCTGAAACTAATTTAGCTAGCTGAAACATTAACACTCAGGATTTGAAGGACTACCACTCTCTGTAAGTTATTTTGGATTGTCTCTGGCTACAAGTTACCTAACACAGCTCAGTCTATTATAGAAGTGAGCCACTGAGTGTACTCTAAAAGCTCACCTTTCACAGTGGGCCATTATTGGTGACATAACCTTATCTTCACTTCAATGATGAATTCCAAAGGTCACTGGCAATGATGGTTTTCAAAATACAGAAGATGATCAGGGATTAGGAGGATGTGTGTCACTTGAGTTAGACTCTAAAAGCCAGAATGGTGTTGTGAGTCCTGTTATTCACTTAATCAAGATACAATTTTGAATGCTTCGATTGCATTTCTCTGGGCTGCCTGTCCTGTCCCATGCCGCAGCTGTGGTATAAGACTTTCTTCACCAGTTTTGCAGGTATTTTTTCTTAAAGAAGTGTGAATGGCAATTATATTTGGGCAATCACTGTGAATAAAGTTTGTTTTAAATAAATATATTTGGAGATTTTGATTTAAAAAATCAGCCATAATATCTTCTGTTCTTGATTGGATATTGGACATAATACATGTCAGATTTTGACAAATACCTTTTTTATGTAGATATGTGTCTTGTGAAGGAAGGATCCTGTCATTTTTGTTTTTCTTAGCCAAACTTTATAAAAGACTCCAGTTCAGAAAAAGCAGGGGCAAAACTAAACAAAATACCTACAGGCAAAGGACTTTCTTCACTATGTTATAAGACTCATCACAGTGGCTCACACCTATAATCTCAGCAAATTCAGACACATTGATGAATCAGAAGGGTTACAGAATGAGACCCCCCCCCTGCTGGGCACAAAACAGCAAAAATCTCATCTCAGTCAATAAGGAAGACTTGGTGGCTTGGTCTCAACTAAGCAGGAATCCTAGATAGGTGATCAAGATAGGTCCAACGTTAGCCCCAAGCCAAAATAAAAGATTAAAAATAAAACAAAAGACTTGGAAAAAATTATATTAAGTGAAGTAAGCCAGGCCCAAAGAAACATAGGTCCCATGGTTTCCCTTATTTGCAATAACTAGTATATGTCTGAGACAAGCAGAAAAGGGCAGATAAGTTGATGTTAGGGAAATGAACCCTAAGATATATAATCAAATGTTTTTTTTTCTTTCATGTGATTGTTTCTAACACATTTATAAGATTATTTCTTTGTTGCTTTGTATGTCCCTCCCCCATGGTATAACCCCTGCTTTCACTGTATTTGATGTTGTTATAATTTGTGGAGGAGAAGGGAAAAAAACAAATCGTTTAAATAGGGATACAGGTGGACCCATTGCAACAATGAGACATATAAGTTGTATGTGGAAAGCTAACTTTACAACTTTGGTGGTGGGGGGAGGAGGGTTGGGTGGGGGGGTGGGGAGGTAGGATGGGATGGGAAGGGGAAACAAAGGAGGAGGCTACAATGCTTGATAAGAAAGGTACTCATTATCTTGCCCATGTAATTGTAACCCCTCTGTACAGTATTTTCACAATAAAAAAAATAAAAAATAAATAAATAAAGCAAAAATGGGCTAGGGGTAGAGTGTCTATCTAATCCAAGTTCAAATCTGAGTACTTCTAAATTAATTTAAAAAGCTTTGGAGAGGGAAAGGGAAATAGCAAAATGCTGAAATAAGGACACAGGATGACCCATGTAACAATGATATGTACAAGACACTATGTTGAAATTGAACTTTATAACTTTGGGAGTGGAGGGAGGAATTGGGGAGGTAATGGTAGGGGAAGGGATGGTAGGGGAAAAACAGAGGAGACGGTAACAATGCTCAATAGGAAATGGACTCATTACCTTGCTCATGTAACTGTAACCCCTCTGTACAGTATCTTTACAATTAAAATATATATAAAAAGATGAAATAATTTTGATCAGTATCTATCTCACAATTCTCTTTAGCATATACACTCCAGGAACTTTGCAAATACTATTAAGTGTATTACTTAAAACTACTAAAAATGTATTTGTTTTGAATATTCTCAAGATTCATAAACCCACTTTGAAACCTGCAATGTATTTTTGAGGCCATTCTACCATTATTTAGTGAGGTAAATTTGACATTAACAATAGATCAGCAAATCATCACAAAGCATGTTTGCCATGGAGAATGTCTCCTTAAACTATGCTCCCTGATTTAGTCCCTGGTGGCTCTGCCATTTAAGCAGTTGTGTTTAATTTAATTCTCTGATACTGTTTCAGGTTCCTTTGCCTCTACTTAGGAGATCTGTTCTTTCCTCTTCCCAAACACCTCAATTTCTTCCTTTCCTATACTGCCACTTAATCTGAAAATGACTTTCAAGCCTTTTTAATCATTCCTACTCTAATCTCACCCTCATTTATAACTTTCACAGATCAAGCAGGGTTAGAGGGCTGAAAATGAGATAAGATTCTTTTATTTCCTTCAGAAATTATAACAATATTAGCGACAGCAAGGTTTTCAGACTTAAAGCAAATGTTTTCCCAAACAAAAATAGCAAAAACAAATTGGAAGAGACTGAAATTTAAGAACATCTTATGTGGGAGAAAACTAAGCCCGTGCAGTAGTTACATAAACTTTCACTTCTGGCTGACGCCTATCTATTGTATTGATTAGATTGCTTGTATATGGTTGGGAAGGTGGCTCAGTGGTAGAGCGCGTGCCTTGCAAGATTGTTTGTATAGTCTTTACCGTTTAGTATGTGAGCTTTAAGTAAGTTAAAAACCACAGTAATTGTTTTGTGCATTAAAAAGTATTTTGATTCGCCATGAGCTTGTAATCTAGCTACTCAGGAAGTTGAGATGTGAGGATCACGGTTTGAAACCAGCCCAGGCAGGAGAGTCCGTGATACTTCTATCTACAATTAATTATAGAAAAAAAATGAAAGTGGAGATGGGGTTCAAGTGGTAGAGCACTAGACTTGAATAAGAGGAGCTCAGGGACAGAGTTCAGGTCTAGAGTTCAAGTCCCAGCCCCAGCCCCCCCCCCCATAAAAGGTATTGTGTTTGGTAAAAACTGATCTTAACAAGCCTAATAAGACTTATGTTCATCCATTTATTTACTTATTTCTCTGTGTATGCCAGGATTGAAGCTTGAATAGGGTCTTGGCGTCTTGCTCAGCTTTTTTTAGCTGATGTTTTACCACTTGAGCCACACCCTTACTTTCAGAACATATCTAGTTATACTCTGAACACACTTTCTATTTGATTCCTTTTGTTTTATATATATATATATATATATATATATATATATGTATATATTCTAGGTTTACTATTGGAGAACATTTCATTGTAAAGTGTATTTCAATTTCTTTTTGTATAAACTTCTCCTTGAAGGCAGTCGGGGTGCCTTGTGATCCCAGTGCCAAAGTCATCTTGCTTCAAACCCCAACTGGACCCAGGCAAGCCATAACACATTAATGAACTTATTTCTTCCTCCAAATCACAGCCCAATTAGAATAACTTGTTCAGAATTCCATGAATATGCACAATGCTAGGTCCTTGCGTGGCTGTAGCAGCTGTCACTGTGGCTTTGTTATTATTGAAAGCTCTGTTATTCTTGAAATGCACTAAACAACAAATAGTAGGAAACTAAATGAAATACATACTGTATGTACATAGTGATTGAGAGAAAACTCTGACAGCCAGCCAGGACATGGCCACAGTAAAGAAATGAATGATTCTTTCTATGGGTAGGGAAAATGATGCCTTTCCTATTGAGATTGTTCACTGTGGAACATGCACAATGTTGACATATGCTGGAAATTCCTCTGCAATATGTGGTTCTGCGCCCAACCTCCAGGAGAAGAATTTTATTTTCACCTTTGTGCATATGTGGTAAAGTCCTTTAGAGGCAAAAGCAAGGGCCAGCCACGAGGGAAAAAGTTGGCCTCTGGGAATCACACTGTTAATTAATGTGTAGCAGGGCAGAAGTTATGGATGCTTTAATTAAAGCACAAGTTTCCAGAAATTGACAGTCTCTAAATAAGATAATTTGCAATTAATATTTTTTCCTAGCTCAAAACTTCTATGCATCTCTACAAAGCATATTATACAAAGATCAGAACTATTACCATAAAGAACTACCGTTATAGTTTGTACTTTTCTCTACAAATGACACTAAGTGCTATCATTTGCTTATACTTGTGTGTTAACATTACTATTTCCCCTTAATCATATGTTTATATAAAATAGTGGGAAACAACATACTATATTTTTGAAACTTAATTAAATCTGTATTGGAAATTCTACTTAGATCCTGTATCTAAAAATATGATTCATGAACCGGTAAGAAATGAATGTTAGAATGCATATATCCATGAAGGTGAAGGGAAATATCATCTCCAGAATTACTAAGTCAGATATGGCTTTTTATTAAAATTCCTAGTTAATTCAATATATATTAAAGTTTGAACAGCATTGGATTAGATCACAGATATATTCCTGCTGCAACTCCAACTTATATGTTTATTCTTCCAAATTGAAATTCCTAAGTAGCTGGAATCACCACAGCTAACCAGAACATTAAGAAATAAATCTAGAAAAAAAACCCAGAACTAATTATCTGTGGATATAACTCAAAAGACCATTACTTTATTTACAAGGTTGATAGCAAGATCTAAAGACATGTCAAAAAGAGCTTCTAAATACAGGATGGGCTGTCCACCTGAAGAGGAATGGAAATTACTCAATGGGGGAACCAGAGAGAATTATTGGGATACATGAATCAAATTTATGGGAAGAGAGATTTGGATGCTAGATAATTGAACTGTGAATAAATATGATGCATTCATTTACAAAGGATATCACTTATCTCTCTCCCACAAGCAATTACTTCTCAGGGGCACTGTGGAAAGAGCTCAGAAGTGTAGACAAGTGAACTCAAAGACTTCAGAGAAATGACCTCCAAGGTTGATTTCCACTCTACAATTCTAGAATTTGTCCACTCAGGGACTAACAAATGCCTGTGAATAATTGGATATATGTGACAAGTGAAAAGAGAACTGTTTGAATGAACATTAAGTGGTGGTTAGGTTTAACACCTAATAAGAATAATCAGCTACAGAGCCTGGGCAGATTTAAAAAGCAAATTATATGTTTAACAAAACCAGCTAACTGAGGGGCTCTTAGCTATGTTGTGAGGACGTGGAAATTCACTCATGGAGTCCTCTGCTGGTCAATATACAGGGCAATGTGGATTTTTAACCAGGGTAGGAAAACCTTCACTGTTCCCCCCAACAATAAAATAAGTTGATTATTGTGTTTGAAGGACTAGGGGTTCTGTTTCACTACCATAAATTGACTTTGGGTTTTCTTTGTAAGACCCATGATTTCAGTTGCTGGTAACATGGTGACAGCAGAAACGTATTTATTTATTTATTAAAAATAATTTTAACCAACTTCGTTTTCATAAACTATGCTAAGAATTAGAATTATGTAATGCTTCCAAGTAGTGTCATCAATGAAGAAAAAAAAAAGAAAAAAGAAGAAGACAAGCAAACCACTATGTAATTTCTTTCTTTGGTTCCTTACTTGCATGGGTAGTTTCGATTCTTTAACTAAAGGATAATGGTTCACTCACCATCTCCAGAATATAGTGGGTTTATCAGAAATTGATACATACTATTCCACAATTGGTTTGTCATTTTTCATGTTAATGGATATTTAACTTATCTTCTTGTTGATATTTTATATTGGTCATTTGTGTTGTCCAAGTTCTCTTGACCTGTCATTCTAAGTGTTTTTCAGTGCTATTGATATTTACTTAAAAGCCACTTTTTATTTTCTGGTTTAAAAATCTGCTTTGTTAAATATATACACAAACTTCTTGGACTTTTCCATTATTTTTTTTCTCAATGCTGATCAATCACTATGAGTTTCTCTTGGAGTACTGCTTTAGCTGCACCCCACAAATTCTGACATCATCTACTTGTACTAGCAATTAGGTAAAATTACCTCATGTTATCTTTACTATGGTTTTTGGAGTTGTTTTTAATTTCCTAGGATATGGAGCCTTCATAGCATATATACTTTTTTCTATTGGCTTCTAATTTAATTCTTTTTGTTCAGAAAAAATGTATTTTAATACTTAAGGTTGTTAAAATGTGTTATATGTCCAGCTTATGGTACTTCTTGGCAATATTCTGTACCAAGTTTTTTTTGAATACACACACATACATACACACATTGAGTTGATAAGTTTATTGCAAATTTTTGATGGACAGTCTGTATTTTATGCTATCAATTATGGAAAGCCATGAAAAGTCCTTTTTGGTAACTGTGGGTGCACTTACTTCTCCCAGCAATAACTATTGATATCCACTTATTTTAATTTTCAAGTACTGTAACTTCTAGATGAATTGATCTTCTTATTATGATGAGATGTTACTTTATCACTCATAAACCTTGTGTGTGTGTGCGAGAGTGTGCAGTGAGTGTCTGTCCCCGGGCTTGAACTCAGGGCCTGGGCAATGTCCCTCGGGCTTTTTTTTTCTCTTAGATCTAGTGCTCTAACACTTGAGCCACAGCTCCAATTCTACTCCCTCCCCGACTTTTTTGGCAGTTTTGGAGATCAGATTCTCACAGACTTACCTGCCTAGGCTGACTTCAAACTGCAATCATCAGAACTCAGCCACCTGAGTAGTTAGAATTACAGGTTTACAGGTGTGAGCCACTGGTGCCCAGCTTTTTGTACAACTCTTTGCCTTGAGTTTATTATTCTGATGCCATCATAGTCATACCAGTTCACTATTAATTAGGTTTTCATGCCACATGTCTATCTTTTTATTTAACTTAATCCTTTATGTTGTATCTCCTGCATACAACATAGAATTCATTTCACCTTTTATCTCATTTTACAATCTATTCTTTGATGTTTTTGTCTACTTAAATTTAATATATTTATTTTTAAACTGTTTTAAATTCTATTTGCTTCTATTGATTTCTGTTTGCCTTATATAAACTTCTTTATCAAATTCTTATTTTTTCTATAGTCTTTAAAATAATTTTATATATCTTTTCCTTTCTTTTTATACATTCCATTAATTTTTTTTCTCTTTTGCAGAACTAGTTTGAATTCAGGGCCTCATGCTTGCTCAGATAATGCCACTTGAGCCATGCCTTCAGCCTTGGTTTTTAGCTTGTTATTTTGGAAATGGAGCCCAATGGACTTTTCTTTTTGAACTAGTCTTGATCCCCAATCTTCTGGATATCAAGCCTCCTGAATAGCTAAGATTATAGATATAGCTGACGCTCATTAACTTTTGAGGTGAACCTGCTTATTTCATTATGGTAACAACTATAAAAATTGCAATAAGAATGATCAATTCATTACTACATAGCTGATGATTATCTTACTACTTTACATGAAATATCAGAACCCCTTCTTATATTTTGAGCTATCATGGTCATTTATTTATATATTAGGAATCCAGTGACAATTTCTTGTCATTTTGCTTTAAATACTGATATTTTAAAGAAACTTAGAGGAATCCAGGTCTTGGTGGCTCATGCTTATAATCCTAGCTATTCAGGAGGTTGAGATATGAGGATCATGGTTCGAAGCCATCCCAGGCAGGAAAGAACATGAGACTCTTACCTCCAATTACCTGCTAGAAAACCAGAAGTGATGCTGTGGCTAAAAGTGATAGAGTGATAGCCTTTAGTGAAAAAGCTCAGGAACAGCACCCAGGCTTGAATTCAAGCCGTATTACTGAAAAAAAAAAAAAAAAAAGAAAATTTAGAGGAAAAAATAGTCTTTTACGTTTGACCCATTTAATTACTGCAGCTCCCAAGTTCCATCTGTCATCAGCTCCTGATGAACTTTCACACTTTCTGTAAACCTGTTCACCAGCATCAAATTCTCCCAACATTTATTTATGTAAAATGTCCTTACTTAGACTTGTCAAAGGACTGTAGGATTTGGAGGTGTTAGATATCTCTTATATTTATCTCCCCATTCCCAGCTCTTAAAAATATATTTAACTATCTTCTGGATTCCATGATTTCCCCTAGTATGTTGGCTGTAATTTTCAATAGCTATTTTCCTAACTAAATTCTTATTATATTCTGTTTGCTTTTCATATTTTTATTTATCATTAATTTTCATTACACTGACTCTTTTATTCCTAAGTATGATTTTCTTTGTAGCTTGTTAACTTTTCTCCTCCTCCTTTTCCTCCTTCTGCAATTGGTTACAATTCCACAAGTCAGATTATGACTTACAGTGCTTAATAAATGTCACTCCTTCCATTGGTATCCTCCTTTCCCTCCAATCCTGTCCCTACCCTCAAGTTATGTGGTTTATTTTTTACAAAATGTACATTGAATATAATGACTACATTTGTTTGGCGACCTTTTTTTTCACGTACTTAATGGACATAGATTTCATTTACCACAAATATAAAAACCAGCCATGCTAGAGAAAATAAAACAGATGAAGGTTCTTCAATTCACATAAAATGTAAACTTGCATCAATAAAACTTCTACCATTTATTGGACAATTGTATCCTTAATAATCTATGCATGTGTTTCACATTAATGTAATGAAAACAAAATTCATGGTCTTATTTAAATGTGGAATTTAAAATATTGATCACAATGTGTATAGAGCTGAGGTTACTAAGGGCTAGGAGAAGTTGGTCAAAAGTGTCGACCTACCTATATTTGTAAGAGCATGTGTTTTATATAACTGGAAAATAGCCATTCATCATTTTTCACTTGAACCCTAAACCCTCATTCTGTATATCCTCTCCTCAGGATTCCAACTTCTCCCATGCTGTGACCCCACAGTCCCTATCCCTGCATGGCTAGTATGGCTGAAATATTGTGAAGAACATATGTTCAAGTACTGGAATGGACGATTTAGCTGAAAAAGATGCTAAAAATGTACAGCCACCTTTCAAGTAACATCAGTGGTTTGTTCTTGTTTTTGGTGTTGTTGTTGTCTGTTTCTTTGCTAGTCTTCCATTAAAGAGAGTTTTACATTATTTCTCATATAGAATGAGTAAGAATTTCCTACTGGGCATAGATTTCACCTACTGCACAATGAGTCATCACTTGCCCTTCGGGTAGCCTTCATTCTTTCAGCTTGGGAATAGCAGCAATCTGGGAAGACAGTCATTAGACCTGCTCTAGCAACAAACTACCAGTGAACTTCCCAAGCCAGCAATGCCTTACTCCTCCAGCCTCTATCTCTGGGGCAGCTTGCACTCGTTGCTCGTATGAATGCGATTAGCAGCACCTAGTAGTTTCCTTAGTCTTTGTTCCAAATCTCATGGCTCACCAGATCCTCGCTCCAAATTGCACCCCATCATTTTATTATCTTTGGACAGAAACAAGGATAGAGGTCAGGATAGCTAGGAATATATATCTTGCAATAATATTCCTGAGAGCCCAAACCAGTGTTGCACTTACACTTTCAATTTAGAACAAGAAAAAAAAAAACAACCTAAATGATAGACATTAAATTTGTTTGAGAGGTATATAACATAAATTAAAATGGGAGAATAAGATCTATAAAATAAAAAGGTGAAGACTTTTCTGTGCAAGAGACACTGCTGTAAACAAATAAATAATATATTTATATAACCTATAACATATACTATGTAATATATTATACATAATATATTATATATTAATATATAATATAATATATACTAATAATTGGGTCATTGATTTTTTAAAATAATCCATTGCACTCATCTATTGTATCCAGCATTAAATTTGAAACTGTGAAGAATGTAGGGATTGCTTAAGACATTGTCTCTGTCTATCAGAGATTTACTTAGTATGAAAGATAAAACTTGTGCATTAACACTTGTTAGTGTAGAATCAGGTCTGATTAAGTATTGCAGAAAAATACACTGATGGTTTTATTTTATAGCAAGAAGAATGTGAGCCAAGAAGTAAAGAATAATCACTGGGAAGTACACTCAAGGAGCAGTGGCTCACAACTGTAATCGTAGTCAGGAGACTGAGATCTTGAGTATGGAAGTTTAAAACCTGCTCAGGCAGATAAATCAGACAGACTCTCATATCTAACTGGCAAAAAAGCTGAAAGTGGAACTTTGGCTCACGCAGTAGAGTGCCAGACTTCAGTGGAAAAGCCAAGCAAGAGTGTAAGGGCTTGCACCAGCACACACACACACACACACACACACACACACACACACACACACACACACACAAAGTACAAAAGAAGAAAGGAATGAAAGAATGAAAGGTTGTGCAGTTTGATTACATCATTGTGCTGCATGTGGGTTTCACTCACTACCAAAGATAACAGTAACTTCAATTTTGGTAGCACTCTGTTGTTTATAGAAGACGTTATCGATCACGCTACTCTCATCTTCCCAGCAGTGAGTCCTGAGCAAGGATTTGATCCTTAGTATTGCTGCTAGCATGCATGAACTTGCTTGTTGATAAACATCAATAATGTCTTTCGGAGAAGTCCTACCCCATCTGAAGAAAAAAGAGAAATCCTGAACAAATGAATGCATCGGGTAGCAAAGCTAAGACAAGTTCAGTTGAAATAAATCTGCTGAAAAGCCAAAAAATGATTTCAGTACATCTTCCCTCCACCCTGAGAAAAGTAACAAAGTTAAATTTATTGCTTTAAAGATCAGCAGTCAACAACCACATCCACCGTTAGAAGTTCTGGAATTGTTTGGACTCCTTGAATCTGTTTTCTCTCAAACTGACCTTATCAATGTCTAAAAATGTCATACTGTACTGTACTGAGGTCACAGAATTTAGAGTTATCCTAGGACGCTCTCTTTCTTGTACCCTTCAAGCACCAAAATGTCTTTAGAGTAATCTTCATGGTATCTAAGAGTCCCACCCCTTTCTAATTATCTCCATTAATTTCACCCTAGTGAGCACTACCATCATCTGCCATTTGGATTTCTCTTGTGGGCCTTCTCCTGCCCTTCCTGATTCTGTCTTTATTTTTTACATAGCAGTCAAACCAAAATTTTACAAAACAAAATCCGTTCATCTACTTTCCCAGTGTTCTGCTCAAAATCCTGCAAAGGATTTCCCAAGATAATGGCCTAACCCTGACAATAGCAATCAAACTTGGCCTGATCTGGCTCTTACCATCTGTCTAGTGTGATTACAAGCCTCTTTTCTCTCTCTCTCTCTCATTCTCTCCTTCTGTCTCCCTGTGTCTTTCTCAGTCATTCTCTCTGTCTCAATCTCTGTCTCAGTCTCTGTCTCTCCCTCTCCAGCCATGCTGATATCTTATCAGGCACAGTCCTGTGACTTGCCACTGTATTTACTATTTTTTGTTGTTGTTGTTGGTCCTGGGGCTTGAACTTTGGGCCTGAATGCTGTCCCTCAGCTCTTCAGCTCAAGGCTAGCACTCTACCACTTGAGCCACTGCACCACTTCTGGTTTTCTGAGTGGTTTATTGGAGATAAGAGTTTCATGGACTTTCCTGCCTGGGCTGGCTTTGAACTGCAATCCTCAGATCTCAGCCTCCCGAGTAGCTAGGATTACAGGCATGAACCACTGGTGCCCGGCTTTGTATTTACTTTTTGATATGCCTAGAATTTTTTCTCTTTCACCCTATTCCACCTAATATAGGCAGAGATTTCTGTGAATGTCTCTATCTCCCCCCAACTAGCACTATTTTTAACCTGTGTAAAGGGAATGATGATTTCAGACCTGAGATGGTAGGTCATGCCTGTAATACCAGCTACTCAGCAAGTGGAGATTGGAAGGACCATATTTCCCAGCGAATCCCAAGCAAGAATCCATATTTAGAACTCCATAATGCCAATGTTGCTTTCTTAAGCCCTGCTAAACCTCAGAACATGGGCCATTAAATTCCCACTTGTTCTACTTCACCAAAGCTAGGAAAAGAGCCGGCAAGCTTTCTGAAAGGTAGGTGGCAGGAATGAGCACCAGGTTAAATAGAAGAACACTTGCTCCCACACAAAAGGCCACAGGATGGCCACAGAAAGAAAAATAAGTAAATACGTGAATAATAAATAAATAGATACCTAAATAAAATAATTGTGATGGACTTTGGATAGGAATTCAAGATGACATGAAAGCACTGGCATTTCTCCAGAAATGGCTGTATGTCTGCTGATAGAAAGATAAAGTGAGGTATACACCTAAAGATGCAAGATGCCCTAACAGAAGGAAATGTTCTGATAGACCTGACAACTTCACATAGTGCAGAATTCATTGCCATGAAGGTGAAGCAGATGTTGCAATAAGCATTTTATTAAGACCATAGATGTAGGTGTTGAGTGAAAGAAAATAATACCAATTAAGGTTGTGTTAAGAATTCAGTGACTCAAGCCCATTCTTCCATTAATTGTGCATGGAAATTTAATCCTTTACTATATTCATTTCTTCAAACTCTAAGCAAACAGAATTTTTCACAGGGAAAAAGAGGGGATGAAAGAGAGAGAACTGTGTAAAGAATATTCTGGAATGGCCAAGGCATAATAGGGAGGGGTAAGCTTATAATTAATGCACTGAGAGTGGCTAATGTTAGATAGTTATTAAACAAGAATACTTTATTATTTTAAATTAAGTCTAAAGAGAACTTGAAAATATCCTTCACTATATTAGTTAGTATATAGGTTAAGTGATCCACAAAGTTCATGTGTCATGGTTTCAATAGGAAACAGCTCGGGGATGGAGATTGAAGCTGTAGATCCCAGCTTATCCCCTAGGCTTTAATTGTTAGTCATTGTTCTTGACCTTGAATAACCTCAACTTCAACAGCATTCAGACAAATTGGCTAATTATATGGGTTAGTAGGTCACCCAAACATGTGTAATTGGACCAACTTTACACAAATCGAGACAAAATGATTTGGGAATTAAATAATGCTGGCAAAATTGGATTTTGTAGTGATACCCATTAATGAAGTTCTCAGGAATCCTTAAATTGGAAAAAAAATTATTCACATTCTAAAATATCCTCACTCTCTGCTTCATTAATTACATCTCATTAACTCCTACTCATTGTCTATTCTTTGCCTTTCTAAAGTACTTACCCCAATTCCTTCCTCACCCCCATCCCACAGGTGATTATACATTTCCTTGCTTGTGGACCATGACTATCTCTAATTCAGTGTCATCACATTAACACATACCTGGATGTGAGTTCTCTTCCTAGACAGAGTTGTTTCAGAGTGCAGAGAGGGATGTTGTGTCTCAGGACTGTTTTAATTGAGCACTTGGTAGACTAACTTGTACACCATGTGTTTTCCAATTTTTATTGAGAAAGAAAAAGGAATGAATTAATAAAAACTAAAGAATAGACAACCTCTTATGTGATTATTTTTGTTTCTTTTGTATGTTCTTCCCCCATGGTATAACCCCTGTTTTCACTGTATTTGATGTCAGTACCCTGCATCTTGTATATACATTTTTCTTATTTGGGGAGGGGAAGGGAAATAACAAAATGCTGAAACAAGAATACAGGTTGACCCATTGTAACAATGAGATATACAAGACCAAGACACAATGTTGAAAATGAACTTTACAACTTTGTGGGGGGTGGGGGAGGGAGGAGTTGGGGAGGTGGGGAGGAAAGGAGTGGTAGGGGAAAAACAAAGGAGGAGATAATAATGCTCCATAGGAAATGAACTCATTACCTTGCTCATGTAACTGTAACCCCTCTGTATAGTATCTTTAATATATATATATATATATATATATATATATATATATATATATAAATCACATCCTAAATATTCTGAAAACTTAAAAGAGGAGATTTGAGCCAGGTGCCAGTGACTCACGCCTGTTATCCTAGCTACTCAGGAGGCTGAGATCTGAGGATGGCAGTTCAAAGCCAGCTGGGGCAGAAAAGTCTCTATGAGACTCTTATCTCCAACTAAGTACTCATAAACCAGAACTGGCACTGTGGCTCGAGTGGTAGAGTGTGAGCATTGAGCCCAAAGAGGCACAAAAAGAGATTATCTTCCATCAGTCACATAGAGTAAAATTTTCTATGAAATGGTGCCATGAGATGACACTCATACAAAAGAAAAGGAGAGGAAATGAGTTCATTCAATGCCCTGTAGGGCTTTATTTGCCTGTTCATCTGTATTAATTAGAATTGAGTAACATCTGTTCCTCTCAAACCACCTGACCAGCTTTTACTTGGTTGGTTAAGAGAACTGAGTATTTGTGTGTATTAAGCCCTGAAAACTGAAGTGAATGCCTGAAAGTCTCTGTTGCTATTAAAATGGTTGCCTTCTGTAAGATAAATTAGAAAGTTCAGATAGCTCAAGAACTTCAATTTGATTTCAAAGTAGAAGATATGAACCATACATGTTAACTATTCATCAAAATAGTACTTTTTAATATAAAGTAGTACTTTTTATGAAGTTGTGAAAATGATGGGAAAAATTAAATTCTGCTGTTTTTCACATTTCAGTCTATTTACTAAATAGACTTTGTTTTACAAATTTTGTAATTTAGCTATATACTATCAGTGGAAAATACTGTTTGATAACAAAATTAATTATACAGAAAGAGTTTTCATAGCATGGATTAGCTCACTACACATAAAATATTTATTTCTCTTGTGCAATAGAGCCTACAGAGAAATTGGTGGTAAAACATAAGCATATAAACTGAGACCTTATCTGAAAAACAAAGTGAGAGGAATTGTGTGTGGCTCAAGTCTGCCTAGCAAGCACAGGGCATTGAGTTTATACTCTTATAGTATAAGTTAATTAATTTAAAAAAATCAATTCCCCAGAATAACTAATGACTTAACTAATATTTTAGCATATATAATCTAAGATTGAAGCTTCTCATTCATACTCACTGTGTAATAAATTTGCTTTAGTTATACATTCAGGCTTAAAATCAGCTAAACTTTCAAAAGAGCTGCTGATCCCATCACAATAATAGGTCATTTATCCATACTAGTTTTGTCCCCAAGAAAATCATGGGTAGCTTTTATGAAAGCCCTTGGATGAAGTCAAGAATTACTATACTCATGGCATTTTAAATCTACCTCTTCAGTAATTGTAATACACACTTGTATTTTATTTTTTTTCAGTGCTAGTACTTGGACTTGCAATCAGGGCCTGGGCTCTCACTTGGCTTTTTCATTCAAGGCTGCCACTTGATCTCTTGAGCCACGTTTCCACATGCAGCTTTATTTTGGTTAATTGGGCAGAAGAGTTTCATAGATTTGTCTGCCCAGGCTAGCTTTGAACTTCAATTCTCAGATCTCAGTCTCTTGAGTAGCAGAATATACAGGTGTGAGCTAATGGTGCAAGGAAAACAAATATTCTAATTTACCATATACTTTTTTTTTTCGGGAGGGGGGTCCGGTTGTGGGGCCTGAACTCTGGGCCTGGGCACTGTCCCTCAGCTCTTCAGTTCAAGGCTAGCACTCTACCACTTAAGCCACAGTGCCACTTCTGGCTTTTTTCTTTTTGCTTATGCGGTGCTGAGGAATCGAACCCAGGGCCTCATGCATGCAAGCCAAGTGCTCTACCACTGAGCCACCTTCCCAGCCCTTTACCATACACTTTTTAAATATCTGAGCACTAATGCTTGAATTTAACTTATGTGAATGAACCTTACTTTTAATTTTATTTGACTTAAACTTTGTTGTTGTTGTTATTGTTGTTATTTGTAAAATCCTATTTAAAATCAAGAACCAGGGGCTGGGGGTTTAGCCCAGCGGAAGGGCGCCCGCCTGGCGTGCCCAAGGCCCTGGGTTCGGTTCTCAGCCCTAGTTTAAAAAAAAAAAAATCAAGAACCACTGACAATTTTCATGGCGTTTTTCCATGTTGTCTGAAAGATAGCAGATATTAGTCCCAAGAACTCCTTCTCTAGTAATTTTTGTGTGATAAATTAAGCTAGCAGATTTGGACCTGAAATCTTAAAACTAATTTAAATCACCTTCAGGCTCTGTTATCATTTCCTCAGTTTTATAATCCTTTAGATCAAACATCCCTCTTCTCTGTGAACAAACTGGAAGCTAGGATTTAGTAGTTTTTCTTCTCTTTTGGCCATTTGTTCATATGGTATCATTGCCTCTAAGTAATGCTGCTTTGAACTGGGCTTCCCTATGTTTTTGCTCTGAACCCTAGAGAAATGTCTTTTATCGTTAGCATTTATCACAAATATCAGCCAACTTAGGTATTACCAGTCACTAGGTAATAATAACACCCTTATTCTAGGTTTTGTCTTGTGCCTTTTCTGATTTTTTTGAATATATAATTCTCAAGGGACAAGCTACCAGAAAAATTATTTGTACAGTATCTGGGTTTCTTGTCATTCTTCGTATAGATTGTGACAGAATATTAGAATAGTGTCTGAATGACAAATAAAACTTCCTTTTTGTATTAAAATAATTTAAGTTGCACTGTGATCTGTGCCTATTTAGCTCTTGAAATAGAATTGGTTCAAATTGGGATGTTGGTATATGTAATTAGATCTTGAAGAAATTGAATGAAAAAGTTTCAAAATATATCATAATAGTGTTTAATTTTGATCATACTTACATAAATTTTTGGTATATTGAACCAATTCAAATATATTATTAAAATGTATTTGATATAATTCTTTTAATCATTTTAAAAAATATTTTCATTCTAAAAAATGGAAGTTGCCTCTTTACTCAAATTGCTCATTTCTTTGGGCACATTGATTATTTCCACAATATTCTGATTATTTTAAATTAAGTTTATTAGTTTCCTATTGCTGCTGAAATAAGTTGCCACAAATTTAGTGGCTTACAACAACATACATTCATTTTTTTGCAGTTCAAGTAGCCAGAAGTCTAAAATGGACTGACGATGATTTTACTGTTTGGGGGACAATTGTATAGTGTCTCTTTAGCGTCTGATTTTTTACCCTCACTTTGAAACTACGGTGTAGTGTTTTCAATTTTTTTCCTTCCCCTCTGATGTTTCTGTTGTCTTAACTCTTATTCTGGCTCTCATTTTTCTCCCTTTGTCTAATAAAAAAACATTATGTTAGACCTATCTGACTATTCCAGAATAATCTCCCCATTTCAAAATAACTTAATAATATCAGCAAAGATTTTTCATTGTGTAAAGTAATATAGAGAGCAAAGTAATTTAGAGGAATATTATTACAGTTTTCACAATAAATATGTTTCATATATAAACATTTTATATTAAGTATGTGTTAGCTCCGCTTTTTGATTGTAATTGTTAAGTTCTGGTTGTAGTCAGTTGTTTTGATGATTAATTTTGCTTTGGTAAGATGAATGAATACTATAACATAACATATTGTCACCCAGACTTGCAGATGATGAGGACATGAATTGTGAATTATTATAATGTATTCAACATACTGCTAGTCTGTGATAGCATAGATAAACTTTTGTTGGCACATGACAATTTATTTGGTACTCTACCAACTTTGTAACCCATAGCAAGTTTAGTATTGAATTTTCACGTTACTGTTACTGTTTAATCTACTTAAGCAAATATTTCTTTAAAAATAATGCTTCCCTCCTGCCTTCTCTCTGCTTCTCTTAGTACAACTTGGAGATAAGGGTTATTCTTAGATAATAAAACACAATTTATTGGTTTGTTTGGACTCTAGATCAGATTTAGTTAATTTTAGGAAGAGGGCAGAATGCTGAGGATGGATAGTCAGAAGGCAGAAGAGCTTCTGCATTGAGTGATATATGTTTTTATCATTCTATTTCATTACAGAATTTTATTGTTCATTTCTAGGTCATTAGAAATAAGCTTCTTCACATACACGCAAAAGGAAAACTCTAAACTCAAAACTGGTGATTTTAGAGACATCTTTCTTTTTGAAATATTTGTGACATTTTCAAGCTTGAGGGAAATCATCAGATATTAGCTAAAGGCAGATAAATAAATAGATACAGAGAAAGAAAGAGAAATGGAGAAACAGAGAAGATCCTATTCTTTTTAATGTCATCTTAAGGTTTTTATAATTTTGTATTTTAGGAAGTTATGGAACTAAATATATCTGGATGTGCAGAAGATGCTCACATGTTTGCTCATTGAAGGGTGATGAAAGCCGAGGATAGTACTTATTTTTAATTATATAATTAGCATAAAATCCTATTCGGAAAAGGAAGAGTAAACACCTGATGTATGTGAAAGGTAGCCTTGGCATTTGAATAGAACTAATTTTTTTCTCTCATTGCTGCTGTGCTACAGAAAATTAGTTTTCATGTGCTTTCCCGTAGTTAGGTCAAATTTTACAGTAAATTATTCTAATATTGGAAACATAAACTTAAATATATTAATATGCCACAATAAACTCTAATGGATGATGTGGCATGGGATAAATTTTTTCTTTTACCATTTTTTCTGTTATAAAAGAATGCTTAAGATGATTTTTGATAATTTAACTCTTTCAACCCCATGCTGCAATAATTAAAAAATTAAACACAGTATGATTGAATCAAAAGCAGCAAAATATCAAAAGAATGTGTTCTGAGGTTATCTGAGAGTCAGTATGGCAATACTTATTCTCTATCATATGCCTTGCATAAAAATCTACATTCAAAAATTAATAAAATATACTAGAGAATATTAATGATTATGGTATTGCCATCTAAAACTGTACAGTTGCCCATGTGCACATTTGCAAACAAAGAATATTTGTACCAATTAAATACAAATATAAATTACAGATGTAGAAAATACCTCTTTCAAAAGGAAACGAAAGAGATTCTTCATTAGTAGCATAAGAGCAGAGAAGTTTTTAGCAGATCAACAATGATTTAAGTTTGCATTGAAAATATGGATTGATACTTGATTTAAACCCTCTTAAAAGTCCCTTTTAAAACATTTCAACATCTACACGAAACTATTGAGGGACTTCATCCTAAAATATCTAGAGCTGATCACCACTTCTATGGTTTCCATAACCCGTCTCCAATCCATGGAGCAGAAAGAAGCATCTGGTATATTTAGCCTCCACGCAGGTGTCTTCTTGCAATATATACCTGAAATATTCACTATCAGTCAAGTGTTTTAAGTAGTCTTTCCTAATTAAGCAGGATTGTGTGAGCAGATTCCTCCCTGTAGAAAGCACCTCTTCATAAACAACCACCTTTGCAGTAGTTAGGACTTGTAATGGCGTAACACTCTTTATTTTTATGCCTTTTATAATTCCCAGTTGCCATTCATTTAGATTCAAGTCTTGAGTGCTTAATATGAGTTTATATCAGGGGAATTCTCAGGATGGTAGTGGATTTTTTTCCTTCAGACTTGCTTAGGAATCTGTTTTTGTAGTATTTTAAAAGTTCTTTCATAAATTTTCTATTTACCCTCTTTTTCTCATGCTTTTCTTCCTCCTCCTCATCCTTCCTCTTTCTCCTTCTTCTCCTTCTCCTTCTCCTTCTCCTTCTCCTCCTCCTCCTTCTATTTTGGAGAAGTCTCCTAGACTCTTCTGCCTGGGAAGGCTTAGACTCTCAGTACTCTGGATTTTTTCCTCCACAGTGACCAAGATTATAGTCATGAGCCTAAAATCCATAATCGATCATCTGGCTAGGCACTGTGAGTGCCTAACAATTTCCTTCTTTTGTTTTCTCTACTTTTCTTTTCCTTTCATCCTCTCTTTTTCCTTTTCTTTCTCTTTCCTTCTTCCCTTCCTTCTTTCCTCCCTCTTTACCTCAAGACACTGAGCCCTAATTTTAATACACTGACCACAAGATCCTAAGTATGCATTACTCCCAGAACTTAATTCATTTTACCTTGTTATAAGTGATATATGGTTTTAGTTATAAAAAAACACATAAAATAGCTAGTCTTGGAATAATTCCTTTGTATTATTAAAAGTAATAGTCAATCTTTTGTTTATCTACTTAATTGTTAAGTTGTGCAATTTGCTTCTTCATATGATCCATTCAGGATTGATTACTCATTTTTGTGTGGTATAGAAGCACAAGTGGTTTGGATGTCTATCACTAGCATTGTATGGATGAAAGCAGAAAGTTTAGTCTTAGTCATGTAATCAAATTGGGACTCCTATAAATCATTTAGCTTTCCTAAACTTGGCCTTTCATTTCTCACTATTAGTCATAGTAATTTTATTACTTACTTCATTTATGGATTTCATTTTCTATATTGAATAGCCAACCCATGGCAAGACAGTTGATTGAATGGAGAATATGCAGAATAATTTTGTTTCTTTCATATACCAATGAGTTTCATTGTCTGATCTATTAAGTCCTCCCTTTGCTAATCATTGTATCGTGAATGATGACAGAGATTAAATTCTTACCTTCTTATGACATAAATCCCCCTCAGAGAGTTAAATGTTCATTTTTATTCTCAGGCTTTTTTACTCTGTTCCTCCTCATTATCTTACTCTGTTTGTGGGTGTGTATGAGGGGGTGCTGGAGCTTGAACTCAGGTAATGGTGTTCTCCCTCAATGCTTTTACTCAGGCTGGAGGCTACTGGTTGAGGCACACCTCCATTTCTGGCTTTTCTGGTGGTTTGTCAAAAGTAAGAGTCTCATGGACTTTTTTGCTCAGGCTGACTTTGAACTGTAATTCTCTAGTTTCAGTCTCCCGAGTAGCAAGGATTACAGGTATGGCACTTGGATCTACTCCCATTATTCGTTTTCTTCCATCCACCATTTTACCATGTTAACCTGTCTTGAAAAATCAAACATGCTGAAAAGCAAGCCTTCAGGTTCATGTCAGCATCTAATTCTTGTGTAGCATGAATGCAGCAGAATGAATTCACAATTGTAACCACTAGCTATTTACAAACCATTACCAAGCACACTAAGCATGGAGAGTGCTTTGCTGTTGCAAAATGAATGGTTGTACAATGTGACTTTAGTTGTGCCCAGTGTGTGAGAGTTATTCAGTAAGTTGAAGCTGGCCAAGCCTATCTACTTAGTAAGATTTGATCTGAAGATTAAAGGTTTAAGCCATCCCAGGCAGAAAAGTCTGAGACTCTATCTCCAATTGACCAGCATAAAGCTTGATAATGGAGGTGTGGCTCAAGTGGCAGAGTGTCAGCCTCAAGTGAGAAAGCCAAGCAAGGCTACTACGCCCTGAATTCAAGTTCCAGTATACACATACATGCATGCACCCACACAAGCACACATGCACACAACACAAAGTTGAGGCTGGATGAATATGCCAACTCCTCTAAACATGATAGCTACTTCTTCTTCCTTGCTGTTTTTATCAGCCAAAGCAATTATATTATCATCCCACTATTTTCTTACGACAAAGCTGTTTTGGATATTTTCAGAAAGTGTGTTTCTGAATGCTTGAAAACTACTGGCTTGACCATTAATTCAGGCATTTTTGCTGAGTCCAGCAAGAGTGAATGGTATTGACTGCACATTTTACGTTGAAGACTGGGTTCTAAAAATTTATTTCCTAAAATTTAGATGCTTCTATTTTTCATGGAATATGAAAATATCTAGTGAGTTTGAAATGAGATTTTTCAAACCTCACATTTCATATATACAATACCTTCCAATTTGCATTCAAATCTGTATTTTAAATATCCTGGAAGAATTTTCATTATTCGGTGGTTTGGCTTAAGGCTACTCTGACTTTGGTGGTTTCTCATTAGCTGATAAGATTAGACATGATCAATTGATTGCCTGTCTTATTACAGGGGCCCTATTACTGTTTATGAGATCAAAGGTAAATATAAGAAACAACCAGGTTAGGGTTAAATATTTTTTCTATTTAAAACTCACTTTTTTTCTCATTTAGGTATTGAATTGTGTTTGCTAGCTGGAAAGTCTAATAGGCCTTATAGAAATAAATAAGATTGGAAATGTCTAGAAATATTTCTTAGAAATATAAAGTAGTAACATCAAAACATTATGTATATAAAACATGTTGCAAATTTCTGAACCCCATACTTTCATTTCACATCTACATTTACTTATTATGTTTTTCATGTCTGGTTCATCAAAATATATTATTCTCACCTACTAAAAATTATCAACTATTTTCTCTAAAATACTTAATTCATTTTGATTCAGGTTTTTAGTTATAATACTGTAATGGTTCACAGAATTTAAGTAACTTAAGTTCTCTAATGAAATATTTCAGGCATGCACATAATTTATACAGAAAAATTCAGCAAGGGAGGCAAAAACGATGTGGATTAGGTGAAACTACAAACAGTACTTTCCCAGATGCAGAAACCCAATCCTTCCTATTGTTATGTTGATGTTGATGCTCATTGACTATCTACATGTGAGGTCAAAATTAGTAGACGGAATTATTTTACATTATTTAAACTTTATACATAGTAGCATCCTGCAAACATCTTTTTTGCAACACCCTAGATTTTTATTTCTGACTGTTTTTGAGGCTCATCCACACAAATTCAAGAAGCAATCATACTTTTACTCTTTTGTTTCCTTTACCATTTCTAATACTGCAGTGTGTGAAAGTTCTATAAATTCTTTGCTCACCTATTGATCTAGTGGTATTCTAAACTTTCCCCCATTTCTATGGTCTTTCAACTAATTTCTTCAGTAGTTATATATAAGAATCTAAAGACTGGAGTTCAGTTGATGAATATCTTCAACTATTGCTCAAATGATTTCTAAAGCCTTTGTCTTCTTAGCTGATCCATTCACAATATTTCCTCACGTTCACCTCAGTAGTGGCTGTTCAGGATTACTAAATTTCTGTTAGTTTCATGGATGGGAAATAATAATGGGATATAATTTTCTCCTGCATTACTTTAATAAGCAGGGAACGTATAGGCTTGTTTCCAAATTTTTATGGGACATTTGTTTATCTCTTTAGCTTGTTTATCTTTCTGTTCGTCTATCTATCTGCCTGCCCAACTGTCTGTCTGTCTGTCTGTCTGTCTGTCTGTCTGTCTATCTGTCTATCTATCTATCTATCTATCTATCTATCTATCTATCTATCTATCTATCTATCTATCTGTCTGTCTGTCTGTCTGTCTGTCTGTCTGTCTGTCTGTCTGTCTGTCTATCTATCTATCTATCTATCTGAGGGAGAACTGGGGATTGAACTCAGAACTATGTATTTGCTCACACTCTTCACACTGTATCTTTTAAAACGGATTTGTAAAAAATAATTATGTATATTGCTACTACTCTTTTTTGGCTATATGCATTGAAGATATCCTCTAGCAATCTAAGACTTACTTATTTTCATGTACACTATTTTTATATTAATATATCAAATTTCATATTTTACCTTTGTGGCTTTGAATGTGGCTGTCTCATTGAATGCACAGTTTTCTTCCTAAATCTACCTCAAATCATGAAGCTATTTCCTGTAAAAGATCTAGAGTTTTCGGCTTGCATCCCTAGGCCTTTATCCTACCTTAAATACATACTTAAGTGTGAAGTTAAAAATGGAGTATTAACATATTTCATATGCATAATCTATTGTCTGAATAATTCATCTCTCTTCCCTGCTCTAATGCCACCTGTTATTTATCAAGTTTTCATAAATGCATGGATGTATTTCTGCGCTTTCTATTCTCTTCCTCTGGATTCCCTGCTATCTCTGAGCCAAAGCTACATTGACTCAATTACTATCATTTGTATTAAGCATTGATAGTTTTTACGGAACTCTACAAATGCCGTTCTTCAGTTTGTATTGATTTTTTTCTTTTTTACCCCTTTGTTGTTGCAAATACAGGTTATAATTCATTTTTATACAGGTTATAATTCATTTTTCAAAATCTATGGAAAACTGTAGTGGGATCTTGAATCACAATTTTATATTAGTATTACAAATTCAGTTACCACACTGAATCTTTCATCCAAAGGATCATGTATATTTTGTTGATTTACTTTGAATTTTAATAGATAAATTAGCCATAGGCCTCCAAGTTACAGCTCAGAGTCACATAGCCAATTAATCACAAAAACAGTAGTAGAAGGAAGGTCTCTTGACTCTTTAACAGTTCCTACACTATAAAGGCTTAATTACTCAGTCAGTTAAAGAAGATTTTTTTTCAGTTTTTACAGCTGTTTCTGAATCCATCAGCAAGAAAGTGAGCCCAGCTCAACAATTTCACCAAATCCTCCATGGCCGAACTCTTTCCAGGAGGCTTGTTACACACGTGGAAACTCAGCCTGTTCTTGCTCCTACAGAATTAGAACTTTCACTTTTAAATGATTTCTGAGAGCCGGGTGGCAGAGGCTATGGCCTGTGATCCTAGTTACTGGGGAGGCTGAGATCTGAGGATCACAGTTCAAAGGCAGTACCGGCAGCGAAGGCTATGTGACACTCATCTCCAGTTTACCAGGAAAAAGCCAGAAGTAGAGGCATGAATCAAGTAGTAGGGCACTATCTTTGAGTGGAACAAAAAGCAAAGAATAGTGCTGAGGCTCTGAGCTCAAGCCCTCAAAATAAAATAAAATAAAAAGATTGCTGCATTATTAATAGTCATAGTGAAACTTTCAGAAGACCTGTTTAACAAAACAGAGTCCTGAAATCAGTTGCTTTGATTGTCTTTCTTTGAAAGCAGACACAAATCAACCTTGAGGTCAATGAATTGCTTGTGATTTAGGTGATGGAGGCTTGCATCAAGATTCTTAGGTATTACTCTATCTTTAGATTTGCAGGTGCTATCATGCGATTTACTGAATGGGCATTGAAAATCCAAATGGCAAAAGCTTATCGAATCAGGAGTCTGTGGCTAATGCCTATAATCCTAGCTACTCAGGAAGCAGAGATCTACGGATTGAAGTTTGAAGCCATTCTAGGCAAAAAAAGTTCCAGAGACTCTAATCTCCAATTAACCAGCAAAAAGTTGGAAGTGGAGGTGTGACTCAAATGGTAGAACACCAGCCTTGAGAGATAAAGCTAAGGGGTAGTGCTCAGGCTCTGAGTTCAAGACGAGTACCCCCACAGACACACTCACACATGCATATAGACACACACAACATAAGCTTAAAATGCATATTTATATTATTTTAAAGGAAAAAAATGTTCCTATTAAAAAATGTATCTCAGGAAGTCCGAACCTCTTCATTATATATCATACCATTGTCCTGGAAGAAAAAATACATTAACTTTGAGATCACTGTAACAGTCCCCAAATGGGCATTTCATTCACTCTGCCATCAGGGAATTTTTTTTTTTTTTGAATACTAAGGAGTTGAGAATCTAGCGCTTCATTCTTTCATTGCAAAACAAAGAAACAGAAAAACGAGCACAGTTTATTGAGGTAGTTATATCTTATCCGACCTAATCTGGGCTCTG
Source organism: Dipodomys merriami (assembly GCF_024711535.1). Classification (NCBI taxonomy): domain Eukaryota; kingdom Metazoa; phylum Chordata; class Mammalia; order Rodentia; family Heteromyidae; genus Dipodomys; species Dipodomys merriami. Next base: position 669,581 of record NW_027204560.1, read on the forward strand.
ATTTCTTGTGACACTACCAGGGCTGCTAGTTTATCTGGTGGGGCGGGGGAGGTGAGGAGAGGGGCTAGGGGAGGAAAAAAAAAAAAAAAAGAGGTGCCTGCAGTAGCGCCTGCGGCCGCTAGGGGTATCTTTGCACCGCGTTTGGTTCTGCACCGACTTGGAGTAGAAACCTTTAATAGGGGAAACCAGGGTCCTCGGTATTTTTTGTGAGCAGTGCACCCAGAATCCAGAAAGAATTTTTTTTTTTTGAAGAACGAAACCACAATTCTTCCGGTCACCGGAACAAGGACTACGAAATCCTTCTCCTGGCCCTGGGCGCTGGGAATTCGTTTTTTGAGGTCAATTTCCAATGGAGATAAATCTATTGGATGAGATCAATCTATAGGATTATCTGATTGCAGCTGAATGGAGAAGTAAGGTGGTTTGAGCATTTCTATTTCTTGCCCGATGGTCGGATTTACATGGAGATGCGGGTGAGGGGTCCCTAGGCTTCTGGATCGTGGATGCGTTTGGAAGAGAAAAAGGCTCAACCCACACGTTTCCAAAGTGTCCGTGGGTGAATAAGGAAAAAGAGAGAGAGAAAGAGAGAGAGAGAGAAAGAGAGAGAAGGAGGGGGGGTGTCTGGAGCTGGGGTTGCGGCTGTTGAAAGATAAAATTAAATGCAAAAAATAATCGAGGCAGCATCTTGAATCCGAGAACGAGAATCACCGTGGGCTTGAGATTTGAAAAAGAAAAAAAAAAAAAAAAGAAGAAGAAGAAGCATCGAGAAACTGGTAAATACTTTGACCATTTCGGCTGGAATCTGACGGCGAAGTGTTCTAGAAAACTGTCTCCTTGCAAGACTGGAAGGGGGCCCGGGGGGCGATGAGGGGGCTCCTTCCGTGGATTGGCTTCTCCGAGGGTAAGTTTGGGGGTTCCCCCGAGGCGAGGTGTGGGGGCGCCGCCGGGGTCGGGGAGCCTGTGCGCGGTGGAAGGCGATGCGGACGCTCGGTGCCTGGGAATGGGGAGAGAGAGAGAAGGAGAGCAGGGATCCAGCGTCAGACACCTGGATTTGGGGGCGTCCGTGTATCGGGGGGAGGCGGGGGGCTGCAGGGGGGGGCAGCCGAGCAGCCCTCCAAGCTTTCAAGTTTGCCTGGAAAAAAAAATAATCTCTCAGTTGGGAAATGCAGCAGCCAGACTGGAAAGCAAGGAGCCCCGAAAGCCAGCTCTGAGAGAGACTGGGGGGGAAAGGGGGGAAAGCCCCAAGTGGAAACGCGGCTGCTCCTGGCTGGGCCAGGAGGTCTGGGCCACTGCTGGGGGTTGGGGGGGGGGGAGCGGACGTGGTGGGGGATAAGATGGCCAAGGAGAGGGTGGGTTTGGCCGTATTCTGTGGTCGTCTTCCCCCTCCCTCTCCTCCTCTTCCTCCTGCCCCCTCCATGTGTCCCCACCCCCCTGTGATTATCCCACAGGAGGGGGTTACAGTGGAGGGAGGGCCAGCAGAAGGGGGGTCTGGCTGATCTCTGGCCCGACTCTCCTCACAGTCCCTGGTAACTTTCTTCGAGTTGGTGGAGCCCCAGGCATCCTCGCAGTCCTTCTTTCTACCCAGGGCCAAGGCTGGTGATGGGCGACTGCGCCAGGCAGCCGGCTGCATTTCGCATGCACTCTGCCAACCTTTCCTTCCAGCCCAGCTCCCAGCGCGCGCCTTCCCACATTGATTTTATTTGTTGTGTTTTTTCTTCTTCTGTAAGCTAAATTCAAGCACTTCGTTTTAATTTTTCTCCCATCTAAAAATTTGTCTCTCTCTCTCTTTTTCTTGTTCGTAGTTCTCAAGAGCAGATTATCTTTGCAGAAGGAAATGTGGTAGCAGTTGTAATGAAAATGAATCATTCAAATGTGGGAATTTTAATTGAACCTAAGAGTTGCTTTGGAATAATCTGCAAAAAAAATCGTTTTATTTCTTCCTGATACCTATTTTGGGAGTCTAGGTACCTTCAGAACAATTAGATAGAAAGGGCTGATTTGTTTAAGATGCTAATGTAGATGTGCAAAACAGATGAATGGAATTTCCCCTTAAATACCTATGGACCCTTCAGATATATTATTTTAGTTGCCCTTCTCTGTTTAAGGCCAGATTGTTAAAATTGAAAGCATCAGACATTCAGATACACTGGGATAAAATGGAGAGAGAAAATTGTTAAAATATAAAGCACTGTGTTTTGTGGATTTGAATCGTCTGAAGAAACACACTGGGAGTTTTCTTTCAGAGGTATCTGTTTGCAGATTATGAAATGCATGCAGACACATTTATGGTTTGAGCATTGAAGTCTCTCTGTTACCAGTGAACTCACCAGAAAGGCAACTCTTCATTGTCAGCCAAAGCATGCTCATCATCCACAATCACTTATTTCACAGACTGCAAATACATCAACCATTCTGATTAGCAAACAGAAGTATTACCAAACTTCTCTACTGTATGTATGTGTGTGTGTGTGTGTGTGTGTGTGTGTGTGTGTGTGTGTGTGCTCACGTGTGCCCGCATGGGTGTGTGCATGCTTTCCCCCCCTAAAAAAAAAACTAATTCTGAAATGTGTTTGGAAGATGAAATAGCCAAATATAAAACTTTTATTTGTCTCCCAGGAATTCTAAAGTGGAAAAGTTAAGATATTTCTTCTTCCTGCTGGCTTTGTGTAAGCTTTTCTAAAGGTTATAGAAATCACAAAGCAGAGTTTCTACCAGCTCAATTGTTAGTTTCAAGATGTCTGAGAAGTTAGCTTTTGCTCCCCTCCTCCCTCCTCTCTCTCAGAGCTCCAAATCACGTGGTTCCTAGAACTAAAAGAACGAGTGTTCTGGGTCTTGGCTTACTCTAGCCACTAATCTTACATATGTACTCCAATAATACTCAGCACAATTTTCGCAAAGACCAAGTTCATACAATGACAGC